>NC_084719.1:5205929-5881404 GCF_033807575.1 Cydia pomonella
ACCAGTAAAAGTAGGTTGTGAATGGCAATAGGAATCTAACGATACGTCATTTAAAAAAATCCGTCCAGTATCCTAATACCTAGCTACTGGGTGTACTGAAACATCAGTACTTACACCCATAACCCTTCTTTCTGGTTTAGTCGCAGTAGAGTAAAATGTTAATATTGGGGTAGACCACGTACAGTCAGCGTCAAATACTTTGTAGCAGTCAAAGTGGCCAAATAGTTCGGTACACCATACTAAATATATGGTGTACCGAACTATTTGGTTACTTTGGTTACTTTGTACAAATGTATAGTTAAAAATAGAATTCATATTCCTCCGAGTTTCCTTTTAAGAGAATGTCCCCTGGAAGTGTATAAGCGTTAAACTTAGATTCAGCAAGTATTCTCTATAACAAGATGTATTGTTCCGCAGGAGGACGACGCATATCGAGGACTTTTTTGTGGAATTTAATAAGTTTTAATGTTGACTGTTGTGTTGATGGTACACATTTTCCAAGATGGCTCGGATTCCTCGAGGTCCCCAAATGTTAAATGGTTTGGGCATGAAAAAGGGGCCTTTAATTTATATACATAATAAATTTCATGACTGTTACAGAGATTTCGAGGTTGGTCCTAATCCGATTATGCTACATTGTGCGTCCGCAGCAAATTCGGTTCTCCATACAAATGTAGTTTCGCTCTCATTTTAAATCGGCTAGCTAGATTGCTCTGAAACTTTGTACTTACAATAGGATATGGTATGTCTATGCCTATAATTAATTTAAAACATAAATGTGAAATGAGAGCCAATTAAGTTCAATATTAAGAATATGTGTCGTTGTTGACTCGCCGACAACGGAATTGAGATCTATATGGGTGCCATGTTCTGTGCTGTGTAGAAAATCCTGAAATTATAAAGGATTTGTCTTGGCTAGTTTTTACGTATAGGCTACGTATCACCGAAACGTCACAAACACCACGAAGGTTCGGCTTGTACGGGCCCTCGTTTTTCCTATATTCTTATACGCTGCGGAGACCTGGACTATCCGAAAGACAGAGGAGAAGACGATAGACGCCCTAGAAATATGGTGCTGGAGGAAAATGCTGGGGATATCCTGGACCGAGTTTCGGACTAATGTCTCCATCCTTAAAGAACTCCGTATCAAGCAGCGCCTTCCGACTCTCGTAAAGACCCGCATACTCAGTTTTTTCGGTCACGTCTCGAGGAGGAACAACGACTCCATAGAGCGTCTAGTGGTGCAGGGTAGAGCAAACGGAAAAAGACCGCGCAAAAGGCCACCTATGCGATGGACTGACCAAATCAAATCTGCCATGAAGGGTCCCCTGAACGCATTTGCCAGAATGGCCTCCAACCGCGAAAAATGGCGAGAAATCGTACGGCAAGCAACATCTGCGCCTGATATCAGCAGTTGACCACGACCCTCTGCAAAGAGTACAACGACAAAGAAGAAGACGTATCATATTTGTCTAAAATTTGGTTTGTTGGTACACACACAAGGGATAGTCTCTAGCTAGGTACGGGGTGCCACACTCGTCAGCGCGACGGCGATATTTTTTACCTTTTACCTAAAAATCTCAAATTTGTGTACGGGCTCAGCTCCTGTTTCGTCTTAAGCCTAAATTTAACAGATTCTGACTCACAGGGGGCTTTGAGCATGCTGTTGCGTTCGTTTTCAAATTTTGAAAAAAAAAAACTAGCCTAACAACACAATAAATGCTTGTTTTTCCGCATTCTTCACTATATCTCCTTATTAAAATATACCTTATTGGGGATACTCCATCTTCCTCATGATAATATATTTTACTTTACTGAAAAGCAATCGGTACATGTTACAAGATGCACATTGTTAAGAGCCGGGGTTAGAACCCACGACCATTGGTTTTAAAATGAAGCTTTGTATATAATTTGTATTTTTATAATAAATCTGTTTTCTTGTTGACATTTTGTGGTATTGTATTGCTTTATGTTAATTGTCAAAATATTTTTTTCATCCTGGACAATTGTCACATGCGTCACATGTACGTTTTTATGATAGATCTACATCGACACAACTGCATGTCATTGTCAAAGAGCATATAATCACTACGTTTTAAGAGACGGGATTTCCATACTAGCGAGTGGAATCAGTTTGTTTCGCAAATCATTACCAAAATGTACGACAAAGAACTGTCAAAGAACCATAGTACCAACATAAGCGATTTAAATAGTGTAGTACGCTACACGCTTACGATTCTTATCGATATCGATAAAATGGGGAGGGTTGAAACATAGGCTCCTGTCTACAAATTTTGTACTCGAAATCAGGTTAGCATCGAGTCCACATTTAAGTTGTATGTTATATAGTGGATAGTTCTTAATTGGACTACTATCTGGTCGGGCTTAATGTGGACCCGAATTATTTTAATACAGTTTTTAAGTCGTGTTTTTTTATTTTATTAAATGCTTGATTTTCATAATGATGTGCACATACATGTTTGAATAAATGTAACTTTTCTATGGGAAGATGTATCAGGTCTTCGTTCCCAACAAATTTGGCCCACTGCCTGCATCTGAAAACATACAGCCTTGGAAAAACATGACTTTATCTACAGTTTATATTCCATGTGTTTGCTAATGAGATGATCAACTGATTATTTCGCGCTAATATGCATCTATAAATCATGTTTTTCGGCATCCAGTTATCAACAACCCTTTATCAATGCTTTAACTTTTTATGTATTTATATGTCCGTTAATCATGAGAACGGGTCTGGCCTTGTTGGCAGCGACCCTGCCTATGAAGCCGATGGTCCCAGGTTCAAATCCTGGAACGGGCATTTATTAGTGTGTTGAGCATGAATATTTGTTCCTGAGACATGGGTATTTCCTATGTATTTATAAATACTTATAAATTAGGTCTATGTACATATATATATACATTATTACACAAACTGACTTAGTACTAAAGTATGAATGGCATGTGTTGTGGGTATATATATATATTGTTGTCTAAGTACCCACAACACATGCCATTCATACTTTAGTACTAAGTCAGTTTGTGTAATAATGTCCTATAATATTTCTTTATTTATCATAAAAACAGAGATTAATTTTCTTACATTTTAGGTTAATATATTAAATAATCACTAGATAAAAAAAATATGTTAACTAATGACCATTAATGCATGAGTAATAGATAATTTATGCATTATTAATCTTCAACGAATTAATTATGGTCATATTGCATGCTAGTTCTAAGGAAATTTCACATATTTAATTTAATTATTTACACTGATATACAAATAAAACTTCAGTTATCGATAGTTATAGTACATCCCTAGTTCACAACGAAAAATAATGTAAAATATCTAATTTTCGATGTGTTTATAGCCTGCTGACCCAAAATAAGGTCAAAAGTATCTAAAGCAATACTTACCAGTCTTCATCCAAGGGAAATTTCGCCATAAAATCCCTTTTTTTGTGATTTTCTCGAGTGGCTCGCTTGCCACATATTTCACACTTAGTAAACCGTTTTCTCGCTGGCATTGTAACAAACTCGCTCTTTACTCTGATCACGGTTGACTATTTTCGATTTTTTCACTAAATAATAAAGAAATTACACGAAATACCCGAACAAAACATTGAAGCCTTCAAAACAAACAAAGCAATTAGGCTGACAGTAGACTTGATGTAAACTTGACAGAATAAATAGCACTGACGTTTTCTTTTTCTTCGTTGGCAATGATTTGCAAAACAAATTCCATACAAAACGTTTTTCTTCCTAGCTGCGTCAGCCTGATCGGAATTTGGCAGCTAACTCCATCTTGCGTCCAGTAGAAGAATCAAAATCGTACAGAACAAACTACTCTCTGCCTTAGGATCCCCTTTTAAATGTCATAAATCCAAACATGGCAGCCATACCCATCGACAAAAAAGTCTACCGTTGATCTAATTTCATTTGACAGTTAACTAATACGTATTCGACACGCTTATATTTGACAACTAGAATCCTGACTAGAGCTGGGACTGCGTACCAAAAGTACGTCTCTGTTACTCGTACCAAAAGTACGTCTAAAATACCAGTTTTACGAGTATGACCCCCAATAGGCAGTTTACGTATTTGCCTTGCTTAGGCGTCTTACAAATGAGGATTATTTATACAAATATCGACTTATTATTTCGGTAAGGGTCGGAAATATGGTGACGTTTTGAGTGAAGGCTATGAATCTATTGTCATATTTTTGTTATATATTATTACATTATTTTTAGATACAACAGACACCCAGACGACCATCTGTTAACAAAATTTTATTTTACCTAAAGTAACGGTAAGAATGGAGGTACGAGGTGATAAAAGTTTCATATTTGTTTTATTTCAGAAATCAAAGTCTGTACTTTTAAATACTCGACAAGCCAAAAGTAGTCTATTACAAATAACCTGTTCCAAAAACTATTCCGGTACAACGCCCCGCCTCTAGTGTGGATATTGTTCACTGACAGGTGGTGATAATAGCAATTCGACAAGTCACAATATTTCTCACATCAAATGGAAATCAACACGAAACGTCACTTTTAGCATGTCGAATAAGGGCCCTGTTGGCCTACTTTACGAATACATTTTTAAATTTAAGTTTTTTTTGTACAAAGTTCAAAATCGCAGCACTGGACGTCGCTCCGAAGTCTGGCAATTCCCGGTTCGCGTAGATAAGGATTCTAATACCGAGTCACAATCTGAAAGTAAACGACCTTTGCCCTAAAACTTCCGCATTAGGAAACTTCGCGAACGATTTGAATCAAGTTATAAACCTGTTACTGAAAACGAAATGATCTAAGACCTTCTGAACATCGAGACAATTTTAGATCATAATGATATTAGGTATAAGAGCGATTATCGAGGATTCAACTCGCACAAGCTTTAAGACACCTATAGAAAGTAGCTGAAGTGGAATTGGGCGGGACATGTTGCCAGGCAGGTGGACCAAAATATTGACACAGTGGCCGCTTTCGGATGAAATGACACTTCTGGATGAGACTAGCCCAGGACCGGGATAATTGGCATACACGAAGAGAGGCCTTTGCTCAGCAGTGGGTGACTGGAAGCTAAAATGATAATGATGATGATAGAGAGTAGAGCGTTGATAAGCTTGAATCTAGTACGAAGCTAATATTATTAAATGTTTTTTTTAAGTTTTTCCCTAATTGCCTGATAAATGTGAAACTATATACTTACCTATCGCCCAGCGCATTGGCGTTGCCATTCAGCGCGGCCACGCTGCCACCCGTCTGGGCACCCTACCAGACGGCACAGACCTGAGGCCAGTTTTTTATTTGTAGGATTTTACTTTTTAGGTAGGTACTTTTAGTTTAGTTTAATTCATAGCTTAATTTAATTCTGTACGTTTTATTTTTAGGCCATATTTTAGTTTAATTTGTAAAGTACCATACCTAGAGTAGGTAATCTACTTTCCGTCCGAATGCTACCGATCTACTAAGTAGTAATTATGAATCAATATGAGAACAAAACAATTTTTTTTCACCCCATACTAAATTACTGCAATGATCTGCCACCAGAGTGCAGCACTAGCACCTATCGTAAACCATAGAGTAACTTATGCATACTGTGCCTTAAATTGTTTTTGGACAAGTTTTCACAGGTAATATGACATTTAGGCGGTTTGTTTACAAAGTTTAGTTATCTGCCTCTTTATCGCTTGAATATGCTAGAGTGACTGAGAGGTTAGATAACGAAATTTAGATTTTCTAGTTTTGCAATAGACCCCCAGATTGTGATGGATTGTGTTAGTGGCGCCCCCTACGCAGAATTTCACGTCATATTGCCTATTAAAACTTTCAATTTTATGTTAATCATAACTATCTACAGGGCAATATCGATGATCGGTTTGGCCTAGAGGGTAGTGACCCTGCCTACGAAGCTAATGGTCCCGGGTTCAAATCCTGGTACGGGCATTTATTCGAGTGATGAGCATGGATATTTGTTCCTGAGTCATAGGTGTTTTCTATGTATTTAAGTATTTATAAATATTTATATATTATATATATCGTTGTCTAAGTACCCTCAACACAAGCCTTATTGAGCTTACTGTGGATTTAATCAATTTGTGTAATAATGTCGTATAATATTTATTAAAAAAAATCCGTATTGTCAAGGTATGTTCATTAGTCCGTTCACAGAAAGCAATTATTGAAACGTTGTGGTTCTGCAATCTGCAGTTTAACCCAAGTGCATGATCGATGCAAATGGATTTACTGCTTGTGAACGACATTAAACAGTGGGCACGTCGGCAAAATTGGACTTTGGTAAATTCCGAACAATAGGGATGATATCACATGTTCAATTGTATAACAAAATCTTGTTATTTAACAAAATTTTGTTATATAGATAGAAAATGAGCTATTTATTTACCGTTATAAATTTATTTAATTCCGTTTCGGGAGAAAACGGTTTCCACGAACTAAATCTTAACAAATCACTTTGATTTTGATGTCGATCGCTTCAGCATAATATATTCTAGGTTTATAGATATCGCTTTTTTGGAAAAATAGAACAAAAATTGTTTTGCTAATTTTGAAAAAAAGGAAAACCTATAAACCTAGTTTTGCATTGTGTCAATAACATACTAGAAAATCATGGAGAATGGAAGATATTTAGAAGTGGGAAAACGTTTTCTCTTCTTGTATGGACAATCATGTAGTAAACTTTATAAATATAGCGACGCAAGCCTTGAGGTTGGTCTGACGATGAACCAATCTAAAACCCAGTTAATGACTAACAGCAAAAAACACGGGGTGACGGTGGATGGGAACATTTTGCAAAATGTCGACGAGTATACTTATCTAGGCCAGATAGTCTCCTTCGCAGATCGCCAGGACAAGGAGATTGATAGAAGGATCGAAAACGCCTGGCGGAGCTTCTGGTCTATGAAGGAACTCATGAAAGGTAAACTCCCAATTGCACTGAAGCGCAAGCTCGTCGACATATGCATCTTACCCATCCTCACCTATGGTGCCCAAACCTGGTCATTAACTGAGGCGCAAAAATCGCGGCTCAAGGTTTGCCAAAGGGCAATGGAGCGGAGTATCCTGGGTATCCGAAGATCTGACAGGGTGAGGAACACAGAGCTTCGCTCCAAAACCCGTGTCGTTGATGTTGGGATGAAGACCGCCAGGCTAAAGTGGGGCTGGGCTGGACATGTCTGCCGGATGAATGATGACAGATGGGCTAAAATAGCCACTAGCTGGCATCCCCAGTGTAGTCGTGGCAGAGACAGACCGAGAAAGAGATGGCGGGATGACTTGGATGCGTTTCAGCGGGACTGGCGGGATCTTGTTCAGCACAGGGAGGATTGGAAAGTTAGAGGGGAGGCCTTTACCCAGCAGTGGGACACACAAATAGGCTAATAAAAAAAAATGGTAAGTTCTTGCTAGTCTAAACCTCGCTTTCTACACCTGATACCATAATCGACCACCTAAACAGCGTACGTAAGGGAGTCCAATACACGGTTGAGTCAATACCAACAAAAAGAGACTCGTACAAATCGTACAAAATCGGTATCCCATCTACGGTTTATGAAGACTTTCTTGTAACATCGGCGTGGCCTCTAAACACTTGTGTATCAGAATGGCTGCCCTTTCTCAGACCCAGGGAGCCAAGGTCTCCCTAAACCACAGACCACCACTAATCAAGCGAAAAATCAACCCAGCGCAGCTACCCAAATAAGTATACTACACCAAAACATCAACCGACTGGCTAATAAAACCTATAGGATTGAATCTGAGCTGCAGACGCGTGACAAGCCGGTTGACGTATTGTGTTTGACTGAACACTGGCTCGAACAAAACCAAATATCATCAGTTAATATACTAAACTACCAGTTGCGCGCCCAGTTCTGCCGATCTTCCCATGCTGGTGGAGGAACCTGTATATACGTGGAGTCCAGCATACCGTGCTTCGAGCGCAAGGAGGTAACCGAACTGTCGGTGGAGTCACAGTTCGAGATCTGCGCAGTTGAATGCATCGGATTCGACCTCATCGTAGTGTGTGTGTACCGGCCCCCTAATGGTGACGTAAATTTATTTTTTTCCTTATTAGATAAACTGCTAAGCCTAAGTACTATACAAAATTATAATGTATTAATAGTAGGTGATATTAACATAGACCTACTTACAAAATGTAAAAATACCAAACTATTACTTAATACTATTAAGCAATCTGGATTTAACCAGTTAATAAATGTACCAACTAGAATAACAAGTTCATCAATGACATGTATAGATCACGCCTATTCTAACTTAAAAAAATCTGAAATAAAGTCCGTAAATTGTTACGACATGTATCTTTCCGATCACCTATCAATAAATATTGTAGTTGACATTCATAACAAGATTGCAACCCCAAACTTACACACACTTAAGAGAACTTTTACTAATCAGAGTAAATTCAGTTTTACACAAAGCCTTGACCTATATAGATGGGAATCGATTATGGAAAAAAACAGCTGTCCCAGTAAACAAACAGAACTTGTTATGAATGTTATTAGACACTTTTACGAGATACACTTCCCCATGAAAAAGCACCGCATAAAAGGTAGTGTTGGTTCGTGGGTCAGTGTCCAAACAAAAAAGGTACGTCTGAACATCCGTAAAATTAAAACTAAGTTACTTTCAAAGCCCGAAGACGCTGAGTTACGTGCTGAGCTATGTAAGAACGAATTGTTATACTGGGCAGAGTTAAGGGATGCACGTCGCTGCTACGTCAACAAACAAATCTCAGCCGGCGGTAACGATATGTGTCGTAGTGTATGGCGCGTTATCTCAATGGAAACATGTAACAACAAAAAAACTGCTTGCACCGCAATTGACGTTCTCGTTAACAAATCGGCTGGTGAGAGCACACACGCGCGCGCTGCCGCTGCCGCCGCCCGTCTAAACCGGTTTTATCTTGAAGCGAACGTAAACAATGTCATCCCATGTAATCGCTCCGCGCTTGAATACCTTGATAAATACTTAAATATAACGCCGCCTGTCTATGACTTTATACCTTTCTCACTCGATGAAATCTTACTAGTATGTAAAAGGATTAAGCGCAAGGAGTCAAAGGACATATACGACATGACGACTCGTATCATTGACTGTTTGCCCCCGCGCATCATCTCATTGCTTTTATTACTATTCAATAGATGCGTCTTCGCGGGAGTCTACCCTGATACCTTGAAACACATAAAAGTTCACCCCATTTATAAGGGTAAAGGCGACATGCATTCACTTAAGTGTTATAGGCCCATATCGTTGATTCCGGTTGTGTCGAAACTTTTTGAAGGTCTGCTATGTAATAGAATAACAAAACATATGACATGTAACCAACTACTGAACCGCCAACAGTACGCCTACCAGCCCGGGCGCTCGACGGTTGACGCCGCGCGCGACGTGGTGGCGCGCGTTCTCCAGCACCTCGAGGACGGGCGTCAAGTCGCAGCCGTATTCTGCGACTTGTCGCGTGCCTTCGAGATGATTGACCACGCGCTTCTACTAGACAAGTTGTCACGCTACGGCTTCACTGGCAGTTTCTATGATACTATAGCCTCGTTTTTGAATAATCGTAGACAATGCACCTGTGTCCACAATTCGAGGTCAGAAATGGAACCTATAGGCAGTTGCTCCGTTCCTCAGGGCTCCTCGACGGGCAATAACCTGTTTTTAGTATTAATTAATGACATCACATCCGCCTGCGATGATCCAGAGTACATAATGTTCGCGGATGACACGTGCATCATTGTTAACGCTGACAACATTGATCAACTAAAATCCACGTTATCGATGATAATGCTCAAAATGTCTCGATGGTTTTCTGCTAACGGGATGTTACTCAACGTAGACAAAACTAACATAATACACTTTAAACTAAAAAATAAAGGTAATACTCAACTAGATATCTCAATAAACAACGTCACTGTCCCACAGGTCCAGGAGACTAGGTACCTCGGGTTTATTATTGACTCAGGACTGACCTGGGCTCCCCATATTGATCAAATATGCAATAAACTGGCCTCGGCATGCTTTGCATTGTCTAGGCTTGCCCCTACGTTATCTACCGACAATCTCAAAAAATCATATTTTGGATATTTTCATTCTATCCTCATACAAGGAATAGATCTATGGGCCACATCTGCTGATCGAGATAGACCATTTAAACTACAGAAGCGAGCATTACGAATCATTGCTAGAAAAACGGCCGACCACCCGGCTAGGGACCTGTTCAGACACTTCAAAATCTTGACGCTGCCCAGTGTATACATACTAACTGCATGCCTACACGTCAGAGCTAATATGCACAACTACTCAGCGTACGGTATTAGAAGCGATAGATGTCGCGCCCGAAATCTACTCGCGCCCCCGCGTCGACGGTTGGCCAAAGCCCGAGCATCTCTCAGCGTCTTCGGGCCCAAAATATATAATAAAATTCCAATTGATATTAGAAATGTAGGCAGTGACACAATTTTCAAAAATAAATTAAAGGCTTTACTTATTAAATTAGCCTGTTACGATATAAACGAACTCGAAATACCTAAGGGATAATTTGTAGTAGGTAAATGTTGTACGCATCCTTCTTTTGTAATTTAAGTTAATTAATTGATGATATTTTGACATTTTGTTATTAGTTCTAAATCAATTTATAACATTATTCTACGATTATTTACCTGACATTTAGTAAACAACTGACATTTTGAAATTGTAATTTAATTATAGCTATACCGCACATTTAAGTCTATCTTAAATTAAGAATATGGTATTTTATTTGACGTGTAAAAATCTGTATTTTTTTTACCAATAAAAAATCTGAATCTGAATTTTAAAGCTATAATCGTAAAGTACATCAAGAGACAGATGTTCATTTTATTACTGCCTAAATGTCGTTGTGCCCTTTTTATGGGATGGTTGCTACCCGAAGGATTTTTACCCAAAAGAAATCTTCTCAGTGTATATTGCCTATATATATCACGGGTTGTTCTATTGCGGCTAACAAATCACTGTTAGAATAACAAATACTGAAATAAAATAAAATACATCAAGCGGGCGTATCTCATTTTTAGCGTTATAGAGACACACGTTAACACTTTCACAGATTTCACAGGCACAATTTGATACCATAACAACCAGTTTTGTTTAAAATATATGATAAAACCTGTTATACAACTTGGGCATCACTTTCTATATGAGTTAGAAGATTTAGTAATTTTTTAGTAGTTTGGAGGACAATTTCTCCCAATAGATTGCGTTTGGGCAACTAAAAAAAACACATATCTGTTATTTTAGACTACTCTATAACATATATGAATATAAATCAAATCGGAACCGGACAGTTGGGTACCTTTCCTTGTCAGTCGTGTTTTTTGGTTAACAATCTACTATTATAAATCCATTTTAATTCTAAATAGTATAACATGACTTTTTACTGCATTCAACTATCTGGCGAATGCCGCATAGAGTTGCCACCTATTTTTCACAGAAAAAATGTATTTTTGTCGAAACTTTAAAAAATATAACATTTACTGGGAAAATTGAATAGAAGTAGGATGATCGATTTGAGGTGAATTGCGGCGCTTAAAAATCCAAATCGCATATGATGAGATATCGATGAGATTTGACCCTATCTTTAGGGCTGAAAATATAGTATTTTTCGTACTGTATTGATTTTGTAATTGACAAAATACAATATGGGTGACAACCCTAATGCTGTATAATATATAATGTTGCCTCCTAATACTCAGGGTCTTGCCGACAATAAATGTCTACCCTTTATTGTCGGACTGTAAGTTTCAGTAGGTCGTATATAGCAGTTGAGTAATTGAGTCTAGTGTGGGAGTATGGATCTGTCCCGAGGCGCTTTTTTTTCCAATTTTGCCTGACTACTTTAGGTTAGTGTGTTGTTCATGTTGAAATTTATAACAGAATTTGTATGAAACTTGCATGAAAGTTTCCAGAAATTCTCGGAAATTTTGAGAATGTTAATTAAGTTCTGCAACTTGCACATCAACTTGAGCCATGAGCCATGTTGCTTAAAATTAATACAATATAAATAATACAATTCAATGCAATGCAATACAATAAAATACAATATAATTGCTAATCAAGACTGCAGAGCGGAATCTGGTGCATGGGCTGTTAATCGATTCGCTTTTCTAACGAGTGGGCTGTCGTTTGCCAAATGTTAAAAGAAGTCGTTGTGGGGTTTTAGTTTCACAAAGTTTAAGGTTAAAGTTTACTTAAAAACTTAGGTATTTTGTTCGGATCAGTACCCCTAGTGTAACTTTGATCGACATCATAACGTGACGAACGCGTTTGCGTTAAGTCTCATTTTGTATAGGATTTTGAGGTTCCAAAACGTCCCGCTTGGCGCGCTCTTTCGAAATCCAATACAAAATGAGACTAAACGCAAACGCGTACGTCACGTTTGGAAATCGAATTTTATTACACTAGGGGTACTGTTTGAAATGATATTGCTAGGGGTGATTCGAAATGCAGGCAAACTTATAATGAGTTTTCGTTTTCTTTGAAAGTTTACATCCAGTTTTTTAAAGCGAAATTCGATCTTTCTAGGCATAGGCATATTATTTGACGACCGATCTAACCTAGTGGGTAGTGACTCTGCCTATGAAGCTGATGGTCCCGGGTTCAAATCCTGGTAAGGGCATTTATTTGTGTGATGAACACAGATATTTGTTCCTGAGTGATGGGTGTCTATGTATTTAAGTATTTTAAATATTTATTGTCTAAGTTTCTTTATAGGGCTGAGAATATAGGGTGGTCAAAAATACATTTAGACATAAACATAGAGAACATTTATATTCAAGATCACATGAAATAGCAGAGTTGACAGATAGTTAAGGAATATTCTTTTTTCACAAGGTTCCTTTTTATCAAAAATAAATAGAAATTATCCATACAAAAATTAAGAGCAAATAAACATCATGTAGAGGTCGCTATACCTAAATCAAACAGTTCTGCCGTAAAAAAATATGACAATAAATTAACTTTTAAAAAATTCTGCTTTATACTGTGTATCTTTAGGTATTTAAATAAAACTAAACAAAATCTACCCTCAAATGGCTTCTTAAGTCAGTTGAGGGTAGATGAAAACATTACATGATCAAATAATGTAGGTTAAAGTTAGGTCGTTCAGTCACAGATCCAGGCGGTTTTGTATTTGGTTGGTTAACGAATAAATGTTATAACTACCCGAAAATTTACAAATTGTTTGTTTACTTTTATTTAAATACCTAAAGATAGAGTCTACAGATGTTTTAATAGGTCTCTATAAGTACATTTTATCTATTATTTAAAAATATGGAAAAAATATAGGTACAGGTCGAAATTTTTACTTTTGGGTTAGTTTATATTTTTTGTTTGAGTGATATTATCGCAAAATAAAAATCATAGCAACCACTAACCTCCTTATTCATAAACGTCTACTAAAGTTGACAAGCCGCTAATAATCGTTTGTCCTTTTCCATCATACCAATACGTCGGAAAGAGACAAACGATTATTAGCGACTTGTCAACTTTAGTAGACGTTTATGAATAAGGGGGTTGATCATTAGCAAAGAGTTTAACGGCAAACAGATAAACTATATCATCGCTACCACGGCACTACACCTTATGAAGCCTTTTCACCTGACGAAGCCTGCGTTGCGAATATAAAATTATGGTCCCTGCACCTTATAAAATGAAGTCCCCCGCCGCGTGTGTCTGACGGCCCGATTCGAAAAATGATTAAGACACATTTAAGATCTTTAAAAGATCGATAACTAAACTACACATCAAAATTGACGTTTATTGCGATTCCGTTGTGATCCCAATATGATCTATCTACGATATTTCTAACGTCAAAGTGACATTAGTTGCCCGAATCTAGCTGCTTCTATCAATTATACGACCTACAAACGATTTCTAAATGAGAACTTATCTAAACCAGAACTTATCGTTATCGTATCTCATTCTTCGAATCGGGCCGCGAGTTTCCGATAAGTTTCAGTCATGGTAACGGTTATTCTGTTCTAAATACGAATATTCTTCTGCAAAAAAATAGAAATTTTGTGCTTTGCAATTTTTCCAATAACCAGAGTAGGTATATTGGAAAATCGCTGATTGGGAATACTCCACGCGTAAAGCAAATGAAGACTATTTATTACATTTTCGGGTACCGTAAAGGGGTCGAAAGGCACGATATTCAACTTCAAGGACAATTTTTGCCAATAATAAATTTTCATCATTACTATATGTATACGTAGCTGTAATGTTGGCATATAAGTAGTGTCGATCGCTTCAGCATAGTATATTCTAGGTTCATACGTTTCGTTTTAATACAAAAAAAAATTTGGACGATCACGTGGTATACTTTTTTTTATTACCACGTCGGTGGCAAACAAGCATACGGCCCGCCTGATGGTAAGCAGTCACCGTAGCCTATGGACGCCTGCAACTCCAGAAGAAGAAGTATACCAGCACGTTCAAATATTTTCCATTCTCCATGTTTTCTTAGTGTTATTGACACAATGAGAATAGGTTATAAGTTTTCCTTTTTTCAAAATTTGCAATGCAATTTTTATAAGCGAACCCTATAAACCTAGAATGCTGAAGCGATCGACATCAAAATCAAAGTGATTTATTTGTTAAGATTTAGTTGGAAAACGTTTTCTCCTGAAATGAAAATTTCATACAAAAAGTACCATTATTCCGTTAGGATCGTAAAGCTATTCTTCCCTCTCAAAAGACATATTTTAAAATACATTAAAATAAAAACTACACACATTTAACTAAAATAAATCAGTCAGAGTACATATTTGCATTGTATCGAACCGCACCCAATCGTAACACCTAAATATCGCATGATATATAATTAGCCAATCACAGCTCCCCATCCTCACGACACATATCTCGGAGCCTTCAGCTCCCACACTTGCTTTCCTATCGCCACACAAACCACACTATTCATAATTCCCATTCAATCATGCCTAAACTGTATTAAACAGTATTTATTTCTATTTAACTTGTGGTTTGCTTTCCAAATTTTCTAATTCCTTCTCATTTGGAACAATTATAATATATTTTTAAAGTGCATCTTGGTTTACTAATGTGTTGAAAAAAGTTTTTGACATACTTATTTTTGTATATAATGTTACATGCAGGGTGCAGTACAACAACGCGTACAGGGTGGTGTTCGGGCTGCCGCGGCACTGTAGCGCCTCGGCTATGTTCACGGAGGGACGGATCGATGGCTTCCACGCGATCATCAGGAAGAAGTGTAGCTCGCTGTTGAGGCGGTGGCGCGCCAGCTCGAATACCGGATGGTTGGCCACGTTGGCCGACCGGTGGGACTCACCGTGGCTGAAGCACTGGGTGCAGCTACATGCCCCAACATGTAGGAATTTGTATTAATGTCATGTCATACTAACCCTAGATTTAAGTATTTGTATGTTACTAACACAATATGCACATTGTTCGAAATAAATTGTTTTTGATTTGATTTGATTTGACATGGCAGAAATATCGTAAGGCAGTCGTGGTAGGGCTGGGCTACCAGTACCCCTAGTGTAACTTTGATCGACATCATAACGTGACGAACGCGTTTGCGTTAAGTCTCATTTTGTATAGGATTTTGAGGTTCCAAAACGTCCCGCTTGGCGCGCTCTTTCGAAATCCAATACAAAATGAGACTAAACGCAAACGCGTACGTCACGTTTGGAAATCGAATTTAGTTACACTAGGGGTACAGAAGTCGAGTTTTAGTTTTTGAACTTTTAATTTTAAGCTTAATTTTACTAAGTCGATTTATATTACGTTTTAATACCATAGGAGCTTGTTGGATATTATGTTTAAGGAAGTAATTCAATTTTAAGGAAGGCATCAGATAAAGTTGTGTTTGAGCATTAATTACCTACAACATAATTTAACACGTATGTAAATGTATCCTTTGAAACTGTTTTAATGTTAATGATTGATAACATGTTCGACGACTTACTGAACATAAATATAAATGGCTTTATAGAAGGAGTTTCCCGGATAGGAAAAAGAGGATATCGTCGCCCGCTACAAATAGAACTACTAAGCAAACGAATGGCAACTTACATACTCGATAATGCTCACCAATTCAACAATACGGGATATGCCGTTTCAATGTTTATGGACAGTACGTTACTAGACCAAAGAAGACATCTTAAAAGTGAACTTGTGAAAGCTCGCCGGGAAGGACATTTTGCTGTAATAAGGAAAAACAAACTTTACATAAATGGAAAGGCATTTACTCCACAACAACTTAGCACCAGTGACGTCGAAAAAAACAGTCCCGTGCCCGAGATTATAAAAAACAAGCCAGAAGAAATAAACCAAATAAAAAGCAGCGAAACAACACCTATATTGAATCCGTCACCCTACCTAGACCCAAATAATAGTGACAGAAGTTATTCCTTTCGCACACGAATTTAAAATTCTGATCCAAAATACGCAAAGCCTTAAAAACAAATCAGATATTATGGAGTCATTCTTACGCGAAAAAAACATCCAAATAGCGTGTCTATCGGAGACTTGGATCTCGTTAAATCAGAAGGATTTGATAACCATTGATGGGTACGACATTGCGGCAGCGTACTACCGTCAGCATCACCAAGGTGGCGGCGTAGCAATACTGACGCAAAAACAAATAAAGTATATTGAAAGACCAGATATCGCAGAAATATCGCGGGAGTGTTTCGTCGAGTGTTGTGCTATAGAAATTCCAGAACAAAATATAATATTAATAAATATCTATAGACCGGATAGAGACATTAATATATTCTTCGATTGCCTAAATAACATACTGTCAAAAATTAAACAGAAAGAACAAAAAAGAAATGTACTTCTAGTCGGGGATTTTAATATAAATATGTTGTTAAATACTGCTACCACGAAAAAACTTTTGGATTTAATGTTAAGTAATAATTTAGTACAAATTGTAAATGAACCTACTCGACAAACTAGCAATTCCCGTTCTTGTATAGATCTCGTATTCACAAACACGAAATCCTATAATATTGAAGTGACGGACCACGGCATATCGGACCATAAAAGCGTATTGTATAAAATTCAAAGCCAAACCGCGCAAATGAAACAAAAACAAAATCAATTCTTCATCACAAAAAGGATTTTTAGCGAAAAAAATATGTCATCTTTTAGGCTAGCATTACATGAGATTGATTGGAATAAAATACTTTCACTGAACAATAATATAAATATTAATTATAATTTATTTGATAGCATCTTACAAAAGTTATTAAATAAACACATACCCCAAAAGCGCATTAAATGTTCAATGTCAAATCGTGTAAAACCATGGCTAACGAAAGGCTTACGTTTATCTTGTAGACACAAAAGGCAACTTAAAGTCGTGGTAAATAAAAGTAAAAATGAGGTAATTCATAACCATTATAAATGCTATGGGAAAATTCTTAAACGTTGTATTCAAATGTCCAAAAAAATTAATTACTCCAGAACTATGAAAAAATCTAAAAATAAAATGAAAACTATGTGGACCATTATAAATAATATAAAAAAGAAGCAAAATGACCGCGCACACAAAAATATGTCATTGAAAACAACTGATGCTATAGTAACATTGCCGCAGCAGGTAACTAACGTGTTTAATGAACACTTCGCGTCGGTAGGCGAAACTAACTTTGGAGCCGGAGCCAGCCCGGCGCGCGCGCGTTGCGTGCATACGCCCGTTAATAACTCAATATTTGTACGGCCGGTTACGGAAAGCGAAATAATTAAAATTATAAAGCAGCTTAAAAATAAATATAGTTTCGGTATTGACGAAATACCACCCGTCCTCATAAAAATATGTACAACTGAGTTAGCGCCCCCTCTTACACAGTTAGTTAACCAATCATTTAGTGAAGGAATATTCCCAGAACTACTTAAAATCGCAAAAATAAAACCTATTTTTAAACCAGGCGGCGATGTAAAAAATCCTAGTCAATATCGTCCAATAGCACTTTTACCAACCACGTCAAAGATTTTCGAAAAATGTATGATTAATCGAGTTTATAACTTTTTTGAGAAATATAACATCTTGGATAAAAACCAGTATGGATTTAGGAAACATCATTCAACTTCACTAGCAGTTTATCAATACATACAAAGCATCCTAGACCATATAAACAATAGATCGTATAGCGTAGGGCTCTTGTTAGATATGACAAAAGCGTACGAAAAAGTATCCCACGAAATATTACTTTGTAAACTAAATGGCATGGGAATACGTGGTCTAGCCCATAATTGGTTTAAATCATACCTTCACAAACGTAAGCAATGCGTACAAATAGAATATTTTGATAAGGAATCCGAAGATATTAAAACTATTACGTCAAATATGCGAAATATAACCTGTTCTATCCCCCAGGGTAGCGTTTGTGGATGTCTCCTATTTTTAGCGTATATAAATGACCTGCCAAAAAGCCTAGATACAAACACTACCTGCGTTATGTTTGCTGATGATGTTTCCCTTTTATTTAAATGCAATAATAGCTCAGAATGTAATTCACAACTCAAAAATATTTTTTCCACGGTAAAAAAATGGCTTAGTGACCATAATTTAGAAATAAATTTGAATAAAACTAAAATTATACAATTTAAACCGGTACAAAAAAAACCAATACAATTAAATTTGGAAAGTAATTCATATAAGATAGAGGAAGTTACAGAATTTAACTTATTAGGCATAACAATAGACTCTGGAATAAATTGGAAAGGACATATCCAAAATATTAAAACAAAAATTTCTAAATTTATATATGCGCTTAATGTACTAAAAACTAATACTAATTTTAAATGTGCGTTATCTGCTTACTACGCATATGCGTACTCATGGCTCCGCTACGCCGTGGTGCTGTGGGGGGACAGCACCGAGGCCGACCAGCTGTTTGTGATGCAAAAGAAATGTGTTCGTATCTTAGCTAATGTGCGTATCCCAAACAGTTGCCGCCCATACTTTATTCAATATAGGTTATTAACCTTGCCTTGTATTTATATATTACAGGCTGCACTTTTTGTTCGGGAACATTCAAATTTTTTCACATTAAAACAAGACAAGGAAAACACGAGAACGCAGTATAGAAATAAACTACTATTACCAAAGACTAACCTAGAGATGTGTAAAAATAGTCCCCAATATAAATGTATTTTAATAACAAATAAAATTCCCAATAATATTAAGCTAGAAACTCGAAACACAGTGTTTAAAAATAAATTAGAAAAATTATTAATTGATAAATGTTATTATTCGGTTAAGGATTTTCTTAATGACGATAGTTTATAACATGTTTTTTTTTTTTTTTTTTGTAATATTAATTGTCATGTTTAAATGAGAAGACTTGTTTTGTTTAGTTTTAAGTTAATGTTGTGTGCCCTTACAGGGTGTCATGGTCTTACTTGTATTTTATGGTATAACATCCTGATTTATTATGTACATGACTTTACAACAAATAAATAATAAAAAAAATAATAATAATTATCTTGTTTTCGAGTAATAAACGTAATTCGAATGAGTTTATTAAGGTGCAGGTTCAGTCTTCAGTTCAGGTATTTGTATGATTTGATATGACATATATATTTTTTATCAAATTTCTATAAAGAAAAGTAACTACTGTATGTAATTGCATGATTTCTAGAGTAATCTAAATTGATTTTTTTATTTTTTATTTATTGCATGTTAATTAATTAGATGTAAGGTTTTGAAAAGATGTGTCCCGCCGAGTTTCTTGCCGGTCCTTATTGGGGATACCCTCCTTCAATTGAGAGGGGATTTAAATCCTCTCGGGTCGGAGGTGTCGGGTTAGAGCCGGTGTAGCTTTATTTGACTTTAAGCACATTGTAATATGCCTACATGAATAATAAAATGTATTTATCTTTATTGGCAGTAACTTTACCTAGTATAACTATCGATAATTGAGTTTGTCGATGTAGAAATTCCCTTCCTGTCATTTGATTTTGCCCCCGAAAATCCGATAGTTGCCGTTAATAGCAAGCAAATCAATAAGTACTTAGTACACAAAATATTGTTAGTATTCGACACGTCTACCCTCGCCACCAAACACGTCATATGAATTAACCCTTTTCCAGGCCGCACCAATCTACAAGGTTTTCCCAAAAAATCCAAATATATTCCAATTAATCCAGCTTTGATGATTCATTTGAAGACAAGTAAGTAAGTAAATATTCTAAGAGCAAGACAAGTAACATTTCCTGAAAGTGTAATCTAATTTGAACCTTAAATCGGAATGCTAAAGTTGAAATTTGTAATGGCACGTATGTGGTCGATAAATCGTACTATGCCTGGAAAAGCGTAATGTTCTCCTGCGGGTTCGAACAGGGATGTACAACTTCGTAAGTATAGATTCGAACTGGGTATATGGGTTAGGGTTGTGTTTTTTCTGCATATTACGTGTACTTTGCTGAAACAAACAAAAATGCGTAAAATTTTAATTTATAAAATTGGGTGACCTAGTGGATGAACTCTTTTTTTCATAAAAAAGTGTGAGACAGCTTTGTCCCTTGGACCACTACTCTTAAACAAGTTATAAAATATCAAATCATAATAAAAATATTGCATTACGTAGCTTGTTTATCTGTTTTTTATATAATAAGAAAAAAGTCATAAAGTCCGAATAATTATTTTTTCACTGATGGTTCTGGACACCATATCTAATTTAGTTTTATTTGTTATTTTTTGATACATATCATTTCTACACCTATAATACCTACTTATTAGCTAATTAGGAAGGGGCCTGTCAGTTGTTTGTAACTGTCAAATATTGTTCTAAGTGACAGACCGATACCGTCCGGTGGACTGTTAATCAGTGGGCCCCTAAGAGACGCGCGCGGGCGCAGGCAGTTTGAAGTATAAGCACGGGAACAGCGCATACGTGGAAAAACCGAATGGATCTCGCAAGGGCGTAGCAGCGTGAACTAGGGGGGGAGCAATTTATCATCGCCGGAGCCCGGGGGGCAGACGCTGCAGAGGGACAAACGGTGTATGTAGAATTTGAGCTCTAGGGGGGGCAGCTGCCTTGATGACAGTGCTCGTTCGAATCGGCCTGCTTGTCGCAATAATGGAACGTTTTTTTCAGTGACATTTGGGATTTTGTTACATCATAATACTCAAAGTGCTTTCGTGAACAATGCCGCTAAAAATAGACGTAAAAATGTGAACGATGACGTAAAATAGCCATTATTCTAATCTGATAACTGCCAGTTTACGGATTAGAGACCTTTGAAGACATCAGAAGTAAGCGTTCTACGCATTTAGATCCATTTTATATTACGCCTACAAAAAATACATAGGAGGATTTCCCGGAGGGGTAGGCAGAGACCACGGATTTCCACTTGCTACGATCCGGACATACCTCTTTCGAAAAATAGATGTAAAAGACCGGCATACGGGTTAATATGTACGAGTACATATTTATAAAAGCGCCACAAAGGAACAAAAATACAAAACTGAAAATAGTATTTAATACAATCGTGATATGAATTCAGTGATCGGAACTATGGGAGTAAAACTTTAACAAAACTTATCAAGCGGACGTAAAAAGAGTGCTTATAGCCTTAAACATATTCGAATATCTATGAATGTAAATATTTTATGGCTGTAATATACTATCCCTATCCCTATGGACATGAATATTTTTAGGGCTGTATGCACTATTTTATGTCCGCTTAACAAGTTTTGTTAAAGTTTTACTCCCATAGTTCCGATCACTGGATATAATAGAGAGAATTTCAGTCGAGTACCGTGTTTAGGCAACGAATCTTGCTGAGTTGCTGAGAGAAGAAGCGCTGGTGGCCTAGCAGTAAGAGCGTGCGACTTGCAATCTGGAGGTCGCGGGTTCAAACCTCGGCTTGTATTGTACCAATGATTTTTTTGCACTTATGGACGAAATATCATTTGATATATACCAGTCACTTTTCGGTGAAGGAAAACATCGTTAGGAAACCGGACTAATCCCAACAAGGCCTAGTTTTACCCTCTGGGTTGGAAGGTCAGATGGCAGTCGCTTTCGTAAAAACTAGTTTTTTTTTTTTTTTTTTTTTATTTATTACAACATTAAAATATAAAATATGTGTACCACAAAACAAAATATTCGCCAAACTGCGAGACAGTTTGTTGGCGATAGTGTCTACGCCAAACTTGGGATTAGTTGTCGAGCGGACCCCAGGCTCCCATGAGCCGTGGCAATATGCCGGGACAACGCTAGGAAGAAGAAGAATGTGTCAAGATTCCAAGTTCGCGACCATCAGGACGAATCCAGACTTTACTCGTACATACTTTACGATCTCCTCGACCTTCGTAAGGTAGTGTAAACGGGACACATACAGCAGCGTATAGCGATCGCTATAAAAATACCCTCCGGCAAGCACAAACAAAGATTACCAGCCATAAAGGACAAATTTTATGTCAATGGGTCGGCCCTACAAACCGTACACCCACGCATGAATGCGTTTAGTGTTGCCCCATTGTTCCCGGTATGCCTTAGGCGGGTATTTTCCCGGTAAAATACGTGTATTTTACCGGTGTTATACCGGCTTGAGTCATCCTATACCGGGGTATAAGATGACTGAAGCTATAACACCGAGGCGTCCGACACTTCGTTTCCTATAGCCCCGGACCGGGCTTGGATTGGACCCGGGTATGTCCTTAAACTACGTCCAAAAGACAGGTATGGGCACTGTGAATGTCTAACACAAGACCCTACCTATATCATTCCAGATCTAGAGCAGAGCCCAAGGGGAAGTACCTCCATCTTATAGAAAACCGCAGCCAAATAACACTAGACCCTACTCATAGTGTTGTGTTCCAGCCGGTGAGTAAGATTGCCAGATCTCAACGAGGGTGTGGGGTGTTAGGGTCAGCAACGGGGGCATGTAAATCCACTAGAGTTGCAGGCGTACATAGGCTATGGTACCTGCTTACCATCAGGTGCGCCGTATGCTTGGTTGCCACCGACGTAATAAATAAAAAATATTGAAAACATTACATTATCGCCAATCGCCCCTCATTGAAAACGAATCGGCCCCGGACTCGGACTATTCAAGCGTGAAAATCTCGTTTACGGAAATATTCTGCCCCTTCACACATGATAGATGGTTCATGTATTGGTCATTATTTCAATTGTTTGCCGTATTTACATGCAATAAATTCCAAGTACAAGAAACTGGTTTTCCAACAGCTGTAATCGCGATAGTATAAGATTTTAGCTTTATCATACATTTTTAATGAAAGGCTATTCTGTAACAAATCCAATCTAAGTATATTTTTACCATGAATTAACTCTAGAAAATATTGGTATTCCGCGTCTTAATCATTTTTCGGGACTGATGGGGCTCTGAACGCAACGGAATTCAAATCGGACTTCCAAATGGTTTTTCCTGGTATGTTCGAATTATATGATATGATAATTATATTCGAATTAAATGCGAAGGAAACCCCAAACCTTGACAAACCAATATTTTATCATGATTTTATGATGTCACTTCCGTCAAATGTATATTATTGGGAAAATTATTATTTTCCCGGTAGAATTACCGGAAATGTAAATTATATTTTAGCAATACATCACTAGTTAAGGCTAAGCGACGTAGTGCAAACCCTCACGATTTTGCCCAGTGTGGCATGTTGCCACTAAATATTTTAAAGGTTTTCGGGACTGATGGGGAACGGAATTCCAACCGGACTATCAAATAAATGGTTTGTGCTTTTAAATCAACATTGAAAACTGTATGGTAGATTTGTAGGTAGCTCGGAAAGCTACAAGTACCGACATATTAGCTTAATAAATGTAATGTCAGTCCAAATCGGTGTTACATAAAAAAAACATAACAAAAACCTTTTTCTCACAGTTCTTTTTTGGGTCAATCATATTCAGAATTCACAGAATCACGTTCTACCATTAACAAAAGTATCTTGTCCTATTTTTTCGTTCCATTACGTTTTGGTTCACAGTTTAATTTAATTTGCATGTGCGTGACGTATTGAAAAAAAGGAGGAAAAGTGAAATTTTGTAAATGAGAGTATTTACATTCATGTCAACCGCAGGCTCGAGTGGAATAAATTAAATTAAATTAATCATTTGCTTCAAGCATTTTTTTTTTATACTACCTACGTCGGTGGCAAACAAGCATACGGCCTGCCTGATGGTTAGCAGTCTCCGTAGCCTATGTACACCTGCAACTCCAGAGGAGTTACATGCGCGTTGCCGACCCTAACCCCACCCCCCTCGTTGAGCTCTGGCAACCTTACTCACCGGCAGGAACACAACACTATGAGTAGGGTCTAGTGTTATTTGGCTGCGGTTTTCTGTAAGGTGGAGGTACTTCCCCAATTGGGCTCTGCTCTAGATCTGGAATGACATCCGCTGCGCTGTGCCCTACCACACAAGGCGAGATGACATCACCCACATGTGTGTGTGTTTACAACCCATATGTGTGTTAGTAACATACACAGTAAAAAATAAAAATTAATGTTAAGACTTACAGCTATATAAAACCTCACACGCAAAAACGAGGTAGGTACAGTGCGCTGCGAAATTTCATGGAGAAATTATGAATGAATTCACTGACAAAGTCGCCATACATTTTTACAAAAAATCGGATAAGCTTTATAATTTTAATTAATCACAATTCGTATCAACTTTAAGATTATCATTATCGACTACAATCAATGGTAAAATTGGTTAAAAGACAAATTAAAGACTCGAGTTTGCAATATTCTTACCCCCGGAGTTACACACAATATTTTTATCACAATTGCGAAACAAAACTAAATTTTAAGCGAAGTAATTCTTAAGTGCGGTGACATTTCAAACATTCGTCTCCCATATTATCATTTTTTGACAGGTTAAGGCATCGAAGGCATAGACCCATCCGGCATTCAGCCACGGTTGAAAATTGTGTAATAATATTGAAAACTACGGTGGCATCATGGTTCCATTTTTATCGCTTGTCACTATGCCCGTCACTTTCGCGCTTACATACTTGTTAGAATGTGACAGGCATGGTGACAAATGATAAAGAGCCGACCATCTTAGCCCTACTGCAAATAAAAATTATCCCCACTTTAGGGACGTGTAGGGGATGTACCCTATTTTTTTTTCTATTTTTTATTTGACCACTTTGACAGAATGATAGTTTTACATATCCATTTCAAATCGCAGCTTTTTAGCACAAACGACCATGAAGCAAAGCGTCGTACGGACAGACAGCCAGACGGACATTGCGAAACTATAAGGGTTCCTAGTCAACTACGGAACCCTAAAAACATAATCCTTTATATCTAAAGTTAAATTGCGCGCGCACGAGCTGATGCCCCAATGGTAGTCAAGGTCGTTGAGGTTTCTGGACGCCTTAAGGCCCCGTGTGTTCATCTCTCTCTCACTGAGCGTAATGCCCGCTTTCCACCAAAAAAGGAAAGAAGAAGTGGAAGAAGGAGTGGAAGGGAAACGGAGACCACAGACTAAGCGGAGCGAAGTAGAATGGTGACGCACTTCTACCAAGAAAGAGTTTTAGCTTTTGCCTTCCACTGCCAGCGGACTTTGCGAAGCGAGCAAGGTGGGAAATGAGAGCGGAGTCCATTCAAAACTGATACTTAAACGTATATTGTTTTAGTTCAAGTACCTATTTCCTATAATTAAATATAATACAATGTACCTACACAATGTATAAATGTAACTTTCCGGTTGTCCTAATACCTACCAGATATTAGTAAAAAAATAAAAATACAACATATCCGATAATTAATGAAACAGACAGTCAAATGTCAAACCTGCTTACTGTATTACAACTTATTGTATTTTTTTTTTCCTCTGAAGACTAGCAAATAGAATTTAAGTATGGCTCATGATTTCATTTTCTTTATGCTGTTAGTATGTATGTTAACATTATGTACTTAATAATGAACCTCCAGGTCTATGATTCTTAACTATGTTAAGTACTCTACATTGTACTTCAAATCCATTTGTATATGTGACTGTTTGTGTTCTAAATAAATTAATAAAAATAAAAAAAAACTAACGTGAGATATTATGACAGAGCGGACACATTTTTATGCTCCGCTAACTCGCTCGCTTTGTTTACCTATGCTTGTCTGTTAGCATAATAGGTATATTATAATATTATACATAAACATATTTTATTAATGTATTAGTATTAAAATGTAAATAATGTTAATTAACATAGATATTTAAGAATTAACTTTTTTATTATTAAGAGAATGACTTTTTTGTTAGTATTTATGAATATATTTTGCATGCAATATACCCTAACACGTCTTTTTTTAATATACTACCTACTTAATAATTGTACCTATTTAAAGAAAAAGTAGAAGAAATCAGGAAAAATCATAAAATATTAGTTATGGCCGCCTTCCCTTGGCGCGCAGCCCACCGTGCGCTGTGGAAGCCATTATGTGAAAATCATTGTTGCTAGTCAAGCGGATTTCGCACGGAATCCGCTTGACTCTGCGACCACTTTAGTGACTCTTTTAACTCATTTAGTCCGGGCCGCTGATTCTTATTCAGTAGAAGCACATGCAGTTCGCCATGTTCCGATCGGAGTGGAAACCGGGGATTGAGCTGAAAATTTGCATACATATGTAATTCGGATGAAAATGCAATATTACGGGACCGTCGAGGTGATCTGATGATGGAGACAGGAGGTGGCCATATGAACTCTGTGATGAAACAACGCAACCTAATTGTGTTTGGGTTTTTGAGAATTGTCTCCATGAGTATTAGTTGCCTGTGGTAAAAAAGTACAGTCAGCGATAAAAGCTTGTACCAAAATGATATAGTTGGCAAAAACTTATTTGTATTTGCCAACTAGGTATATCTTGAATAATAAGATTTTGTTTAATCCAAAAATATAATATAAACAACACCTCGAATTCACATTTATATAATAATATAATATTTACAGGATATAATTCTTAACTATTACACGTATTTAGAGCACATTTCAATAAAGTAAGACCAAGATAAGTTGGTAGCCATTTTGATGCACACGGTGTCAGTGTCAAGTAAACGTCATAATTTCATAGAAGTTTGACGTTTAAAATAACCCGTGTGCCGTCTGGGCTATCGAAATCGCTGCCAACTTATCTAGGTTTGATTCTAATTTGTTTGATATAATATTTGAGAAGTACAAAATTCGAAGCTACGAGGCCAAATTACGAGTACATTGCGATATCAAAATGATGTCTAAATGATTCAGCCGCATGTGCATTTCGCTCGTACCTGTCCGTACATGTATTGGCACGAGCGAGACGCAACTATCATTCAGTTATAGGTACATTATTGTCAGAATATAAGTTGAAATTGGCCTCCCAGAACTTGTTAATATCTGGAAAAGATGTTATATAACAAAGAGGAAAAGTGAGCAAGCGTGAGGCCATCTGTTTTCGCTCCTAATTTTTACAATAATCAAACAATCGTAAAAAGTCAATAGCTATGGTTAATTTACATCAAATTGTGTAAAAATAATTTCCATAATGCCAATATCCAAAAAGGAAAATGAGGACTACGTTTGGACCCGGGTATGTCCTTAAACTACGTCCAAAAGAGAGGTATGGGCAATGTGAATGTCATCTCGCCTTGTGTGGTAGGGCACAGCACAGCAGATGTCATTCCAGATCTAGAGCAGAGCCCAACTGGGGAAGTACCTCCACCTTACAGAAAACCGCAGCCAAATAACACTTGACCCTACTCATAGTGTTGTGTTCCTGCCGGTGAGTAAGGTTGCCAGAGCTCAACGAGGGGGGTGGGGTTAGGGTCGGCAACGCGCATGTAACTCCTCTGGAGTTGCAGGTGTACATAGGCTACGGAGACTGCTTACCATCAGGCAGGCCGTATGCTTGTTTGCCACCGACGTAGTATAAAAAAAATATATATGGAGAAGCTTCCGTCACTTTTCGTCTTAAAAATCACATGAACCCAGCCGTCAAACTTGCCGCCATACAATCCATATTACGCTCTCATTTTAAAACAACATGAAATTTGACATCAACCATTCAAGTAAACAGTCGAGTACGAAACATGGTTTTTTGAGATTTTTTACGTAGGATTTTTCGCCTAACCTGGCGTTGTCCTTATCGCACTAGTTTTAGGAGCCGCTTGCGTTAACGAGACGGATAAATTCACCTAAAATATTTAAATCTCAGCTCCCGTATCGTCTTAAGCACCGGTGTACTTCTATCCCGCGCTCGCGCCACCAGCGATGGCTCAGTCATTCTGTATTCACTTCACAAATAATAAATAATAAAAAACCGGCCAAGAGCATGTCGGGCCACGCTCAGTGTAGGGTTCCGTAGTTACTCTTCCGCCACAAAAAGCTAAACTGGAGCTTAAAGTATAGTAAATTGTTAACCAAGGGATGAAATGGTACCTTTCACCCGAGTTAAACAAATAGGCAAAGTTGCATAATCAGTACCTAATTAAAGTAAGTCTTTTTACTATGAAGGGAAAACTTTTTGCGATAACTCAAAAACAGCTAAACTGATCATGTCCGCTATAGTTTGTCTTTCTTAAGCTTCCACGATTTTTTTCATATTTTTTGGACCTATGGTTCAAAAGTTAGAGGGGGGGGGGGGGACACATTTTTTTTTTTCTTTTGGAGCGATTATCTCCGAATATATTCACTTTATCAAAAAATGTTTCTTGAACTTGTTGATAAATGTTATTAGTTTTGAAAGACCTTTCCAACGATATCCCACACTCTAGGGTTGAAGCGAAAAAAAATTTCACCCCCACATTACGTGTAGGGGAGGTACCCTAAAAAAAATTAAATTTTTAGATTTTATTGTACGACTTTGTCGGCTTTATTGATTTATATATCCATGCCAAATTTCAGCTTTCTAGCACTAACGACCACGGAGCAAAGCCTCGGACAGACAGACAGACAGACAGACAGACAGACAGACGGACATGGCGAAACTATAAGGGTTCCTAGTTGACTACGGAACCCTAAAAAAGGGCTACGCCGGGACGGTAGGACAGTGCAAAATGATGTACTTACTTTTGATGTATACGAGCGAGCTCATTTCCAACAAATTGTTCCGCAGTTTGGCGAATCTTTTTGTAGATCGTGTCATTCACGAAGACGCATGCCTTGACTTGTATTGCCATGTTATTAAAGGTTAGATTTAACAAAGCTGCGCGTCATCCTGGATGACACGAACTATATTGTGGTACACATATTTTATATTTCCATGTTAACATCAATAAAAAAAAGAAAATATAGCGAGTACTTATAAGTTTAGCAACGAAAACTAGTACCAGATATAAATAATAATAAATAAAAAATAATTCAGCCTATATACGTCCCACTGCTGGGCACAGGCCTCCTCTCATGCGCGAGAGGGCTCGGGCTATAGTCCCCACGCTACCCCAATGCGGATTGGGGACTTCACATACACCTTTGAATTTCTTCGCAGATGTATATGTTACGTAAATGTTAATTTAGTTTCATTGAATTTATGGATTTCGTTTTAAAATGAGAGTGTAAAGATTGTATGGAAGCGGCTTTTTTGAGACGAGTTCGTGTGACTCTTAAATAAAATAACTTTACTTGTTCCATACATACAGTGATTAATTCATATCACTAAGATCAGGGCCGGATTTAGGGGAGGGCAACCGGGGCTACTGCCCCGGGCCTCCACAAAAGAGGGGCCCCAGAATAGAGAATTCGGAAAATTTTCCATTTTATTCAGAAAAAATTTGGGGCAAGGGGGCCTCCACTCCTTTATTGCCCGAGGCCTCCAGACCTCTAAATCCGGAGATTACATGATTAATTTATTTGAAACATTATATACATAGATTATCAGTTAGCTCAAGGTAAGCTCCGCTCGTGCGGCGGATTTTTAACAATATTTTACTAAAACACAGGCATGAGAATATTAAGAAAGGTAAGTAATATTTTTACCAACCTTTAGCACCTTGTACCGGACAAATGGCCGTCGGGCCAATATAGCAAGAATGCAGACATTAAAAATACATACTAAAACTATATTATCTCATACATTTTATTCATTAGAGAATAAGTAAGGTCTGGCGGCTCTGGGATCTTGGACTATTTCGACTTTCGTCTTAATGCATACGTCATGTCACTATATATATATATTTGGACTGAATTGTTCAAAATTTTATTTTCTTATTGAATCCTTATAACAGTTATTAATTAAATTAAAATTAATTTAAAATTCGTTTATTTCAGACAATTGACAATCCATAATTTATAAAGTTAATTAATTAGAACTAAAATTAAATAACATTAACATACAATTATATAAATTAAATACTATTAGACTTGAATAAATAAAAAATTAAATTAAATATTAATAAATAATAACAAACATTACATTAAATTAAATTTCCTGTTAAAACTGACATGCAGGGAGGACCAAGTGCCTCAAAAGGCCACTGTCCCATCTATTTGCCACTGTGGCCAGGAGGCTGTGGCGGCTGTCACGCACCCTGCTAAGCATCGCGGCGCAACGCTTGCGGAGCGTGGCGTAGAAACCGTCCACGCTCGCATCCGCAAACATCCCGGACGCGCTACAGTATCGCGGCAGCCGCAACAGCACCCTGAAGGCATCGTTGTATTGGACCCGCAGAGCATTTAGCGATCGCTGGGTGTACCTTGTCCATAGGCTACATGTGTACAGCGATGTACAGTACGCCTTAAATAAGCTATTAATGCAGTACCTATCAACAAATTGCATTATTTTGCTCAAATTTCAATTCAGTGACTGATTGGTATAATTTAGCCGGCTAATTTCATAGATTATGAAGATCTTGATTCGCCAAGTATCAAATTATTCATTGACTTACGCTCCAAGTCCTTAATTATAGTATCAACCGCCTTAATTATTTACTGATTATCTCTTGATGTGCGTATAATAGAAATGCATACTATTACACGCACAAGCAAATTAATATATAGATAGCAACAAACTAGAATAAATATATAGAAGTCTGATTTGTACTCAAAAACCGGACAATTGCGAATCGGACTCGCCCACCGAGGGTTCCGTACTTTTTAGTATTTGTTGTTATAGCGGCAACATAAATACATCATCTGTTAAAATTGCAACTGTCTAGCTACAACGGCACCATAATACCATAAACTCTCTATATAAGTGTATATTTATGTCTGAATTATTCTATGAAAGCAGAGCAACTAGTGTGCGTTCTTATAAGTCTGTAGAGCTCTCCACACTCATGTGCGAATCGTAGCGCGAAGCCGCGAACGTAAGTGTGGCGTATATTTCGCAGATTGTTCACGCCTTCGCGACTTTTTACCCGTTTTTAGGGTTCCGTAGCCAAATGGCATAAAACGGAACCCTTATAGTTTCGCCATGTCCGTCTGTCTGTCTGTCTGTCTGTCTGTCTGTCTGTCTATCTGTCTGTCTGTCTGTCTGTCCGAGGCTTTGCTCCGTGGTCGTTAATGCTAGAAAGCTGAAATTTGGCATGGATATATAAATCAATAAAGCCGACAAAGTCGTACAATAAAATCTAAAAATTTAATTTTTTTTAGAGTACCTCCCCTACACGTAAAGTGGGGGTGAAATTTTTTTTTTTGCTTCAACCCTAGAGTGTGGGGTATCGTTGGAAAGGTCTTTCAAAACTAATAGGGGGTTTCTAGAAACATTTTTTGATAAAGTGAATATATTCGGAGATAATCGCTCCGAAAGAAAAATAAAATGTGTCCCCCCCCTCTAACTTTTGAACCATAGGTCCAAAAAATATGAAAAAAATCGTGGAAGTAGAGCTTAAGAGAGACATTAAATGAAAACTATTGCGGACATGACCAGTTTAGCTATTTTTGAGTTATCGCAAAAAGTTTTCCCTTCATAGTAAAAAGACTGACTTTAATTAGGTACTGATTATGCAAATTTGCCTATTTGTTTAACTCGGGTGAAAGGTACCGTTTCATCCCTTGGTTAACAATTTACTATACTTTAAGCTCCAGTTTAGCTTATTGTGACGGAAGAGTAACTACGGAACCCTACACTGAGCGTGGCCCGACATGCTCTTGGCCGGTTATTTGTCGATTTTTTGCCTAGATAAATATTCATTATATTAAACGGTTATTTTACAGTCTTACAACAAAACAAAATATCTTCAGCACGAATGATGCCGTAGATAACTGACAGTTAAAGCTGATGCTTTTCCGCCAATTTTTGCCTTAATACTTGGCGCGAACCAAACTGCGAAATCGTCGTGTAGCTGTGCGAGTGTGGAGTCATTCGTCAACGTCGCAATATGTTCTCTCCGCGATTCACGCACATAGTTTGGAAGGGGCTTATATCTGCACAATGGTAGTTTTATCCCAGTTATACTGCGAAAAAACCCGGCTCCACTCGTGCGCGGCGCAAGTGAGGCGCGGCGGCGGGCGTCAGTCCAAAAAGTAACCAAAATCTCTCTATATATTATAAGTCTATATCTATATGTGAATTATTATATGAAAGCAGAAGCAACAAAAGTCTATATCTGCACAATGGTAGTTTTATCCCGGTTATACTGCGACAGCACCCTGCTCCGCTCATGCGCGGCGCAAGTGAGACGCGGTGGCGGGCGTCAGTCCAAAAAGTAACCATAATCTCTTTATATATACCTATATATATAAGTCTATATCTATATCTGAATTATTATATGAAAGCAGAAGCAACAAAAGTCTATATCTGCACAATGGTAGTTTTATCCCAGTTATACTGCGAAAAAACCCGGCTCCACTCGTGCGCGGCGCAAGTGAGGCGCGGCGGCGGGCGTCAGTCCAAAAAGTAACCAAAATCTCTCTATATATTATAAGTCTATATCTATATCTGAATTATTATATGAAAGCAGAAGCAACAAAAGTCTATATCTGCACAATGGTAGTTTTATCCCGATTATACTGCGACAGCACCCTGCTCCGCTCATGCGCGGCGCAAGTGAGACGCGGTGGCGGGCGTCAGTCCAAAAAGTAACCATAATCTCTTTATATATACCTATATATATAAGTCTATATCTATATCTGAATTATTATATGAAAGCAGAAGCAACAAAAGTCTATATCTGCACAATGGTAGTTTTATCCCGATTATACTGCGACAGCACCCTGCTCCGCTCATGCGCGGCGCAAGTGAGACGCGGTGGCGGGCGTCAGTCCAAAAAGTAACCATAATCTCTTTATATATACCTATATATATAAGTCTATATCTATATCTGAATTATTATATGAAAGCAGAAGCAACAAAAGTCTATATCTGCACAATGGTAGTTTTATCCCGGTTATACTGCGATAGCACCCGGGTCCGCTCGTGCGCGGCGCAAGTGAGACGCGGCGGCGGGCGTCAGGCCGGCGCGCGCGGCGGCGACGCTGCGTACAACGCTGTTTCGGCGAAACGCACGCGCGTTTGCCGCCCGTTCTGTGGACAAAACTTTATTTTAATCTCTCTGTCAAAAATAAAAATAAAAATATTTATTTCGTAAGTTATCAGTAAACTTTTTTTAATCTGTGCAGATGCCTATTTTTATACTCGTAGTACATTTTGCAACGAGGGGGGTAAGTGAAATTGTGGATACGAGGGTGGTAATTCTGGAATTAAAGACCCGAGTTTGCAATATTCTTACCCCCGGAGTTACACACAATGTTTTTCATCACACTTGCAAAGAAAAAACTAAATTTTAAGCGAAATAATTCTTAAATACGGTGACATATCAAACATTCGTACGCCATTTTGTAATTTCTTCACAGGTTAGGCATTGAAGGCACAGACCTATTCGGCATTCAGCCACAATTGAAAATATGTAAAAATATTTTAAGCTGCTGGTAAATTAATCATATTAAATATTTTTTAACATAAACATAAATATTGAATTATGAACGTCAGTATTCTAAACGTAAAGCTCATTTATTAATGCTACTTGGTTTGTATGAATAACTGACATAATTAAAAAAAAGCTTTAACTCCATAACATATATACATTCATATTATAAAAAAAACCTAACCTAGGGTGCCGCCAGCAACGGGGCAGGGCCTAGCTGCCGGTGGTCAGGGCCGCAGAGAGAGGAACCGACGTACTACACGCGCCGCGTCCAAGATTACTACCGCCTTTTGCATCTGACCCTTGATCCAGCCACCCAGCGAGAATCTCTCTATACTCTGTATTTTTAGGTATTTAAATAAAAGTAAACAAACAATTTCTACATTTTCGGGTAGTTATAACATTTATTGGTTAACCAACTAAATACAAAACCGCCTGGATCTGTCATTGAACGACCTGACTTTAACCTACATTATTTGATCATGTAATGTTTTCATCTACCCTCAACTGGCTTATTTCTTTACTTGTATTTAAATACCTAAAGAAACAGAGTATAGGTGTTGGTCGAGACTCTTCGCTATCAGACCGTTGGCTGTCACGACTATCAACATTCCATATGGCGGTTATCTGGTTAGCCAAGTCTAGGTACTTGCTGGCCTTGTCCTTCTCGGCTTAATCTTTTCAATCTCTTACCTTACTTAGGCAACTCAGCTAGCTTCGTTGCCTAAACACGGTTCTCGACTGAAAAGCTTTCTACTATATTACGACTTTATAAAATACTATTATTTTACTGTCAACATTCTTAACATTTTATTTAACACATAGGCGGATCCATCGGTAATGAGGCCTCAGGAAAAACACGTTTTCACTAGTTAAACCCAGTTTTCCGTAAGGCCTCGGTGAAAATTAGTATTAACTAGTTTTAACAAAGTCGCTTAGAGAAAATGTTCAATTATTACATAATAAAAAAATCGTGTTCATTCTCAAAATAAATTGAGTTGTCCCTTTTCAGTATTAGTGTTATTCAGCGGGCGAAAAATAGCCGGACAAATTTTTAATAAGTAACTGGTTAAATTTTGTGCTTTTCATGCTAAACTGATTAAATACTGCCAAGAACTTCTGACGAATAGAACTTTCATGAACAGTTGTAACAATAACTCCTTACCTACCGTGTTCACGAAGAAAATTAATTATACCGGAGCGGTTTCAATATCAAAAATCGCAACTCGATTTCTTATTGATAATGATAACATACGACTTTAACACGAATCGCACTTACGAGTATTGTTACGCGCAGGGATCGAAAGGATAATTATCAGTGATAATTATCGTGATTTTTATGCCTGATGATTATCGATTTGATAATAACCTATATTTATAAAATGCGGTATGTTTAAAAACAAATCACTCGTGAATTGGAACGATGATAGTTGCATTCAATAAATATAGCACCATCGATATTTATCGAACAATAATCGGATACTACTGGGCTTAGCGTCTATTTCAGACGATCTATGGTGCAATGTCTAGAGACATTACACCGCCTGGGACGGAGTTAAGGAAAACGCAGGGATGCCCAGCACCTGCGCCACCCTCTCGACCTCACTGGCCGGACCCACAGGAATAATCGGATAATTATCGCAATAATTATCAAACACTATAATTATCTGGATAATTTGGAACCCTTGTTGCGCGCGAGAATTTTTTTATGATATAGAAGGCGAACGATGAGACGAAGAGCCCGATGATAAGCAATTACGGTCGCCCATGGACACCTGCAATACCTGTGGTGTTGCAAATGCGATGCCAGCCTTTAAAATGGGAGTGCGCTTTTTCTTAAAGGTATGAAGGACGCCTCGGTCTGGAAATACCAGAAATGCATTGCGTGTTACCGATATCATTTGAGTAGGTATCTTTTAATTCTAGTGACATTTAACTGTAATCAACCATCACGTTCGTATCAGACCGGGTGGAAAGAGCTAAGGAGTTAGTAGAAAAGAATTTTGGCATTGATAAGCTGAGATTCTGTCTAGGCTAGTTTAAGGCTGCGTATCCTCCAGTCGTCAGGAGGGATCAAGCGTTTCTGATACCTCTCCATGGTGTCCTGGCGACAAGTCGGGGCTGCCGGGGGGCGCTATGGTGGAATGTACTCGATTCCATGGCGCTTTCGCAAACGGCAAAGAGGGGGAAACGCCGGAGTGGGTTAAGTGGGTAGGGCCAAATTCTCCCCCCCCCCCTCTCACCAGGAGAGAGGGGACAGGAGCGGCAAGTCCCCCCCCCATTCGCCCATTCCGTGAACAAAAAAAAGGCTGCGTATCCACTAGAGATGTGCGAGGATGCCTAGCGAGGGATTTGTTTGTTAAGAATCAATAGAAAATTAGACTAGAGCTGTACAGTCTGCAAAAATATGTATCGAGAGAATCGTCTTATAAATATGGTACTACGCTCTTATTACACTGGAATAAGATGCTATGGGACATATTTTTGAGAAAGATGTGTACACCCATATTTTTACGCTTGACTGTACAGAGCGAGGAGAGGTAAATATGAAATGTTTCTATTCGTTCTTAACAAACACAACACTTGCTACGCATCCTCGCACATTTTTGGTGGAAACGCAGCCCAATGCCGCAGGGGTGAGTTAATTCTGGGCGGGGATTAGCGTGCCCGTTCTGTATGATATAAATGTAACTTATTTTGTGACCAAGTTCTTATGATATCAATACTAAATCAAGTTGATTTTTAAAAGTCCGAATAGCCCTCCTGGCTTAACCAAAAGTTTTGTATTGTTAGATTTATGTCAGATTAACAAACTACGTTTCATGAATATAAAGTTAGAACAAAAACAAAGCGTTGTCATCGCGCCCTCACGCGTGCTTGTTATCTGCATGTGTATAACGTCATTTAAGAACATTTGTGGCATTCCACGGCGAAAGGTACCTTATGGCTTATGCCATTATTAGCGGCGTCCCAATACTAATGCGGGCCGTAAGGGCCACAAGGTACATTTCATTGTGGTACGTCACATTTATGAAAATGTTAGAGGTATTTTTAAATAAATAAAATTTTGCCGTTAATATATTGAGTAGCGGGAATCCGCTCAGCGGGTTTTCTGTTTGTAGTCGCTTTCCTCTACAAAACGGGAAAACGCTGGGATCGGCTACGGGCGTAGCGCTACGAAAACGATGGTAGCGAATGTGAGGACACCGGAAGCAGCCGAATTATAGCATTTGTTATTATTAGCAGAGAATCTAAATATACACCGTGCTTTTTTATCTCCCTTAATTTCAGGGTGCATTTCTGAGCTTAAATTAAGTTAATTTCTCAAAGAAATCGGTAGTCTATTTAACTCCATTTTGAAGACAATCACTTATTTCGTTTTATATGATAAGTCCCTTACGAGCGTGTAAACTAACCTTAGGGCCTGATTACATATTGATTAGCTATACGGGCGAGTCGGAAGGGTACAACAATAATATTTACCAATAAAAAATATAAATATATACAAATATAACTACTGCCAGACTACCTACGAGTATATTCGTAGTTAATAAACTTGATATGTTAGAGTTTTCAAATATTTGATAAATATAAAGCCTGTGTTACGACAACGCTATATGCAGTATTGAATGAACTTTTTTGAAAAAAAAATATTATAAAAAAAAAACAAATAACCCGACTGCACACAAAAAAAAAGGAAAACGGAGGGTTACTTATAGTCATTTTGGTTGTGGGTCCCCGCCTGCGATACTTACCATCAACAACAATATTCTTGTGGGGCTTGTTTTCCTCTTTTTTTTTAGTATGCAGTCGGGTTTCTTGTTTTTTTATAATAATAATTTTTTTATTTATAACTTTTTAGTTACCCCAAAACATCTTATGACACTACCGTGATCAAGACGAATCTAACGATACCTCATACATCAAAATCGATCAAGCCGTTTAGGCTACAGGAGGCCACAAAGAAACAGACATACATACATACACTCGAAAAACATTACCCTCCTCCCTTTGGCAGTCGTGTAAAAAAACATATTTACGAAATGTAACTATGCCAATTAGTTTCCTTAGAAGTATCTATTAGTCATACGGCGAACTTAACGGAATTCAATAAAAACACTGTGTGTACTTATGTATGTAGATCCGAGCGACATTCAAGGCGAGTTATGCCAAAATGAGAACTGTACCCCTAGTGTAAATTTATTCGATAGCAAAACGTGACATACGTTTGCGTTAAGGCTCATTTTGTATGGGATTTTGAGTTTCCAAAACGTCCGGCTTGGCGCGCTGTTTCTAAATCCCATACTAAATGAGACTTAACGCAAACGCGTACGTCACGTCACGAAATCGAATAAAGGGGCTCTGAAAACGATACTTCTGCTACGACGCCTGAGTGGAATAAGAGGATTTATGAATAAGTGCGTTGAAAACATTTTACCTGTACCGTGTACGTATGTTGTCAATATCTGTATTTTTACAAGCTTTTATTTAACTTGCCCTGTTTGTATGTATGTATTTTGTATGTTTTTGTGGGTCAAATCTTGGAAGCTAAATTTAACCTACATCCGGATTTCCAATTGAGCTGAAATTTATAAAATATTTATGTATTTAACATAATTATGTAAAAATGTGTATAGAAATTTTCAAATTATTTATGAATATGACAATATTGTGATGTTAGTAAACGTGTTTATTAAAGAAATCGAAACAAAAATGAGGATTTCCATTGCTCGTAGGTAATGAATCTGCTTGTATAATCTGTTTCTTTGGCAAGTTTTTATTACATTGAATCTAAATTCGGTAGAAATTAAGTAATGTTCCGTCACATGTATTGAGAATTACTTACAATTGTACCATTTTGAAAAATAGGTAGATTTCAGGCCGAGGGAGGTAGATAGGTAGAACGCAGGCAAAATAGGTAGATCTACCCAAAAGTTGGTAGATGTGACAACATGACAATTATGATGATATGGAGCTGATATGATGATTGAGAGAGTAGGTGGCCACGGGAAATCTGTGATAATTGTGATAAATCAAACGCAAACTGTGTTTGGCGTTGTGGAAAGGAATGTGCAGTCAACGATAAAGGCTTTTACCGAAAATGGTTTTTTTTTGCCAAAAACTTATTTAGGGTTCCATATTCCGTACCGCGAGAGTTACTAAGTAAAAGTAATCTTAATTACGGCAGCATACAAAGCCGTTCGAGAGGGTCTTTTCTTTAAGGTTTCGGGGAGCTGTTTAAATGCATTGCAATATTTAATTTTAAATTCATTGAATGAGTCTGTCCCTCTCAGATCAGACGGTAATTTATTATAAAGCGTCTTAATTAACTACTAGATTTTATTTGGCCTTCGCCATGTTGCGGATTTTCAGTGGTGCTAATTTAATTTAATTAATTTACTTTTTGATAACAGACGTTGAAAATCCATGTCTAAGATGTAAACAAGAAACGATTTCGCAATTTTATTTATTTTATTATAATTTTATTGCTCGAATAAGTAACACAACATTGCAGTAATGATGACATAAAAATGACATAAAAATTAAATACTAATAATAGATTCGATTTGGGATGTTAGAAAGAGCAAAACGCTGAATCAGCTATGAATCGTTTGTCTTTATCTGTCATTTTGATTTATGTATTAGTAAGAAAAGGATTAAACATAATTTAACTAATTTAGGCTCGTAAAGTTTCATGAACAACGGGGTAAGGCTACGCTGGCTCTAACTCTACACCTGTGCCCGAGAATATTTAAATCCCTAGCTTAATTCGTAAGAAGGTATCCTAATAAATTTTACGACAAAAATGCCAAAAGATTGTCAAGGATGCAAGAAAAATGGTATTTTGAATACAATAAAATCTTCTTCTTCCTCCCGCGTGCGTTGTCACGGCATTTTGCCGTGGCTCATGGGAGCCTGGGGTCCGCTTGACAACTAATCCCAAGATGTGGCGTAGGCACTAGTTTTTTACGAAAGCGACTGCCATCTGACCTTCCAACCCAGAGGGTAAACTAGGCCTTGTTGGGATTAATCTGGTTTCCTTTACCGAAAAGCGACTGGTAAATATCAAATGATATTTCGCACATAAGTTTCGAAAAACTCATTAGTACGAGTCGGGGTTTGAACCCGCGAACCCGGTTTGCAAGTCGCACGCTCTTACCGCTAGGCCACCAGCGCTCTTACTCTTTACTTGCTCTTTTTTTTAATACAATAAAACATTTACATAAATAAGTATTGCGTAGCATTCCATTAAACAATGCTTTGAAATTAGTCGTTGTCATGACCCAGACAGTAAACTCTATAAAGTTTACGGTTCAACTTGTAATGGTTGGTTGGTTCTAATTAACGTTTGGCCAACACAGGGGCATGGCACTCTGCGTCCGAAGCACGTCAACTTGCGAGCGGGATGTCGCTATAAAACGCGCATAGCGTTGTCACGCTCAAGCCTCGGAGCGACGTGCAAATCGGACGCAGTGTGCTATGCCCTTATCTCGCGCCAAATAGAATCTTGTTAGGATTTAATTAGGAATAATCATGGTCTGGATTGCCGCAGTACCCAAAACCTATCCTAGACAAATTTCTACGCTTGCCCTTCACGCCAGTTACGCCCCTGCGGCACAGATACGCCAAACACACAGCGCTATATATTTTATCTTACCTGAGAATAAGGTCCTGTTTCACAAAGTCTGAGTAAAATATTGGATAGCTAATTAACAAATAAATTAACTGCCATAATCTCATCATACACATCATATCAGCCTTTTATCGCCCACTGTAGCATAGGCCTCTATTCTAGTACGCCACTTATCCCGGTCCCGATAGACCAGCGGTTGAACAAAAATGGGTTTCGATAATATTAAAGTTTTTTCTTTTTTGATATGTCATTGGGAGTATGTTAAATAATATTTTGGTAAAAAGTTAGAAATTTTAAGGTTGAGCTTTCGGTTATATTTGAATATTTTAATTTTTGCTAATAACTAAGTAAATATAGAATTAAAGTTACAGAAAACTTTAGCATATCGAATAACACTTCAATTTATGTACAATTTTCAGTTTTTAGAAATCTGGAACAGCTGCTTTCTGGTAAACGTAAAAACACGAGTTATTTTGTAAATATAGAATTAGAGTTGCTGATATTGCAAAATTACGATATTATCGATCAACTTAGTATTCTAGTAAAAAGTTAGACATGTAGACAATGTGCTTGTCTAGATATTGATTTCAGGTTAAGCAGTATAGCTAATATTGAATTAAAGTTTGTAGAGTTAATAATAATCGATCATCAACAATGATCTCAGTTACTAAACAAAAATTTAGAAATATAAAATCACGGCGACACTCATTACTGATATGTATGCATTCCTTGCTTATATAAATACGTTACGTTTCAAACGCGCGGCAAGTTTGCGCGCGCCGCGCGCTGTGGCAGGAGGCAGCGAACAACGGTAGTGGGGAGCGGGGTGCCCATGACTGCGTCTACGGTCCATCAAAAAAATTCCTAAAGCGTGTTTTAAATTAATAGCAATAGAAAATTGTTATTTTGTTGTTACTATAATAGGTATTGCCCGCGGTTTCGTTCACGTAGAATTCGTTATCGCGTTACATGAATATTATTTATTTATTTAAACTTTATTGCACAAACAAAAAAAAAACACAAATGGCGGACTTAATGCCAAAAGGCATTCTCTACCAGTCAACCATTGGGTCAAATAGAGACATAAAAAACACATTCTCATACAGATGACCACCCTTCCTTGTACCATTTTAAAAGCCAGTTGCAGCTTTTCTATCCCGATTTTTTTCAGATGTTTGGACTTGGTATTTTCCTCGCGATAGTTATTTGTTTTAAGGGGAATGTTGTTGTTAACCGCTAATGCTAATATTGATAACCGATAGTTATATAGAGATACGTTATAAGGTATATGCACCCTCATGTTATTTATTTCTGATAAGAAATAAATGTAAGACAAAATTCACAGTGATACATTTCAAGTAGGTTGCCTTGTAAGATTGCGTACGGATAGTTTTTTTGTTTGTTATTTCATCGTATGATATATCAAATGAAAGCTTATTTGAAAGTTGCCGTATTAAAAAAGTTGGTCCAGTTAATGGTCGCCTAGATTAACCGATTTTTAAATAAAATGTAGGCAACCATGGACTGGACCAACTTGTTAAAAAGGCAACCTAGTACAGTTAGTAATATAGTACCTGAACGACCGAGCTTTGCTCGGTTATAACTATTTATTGTAATATGGTGGTGATAATCTACATAAACTTAAAAAGTAAAATGTGAACTGACAATTATTATTATTTACAATCGATTTTAACCTTACAGCACTTGTCACAGAGTAACGCCATCTATTGTCGATTTCTCTTATTACATAGGTCATTTTTTTTACTAAATTAAACTTGTGTAAAACAATAAAAATTAAAAAATTATATATAAACTTGAACATATAAAAAAAACAAAAGTTAGTCACCGGGCGAGATTCGAACCCGTAACACTCGTTTAGCAGTCCGCGTCTTAACCCGCTGGACCAGACGGACAGTGGCCGGCAATACGAAATTAGTGACTATATTCTGCTTCGAAAGAAAAACGCATGAAAACTCGAAAACACGCGTTTTCCCAAACATAAGACTAATCTAGATAGATTGTATACCCCCAAATACCCCTATATACCAAATTTCAGCGAAATCGTTAGAGCCGTTTCCGAGATCACAGAAATATTATTATATATATATACAAGAATTGCTCGTTTAAAGGTATAAGATAAAATAACTTTTCTTTTGATATATCATGTGACGTTTTCGTTTACACACTAAAAGCACAGTGTAAAAAGTAACAGTGGGCCGACGCCTTTGATGTTTGCGTAAATGCCGACACCGCTCAAGGTCTCCGTACCTACCTAGGGTTATCACAGACTTACACAACTGCCCAAAAGAGGATGGAAATGTTTTTAGTTTTCATGTTGTATGATGTATGTGTACTAATTTTACAAATGACGTCCATTTTGGAAATAAAGATGGCGGACGTCACTTTTTTGAAAAAGTCGTCATGGGTGTTGTTTTCTGGGTTTTTAGGGGTGTGGATTTCAAAAATGACATCTATTTTGAAAATAAATATGGCGGACGCTACTTTTTGAAATGGGTGTCGATGTGTGTAGCCGTCATATCAACCACCTTTAATTCTAAAATGGTCTCTATTTTTGAAATCTGCACCAACAAGAACCGCCAAAATTGACGTCATTTTTGTAATTGGAACCCCGAGGAACCTCGGAGATGACACCCATATCGATTTTTAAGAAAAATTAATGTCCGCCATCTTGGATTTCAAAATAGACGTCATTTTCGTAATCGGAATCCCGAGGAACCTCGGATATCACACCCATATCGACTTTTAAGAAAAAATAATTTCCGCCATCTTGGATTTCAAAATGAACGTCATTTTCGTAATCGGATCCCCGAGGAACCTCGGAGATGACACCCATATCGATTTTTAAGAAAAATTTATGTCCGCCATCTTGGATTTCAAAATGAACGTCATTTTCGTAATCGGAACCCCGAGGAACCTCGGAGATGACACTCATATCGATTTTTAAGAAAAATTAATGTCCGCCATCTTGGATTTCAAAATAGACGTCATTTTCGTAATCGGAATCCCGAGGAACCTCGGAGATGACACCCATATCGACTTAAGAAAAAATAATTTCCGCCATCTTGGATTTCAAAATGAACGTCATTTTCGCAATCGGAACCTCGAAGAACCTCGGAGATGACACCCATACCGATTTTTAAGAAAAATGAATGTCCGCCATCTTGGGTTCCATAATGGATGTCATTTTCGTAATCGGCACCCTGAGGACTTTCAAAAATAATGAAAACATCAAATACTACATGATACATATACAAACAGAAGCAAGAAACAATTTCTTGCTTTTTAAAGTCTTAAACTACTCATAATTTCTTAAAATAAGTTATAAAACATGTCCGCCATTTTGAATTTGAAAATTGATATCATAATTATGATATATTTTTGTTTACACTGAGACAAATAATTAGCACATGTCGTATGAAATATTTTAATTGTGTGTGTTTTTTTTTTTTATACTACGTCGGTGGCAAACAAGCATACGGCCTGCCTGGTGGTAAGCAGTATCCGTAGCCTATGTACGCCTGCAACTCCAGAGGAGTTACATGCGCGTTGCCGACCCTAACACCCTCCCACCCCTCGTTGAGCTCTGGCAACCTTACTCACCGACAGGAACACAACACTATGAGTAGGGTCTAGTGTTATTTGGCTGCGATTTTCTGTAACGTGGAGGTACTTCCCCAATTGGGTTCTGCTCTAGATCTGGAATGACATCCGCTGTGCTGTGCCCTACCACACAGAGCCAGATGACATTTACAATGCCCATACCTCTCTTATAATGCCTGTGCTAAAAATGTGATTGCGAACTACCTGCAATAACTATACAGTACCTGGGCGACCGAGCTTTGCTCGGTTATAACTAACTATTTATTGTAATATGGTGGTGTATAGGTGATAATCTTAACTACATTCTTTTACTAAATTAAACTTGTCTAAAACAATAAAAATTAAAAAATTATATATAAAATTGAACATATAAAAAAAAACAAAAGTTAGTCACCAGGCGGGATTCGAACCCGTAACACTCGTTTAGCAGTCCGCGTCTTAACCCACTGGACCAGACGGACAGTGGCCGGCAACACGAAATTAGCGACCATATTCTGCGTCGAAAGAAAAACGCATGAAAACTCGAAAACACGCGTTTTCCCAAACATAAGACTAATCTAGATCGATTGTTTACCCCCAAAAACCCCCATATACCAAATTTCAGCAAAATCGTTAGAGCCGTTTCCGAGATCCCGGAAATATATATATATATACAAGAATTGCTCGTTTAAAGGTATAAGATAATTAGGCATTAAAACACTCGTGTGATCTTTTTAAGAAACTCACTTCGTTCGTTTCCTAAGCCCACACTCGTGTATTTTAATGCCTTTTATTATGTAGCAGTAACATAAACTACTAATATATGTTGAAAGTAAGTACAGGCGGCTAACACAATGGTAACAAAAGACAAAAGTTTTGAAAATGTAATTTTCATCATCGTCACTTGGCTGTACATTTGAGGGCCTATCGCGAACCACGTTCGACGTGTTACCTCTCTGTCGCACTTGTAAATTCGTACGTAAGTATGACAGGGAGGCAACACGTCGAACGTGGTTCGCGGTAAGCCCTCTGATGCCACCTCCATTAGTCTTTTGTACGCCGGTATAGCCTTCGACTCAATGTATAATCTACACTTTTTATGGAAACGTAGTTCCTCCTTCCCGTAGAAATATTTAACTTTCCCATCACCAAGAAAGATTATTTGCTCGCAGTTATTAACTGCTCAATTCCTCGTTTTTTCTCTGTTACTAAGTCAGTACAGTACACATATCAAACATTTTTCACTCATTTTGAAGTCATAATAACTTTTATTCTATAATTAAATTCATGTAATGTCCGCATTTAATTGATGTGCACGATAAATAAACAAATGAATGATTTGAAAGAAAAGACAAACAGCGCTTGAGAAGCTGAGCGGGGGGCGCGGGCGGGGCGAGGTATCTATCGCTCACTAGGTCGGCTACGATAGGCTCCCGCGCGCCGAGCCGACATGTTGACGGACCAGCGCGGCGTGGTTATGAATTTCGCGCCTTTTTAAGTTGATTTTACTATTACAATGCAAGCTACACACAGATATTTCTACCTTTCCATAAAATGGCTGCATATATTATTTTATAGTAATAGACTTATCTCTACGGACTTTAATTCAATATTAGATCTTACAGGACAAAAAACGCATATTAATTGTAAAGCACATATCCTATTCTTCTAATTTTTTGCCTTGCCTATTAACTTAAGAATTTAGATATGATATTGTGGATTTTTCAAACTTTAATTCAATATTGACAAAATAATAAGCTAATTTGAGTTTGACAAAGTAGCACGTTGATTTTTTTTCTAAAAATTTGATAGCATAAAGCTTCATACATATTATAAAAGACGATGCTTAAATTTTGTACTTTAATTCAATATTCAAAATTCATCAATAAAAATACATAAATACCTTATTTATATCTAACGCTCGTTCTAAATTTTCTTCATATATTACAAATATGCTTAAAAATGTGTCCCATACCAGATAAACATCACTTTTCACTCTTTAGAATTATCGAAACTTATAGGGCAAAAATCCGGTCCCACTATTGGTCTAATGACCTACGGTGCCGAGACATGGACGCTCACTAAGGAGACTGTGCATAAAATTCGAGTGGCACAGAGAGCCATGGAGCGCGCCATGCTCGGCATCAAACTTCAAGACCGAGTGAGGAATGTCGAGATCCGACGTCGCACCAAGGTGCAAGACGTCGGACACGTCATTACCAAATTAAAATGATGCTGGGCGGGACATGTTGCCAGGCAGAGTGATGGCAGGTTGGCCAAAATGCTAACGGAATGGTGGCCGCTTTCAGACGAAAGGAGTGCCTGGCGTCCGTTGGCTCGTTGGGTGGACGACATTCGGAAGACTGCGGGTCACTTCTGGATGAGATTGGCTCGGGACCGGGATAAGTGGTGTACTAGAAGAGAGGCCTATGCTCAGCAGTGGGCTATAAAAGGCTGATATGATGAATTAGTAATCACGGTTTATATCCCGGTCGATTTAAGTCTAGTGAAACTAACCGTGAATCATTCAAAACTGTTACATAATACATACATATAAAAATTATCAAAATGAGTCGACCCAAGCTAGCATGGCATTTGCATTCACAGAGAGTGGCCATGGCATTTCTATTAATTATAACACCTCATCACTTTGTTCTATTCAAATCGGTGCAGGGTTAGCTTGGTCGGATTCTGCTACTAGTCATGTTGTTAAATGATCGAGCTGCTTGAAAATCGGCAATGTCAAAATAGTAGATTGTACAACTGGAGCGTAAAGCGACCCATTTCATCCGAGGCAATTTATACGAGTAGGTATACGTCGGCAGAAAATTGCTGATTATGCTCTAGGGTATAAAGTTAATTATTCCTGCTTCATATCCCGCCCTGGACTTTAGACTCTTGTCGTGTTTTCCCACCATTTCTGATTTTCCAAGACAATTACGAATCGATTTTTTTTTTTATACTACGTCGGTTGCAAACAAGCATACGGCCTGCCTGATGGTAAGCAGTATCCGTAGCCTATGTACGCCTGCAACTCCAGAGGAGTTACATGCGCGTTGCCGACCCTAACCCCCTCCCACCCTCGTTGAGCTCTGAGTAGGGTCTAGTGTTATTTGGCTGCGATTTTCTGTAAGGTGGAGGTACTTCCCCAGTTGGGCTCTGCTCTAGATCTGGAATGACATCCGCTGTGCTGTGCCCTACCACACAGAGCGAGATGAAATTCACAATGCCCATACCTCTCTTGTGGACGTAGTTTAATGACATACCCGGGTTTCTTCTTGGTACTATAAGATGCTCCGCTAACTTCTGAATCTTTTAACATCACGACCGTTCGTGTACATTTATAATTTTCCGAAATATAGCCGAATTAAATTCCCCCACGAAAACGATCATAGCAAGTCGAATACCGGTCCTGATAAACATTTTCAATGTTAAAATATGTACCAGATTGTCAAATTGTTAATTTGGAAATGGATCATACTACACAATTCACGTTGCACAGGCAATTTCTACACGATAAATATTTAATGTGCCCACATCGCATTTCAAACTTTTCCATCCCCATTAAGTGTTTTGTGAGATGTGACAAATGAGTTTCTATGCGGTTGTTTTAAGCTTTGCTCGAAAAACGTATAAAAACTCAAAATGCGCCTTTTCGCAGAGATAAGAGCTAGCTAGATCGATTATTCGTCCCGGATGAATTTCCCATTTGGCGCGATCCAGAGCGGCTACTTCCAGCTGTTTCCAGCCGAGTCTAGTTGAGCCAGCCTCCTCAACTGATCGCCTCCATGTGGTACGAGGCCGCCCTGACCGTCTACTGCCAGTCGATGATAATATCATATTATGATATACTAATTATTATTTTTTTAATGTTTCAGGTCCAGTTTAATGCGTCGTTTACAAATATGGAACAGTGATAAAGAGATGACTACGCTACGCTACTGAGCGTTAACGATTGGCATGTTAGCTACGAGTGCTGATCAGACTACCCGGCCAAAGCATCTACCATTCTCTAATAACTTAAATTGCAGTAGGTTCAACCAACAGAATTTTTGAAAAATCGTAGCGGTTTTTTAGATCACGTTAGCCAAAAAATTAAAAAGCTATCTTGATGCTTATCTCTATAGGAACTTCATCGATTCGAAACCTGATTTCTTGACTTTCGTTCGATAGAAAAAAATACACGAACATAGGTTTAAAACGCACCTTAAATTTTTTTAATTTCTTTTTGTACACTGAACCTAAAAAATTGCTTTAAAATGCGTAATTTTATTTTTTTCGGAACCCCCGCCTAAATTATATCAAGCTTTTAAACTATAAACAAAAACGTCACTATCACGCCAAACTAACGGGAGCAAGCGAGCGAAGCGAGCGAATGTAAACTTGACTTGAAAGTGTCAAGGTTACTTTGACAGCGTCCGCCATAACACCTTTAGTTGTTCTTGGCATTCTAAGGGCTCCTCTACACGATGGCCCAGCGTAGGCCAGTCTAAGGGACGCAGCTATGCGGTGAAATGAGATAGCAATATCACTTGCTCACTGTAATGCATCCCTTGGACTGGCCTACGCTGGACCATCGTGTAGAGGAGCCATAAAGTTTACTTAAAATAGATCACGTATTTTATGTCGAATATTATGAGGCCTTTAACATCTTTCCAGATGATTCAAGCAGCGTCCGTATCCGAGAGACAACGTCTTTTAGCAGTATATATACGCAAATGCGGGATCGGCATTTGCGACCACATAAATTTGTGACAAATGAAATAGGGAGCCATGTTGGCAGAAGCAAGGTCTTAGAACCGGGCTTGTCGTGGATTTTGCAACTCTTCGCGATGGTACCCCTCCATCCATCGTTATCTGATGTCAAAAGCGACCATGTTGTGTTTCATGCAGTTCTTAAAACGCAGCAAGGAACGTGCAATGCGACGCTTTCGAAACTGACGAAATCAATAAAAAGCAGAGCGGATAAAACGCAGACGAAGTCGCCGGCAACAGCTAGTAGTTTCATAAAAAAAACCCTAAGAACGACCAATAGCTTGTCGGGCCATGCTCAGTGTAGGGTTCCGTAATAACCTTAAATTAAGTATCATGTAATAAGCAAAAGGGAGTACCTTAGAAGCGCTTTTTACGTCTATTTACTAAGAAGGACATTTGGTGTAGTGTAGGTGTAGTAGGTATGTAGCTGTGAGAAAGGAGACAGTTTATACGACCAGTAGTAAACGGACGATTCTAAAGTGCGCCTGTGTTTCTCTTGACTACCCCTCTACCCCGCGCCTCGCTTCAACAAGACTTTTTACGATAAATTAAAACGGCTTGATTGATCATGTTCGCTATAGTTTTCATTAAATGTTTTTATTACGTTCTAATTCCATGATATTTTAAATATTTTTTGGACCTATGGTTCAAAAGTTATAGGGGAAGGGAACACATTCGTTTTTCAAAACGATTATTTCAGACAATATTCACTTTATCAAACTGGTTGTTGAAACTTGAGTTTTTCAAGACTCATCTAATGATACTCCATACTATAGGATTAAAGCGAGACCCTAATTTTTTTTTCCACTTTTTCGGTATGATTGTTAATAAAATATATATATATATGCCAAATTTCAGTTTTTCAACACTAGCGAGCGCACAGCAAAGCCTCTGACGGACAGACACACGGACATGGCGAAACTATAATGGTTCCTAGTCGACTACGGAATCCTAAAAAACAAAGATCGATCAAAGAGAAATGTTGAGTACTACTACCTTCGAAATTTTGATATCGGTTGAAAAGTTAAGTGTTTCGGTGAACCTTCTGTGAAGCGATGCGTGACTAGAACAGGAACGGACGTGCACTTAGACTTTATAGGGAGACTGCGTTCCCACTTGTTGCACGAGTGCGGGAGATTCTTCGGGTGTCCAGTGTAAGAGCTCTTTCCCACTTATGTCCAGTTTGCGGGTACGGTTTTTGCAAACTGAATGCTCGTGTGAACGGTACTACATATATTAACACATATATTATTACGTAAATATTCTTAACTACAGTAACTCAGTGGTCCTTGACTTTCTTCCGGTTATTTATGTATTTTAATACAAAGCCTTATTTTAATAATAGACCAGCGGTTGAACAAAAATGGGTTTCGATAATATTAAAGTTTTTTCTTTTTTGATATGTCATTGGGAGTATGTTAAATAATATTTTGGTAAAAAGTTAGAAATTTTAAGGTTGAGCTTTCGGTTATATTTGAATATTTTAATTTTTGCTAATAACTAAGTAAATATAGAATTAAAGTTACAGAAAACTTTAGCATATCGAATAACACTTCAATTTATGTACAATTTTCAGTTTTTAGAAATCTGGAACAGCTGCTTTCTGGTAAACGTAAAAACACGAGTTATTTTGTAAATATAGAATTAGAGTTGCTGATATTGCAAAATTACGATATTATCGATCAACTTAGTATTCTAGTAAAAAGTTAGACATGTAGACAATGTGCTTGTCTAGATATTGATTTCAGGTTAAGCAGTATAGCTAATATTGAATTAAAGTTTGTAGAGTTAATAATAATCGATCATCAACAATGATCTCAGTTACTAAACAAAAATTTAGAAATATAAAATCACGGCGACACTCATTACTGATATGTATGCATTCCTTGCTTATATAAATACGTTACGTTTCAAACGCGCGGCAAGTTTGCGCGCGCCGCGCGCTGTGGCAGGAGGCAGCGAACAACGGTAGTGGGGAGCGGGGTGCCCATGACTGCGTCTACGGTCCATCAAAAAAATTCCTAAAGCGTGTTTTAAATTAATAGCAATAGAAAATTGTTATTTTGTTGTTACTATAATAGGTATTGCCCGCGGTTTCGTTCACGTAGAATTCGTTATCGCGTTACATGAATATTATTTATTTATTTAAACTTTATTGCACAAACAAAAAAAAAACACAAATGGCGGACTTAATGCCAAAAGGCATTCTCTACCAGTCAACCATTGGGTCAAATAGAGACATAAAAAACACATTCTCATACAGATGACCACCCTTCCTTGTACCATTTTAAAAGCCAGTTGCAGCTTTTCTATCCCGATTTTTTTCAGATGTTTGGACTTGGTATTTTCCTCGCGATAGTTATTTGTTTTAAGGGGAATGTTGTTGTTAACCGCTAATGCTAATATTGATAACCGATAGTTATATAGAGATACGTTATAAGGTATATGCACCCTCATGTTATTTATTTCTGATAAGAAATAAATGTAAGACAAAATTCACAGTGATACATTTCAAGTAGGTTGCCTTGTAAGATTGCGTACGGATAGTTTTTTTGTTTGTTATTTCATCGTATGATATATCAAATGAAAGCTTATTTGAAAGTTGCCGTATTAAAAAAGTTGGTCCAGTTAATGGTCGCCTAGATTAACCGATTTTTAAATAAAATGTAGGCAACCATGGACTGGACCAACTTGTTAAAAAGGCAACCTAGTACAGTTAGTAATATAGTACCTGAACGACCGAGCTTTGCTCGGTTATAACTATTTATTGTAATATGGTGGTGATAATCTACATAAACTTAAAAAGTAAAATGTGAACTGACAATTATTATTATTTACAATCGATTTTAACCTTACAGCACTTGTCACAGAGTAACGCCATCTATTGTCGATTTCTCTTATTACATAGGTCATTTTTTTACTAAATTAAACTTGTGTAAAACAATAAAAATTAAAAAATTATATATAAACTTGAACATATAAAAAAAACAAAAGTTAGTCACCGGGCGAGATTCGAACCCGTAACACTCGTTTAGCAGTCCGCGTCTTAACCCGCTGGACCAGACGGACAGTGGCCGGCAATACGAAATTAGTGACTATATTCTGCTTCGAAAGAAAAACGCATGAAAACTCGAAAACACGCGTTTTCCCAAACATAAGACTAATCTAGATAGATTGTATACCCCCAAATACCCCTATATACCAAATTTCAGCGAAATCGTTAGAGCCGTTTCCGAGATCACAGAAATATTATTATATATATATACAAGAATTGCTCGTTTAAAGGTATAAGATAAAATAACTTTTCTTTTGATATATCATGTGACGTTTTCGTTTACACACTAAAAGCACAGTGTAAAAAGTAACAGTGGGCCGACGCCTTTGATGTTTGCGTAAATGCCGACACCGCTCAAGGTCTCCGTACCTACCTAGGGTTATCACAGACTTACACAACTGCCCAAAAGAGGATGGAAATGTTTTTAGTTTTCATGTTGTATGATGTATGTGTACTAATTTTACAAATGACGTCCATTTTGGAAATAAAGATGGCGGACGTCACTTTTTTGAAAAAGTCGTCATGGGTGTTGTTTTCTGGGTTTTTAGGGGTGTGGATTTCAAAAATGACATCTATTTTGAAAATAAATATGGCGGACGCTACTTTTTGAAATGGGTGTCGATGTGTGTAGCCGTCATATCAACCACCTTTAATTCTAAAATGGTCTCTATTTTTGAAATCTGCACCAACAAGAACCGCCAAAATTGACGTCATTTTTGTAATTGGAACCCCGAGGAACCTCGGAGATGACACCCATATCGATTTTTAAGAAAAATTAATGTCCGCCATCTTGGATTTCAAAATAGACGTCATTTTCGTAATCGGAATCCCGAGGAACCTCGGATATCACACCCATATCGACTTTTAAGAAAAAATAATTTCCGCCATCTTGGATTTCAAAATGAACGTCATTTTCGTAATCGGATCCCCGAGGAACCTCGGAGATGACACCCATATCGATTTTTAAGAAAAATTTATGTCCGCCATCTTGGATTTCAAAATGAACGTCATTTTCGTAATCGGAACCCCGAGGAACCTCGGAGATGACACTCATATCGATTTTTAAGAAAAATTAATGTCCGCCATCTTGGATTTCAAAATAGACGTCATTTTCGTAATCGGAATCCCGAGGAACCTCGGAGATGACACCCATATCGACTTAAGAAAAAATAATTTCCGCCATCTTGGATTTCAAAATGAACGTCATTTTCGCAATCGGAACCTCGAAGAACCTCGGAGATGACACCCATACCGATTTTTAAGAAAAATGAATGTCCGCCATCTTGGGTTCCATAATGGATGTCATTTTCGTAATCGGCACCCTGAGGACTTTCAAAAATAATGAAAACATCAAATACTACATGATACATATACAAACAGAAGCAAGAAACAATTTCTTGCTTTTTAAAGTCTTAAACTACTCATAATTTCTTAAAATAAGTTATAAAACATGTCCGCCATTTTGAATTTGAAAATTGATATCATAATTATGATATATTTTTGTTTACACTGAGACAAATAATTAGCACATGTCGTATGAAATATTTTAATTGTGTGTGTTTTTTTTTTTTATACTACGTCGGTGGCAAACAAGCATACGGCCTGCCTGGTGGTAAGCAGTATCCGTAGCCTATGTACGCCTGCAACTCCAGAGGAGTTACATGCGCGTTGCCGACCCTAACACCCTCCCACCCCTCGTTGAGCTCTGGCAACCTTACTCACCGACAGGAACACAACACTATGAGTAGGGTCTAGTGTTATTTGGCTGCGATTTTCTGTAACGTGGAGGTACTTCCCCAATTGGGTTCTGCTCTAGATCTGGAATGACATCCGCTGTGCTGTGCCCTACCACACAGAGCCAGATGACATTTACAATGCCCATACCTCTCTTATAATGCCTGTGCTAAAAATGTGATTGCGAACTACCTGCAATAACTATACAGTACCTGGGCGACCGAGCTTTGCTCGGTTATAACTAACTATTTATTGTAATATGGTGGTGTATAGGTGATAATCTTAACTACATTCTTTTACTAAATTAAACTTGTCTAAAACAATAAAAATTAAAAAATTATATATAAAATTGAACATATAAAAAAAAACAAAAGTTAGTCACCAGGCGGGATTCGAACCCGTAACACTCGTTTAGCAGTCCGCGTCTTAACCCACTGGACCAGACGGACAGTGGCCGGCAACACGAAATTAGCGACCATATTCTGCGTCGAAAGAAAAACGCATGAAAACTCGAAAACACGCGTTTTCCCAAACATAAGACTAATCTAGATCGATTGTTTACCCCCAAAAACCCCCATATACCAAATTTCAGCAAAATCGTTAGAGCCGTTTCCGAGATCCCGGAAATATATATATATATACAAGAATTGCTCGTTTAAAGGTATAAGATAATTAGGCATTAAAACACTCGTGTGATCTTTTTAAGAAACTCACTTCGTTCGTTTCCTAAGCCCACACTCGTGTATTTTAATGCCTTTTATTATGTAGCAGTAACATAAACTACTAATATATGTTGAAAGTAAGTACAGGCGGCTAACACAATGGTAACAAAAGACAAAAGTTTTGAAAATGTAATTTTCATCATCGTCACTTGGCTGTACATTTGAGGGCCTATCGCGAACCACGTTCGACGTGTTACCTCTCTGTCGCACTTGTAAATTCGTACGTAAGTATGACAGGGAGGCAACACGTCTAACGTGGTTCGCGGTAAGCCCTCTGATGCCACCTCCATTAGTCTTTTGTACGCCGGTATAGCCTTCGACTCAATGTATAATCTACACTTTTTATGGAAACGTAGTTCCTCCTTCCCGTAGAAATATTTAACTTTCCCATCACCAAGAAAGATTATTTGCTCGCAGTTATTAACTGCTCAATTCCTCGTTTTTTCTCTGTTACTAAGTCAGTACAGTACACATATCAAACATTTTTCACTCATTTTGAAGTCATAATAACTTTTATTCTATAATTAAATTCATGTAATGTCCGCATTTAATTGATGTGCACGATAAATAAACAAATGAATGATTTGAAAGAAAAGACAAACAGCGCTTGAGAAGCTGAGCGGGGGGCGCGGGCGGGGCGAGGTATCTATCGCTCACTAGGTCGGCTACGATAGGCTCCCGCGCGCCGAGCCGACATGTTGACGGACCAGCGCGGCGTGGTTATGAATTTCGCGCCTTTTTAAGTTGATTTTACTATTACAATGCAAGCTACACACAGATATTTCTACCTTTCCATAAAATGGCTGCATATATTATTTTATAGTAATAGACTTATCTCTACGGACTTTAATTCAATATTAGATCTTACAGGACAAAAAACGCATATTAATTGTAAAGCACATATCCTATTCTTCTAATTTTTTGCCTTGCCTATTAACTTAAGAATTTAGATATGATATTGTGGATTTTTCAAACTTTAATTCAATATTGACAAAATAATAAGCTAATTTGAGTTTGACAAAGTAGCACGTTGATTTTTTTTCTAAAAATTTGATAGCATAAAGCTTCATACATATTATAAAAGACGATGCTTAAATTTTGTACTTTAATTCAATATTCAAAATTCATCAATAAAAATACATAAATACCTTATTTATATCTAACGCTCGTTCTAAATTTTCTTCATATATTACAAATATGCTTAAAAATGTGTCCCATACCAGATAAACATCACTTTTCACTCTTTAGAATTATCGAAACTTATAGGGCAAAAATCCGGTCCCACTATTGGTCTACGAGCCAATCTCATCGAGAAGTGACCCGCAGTCTTCCGAATGTCGTCCACCCAACGAGCCATAACCTATCTTACCTTAAGTTATTAAGGTATTTTTCTCAAACTTGCAATGAAATGTTGACATGACTTACTTCATTAGGTTTGGAAACTACGGATCCGATGCGATGAGTAAAGATGATATTCCTTTACGATGATAAGTCGATTATTATATAGGTACCTAAGCGTATGCGCATCCATCTACCCACAAACTAAAATATGCCTTACCCTTATTGCCTAACGTTGTTATGATGAATTATTTTGCTAATGTTTTCTCATTACATAAATGCTTTTATCTATACACATATCATAAACCCTCTATGATGCCTTCAAAATCCTTAAATAATGGCCAACATTACGATAAACTGTTTTATTACAACAAATTTCTCATCTGTGATAATGTTGTTATTGCTTCATAACTACATCAAAATCAAATCAAAATCGATTTGGTTACGACATTCAAATTTGGAACACATCTGAAAAAAAAAGCAATTCGTTTTGACCTCTATTCTAATATCAGTAAAGATGCTTTTTTGTTCGAAATGAAATGTCAATTGCATACAATTTTTACATACCTCGCATGTTAGTTTGTATTGAAAGGAATGGAAATACGAGTAGGCCCCGACTCTAGTTTGTCTCTGAATTTAAATAAACTACGAATGAGTGGTATGCGTGAAAAAGTTTTCATTTACCGCCATTTGACGTACAGTTTATCTTTTAATTAGTTTTAAATATAGAATGAATATTTTTTGTTGTTTTTAAAGTAACTAGAGCTAAAATTTCGTATAAATAAAATGAGTGATAAAAATATTTCGGTGACGCCACCCCATATCTGCGAGTTCCGCTAACAGAGCAACAATGCCCCAACGTTGGCTGTAATTTGGGTTAGTGAATATATCATAGAAAGTTTATAATATGTGTGTAGATAAAATAGTGTATATAACTGTACATAATTAGGCATTAAAACACTCTTGTGATCCTTTTAACAAACTCACTTCGTTCGTTTCTTAAACCCACACTCGTGTATTTTAATGCATTTTATTATTTAGCAGTCACATAAACTACAATTAATGTTAAGGAAGTGTAAATAGTTCTCTGCGTGTTACTGTGTAAGCTATTTAAAATGTAATTTGTATTTTTCATATCAAGTAAATTGTATTCTGTATGAGAAATAAATGTCTTAAACCATTTTATTTGTACTACAATCCTATTTAATAATGAAAATATACGCACTACAAGTCTTAATTAGCTAAAAGATTGAGCAGATATTAACTAATTAAGGCTTATAAAGTATTATGAATAAAGTAAGTCTTAATATTGACTTCAATATACAAAACATTTCTAAATATTCATTTTAGCATCTTGCTAAATCAAAGACTTTCATAATTCGTAGAATCAAAGTGATCTCATAACTCTCTTCTCAAAAAAAGTACCTAAAAGTATATTTATTGCTTTATTTAAGTAGGTACCTTTAAACCCAGTTATCAGAGGAAGTATTTAATAGGTCGGTTATACTCATAAATTACTAATTTCCAAGAATATGTAATTGACTTGATAAACAAATTATGTACTTACCCGCTTCCGCAGATGTAAACAAGGTCAATTAGTCTGGTAGAAATAGAGAAAAAAAAGTATTTTTTTTCATTTACCTTCGTAAATATGTATGTATGTATAACACGAAAAACACAGTTACAAAGTAAATTAAATCCAACAAAGGTGAAGTTATCCCTGCATGGGATCTCTTCCAGTTAACCTTTGAGGAAATGAGTAGTATAAAAGTAAAGATGAATGAATGACAAACACAAACAAAAGTGTACAATCACTGAAATTAATGAAATGTTTTTAGTACACATTGATACAAATATACATAGATAGAAAAATAACAATAAAATAATGCATACATATATAAACAAAACATAAATAAAAATAAATAAATATTCAATATATAATATAAATAGATAGGAATTCGAACCAGAAAAGTAAATGCAGTTAAAAAAGTTGAAGTACTCAATGGAACTAGTAAATCTCATAACTCATAACATCTTTATTGCTCATATATTACAATGAATACAGACCCTGCAAGGGCACGGCAATTTATTCTTATACTACAAGTACTTATACTTAAAACTAATCTTATTAATTACACTGCACAGCTATGTAGGTAAAAACTAGCATTCTATTTTTTCGGAAAGGTATCTTCAAAAAACTCGTGCAAAGAATAATAACTCTTATCTAATAAATAATTATTTAAGGCGGTTTCAAATGATTTAGGTTTAGCTATTGATTTTATTGCTTGTGGAATTTTGTTATATATTTTAGTGCACATCATGTGAGGTCCTGAATGATATAATGTTAGGTTGGATGTGGGTAACGCGAGGTTGTTATTCCGTCGGAGATTTGGCGGTTATGTGTGTCGTTCTTTGGCTTGTAAGAAGAGAAGGCTTGTTTTTCGCATTCGGCTTTTGCAAATTTACATATTTCCAATATATTATATACTTAAGCACGTAAGTGTTAACATGCCTAGCTCCTTATTGAAATAGGTTCGACAGCTGTGCATTTGTTTTATATTTACTATTATTCTAATACACTTTTTTTGTACAGTAAACGGATTGTTTGCAATCGTGCTATTTCCCCAAAGCAATATGCCATAGCGGAACAAGGTGTGGGCATAAGCATGGTAGGCTGTTAAAGCAGTTGTTATATCCGTAGTCTTTTACTGTAAAAAAAAAGGTTTTGGAATTTGCAACTTAATTAAAATAACCCCATTTATATTCCACTTAACCTAGTAACTAAACTTTGAAATTTTGTAACACTAATAATACTTTTAATGCACCTGGGTTAACTTTAGTCATCACTATTTCACAAATCGATAGCGTAAGTAGTTCCCAAAATATTTAGCGACCTGAAAGATAGACAGACGGACAGATTCACCTTTTATTAACTTTTTAGAACGGAACCCTAAAAAGAATAAAATAGAACCGTAATCGAATACCGTTAGATCGTTGTTATTTAAAGACAATATCCCTTTACTGTATATTGCAGTTAGATACCTATTGCGTTGAGTTTTGTTTTGGGTGGGTGATTGGACCCGAAATGGTGTGTTAGGTGTTGTATTTATATTTGCGGTGGGAGAATGGGAATATTAATTGTATGAAAAAATAAGCAAGTAAGTATAACGGGTTAGCACTAATAATATATGTAATAATTAATGATTAACAAGTTATTGTATCGCAATTTGGCAAAGCATATATAGATTTCCGCAAAGTAACTCCTGATTTAATAAACACAAGATATTTCTTCTACCAGAAATAGCTGGCAGATCATATCTATACTTGAAATAAATAATCTTTATCAAACAAAAACATCTCTCAAGGACAACTCAAACACCACGAGGAGTCGCACCACCTGGAGGAGGCCTATGTCAAAGACAGCCTGACAAAGAAGAAGAAACAGAAAAAGAGTAAAAACATAAATAAATAAATGGATACTTGTATAACTATAAAAGAAATTGTAAAAAATATGTTCAATTCAATTCAATTCTATTCAAACAAAAACATAAATCGAAAATACAAACCATGACCTAAATCCACAGCGCAGGTTTCGGCATTCGCAATAAACTACGCCCAATCTACATCAGTGATAATCCGCCACAGGCTTCGTCAAAAATATACAAGATAAAATACGCAATAAACTTTGTACAAAACCCTAACACCAGTGGCGGATTTGCTCTAAGGCCAAGTAGGCCTGGGCCTAGAGCGGCGAGATAATTAGGGGTGGCACTCGGCAGTCTACCAATATGATGGGTGCGCTGAGAAAGGGGCGGCTAGTACTTATTACAGGGCCTGGGGCCTAGAGCGGCAGACACTGCAAATCCGACACTGCCTAACACTCGTCTTCACGTTAATATAAATTGATAGCAAAAAATACTATAGGTTCTATATTACCTTAAGTTCGCACGCTTGAATCCCGTTGAAAGTAGTCCATTTTTTCTTTGAATGAAAAATCTTATGAGTCCGCAGGTTCTACATACAAACGTTGTTACACTCTCATTTTAAAGCTCTGAAACTTTGTACTTACAATAGGATAAGGTATATCTATGCCAGCATTTATGTTATGTAGCTTCAGATACCAAAGTTAAAAAAATACAGCGAATTTAAGTACCTATTTCATACAAAATTTGTTTTTGCTCGTTTGTTTTATAAGTTGGAGCTATATAAATTAATTACAGGCATATATATACTTCACGCCATTGTATGTGCAAAGTTTCGTTACAATCCATCATGTAGTTTTATAATTTTTAAGAAAAAAAAACCGACTTCATTGAGGGAGACTGGTGCAAGAACAATTATTGTTGATTTTAGATTTCATACAATGAAATTAAAAAGACAACGTCCTACGCCTAATTATGTAGAAAAGGAGGTAACATGTTTTTTTTTTTGCGACTGCACCCACCTTGACACATTTCAGGTTTGCCCTATGGTTGACTGGTAAGATACCTACCCGCAATAGGGTATTCGACTGTATTTAAGATAAATTATTTCAAACCATGCATGAAATAAAGCACCAGATAATTATTAAAAAAACTAAATAGGATATCATCAAATACAAATGTAAATACTTGATTTGTTAATGAAAATACTAATCACTATATATATGCCTTTAACATTTGAGGAGTTCCCTCGAGTCCTCATGGACCCCATCGTCAGAACACGAACTTGACAAAAAAATGTTTTGAAAATTTAATTTACTTAACAAACACAGCGAAGAGGAGAAATCGCAAAACGTGTACTATGCGTCGTTGAAGAGTTCCATTCTGATCATCATCAGCAGTTCCACTTCATCAAATGTCACTTTTTTAAATGTAAATGCTTGATTTGTTACAGAAAATATAAAAATCACTATATGTATGCCTTTCACATTTGAAGAGTTTCCTCGATTCCTCATGGATCCCATCATCAGAACAAAAACGGGACCAATCTGTATATATATTCATTAAAACAAAAAAATAATTTTCAAAATCGGTTCAGAAATTACGGAGTTATGGAGTATAAAATAAAAATAAAATAAGCCTTTATTGCTGTTCTACAGTGATAACAATATTAGGTTTTTCTTTTCCGACGACTGAGTTTTGTAACAACAGCTTGTCTTTCGACAAAGGCCTCCTCTAAAGAGTTCCATTTCTCCCTATCTCTTGCGAGTCTCGTCCATCCTGGGCCGGCCACTTTCCTGAGGTCATCTTCCCAGCGTTTCCATTGGCCACCCTGGTTCCTTTCCGTTCCGTTTGAGTTATGGAGTAACAAACATTAAAAAAAAAGAAAACATACAACCGAATTGATAACCTCCTCTTTTGAAATCTTGAAGTCGGTTAAAAATGAGAACGAGACTCCGTTTGTATGGGAAGGTGAAATTCGGTGGAGCTTGTCGCGGACTCTTAACTTTTACGCAATCGAACCTCTGTCAATCATCTTTAAATCTTATAAAACTGCCTTTACGTCAGTTAAAATAAATTGGATTTCGTGCTGTTTGGATGATTTAAAGGTGCTCAACATTTTAATCTCGATTTTAATTGGACATCGAAAATGTTTTTATATTCGTTTTTGTTTCGTTTACCTCTTATGCATAGCAGCCGTTGGAAAACTCTTTCAATTCATACCAATTCCAAATTAAAACAGGTTTTCATGTGACTGAGTTTTGTAAATTACAAGATCAGTTGGGAGCAGAGGGCTTACCGCGAACCACGTTCGACGTGTTGCCTCCCTGTCACACTACGTAAGAATTTACTAGTGCGACAGAGAGGCAACACGTTGAAAATGGTTCGCGGTAGGCCCTCAGAGCGCGCTCGAACAATAGAGACGGAATTCTGATTGTATTCTAATGATTGTTTACTCAATCTTGAGATAGATGTCGTTACGGGTCTTAGAGATCACTAGTTTTGCGCATTGATTCACGATTGCATACAAATGCTGGCTAAACGACCTAATTGGAAATCCTAATTTTGATTTGCCAGTCCTTTTAATTTCTGCTTTCGCTGTGCTAGATTACTTTCCGCACTACTTAAACCATTGTTTAATTGTTGTAAAAAAAAAAAAAATATATATATATATATATATATATATATAAATATAAATATTTGCATGTGGAAGCTCAAATCTTATTTATCTCTTTTGGTTAAGAACCTGACTCATTACAGTATACTCGTAATATTAGTAGGTACATAGGCCGAGAAGTAAGGGGTTGCCGGCCGAGTACGTATAGATAGCCGGGCGTAGCGAAGTCGGAAAGTTTTGGGGCCGGCAACCCCTTTTCACGCCGAGATATGTAGTTATTTAGTGATTTTGTCAGACATTTAACAAAATAAATAAAATAATGATGACATTGCTTCATGTTGTAATGTGATAGGTTATTCAGTTAGGAAATACAGCCCTATAAAGATATTTTACAGCACATATGGTGCTACTTTACCGCACTAGTGCGAAAATGAGCATATTACGTTACTGTGTCGAACATTTAAAGGGCCATATGTACTGTAAAACGTTGTACGATACATGTGCGAATAGGTAATTCGCAACTCGTGTCGATTTAAAACACTCCCTTCGGTCGTGTTTTAATTTATCGCCACTCGTTTCGAATTTCCTATTTTTCGCACTTGTATCGTAATGTACTATTACTTATTTATTATGAAAAGTTCTTTAGTCATGCAGAAATCTTTATGGAACTGTAACTCTTAAACCGTGCATCGTAGCGTAAAATAATGTTGTAATTTTTGTTCCCCTTTAATACTGCTATGTAATAATAATAATAAACACAAAAAAGCGTATTGGCAAAATGTCATAAGTAGGGCCCGGAATGTTGTGTGCGACAACTGACACATTTAAGAGAGTACCGCTTTTTATCGATATATTCAGTCTATTACTTTATCAATGACGACCGGTCTGGCCTAGTGGGTAGTGACCCTGCCTATGAAGCCGATGGTCCCAGGTTCAAATCCTGGTAAGGGCATTTATTCGTGTGATGAGCATGGATATTTGTTCCTGAGTCATGGGTGTTTTATGTATTTAAGTATTTATAAATATTTAGGTTTATAGAACTTTATTTTTCTCAAAGAAATTATACATTTCACTTCAGAGAAATTTAGCTAATACAGAAATAAATTATAAGTAAGTATAGCGAGTGTGTACTTACAAAGCACTTAACTAAAACTTAAATCTAGATAAAAACTACAACGTATGTTTGGTTGTTAAACAAAACAAAGTTTATTCCGCGCACAACGCGTAGTATAATACTTGCAGATTGTTTAATTACCTATTACCTATACAAACAATAATAAAACAATAATTAGTTATCTAAGTATAGATAAGGTAAGTTCAAATTAAAGACAACAAAATCAGTGAACAGTGGGTAGGGAAGGATCTACAAATTGTTACCACAAAATATACCAGTTAGTATATATTGTATTTTCAGAATATGGGAATAAGGTCTACAATATTACGCGTGCTGATTTTGTTTACTACTTGACTGTTCCTTGAGCCGTCCATCTTGAAACTCCCAGGGCCGGATTCAAATGTTTTTAATTACAAAGTCTTTTAATTTTTTCTTAAATTTATTTATGTTTTTGCATTCCTTAATATGTGTGGGTATTTTATTATAGAACTGTGCCCCTTCATATCCAATGTTTTTTTTGTCCAAATTTAGTGCGCGTGGGTTGGAGGCATAGACTATTGGAGTTACGTAAAGGTCGTAATCCTAATTCAGTTTTTGTTTTAAAAGTTATTTGCGATTTAATTTTTTTATCTATTATTTTTCTTATAAGTATGCATATATTATTAAAATAAAGCTGGTTGAGATTCATTATTTTGGTTTCCGAATAAATTTTAGCACTTGGTGTAAGAAAGTCATATCGAAAAAGTGTTTTTACTATTTTATTTTGGGCTATCTGTAGACTTTTAAGCGTAGTCTTATTCGCACTTCCCCATATCTCTACAAGATAATTTAGGCGAGACTTCACTAGAGAGTTGTATATAGTGTATAGTACCGGGCGCGGAAAACAGTGCACAGTATTAAAGAGACAGCCTCGTAGTGATGATAATTTATTTTTCAATTTATTAATATGAGGTTTCCACGTTAGCTCGCTGTCAATTATGAGTCCTAAATACTTCTCTTCTGATGATTTTTTTATTTTGATTTTATTTATCGTCAATGGTGTTTCATCGTTGACTTTTTTGTTTTTAGCTTTAAATATCACGTAGCTGGTTTTTTCTATGTTAATAGTAAGTAAGTTACTTTGGTACCAGTTGTATAGTTTATTGAGATCATCTTGTGCCATTGTTTTTATTTCATCTATCGAATGTCCAAAATAAAACACACATGTGTCATCTGCATACAGACTAAGCTCTCCTCGTAATGGTATTTCACTAATGCTATTGACATATATTAAAAACAGAAGTGGCCCGAGGATAGAACCTTGAGGGACGCCGCAAGTAATTTTTTGAGGAGAACTTTGTTCGTTACCTATCTTTACAATTTGAGAGCGATTTTTTAAGTATGATTCAAACATTGCATATGCTACGCCTGTAATTCCTATGATTTTAAGTTTTTCCAATAGGAGCTCGTGGCTGACAGTATCAAAAGCCTTTTTAAGGTCAATGAAGATTCCCAAGGCTATTTTCCTGTTGTCTATATTCGTTTTGATATTATTAACTAGATCGATCGTGGAGGATAATGTACTAGATTCCGGACGGAACCCATATTGTTTGTCGAAAAAGAAATTAATTTGTGTTAGATAACTATTCAAACGACGGTAGATGATCTTCTCAAGTATTTTTGACAATACGGGTAATACGGAGACCGGTCTATAATTCCCAGGTTCCGTTTTGTTTCCCGATTTGAATATTGGTGAAACCTTAGCAACCTTTAGTGAGTCTGGGAAAATGCCATTCTTTAAACAGTAATTAATGCATTTCGTCAGCTTTGGAACCATATTATGTATTATACATTGAATAGATTTTGTTGAGATTTATATATTATATATATCGTTGTCTAAGTACCCTCAACACAAGCCTTATTGAGCTTACTGTGGGACTTAATCAATTTGTGTAATAATGTCCTATAATATTTATTTATTTATTTATTATTTATTATCAATGTGGTTAATTTATCTAAATAAAATAACACTCGAAAGCAAATACCTACTCAGCTTATCAATTCGTTGTAAAATATAAAGCTTTTCGTAATTAATTATATTTAATTTCACTTAAGCAAATGAATCAGATTAAACTCTCCGAGATTTGAAACTTTTTTCATCGTCGAGCGTCGTAAAGAGTAAGTACATAATCAACAACAGCAAAAGAAGTGGCAGAAGTGAAAATTTGAATATTAACGTGCATTTTTGATATTTTGGAATGGTTAGGGAATAGTTTTGCACGAATTGCTTTAATTATCAGTATAAAATTACTATTATTTATGTGGTAAAATACAATATTCATTGCAAACGCCCTGCGCCGCCTAAACGAAACATCAGGCGCAGGCATACATTTTCACCGCGCGGCAGAAAGAGAGGGGGATACGCCGCGCGCGCCGGCAGTCTACTGACTTCAATGAAATTGTAAGTGTTTCGATAAGGTCACGTGTCCGTCTTACGAATTTTCAATCTGTCGAATCTGTCGGTCACGTGACCTGTCGCAAGTCATTTTTTCCCCATCACAAAAAGTGCACAGCGCCGCTAAAGAAGTTTTCATTTCAAAAACTCGATTTATCGATACCATCGATAAACAGTGGTGTTCTCTCCCTACGACTTGTCCAAAGTCGCACCCAAAATTCCGAGCCCCAGTCATGACAAACCAAAAAACAAATATTACTTAGTTTTTTTAATGGCTGAATGCCATGATGCTGTGTCACAAACATATACGAATTCTAACTCACGTTTTAAAAAAAAATTTGTTCGTTGTTCAAATAGGCGCAATAATCCCATAGTCGCATATACCCCCATAGACCTTGAGAAAACTCTACAGTGGCTAATTGGTTATTCGTCGAAAAAAAATATTATAGGATTAAATGTTCCGTTTCAAAAAAAATAGACAAACTCACAACAAACTGGATTGTTAAATAAGTTTTTGTCAAAAATTTCATTTTTGGTACAAGTTTTTATGGTTGACTGTACTTTTCTTTCCACAGCCAACTAATACTCACCGAGGCAATTGTAACAACTCCAAACACAATTAGGTTGCGTTGTTTCATCACAGAGCTTGGCCACCTCCTGTCTCCATCATCAGATCAGCTCGATGGTACCATAATATTGCATCGTCCGTCACCCGTCATACACATGTATGCAAATTTTCAACTTCATCAGAAACCGGGAAGTGGGTCAAATTTAACTTGCAAGTTTTGATTACAGGCAGACAACAGGACAGGTGAAAATACAGTAAATAGAAGCTTGTAAAAAAAGGACAACTAGCCTATTGGCTTATACAGTATGAGTTAAACTGTGCATCTTTAAGGTACACTTTTCATTAAACAATCTTAACACCGTCTGGAAAGTTTCTTAGTTATGCAGATCAAAGATTAGAATTAAGACTAATAATTACCTTTATCACAAGGGGCGCCTCCAGATTAATATTCCTCTTCATCGAACTTGAAGCCGCGGAATTGCCTGCGGCAAAAGGAATTCAATATTATACTCTCGCCTCGAGTTCCATAGGGTCGGCTGTGAAAAGTCAACTTTTCAGAAAAGCCACAACAAAACTGGAATTTTCGTTTGTGTATGTCATGAACTATGTAAGCTACATATTTAGACCATTTTTTTATCAAATTCTTTGTACCTTTTTTTGTGGATATCTGAAAACTTAATTTTTTTATACTATGTACGACTTTTTTTAATTAACAAGATAATAGAGGTGTAACGTAAGGCGTAAGTCGTATTTTAACATACTTAGAATCTTCTCTTCAAATACTTTAGGCTTGAGGTCTCAAGTTAACATCCATAGTTCTGTTACTAAAATTATAGAAAAAGTCGTATCTAACTGATACACACCTCACAATGTCACACTATGTCTGCATTTTAGATGCATAAAGTCTCAAGTCATTTACCGCCATCTACAAAAACGAAACATTTGAGAGACAAAAATATGGAAAAAGACGTTTAAAACCGTTAAATCAGACCTTATACTAATTGTATACGGGCTTGCAAAACTATTTAACAAGGTTCTCTCTGAAGCCAAAATACCAACTTCATGGCGGTCAAGTTTTCTTTGTCTCGTGTATAAGAACAAAGGCGATGTGGCTGGCTGTAATAACTATAGAGGGATCAAGATAACGTCACATACTCGAAAGCTGTGGGAACATTATCAGTGCTCGCCTTACATCCTTGACTCGCACGACAAAAAAATCAATTCGGCTTTACACCTGGCAGGTCAACGACAGAAGCCATCCAAACAATGCGCATTTTAATGGAGAAATGTCGTATAAATAAAGAAAACCTCTATTGCGCTTTTATAGATATCGAAAAAGCATTCGACAGGGTTCCTAGAAGGTTAGTCTGGCAAGGTTTGCGTGCTCAAAATGTGCCTGAGACGTATATCTCCATAGTGCGTGATATGTATAACGGAGTCATTACAAGGATAAGAAGCCCTGCTGGTGTCACCCATTCCAGGTAAAAGTTGGAGTTCACCAAGGCTCAGCACTGAGTCCTCTGTTGTTTAATTTGAGTGTGGATTATATCACCAAAAACCTACTGTCAGAAATCCCTGACGATATTGCACTGATAGCGAAGTCAGCATCGGAGCTACAAAAGAACTTTGACACGCGGTTTACGGAACTAGAGAAACATGGGCTGCAAATCAGTCGAACCAAAACGGAATATATGGAATTTGATCTGGGTGGCACCGAAAAACTCAGCTGCAAGATACAGATCAAAGATACAATACTGCCAAAGGTAACACGATTCAAATACTTGGGATCCATATTAACAAATCATGCCCCAATAGAAGAAGCCATAAACCACCGAATTAATATTGCCTGGCTAAAATGGCGATCCCTGTCCGGAGTGTTGTGCGGTAATAGAATGCCAGTTAGAGCCAAGGGCAAGATGTATAAAACAGCCATGAGACCCGCCATGTTGTACGGTGTGGAATGCTAGGCGTCCCTTAAAAGTCACGAGCAACAACTGCACACGGCGGAAATGAAAATGAATGCCGGTGGAGTTACGCGCATGGACAGAATACGTAACGAATATGTCAGACGATCTTTCAAAGTAGCGCTAGTAACATATAAACTGAGAGAAAGTAGACTCCGCTGGTATGGTCACATTATGCGCAGAGACGATAGCTGCTCCGTGAAAACTGTATTCAACATCAGTACACAATCTAGAGGAAGAGGCAGACGACCAGCCACCTTGTGGTCAACTGTAGAAAAGGATTTAAAAGCCCAGAAACTTACACCAACGACAACCCAAGATATATTATCCTGGCGCCGATGCACAAGGAGACCCAACCCCAGATAAACTGGGATGATGGCAGGAAAAAAAAGAAGAAGAAGAGATTAACTGTAGACGCGCCTAAAATCAACGGTCCTCTTTATCGGAGATTTGCAAAGTCTTGTGAATAAGAGGATTTGAGCATCCGCAATTTGCACCTAACCGAAGAATCTTGGAGAAGTATATCGTATCATTTAAAGAAAGTTTAGGGAAAGTTGTAAAATTGCAATCAGAAAATGATTGGTGAGTCGATTTGCTAACTTGTTTCCAAGGGCGGAATACTTTTACGAATAAATGTAATACACGTGTAAACACAATTTAAGTCCGAATTTGTAAGTCGTGTACAGACTTGGGATATCCTGCGTAACTTTGCTCCTTATTTCCAATTATGTCTTCCTATAAAAAAAGTCCTAGCCAAAAACTTAGCCATACTACGAGTAATATTACTGCCTTAATTAAGGTAACTGAAGACCTCACACGTGGCAAACACAAAACCGATTAACTCGCGTATTATAACGTACTGTCAGCTAAGTTAGATATTTGCTTAGTACCCCTGCACACATATTTGTACGCAGGGGTGCTAAGTTAATAATTTTGCTGACTGCACATACCCACCATATGTTAATGCAGCTTTTCATATTTTCTAGTCCGCTAAACTTACGGTTTGGCCACATTCCAACAGGGCGGTAGAGCGCTACAGAAATGTTTTTGTATTTGTTGTCTGTCTCTGTCGCTCTCATGAAACCAGAAAAGATACGTGATCGTGATGGCTTTCCTATGCCACACTTATTCTCTCAAAGTTGCCGTTCGGATTCAGACTATACCGTGATAGCGTGGTTGCATTTTTATCGCCTGTCACTATGCCTGTCACTTTCTCACTTACATGTTAGAACGTGACAGTAAGGATAATTTGAAATAGAGGTGGATTTTCAAAGAAAATTTTGTAGCTACAGTAAATTGACTGCCATTTTCCAACATATGATTAAAACTTTTAGAAAGCCATTTGACAAGTGGCACCATCTTAACGGGCATCGGCTAAAGGTTGTGGCGCCATCGCTCTTAACGATGCGGCCATACATTTGGCCTTTGATCTATTAGATGGCGCCACTTTTTGGTATTTAACAAATTTAACACATATCAGTGAAAGGATAAGGATCAAAGTCAAATGGCGTTCTAAAAGTTTTAATCATGTGTCGAAAGATGGCAGCAATTTTACTGTGGCTACAAAGTTTTCTTTAAAAATCCACCTCTATTTCAAATTCTACAGCCGCAGACTACCTTTAAGAGTAAGCAGCATTCTAGATCTGTGGCTGGGTTGTTACTTTGATCTTCAGCGATGCAGCGAACTAACTACAGAGGTTTCGTGGCTTACCTTTTGCCGAAGCTAGCTCTCATTTGAATAGGATTAAACCGATTCATGAACGTTAGTGCAGCTTGTTAGCTCGATTTAGTATGGAGATATGGTCCCATCCGACAGAAAGCACGAAACTTGGCATGCATATGGCTTTTACATTTGTAAGAATAAATAGAATTAGAAACACGCTGAGTAGTTAATGTTTCCCCCCTCTCCCCCACTTTTATATCCCCATTTTTGTTTTTATACATTTTCATGAAAACTCTGAAAGCTACAATAATAATGTCTAGGAGAAGTATATTTTCCGTAAAATTTTCTAAAAGATTGTCTTTAAAAGTATATTAAATAAATAAATATTATAGGACTTTATTACACGAATTGACTAAGTCAGTCCCACAGTAAGCACAATAAGGCTTGTATTGAGGGTACTTAGACAACGATATATATAATATATAAATATTTATAAATACATAGAAAACACCCATGACTCAGGAACAAATATCCATGCTCATCACACGAATACATGCCCTTACCAGGAAGTCTGTATCTTTAGGTATTTAAATAAAAGTAAACAAACAGTTTTTACATTTTCGAGTATAACATTTATTCGTAAACCAACCAAATACATAACCGGATCTGTCACTGAACGACCTGACTTTAACCTACATTATTTGATCATGTAATGTTTTCATCTACCCTGAACTGGCTTAAGGAGCCATTTGAGGGTAGATTTTGTTCACTTTTATTTAAATACCTAAAGATACAGAGTATGGTGGGATAAGTACGTGCAGCAAGTATACATTTTTGTCTCAGGCGATATGCTTGGCACGATTGTTCCTTAGGTCACACTAAATGCTCGGTGTTTCTACAGTCGACGTTAAAAATATGTTTACACTTTTGCACCTTACCCCTTTGTAATAAGGCGAAAAATGTAGACATATTTTTCCCGTCCACTGTTTATTCTTAAAACGTAAAAGCTATATGCATGCCAGGTGTTATTGTTTGTGCCGGATTGCCGAAACTAAGAAGCCGCACTAACTTGATGTCCAGTATAAATACATCTCCAAACGAGCATAGTTGTTAAGCATCATGGGGTCTAATTACATTGGTATATTTTCCCCAGCTTTTGATCCTAAATTATGGTACACGTGTAATGATATCTGATAGCCAATTATTCTCTTTGTGTAAAATGTATTGAGTAGAATGAAGCGATTAAATCACCAAGGAAAATGTATGTACTTAAAAAATATAATTTAAATTGGAGGCTGAATGAAATGTTTTTTTTTGGGATCCCTTTCTTTCCCATATTCTTATTGTTCCGAATTTCGATAGTCAGAAATTGATATCCATATAATTAAAGAACATAAAGATCAATAGTCATAATTTTTGCTAAGCATAACGTTTAATAGTTCGAACATTATCATTCTATAATATTAAATACTATAATCGCAAAAGTTATAAAATTGATTAGTATAACATTCTAAGGCCTATGCATTATTATTCAGAAATATTTTAAGGCATAAATTTTAACGGACTGATGGTTAATACTCATATAGTTTTAATTACTAAAGAAAAAATCATGTTTGATTAATAAGCAAAACAAAAAATCATGTTTCCCCAGGTAGGTTCGTTAGTTACCTTGTGTCCCTCAGAGCGAAAATAGGAGTCCCGCGAAGCGGGGCTCCGTCGACTCGTTGGCGGCACGAAATGTATTAATAAGTTACATGAAATATAGGAAACGAAGATAAAGTCAGTAAGCCAAACAAAAAATCATGTTTCCCCAGGTAAGTTCGTTAGTTACCTTGTGTCCCTCAGAGCGAAAATAGGAGTCCCGCGAAGCGGGGCTCCGTCGACTCGTTGGCGACACGAAATGGATTAATAAGTTACATGAAATAAAGGAAACGGAGGTAAAGTCAGTAAACTAAACAAAAAATCATGTTTCCCCAGGTAGGTTCGTTAGTTACCTTGTGTCCCTCAGAGCGAAAATAATTATACCTTGCGAAAATAGACCTTACGACAATTATTATAAACAAGTTTATTACCTTCTACATTATGTAATGATATAGAATCTGAGCTTTGAATATTATGACCTACAAATATTATGACTAACAATAATGATGACCTGCAAAAATCGGATCTACAATTTATGTCGTTTAATTTTATGACTATTAACAATATGACTAATAAAAATTATGGTAGAAAACGTTATGGACTGAGAAAATCGGAACTAAAAATTTATGGGAACCAATAGAGACCCGTTTTTTTTAAATGTAGGTTGACAATTTGACATAATTATTTAACACTTATGAATGTGAATTGTCACAATTAGGCGCCATTCGTATATTACGTAAGACGATTTAGGTGGGCTAACAAACCAAACCTGTAGGTATTAATTTTTCCTTTACATTCTTTCGTAATACTGGGGGGAGGGGTTCGCCCTATTCTTATTTTTCATACACGGAGGTGGAAGGGGGTCAAAAACTGGCAAAAATCATCTTACGTAATAAATACATGACACCTTACACCACAAAGTATGACAAAAATCACCATAATTTTCAAAGACTTGTTTAGTTACTACAGGATAAAATCGACATTTAATATCTTATTTTGAATAACAAAACAATTGCACAGAGAAAAAACGTTTCCATGTAATGAAAAAAACAAAACGAGGTTTTATTTTTCAAAAGTAATCTGTACCCCTAGTGTAAATAAATTCGATTTCGAAACGTGACGTACGCGTTTGCGTTTAGTCTCATTTTGTATTGGATTTAGAAAGAGCGCGCCAAGCGGGACGTTTTGGAAAGTCAAAAATCTCATACAAAATGACACTTAACGCAAACGCGTACGTCACGTTTCGCTGTCGAAAATATTTACACTAGGGGTACTGTACCCGTAGTGTAAATAAATTCGATTTCCAAACGTGACGTACGCGTTTGCGTTTAGTCTCATTTTGTATTGAATTTCGAAAGAGCGCGCCAAGCGGGACGTTTTGGAAACTCAAAATCCTATACAAAATGACACTTAACGCAAACGCGTTCGTCACGTTATGATGTCGATCACAGTTACACTAGGGGTACTGAACTGTAACCCGTTTTATTCGTATTCCTGTTGCAACCTGAACCTTACTTAAAATTTTAATTTCGGCCTAAAAAGCATTCGGCAAACGTCTTGCATTGATAAGAAAAATCCATTGGTGATAAATCTGGGTCGAGAGGTGGCCACTTGGCCAGTTAAGGTTAAAATAAGATTACCGGCGATTTTTTTCCAAACAGGTTGGTTTAGAGCACTTTAAGCAATGTAATGCAAGGACATAAAAAAAGCGGCCAAGTGCGAGTCGGACTCGCCCATGAAGGGTTCCGTACCATTTATGACGTATTAAAAAAACTACTTACTAGATCTGGTTCAAACCAATTTTCGGTGGAAGTTTGTATAGTAATGTATATCATATATTTTTTTTAGATTTTTCATTCTGTTATTTTAGAAGTTACAGGGGGGGGGGGGGGACACGCATTTTTTCACTTTGGAAGTGTCTCTCGCGCAAACTATTTAGTTTAGAAAAAAAATGATATTAGAAACCTCAATATCATTTTTAAAGACCTATCCATAGATATCCCACACGTATGGGTTTGATGAAAAAAGATTTTTTGAGTTTCAGTTCTAAGTATGGGGAACCCCCAAAATTTATTGTTTTTAAGCTATTGCATAGCTTCTATCGCGGGCCTTGAGCGCGGGGACCGAATCCAGAAATTCCGTAACGAAAAAACCTCACGCTCCCCACTTCGTCTAACGTCGTTTCATTTCGGCAGTCTTCGACACGGCGTTGTGTGCGTGCGATTAGACGTATTGTACGACTCTACGAAACTCGCACGAATCGAGACGAGCTGCTCCGAAATCGGACAAATACATAAGCAGCTATTTATAGTAATCTGTATGTATCATTGATGTACGTAATAGGGGTAGATGAGGTACCAGGCGCTCGATCGTGAGCCACAAAATATAGGTTCCGGGACCTATATTGAATTAGTCGTACGGGTGACGCTGAAGTGTCAACATTGTCATCAAATTCGATAAAATATTGCCAAAGAATGCCGTGTTGCGCCTTTTTCCAGTGCTTCAATAGCTCCAAGCACAAAAACAAAGCTCACGGTATCACTTTTCATTCGTAAGTACTGTTATAACATTTGAAAACATATTTTTTCTAAATAAAATTAAAAATTTCCTTGTTATTGAGTGAGCGCGACAGCTAAATAATGCATTACCCATGTGAGAAACTCGTTTATCCGAGTGTCAAGTAGGCATGCCCGCTTCATGCAGTGCATGCATGCCCGAGTCAGCAATTTTTTTTATAAATAATGCAACTTTTTAAATCATGTGCTCCTATTCCTTGAAACTATAGAATGTAACCGGTTTTTTTATTATTTTAATATACGAATAACCGGTTGTTAACCAAAAATCCAGTTTTTCTGATAGTATTGTTAAAACAATATCTTGCATTAACTTGAAACCCAAATATCGGGAATAGTCCATCAAAAATTACTAAATAGTGCTTGTACAACAATAGGAAAACTATGGACAACATTTTTAACGAGAGCTCGGATTTACAATTTTAATATGCGAGTTATAGTGTAGTTTTAAGATGTATTTATGTATGTTGAAAACTGTGTAAAAAATATTTAGAACAGATATTAGATCAATCAAATTTAACCTTTTATCATAAACAAAAGAAATAAATAATAATCATCTCTATTTGTCAAGTAAAATGTATGATGACTGGTCTGGCCTAGTGGGCAGTGACCCTGCCTATAAAGCCGATGGTCCCGTCCCGGGTTCAAAGTTCTAATGATGGAATCCATGAAGAATTGAGGGAACACTTAAAATCTTATAGGTACACATATAGTGATTTTTGTATTGTTTGTCTACAAATTAAGCATTTTCATCCAAAAACTGGCAATTAGTGTAGTGGAACTGCTGATGATAAACAGAACGAAACTCCCTAACTACGTATTTACCGTTTGAGTATTTGTTTTAATTTGTCCTCTTTGTAGAGCAACTAAGGTGATGAAAATGAAAACGATGAAAATCAGAACGAATACTTTAAATTGAACATTCTAATGTAAGGGCACGCTGCCGTCTCAAATCGAGAAAAGTGGGACATTGCTAATTTCGCCTTCGATAGGGAATGATTTAAAAAAATATAACTTCAAAATCAGTATTAACGTTAAAAAAATGAAAACTATAATGTTTAGAGAAAAAACATTCACTTATTTCTATTTTAAAACGAGCTGCAGCTGTGGAAATGCCTAGCGATTGAATTGTGAAAATTAAAAATGATGCTCGGTTTCGTTTTTGATGAATTTTTTTTTCTCCATACATTATAATTTTCCTTTTTATACCGCCCTCTCCGCATATTGTTTTTAATTGTATAGATAAACTATCGGTTTTACATATAAAATATATACAGTTTTACATATTTTATTTAATGTGTTAGCGAAAAAAAAAATTGTTTTCCATAAAATAAATAAAGTGCCTATTTATTTTAATTTCGTATATTTTTTATAAATATTTGTTTCCTGACGCTACCTAATAAAGACCGCCGCGCCGTTGAAGGCGCTTATTCCCATGACTTACAACTTGTCCAATATAAGTAAATCCGTATACGTATCGTAACTATCAATAAACAAGGTTCACACTTTTATATTGGTTCTCTTGAGTCGTGCGCTCGGTGAACGATTGGAATATATAAATACCAGGAGTAACTACGAATTACCAGTGTTTACATTATCTCTTGTCAAGCGTACTTGTCTTTTCCGAAAAACCATCAGAAGTGAAACCTCGAGATTCCTATCAACTGAGATCATATCGTTATACTGGTTTTCTCGAGGCGACACGTTAGTTGAACATAGTGAATAGTCGACCAGGGTTTCAGAAGTAAAAAACGAGGGTCAATTTCATGCTTTAAAAATATGATAGTCAATCATTTGATATTAATCTCAGTGTAACTCGCTCGCTCAGATATTTGCTTGAAGTGAGAGACGGTCTAAGATTAGGTAATATCAAATCATTGATATTTTTTAAAAATCGAAATTACTTAATATCACTTTAAGACGACAATGTAAGAAGTATGTACGTCTCGCCTACACATTTCTATGATGTTATTAGTTTTTCTCTGTTGCACCTCGAGGAATACGCAAAATATAGGGGTCTCGCTTGCGCAGCACTGTTAACTATATTTGGTTATCCCTGTTGCTCGTTGTGCACATGTACATTATAATGGTGTGTAGTATTTGCAAATGAGTGGGTGCTGGACCAGATTTTAGTTTTGTCAACTATTAACGTCACATATCTACCCCTTTTACTTACATCAATGGTATGTATCCATTATGTATATTGTTATTGTTACAAAAAAATGGCTCCCTTAAACAAATAACTATGTACTATTTCTATTTTTTATTTGAAAAATTAATTATAAAAAATACGAATAAAAATGTATTTCTACTTCAAAACTCATAAATCACATGTTTAAATAGTGTGAAAAAAGATACTTAAATAAAAATCTAACAAAATAAATAATTATTTATTTGGATTTCATACAATACTAACTTACTAAACTTACTAACATTTTATAGCTCAATGCCACTTATAAATCATTAGTTTATAAATCCTAGTGGGAATTGTCTCAGGATGTAGGTTGCACTTATAATGTAAAAACCAATATCCTCTTTTCTGTATCATCTGCCTATGTCTGTTTTTTTTCCCAATAAGGAAAAAAAAAAAAACAAAATGGTCCGAGTTTAATATAGTTGTATAGGTATTTATGTACAACAGTGAATAGCTGTACTTGTAAAATTTGTGTATAAAGTGTTTTGAATATGAATGAACAAAGTGCATTTATTATTAATGAGGAAAGTCACGAAAAATAGTGAAAGAAAATGAGTGAGTACTTTATATACATACATTTTATTATTATCACAAATGCAGTATTAATTTTGAATTGAAAATATAATACTGCTATAAAGATAACCTACATTTTTGATATTAAAATGAGCGATATTAAAAGTAGCCCTCTTTTATACACACAAACACACACACGCGTATAGTTGAAATTCTCAATTATAGATTCTCAATATGTATATATATATATATATATATATATATAAATTCATTCTTCATTATGTATATAACAGAAACCATCTTGTTGGAGATATTTGTGCGTGCTTATGCAAACTTAGAAATGGCCTACAAATAGTTATGGTAGCAATTTACATTTCTCCGAATCCAAAATTGGACGAGGTGGAGCATTTTATTCATCGCACTTTACTGGAGTACACTGAAGAAGGGTCGAAAATACTTGGTACAAATGGTAATAAATTTCCACTTATCTTGGCTGGCGACTTCAACATTAACTTCGCTGATAAAAAATCAGAGCGGTTGACAACTTTTCTATCAAAAACATTGAATTTGAAAATGAATAATGATCCACAAGAGTCCACAACAAAATATGGGACCACCATTGACGCGGTATTTTCTAGGTATTTAGAGGATATTAAGTAGCAAACTTATGTTTCTTATTTCAGTTATCATAAACCTATAGTTTCAATGACAAATATTCCTGAATAACCAACAGCTACTGTAAGATAATAAAACCCACATGTATTGTAAAATAATAAAAATATTTTAAACAATATTAACTTTTTATTTATTTAATAAAAGAAAAATTTGTTTTCTTATCGGTCACCACGCTCAAAAAGTGTAACTTGAATTAATATCAAAGAAAAAGAAATACTGCATAAATAAAATAAATAAATAATTATAATTGCATAAGTTGATACAAAATGCTATGCAATAGCTTTACCGCGGCAGTCCCCGAGTGCCACACGTCTTTTTGTTTTTTTCTATTTTTGTGTAAAAGTTGTAATGCGCTTCATAGAATACATCTACTTACCAAGTTTGAACAGTATAGCTCTTATAGTTTCGGAAAAAAGTGGCTGTGACATAATCGGACAGACAGACGGACATGACGAATCTATAAGGGTTCCGTTTTTTGCCATTTGGCTATGGAACCCTAAAAATCTGCTCTACTTTTACAAACTGCTTTTTTTTATATAAAGATAGCCAGGCGTTTGACCACGATCACACCTGATGGTAAGTGATGATGCGGTCTACGGTGGAGCACGCTTACCTATGAGATACCTATTTACCCTAGCCTTGAAGGGACCCAGATTGTACTCATGCGGAAACACTGACTCGGGCAGGGCATTTCACTCCCCGGGCCCGGGTACCACTTAGGAAAGTAGACCGTTTTATTATTAAGAAACCAGGTTGGCCTTGAACTTGCTCCATGTTTTTAGAGCCACGTGACGGTCTTGGTTTATAGGATTGTAATATTTTAGTGTTTAATCTGCGGCTGACGGATGCCCTTTCAGAGGCCTTCAAGGGGCGTAGAAAGAAACCACCCCGATGAAAATACTAAAACTGAAAATTTCCTATCCATTTCTGGGTCGATTAGCAACGATGGTACTTAGTACCTGTCAATATTTACTTGTTTAACTAACAATGTACGATGAATTGCCCTTGTCACCATAATCCAACCCACAAAAATCTGTCAATGAAATTTGAACTTTCGGTCAAAACTATAAAACATTTTCAATGACAAAATGTGAAGATATTCTCTTTTCAGTAAGTCCTGCTTTCCTCACCTATGGTATCAGAAGCGCTGGTGGCTATACAACATCCCTTGCAGAACCTTCGCGCCATACTCCTGAAGTTGAGGCGGTAGGAGCCGTAGACCAGCGGGTTCATGCAGGAGTTGGAGACGGCCATGGCAAACAGCAGGCCTTGGACGCGGCTGGGGATCTGGCGTGCTGAGTCCCGGTCTACCATCCACCTGAGACAGGGAGATATTTTTTTTGAGGACAAATCAAATTTTATCATAAATTTTGATTTGTATTTTTCAAATTAATCACTACTATATACGTAGATACGTAAGATACGACAGAGTACCCTAGACTAATGATCCGACGACGGGGTAACCGAGAAGTCTAGGGCGTAATCTGAAGTCGCCAGTTCCAATCCCTCCTCCGCCACTGCTTAATCTGACACCTATTTTAAAGGAGAACAGTTACTAACGTGCAAGCTACTGCAAGGATAGAACAGGTTATATATTGTCGATAAACCATAGAATAAGTACTTAATATAGGTAGAGAGCACAGCCCTGACTTGATAAACGACAGAGTGTGGGAATGCCCCGTAAACGTCAAAAACATGCAGTGTTAGCTTAGACAGACTAACTAGTCCAAACAGCTTTTTTTTTCATAATACAATATGAAGTGTAAAACACATATAGGTACGTGTCTGCATGGGAACGATCTTGCTAGTCACACTTACCACATTGTACATGGTGGCGTAAGGGGAACAGCACATCACACGCTGACGATAGTGGCGCCCATTCTCACCACAGACGATAATGGCCAGATGACGTCACTCGCCACATGCACACGGTGGCGTAGGGAGCCAGCACAGCGTGAACATGCTAACAATAGTAACAGTCATGCTCAGCGTGCGGGCGATGGTCACAGAACACACTGACGATGGTGATGGTCATTTACATCAAAGACGATAACCCGTATGACGGTTACTAACCACATGCACATGGTGGCGCAGGGCAGCCAGCACAGCGCAAACACGATAATAATATTAACGGTCATGCTCAGCGTGTGGGCGATGGTCACAGAACACGCTGACGATGGTGACAGTCATTCTCATCAAAGACGATGACCCGCATGACGGTTACTCACCACATGCACATGGTGGCGCAGGGCAGCTAGCACAGCGCGAACACGCTAACAATGATAACGGTCATTGCTCAGCGTGCGGGCGATTGTCACAGAACACGCTGACGATGGTGACAGTTATTCTTATCACAGACGATGACCAGCATGACGGTTACTCACCACATGCACATGGTGGCGTAGGGCAGCCAGCACAACGCGAACACGCTAACAATGGTGACGGTCATTCTCAGCGTGCGGCGTCTTGCCCGCTGCAGCACGCGCCGGTCCGAGCGACGCAGGCGCACCGGCCCGCCGGCGCGACGACTGCCTGCCAACAATATTTACAATAACAATAGAATTTGAATAATGTTCTTCATTTTGTTTATTAGGGTGGTCCAACTTAGTATGGCCTAATAGAAAGTGTAATCAATTTTACCGAGAAGTAGCACAGGATCGTGAAAAGTCGCGCTGTCTTGTGTCGGAAGCTAAGTCTCATTTTGTGTCACTGAGCCAATGGAGTAAGTAATGAATTTTATCTCCACAAGGCTCCCTTTATATTCTATCATGAAATTAGTTATCTATGTATGTGCCAAATTTTAACTGATTTAGTGGCCGCTATGGTTTTGTGATTTGCAATACTCTCATAGAAACACGACTAATCCAAAAGTGAAAAATTTGACCGGTATATTTTTTACATACTTATAACTATTTATCGATAATACATGGATGGAGCCATTAAAAATATTTCCTAAACATAATTATGTACAATTCAAGGTAAGTTAATTTATTTCACAACACAAGCCTTAAGGTCCTATAATATATATTTCAGGGATCGGAAACCGGTATTTTTTGTATGGGAACTAAAACGGTATTTTTTCGTTCTTTGTTACTTATTCCCTTTCTAATTGGGCAATCTAATAATACGAAGTCGTTATCTAAAAACACAACAGAGTCCTATATTTAGAGTATAAAATAAACCGAAATATATGTTTATTTAAAAGTTTTTCCAAAAAACCGGTTCCGATCCCTGATATACTTATTTATTTATTTTCATGCAATTTTGTATGGTAGAATTGTTCTATTTATAACGACCTCTAAATGGATTTATTACCAATTCTTTAGCCGTCCAGGCTAGTCGTCTTTGGAATTCACTCCCTCTCAACATCAGACAAGCTCCAAGTAAGTTAGTTCAAACGGATGTTACGTAAACATTTGCTAAAACAAATGTTCAAATAATATTAATCAATATTACATTTGTGTCTTATATTAAATTTGTAGTGTGTATGTATGGTTGTATTTATGTGCTATACGAAGTTGATAAATATATTTGTTTGCTTTTCTTTTTTATTCATGGTTTCTCTCTCTCTCTGCACCAATTGTGTCTTTGTTTAGCCCTATGGTTGACTGGTAGAGAATGTCATTTGGCATTAAGTCCGCCATTTGTAAAGTTTTTTTTTTTTAATAAATGATGTTTAATTGCTTTAAATTATGGTATGGATAATTTGTATGTATCTTGGATAAAAATAAACCTTGTGAAAAAGGAATATTCGAATACAGCGGTCGCAACATGGTTCCATTTTTAACGCTTGTCACTATACCCGTCACTTTCGCACTTACGTACTACACAAGCGTACGTTAGAACGTGACAGGCATAGTGACGAATGATAAAGAGCCAACCATCTTAGCCCTACAGGAATACGAATGAATGGAGAAATGTCGAAGTTATATACCTGCCCCGAGTTTGTTTTAATTCCGTTAATTTCGAGGGTGCATTTCTGAGCTTAAGTAAAGTTACTGTCTCAAAAACACAGGTATTACACTTAAATCCATTTCGGATATAATATTTTTTTTTCTGATAAAACCTCTCCAAGCGTGTACCTACACTTGCCTATTATACATTAACTACTAAACGAAAATACTATCTCGGACGATCGATGTTGGAAATGTCATAGTTTTCAATTGTTTGGTTAAGTTAAATGTAATGCCCGTGCTACAACAACGCTATATGGAGCATTCATTCATTTATTCCTTTATAAAACATAGTTTTACATGTCAATACAAATTTTCATATTTAGAACTATTTATAGCTAACTTACATAATATAACATCAGTCTATTATAATGTTAGGTATGTCATTAAATTACTTATATGAAATAAAAATTAACTGATGCGATTTAGTTTCTTAAAATGTACTCACCTATACCCCGAAGTTGACGGAATTTATAAAAACATAATGTAACGTAGCGATAGAGAGGCAGATAACAAAATTTCGATTTTCGATTTCCGCAGGCAGTAAGCCCTCTGATTTGTCGCGGCTGAATCCGTATCATATTTCCATCTGATTGACACAGATGCTCGTGACCAAAACGAGAACACTCGCATTTGCACCAATATGGAAGTATTATTGTAGTTTGTGGGCCTTTGATTGCCACGTCGACCAAGCATTGGTCTATTGTGAAAGCCCTTTAAAGTTCATTACTGATGCCCGTTGAATCCAGGAAATTCCAGATTCTTTGGGCCGTAATGTTCTGTACCTCATAGGGTTGCAATACGTGCCGCCCTAAGTGGGTACTTCTTTTTGACATTAGTGGTCCACAGGAGCAGAGAATGTGCATTGCAGTCTCCTCTGACTCATGGCAGAACCTGCATGTCGCGTCTTGTTTCTTTCCAATTTGAAACATGTGTTTGTTCAATTTACAGTGTCCAATCAAAATTCTGGTCACCGTGCAGCCTACACGTCACAATATGGAAGTAATAACGATGTCGATGTCGCTAGAATTCCTGTTTGTTTTCTTTTTATGAAAAAATAAGACGAAAGAGAGACGACCTTTTCTCCATACGATCGTAGTCCTCATTTTCTTCTCTGGATATTGACATACAAATTTTATTAACGCAATAGTAGCACAATCGGATTAAGACCAACCTTGAAATCTCTAGAACAGTCATGAAATTTGGTATGTATATAAATAAAAGGCACCTTTTTCATGCCCACACCATTTGACATTTGGGGACCTCGAGGAATCGCAGCCATCTTGGAAAATGTGTACCATCCAGGAGAAATTCGCGTTTTACTCTAAATCTACATTCTTTGTGAAAATATAGTGTAAGGTAACATTAAAGCTTATTAAATTCTACACAAAAAAAGTCCTCGATATCTTTGCGGAAAAAATACATCTAGTAATACTTGTTGAATCTAAGTTTAACGCTAATATACTTCCAGGGGACATTCTCTAAATAGGAAACTCGGAGGAATATGAATTCCACTTTTAACTATACTTTTATACGTGATCTACCTCAATATTAACATTTCACTCGACTGCGACTTAACCAGAAAGAAGGGTTATGGGTTTAAGTACTGATGATTCAGTACACCCTGTAGATTTATTGTGTGAAATTTCTCTGCTTTAAGAACTGTTCGCGTCCGTACTTCCGTAGAGTGCTTTCATATAAAACATGTTTACTAAATATCGCGTGAGATGGCGGTAGCGGCGATTAATAAGTAAATAGTAATCCTATTTTGGAGATAGGTACGAGTATTCGCTATGTGCACGACTGTCATGCAACCTAGCAGCCGCAAATCTAGGGGAAAACGTCAATTCAAAAACCTGGGCTCGTATCGTACGGTCACGTCTGAAAATATTGATACGGACACAGTGCCATAAATATGTGTACACCACCTTAACCTAACCGACCCGGAACAACATACTGCACAAGTTGTGTGGCACCTCATGGGGAGCATCTGCGGACTGTCTCCGTTCAACGGCTCTGGGACTCGTCTATCCCACTGCAGAGTACTGTGCTCCAATTTGGCTACAAAGTGCACACACGCAATTGGTAGACTCGAAGCTCAATGTCATCATGAGATGCATTACTGGGACAGTCAAATCTACACCTTGCCACTGGCTCCCTACGCTCAGTCGAATCCCACCTCCACATTTGAGAAGGAAAAAGGCGCTGCTAAGGGAGAATAACAAAATTAGAGCATGTCCTTCTCTCCCAATGCATCAGGAGTTTACCAACCCGCCTATGGCGAGACTTAAGTCCCGTCGCCCGGCATACGCAGCCGCTGCAACACTCGCACAAAATTCCTTCGATGTACAGCAGCTCTGGAAACAAAAATGGATGAGGCAAGCTGACGGCACCCCGGCCGGGAATATCGACCCGACTATCATGAACAAGGGGACTGACCTTCCTAGGAAACTATGGTGTCGCTTAAACCGCTTAAGAACCGGACACGGACGATGCAACTTCTTCCGGCATAAGTGGGGTTGGAGAGACTCCGCGCTTGCGACTGCGGCATCGAGGACCAGACTATGGAGCACATCATCCAGCGGTGCCCACTCCGCGCATACTCGGGTAGCCCGGATGATCTATTAGACTTGACGCCCGATGCTGTGCAATGGTTGCAAAACCTGGATGTAGCCTTATAAATACTCGTAATACTGTATATGTATCATTTTGCCTATGTGACTATATCGCCATACGATTAAATAAATAAACCACCTTAATATATGTGCCCATATATTAAGGTCGTGTATACATATTTTTGGAACTTTTTCCGTATCGACCAATGAGTTTTTCGAAATTTATGTACGATACCTACCTATATCAATTCATTTGATATTTACCAGTAATTTTTCGGATATAGAAAAACACCGTGAGGAAACCGCACTAATCCCAATAAGGTCTACGGCCCGATTCAAAGAATGATTAAGACACGTTTAAGATCTTGGAAAGATCTTTAAAATATCCACGTTTATTTAGATTCCGCTGTGATCCCAATAAGATCTATCTACGATATTTCTAACGTCAAAGTGACATTGGTTGCCTGAATCGAGCTGCTTCTGTCAATTATACGATATACAAACGATATCTAAATGAGAACTTATCGTTATCGTATCTCATTCTTCGAATCGGGCCGCTAGTGTTTGGACTAAGTCAGAGGTTATAAAATCAGATGGCAGTCTAGTACCTAAGTGAATTCTTGGGATTAGTTTCCAAGCGGACCCCAGGCTAATGGCAATAAGTCAGGAAAAACGCTACGAAGTAGGTCATTAACAAATTAACAAAAACACGCGCGTTGCCGACCCTAAACCCGCTCCCCCCTCGTTGAGCTCTGGCAACCTTACTTACCGGCAGGAACACAACACTAAAATATTAAATATTATATCGTATTTTAGCTCTCGATTGGTATTCATATTACAAAAACGTTTAAGTAATTTAATACGTTGTCCTTTCATAAAAATATCCCTCCGTTGTGTTCATTAAAATAACCATCAGTGTCTAAGTATTCCAATAGATTTTCATTGTGTACAAAATTACCTCATACTCTGTGAAAACATCCCCAGTTATAACAAGAATTACATCTATACATTTAAATGGAAACTCCCTTAGGCATACTAAACATGTTTAGAAATGTTTCACCCTTATCACAGCGAAACAGAACTTGGTGCTTAGCCAACATGCCAATCGTTACCGCTCCGTGGCGTAGCGTAGTCTTCTCTATCACTCTTCTACATTAGTGCGATTCGAAGAATGAGATACGATAACGATAAGTTCCGCAGTGGCAACAAGGTTCCATTTTTATCGCCTGTCACTGTGCTTGTCACTTTCGCACTTACATGCTTGTTAGAACGTGACAGGCATGATGACAAATGATAAAGATCCAACCATCTTAGCCCTACTGCATTAGATAAGTTCTCATTTGTATGTCTTTTGTATGTCGTATAATTGACAGAAGCAGCTCGATTCGAGCAAACAATGTCACTTTGACTTTAGAAATATCGTCGGTAGATCTTGTTGGTATCACAGCGGAATCGAAATAATCGTCAATTTTGACATGTCGTTTAGTTATCAATCTTTTAAAGATCTTTCCAAGATCTTAATCATTCTTCGAATCGGGCCGTGTGACAGTTTTTTTTATGGAGGATAGGCAGGCGTTTGACCACGATCTCACCTGATACTCGTAGTAAGTGATGATGCGGTCTACGGTGGAGCACGCTTACCTATGAGGTACCTATTTACCCTAGCCTTGAAGAGACCCAGATTGTACTCATGCGGAAACACAGACTCGGGCAGGGCATTCCACTCCTTGGCAGTTCGCATAAGGAATGTTAAAGCAAAACGCTTCGTGCGTTTTGTGGAATACCTACCATGAAGCGATGCCGGTGTGCCGATTGTCTGGTAGTCTGATGGTGAAATGGGGACAGAGGCATTGAGGTTGTGCAGTTCCTCGGCACATTCTCCAAAATGTATCCTGTAAAAGATCGTTAGGCTGGCAACCTTGCGACGATGTTCCAGACATTGGAGTAGAGCATTCGTCAGATCGTCATCATTAATGATTCTCTTGGCCCTCCTCTCGACTGACTCGAGCGCCTCAAACTGGTATTTCGCTGAATCGTCCCGCAGCTAGATGTGAACAGTATTCCATTCACAGTTGCGTTTCGTTCGCTACGGAGCGTGAACGATTGGCACGTTGGCTACGCACCCTAGTCGGTTAAAGTGAAATGTATTAAATATGTAAATATAATGACACATTTCAGGGTCGAACATCATACGGAATCGGAATCACGGAATGAACATCATAATCGCGACAGTATGCGGTAGCGAACGTCACTAGTACCTACAAGCTTTTATTTAACTTGTCCTGTTAGTGTGGTTCAAATCTTGGAAGCTAAACTTGATCCACTTCCCGATGTCCGATTGAGCTGAAATTTTGCATACATATGTAAAATGGATGACAATGCAATATATGGCTTTCTATCAGAGAAGGGTCTTCATTTGGAATAAGGACCTTTTTATCACAATTTCGATTGGAATTTCAGATGGAAACTACCTTATTCCACTTGACGCATAAGATGATGATGAAGATCGCTCGGGCCGATTTCGACCATGGCGACCACTTCGACTCCTAGTTAGCTCGACGCTCATGCGCCCGAAGTTGGCTGACGTAGCCAATTTTCGAGTTGAACCCCGCGCACATTGAGAGCACGTGAGGACACCAGCTGCATAGTGGTAGTGAATGGACGCAGGCTGGCGTGTTTTCAGCTCGTCGCGTTTAGCGTCGAGGTAAACTTTACGTTGCTCCTCAAAATCGCGCACATTGCCCTGCACCAGCCTGCGCCACTCAGAACGATGTGCTGCCAAACCTTCCCACTGAGAGGGCTCAATGTTGCATCTTTTCATGTGTCGTTTCTGAACATATTTGTATCGGAGGAGTTGTCCGTCAAGTTTCCGCTTACCCTCCTCTAGTTCAGAATAAAAGATGCGCTTCGCCACTCTCTCCTCCGCCACACGCGATACGTGACCGCACCACCGAAGCTGTCGACGAATTACGTAAGCCTCTATTCCACCTACCTTGGCTCGTCGCAGAACTTAGGTATTTCGTACTCGGTCAGACCATCTGATGTTCATGACTCATAAGAACTCTTCTGTGATGGAAAGCCACATATTATGATAACGGAGCTGATCTGATGATGGAGACATGAGGTGACCATGAGAACTCTGTGATAAAACAACGCAAACTAATTGTGTTTGGGGTTGTAGAATTGTCGCGATGGGATTTACTTGCATGTGGAAAGAAAAGTGGAGTCGGCTATAAAATTTTCTACCAAAAATGAATTTTTTGCCAAAAACTTATTTTATTGAAGAAATTGACAGATAGGTACAGCGGCAGCAACAATGACGCCACAATACAATAAAGGCTCATATAGACGGCGCGCGAACTCCCATCTGATTTTAGTTACATTGCGGACTTACTAGGTTATATTTTTTCAGTACTTGAAACTCAAGAAAAACGGGATACGAGTCGTTAAGACGAAAGGGGATGGCAGCTTCTCCATACAAACGTGGTCCCCATTTTCCTCTCTGTATACTGGCTACTCTTTACATTATGGAAATTATTTTACCATAATTTCATGTATATTAACCATAGCTATGCCCCTATGTTTGACTTTGTGGATTATTGTAAAAATTAGGAGCGAAAAACAGATTACATATAATTTTTTAGATGCTCCTAACTATTATAATAATTAAAAATTCGAATCGAATTCGAAATCTAACGTAGGGGCATAGCTGTGGTTGATATACAACGAATTGTGTCAAAATATTTTCAATAATGTGAATATCCAGAGAGGAAAATGAGGACTACGTTAGTATGAAATGACGATTTCGTACGATTCCTCCATTTTCGTCTTAACTTTCATTGTATTATCCACAGGTGACCCTTTTCTAAAATGTGTTAAACTCGTCTACTAAATATTCTTATCTCGAATTCTAGATTATTTTTGTCTGTGTGAAAGGTTGAGAAAGCTGGGTCTAAAAGTTTTCTTATCTGGCTGCGGAGTATAGTATTTACTTACGGCCAACTAGGCATCAAAGGCGTGGTGGGTTTACTCGCATTTTGTGAAATAAGGTTTTCTTTTGAGAATTAATATCACTATCACTACACCTTATAAAACAAAGTCACCCGCTGCGCCTGTCTGTATATTAACTCAAATCTGTCTGTGTCTGTTGTACTAAAAAACGACTGAACGGTTTTTTATGTTATTTCATACGTTTGTTGGAGCGGTATTACATTTTACATATGGTTTCAGTTAAGATATTGTTATACAATTATAGATACATTAAAAATAACAAAACAATTAAAATATTCATAAAATAAAACTAAAACTAAAATACGTCTAAAAAAGTTGGCCCTTTTGCGCTTATTATTTAGTTTTAAATAACATTTTATAATTAGAGTGCTAATTGTATGTAGGTATTTATATATAGGCTAGTATTTGCCTGAAATTAGATTTTTAAATTAAATACACTTTAGCTTCATTCATTTCATTAATCAACTGCTAAAATCATAACCCTATTTCCTGTGAAAATTATATTTTAAATAATTATTAGAATGAGACGTTACTTTGCAGAAATCATCAATAACGTGAAATGAAATGAAATGAGAAATGAAATGAAATGTATTTATTTGTCAGAATATGGTATATTGATTTAATCTTAAATCAATGTACCATAGTAAAGGCGGTGTACAAATATTTTTACTTATATCTAATTCTTACATCTAATCACGTGCTAATCAATCAGTGCCAATTTGTTATACTTACTAGCGTATTTTTGGCATGAAATTAAAGGATGATTCACATTACAATGGCCCGGGTCCGGCCGAGGCATCCGATTTTGTTTTCTATAGAAAACCGCAAAAATAAATATAGCAAACCACCCCCACACGTACAAAACTCGACACGTGTTTCGCCTCTCCACGAGATATCATCGAGATTCTAGAGATGTTTATTGTTGAATACTTTGTTTAGGACTTTCTCATTGACAGCTCTCGTTGACTTATCAATCAAGTAGCTACTTATTTTTCCTGCGTAAACGTACTTCAAAGGCAGATTTATTTCTCGATTAGGGACATAACACAGAGAGATAAAATAAACCAAGCTTTGTATCTTAAAACCTGGTATAAGAAAATTTTACAGAACGGCGAATTAACATACTTAAATCATTTGACATGTTCAAGCAAAATTATTGTTGAAGTGCGAAAGAAACACAACCGAAGGGAGTGTTTTAAATCGACTCGAGTTACGAATTACCTATTCGCACGTGTATTTGCAAAAATGTAGTGGTAAATATAGTAGGTAATTTTATGTGCGTACATTCTACTTAATGCAATACATTACTGAAGCGAAGCATTTTACTTAATGGTCCTTTATATTTTCGATAAAGGCACGTATCGTTAGAGTATGTGCGGAAAGAGAAGAGTCGTGTAATGTATGGGACCCAATAGATTCCACGACTCTTCTCTTTCCGAACAGACTCTAGCACTGTAAATATACATAAATATGAGAAGGTTCATCAGTTCATCACTAATTAGTATTTTCATTTAATATCCGAACTATTTTCCGGACGTAAGGGCGGTCTTATGGTCAACAATTAGACTAGGGAAGAGTGTAATTTTCACGCGTGTTATTTCAATATCTTTAAACGAGCAATTCTTGTATATATATATTTCTGTGATCTCAGAAACGGCTCTAACGATTTCGCTGAAATTTGGTATATGGGAATTTTTGGGGGTAAACAATCGATAGAGATTAGTGTTATGTTTGGGAAAACGCGTGTGTTCGAGTTTTCATGCGTTTTCCTTTCGACGAATATGGTCGCTAATTTCGTGATGCCGGCCACTGTCCGTCTGGTCCAGCGGGTTAAGACGCGGACGGCTAGAAAAGAGTGTTACGGGTTCGAATCTCGCCCGGTGACTAACTTTTGTTTTTTTTTATATGTTCAAGTTTATATATAATTTTTTAATTTTTATTGTTTTAGACAAGTTTAATTTAGTAAAAAATGTAGTTAATGTTTGAGATAACAATATAATATTTCTCATAAATATGTCTAACATTTACCTATACTGATTACGTGAATAAGATTTATGCTTTCGAGTTTTTATTTTATTGAGACTTATGAAGCAATAGTGCAAAAAGAAAAATTTACCGATACAAATTTTAAATACAATTTCTAGGGTAGTTTTTGTGACACCATCTCTCGGATAATGACATAAAAACCAACTACTATGACCTAAATTGAACCATAGCTCACGAGCTATGTAATAAGAGAAATTGACAATAGATGGCGTTACAAGTGCTGTAAGGTTGAGATTACGAATATCGAAAAAACAAACAAATTAATGTGGATAACATAACAAGTAAGTAGCTAAAGCACTTTTGTTATGGAATTCAGAAACAACGAAGGTAGCACAAACACCCAGACCTGAGACAATGTAGAAAAGCGACATCTTGAAAACCTATCAGAAATATCTATGGTATGTTAAGCTGTGATATGATAGTCTTAGGGCACTTCTCTGACCCGAGCGTATTGTCTGACTTTGGTGGCCCAATTTTTTTATTATATTTTAATATTTGACCTTTCATTCTGAAAAAGGACCTAAATAAAATAAAGTAAGGAAAGCCTTCATGTGATCATATTAGTTTTTAGGATCACTGAAATCAAATACAGGTACCCCTAGCGTTTAGTCTCATTTTGTATTGGATTTCGAAAGAGCGCGCCAAGCGGGACGTTTTGGAACCTCAAAATCCTATACAAAATGAGACTTAACGCAAACGCGTTAGTCACGTTATGATGTCGATCAAAGTTACACTAGGGGTACTGATCTACACAGAAATCGATTGTAAATAGTAATCATTGTCAGTTCACATTTTACCTTGAAAACCTATCAGAAATGTCCATGGTATGTTTAGCTGTGATAGTCTTAGGGCACTTCTCAGACTCGCCCAGGTCGCCCAGGTAGTTTTGAGTAATTCTTCATAGTCGTAAAAAAAGCTTGGACATTAAGCAGTTAAACATGTCACAATTTCTTGTTTAGGAGAAGTACTAAATAAGTACCCAGTAAAACCAATTTTTCTACTCGTCAACTGTAATGGTTGAATTAATATTTCGTATACCAAACTATAATTGCGTACTTTTCATGTATGGGCTCCCAACTCAACTATAAGATTATTTTCGATACGCTGTAGTGAACTGTGAGAAAAATACCAATCACGTGCCGCCACGCGTCCATTATATTTTTTAAGAAAAAAAAAACAACTTCAATTAAGGAGATCGGTGAGAGATTATTGTTGATTTTGGATTTCATACAATGAAATTTAAAAAAATGGCCTACAAAAAAGCGATGTTAAATGTCTATCTGTTAAAGATAACTTACCATACCCATTCTTAACTTCTAGAAAAAGATCACGTAATATGTGGCATTTGCAAAGCTATTTATATGGATACATTATTAACAATTATCAAATTAAATACGTTAGTTATATTAAGCATTTCATACAGATTACAATGGCCCCGTACACCATACACTTTAAACGAATATTTCAGGAGAAATCGTATATTAAAGTTTCATTTCGAGCCATATAACTTGTACGAAATGTTAAAGAGGCTATCCGCAGTTAGTTCTAATTTTTACCACCGTATGCGCTGGGATCGCTTTACTTACCCCCACCATGCACTTCGCACGGTCCCAATTGGTATGAAATGTAAGTGTCAAATTTAAATTTCTATTTAGGTCACAAGGTGGCGTGCACGGGCTCTATAAATGGAACTTCCAACAACTCTTTGATCTCAATAAGTCTGTTAATCCGTTGCTGTGGTTTCTACAACGACTCGGCTGACTTTGTTTGTACGTCGACGTCAAATATATGTTTATATTTCTGCAACATTTGTAATAAGGCGGAAAATGACAACATATTCGACGTATCGAGCCTTTGGACATATCAATCATAAGTATACAAACAACCCGACTCATCAAGTGAATAGGTACAGTATTGCCACAGAAAATATTAATACGATACTTAATATACTTATTATTATATCCGTGGTAGGTATTTATACACCGTGGGCCAATTAAGCCCCGCAGATTTTAACCACGCATTCATGAGCAGAGGTTATATGAGTTTTTATTATATTATATTTAATTTCTTCTGAGTATTTTATTGCTGACATGTAAAATGCCCTTACCAGGATTTGAACCCGGGACCATCAGCTTCGTAGGCAGGGTCACTAGCCACTAGGCCAAACCGGTCGTCAAAACCGGTAGTCTTGAAATTAAGGACAAATAAAAACAATGGCATTATAAAATTTTGGCGCAACTAAATTAAAAATGCGTAATAGTTTGATTTGAAATTAATAAATAAAATATTACGAAGGTAAACGGCAATTATATTAAATGATTTTTGAAGTGAATACTTCTTTAGCGGCGCTGTGCACTTTTTGTGATGGGGAAAAAATGTTAAACTCGAGTCAGGTCACGTGACCGTCAGATTGAAAATTCGTAAGACGGACACGTGACATCATGGTGACGTGCAAATTGAATGTCATCGAAGCCTGGTTACTTTTGAAAAATCGCGTCTCATTCAAGTGTGACATATTATTTTCTTCATAATCAAAGTGTTGTGTTGTATACGTACACTACACATTTCATTGACATTTTTAGTTTTTCCTTACCAAAAAGTTAAATAGATAACAGTACCCCTAGTGTAAATAAATTCGATTTCGAAACGTGACGTACGCGTTTGCGTTTAGTCTCATTTTGTATGTGATTTAGAAAGAGCGCGCCAAGCGGGACGTTTTGGAAACTCAAAATCCTATACAAAATGAGACTTAACGCAAACGCGTTCGTCACGTTATGATGTCGATAAAATTTACACTAGGGGGGGGGTACTGAAAAGAAGCGTGATTGTTTTACTATGATGGTGAACGATTCATTACCATTTACTGATTGTGTAGGATGTAGTTCTGCTCACGTCTCATGAATTACTCTGTATATGTTGTATATTAACACTAAATTTCGCATTTCAAAATATCTTCCACACTCAAATTTATTTATGTAGGTATAATAGAGAATTATCTCTTTTTATAAAACAGCTACTCTATTTCTCCAGAATATAAAAAATGCACAACGTTAATATTCAAGTTTGTTTTTTTTTTCGTCTACGTTTTTACACGCGTGTGTTATATATTACATTCATTCCCTCCATTCCCTTTTGAAGTTACGAAATATATTCTCAAATATCGAAGGATCATAAATAGTAATAAAACATGTGAGAAATACAAAAGGTCAAGTTATCGTGTATAGGTACTTCATGTTGGAAATTGTATTCTCAACACTGGCAACACCTGTGTTCAATCTGTCACTTCTCTTCCTTGATGGCTTACCATGATGGCCGCTGTATGTGAGTTATGTTAAACTAATTTAATATTATAATGAATAGTAGAATTGTATTATCGTGTCTCCTGCTGTTACCCTCCTGACAAACATGAAGTGGATGTATTGTATATAATACAGATTGCGTCATCTGCACTATGTGAGTTTTATTTAAGAAGTCAACCTAGCTAGCCACTAACACGCCGTATTTCACAGCGCCGATCTCTCCTACACTTCACACACCTTTTCTTTTTTTATACTACATCGGTGGCAAAGAAGCTTACGGCCCGCCTGATGCCAAGCAGTCACCGTAACCTATGGACGCCTGCAATTGCAGAGGAGTTACATGCGCGTTGCCGACCCTAACACTTGAGCTCTCGTTGACCTATTTGAATTTCCTCAAAAGTATACAGGATCCCATGTTTTTCTTCGGCAAAAAATTAACCGGTATCCACTATAGCCAGGAGGCTGTGGCGTCTGTCACGCTCCCTGCTAAGCATCGCGGCTAACGGGACCCTAAAAAACCCCTGTTTGCCGTGGACACCTCGTTTGCTAGCTTCTCGCTTTGAACTCTTTGTGGTTCAAAGACTTCGCTCACCACAGATGGAAAATAAATTGGACAGAAGCCGGAAACGAATAGAATGCAATATAAAAAATCGATTTCAAACGACACCAAACGAAAAATTTCTCTATTTGATTATTATTTTAAACGGTTCCAATTTGTTGAAAGATATAGGTACCGGATGTTGCCTGTAACACGAACAAATAATTAAAACATATATTGTAATCGTTATACGATTTTAAATATCGTTATATCGGATATAACTTATGATTAACAATTTTTAATAATTATGAAATCTTAAGATTTTCTATTTCATACAAATTTAATATGTATGTATGTATGTTATAATTATGTATGTATGTTTGTATGTAAACACTTTATTGTACATAAGGGACAATAAAGATTTTGAGATTTAAGGATTTTCAATGTATGCTGTCATCAGTGTGTTTGATGTTGCTTGTGTCGCGTTAAACATGACAAAATTCGCAATTGGGAGCGTGCACGACTGTCACGCAACCTAGTGTCCGCAATTCTAGGGGAAAACGTCAATTCACTACATCTTATAAAACTACTCCAAAACTAAAAACTACTGAACGGATTTTCATACGACTTTCATCTATCAATAGAGTGATTCTTGAGGAAGGCTTAAGTATATAACTTGTTAAGGTTTTGTGTAAATTGTTTGAAATATAACGATGTTGTCGGAAAAAATCACGCTGGCTAGGAGCTTTAATCGAAAACGCTGCCTAATCCATTTGAGCTATAACAACACAATGTATGGTGGGGTTGTTTCTCATTCATAGGTCTACAAAAAAGTCCGCGATGTGAAATGTCTATCTTTTAAGGATAACTTACTATATCCATTCTTAACTTCTAGAAAAAGATCACATAGTATGTGGCATTTGCAAAGCTATTTACACGGATACAGTATTAATAATTATCAAATTAAATACGTTAGTTATATTAAGCATTTCATACAGATTACAATGGTCCCTTACACCTTACAATTTAAATGAATATTTCAGGAGTAATCGTAAATCAAAGTTTCATTTCGAGCCATATAATTGTACGAAATGTTAAAGACGCTATCCGCAGTTAGTTCAAATTTTTACCACCTTATGCGCTGGGATCGCTTTACTTACCCCCACCACGCACTTCGCACGGTCCCAATACATTGTGTCTTAGAATATACTTAAAACGATGTTAATGATTTTTACGCGATTTTTATCTTATAGGTGGATATGATATGAGGTATATATTGGAGTAAATGCAGACTTATTTTTCGACAAGTTGGTAAGCCTCTGTGTTTTTTTTTTCTTCGCATTTGTAAGGACATTTCGAAAATTTAATACTTGTTATTAAGTATGGAGTGGACTTTGCAAACATATTTTTAGTTCACTGCTCCATTCAAGGTGGTGTTTTTACTGTATTATGCACTCAAAGTCGGTGTTTGTCATTTTTTGTCAGGGCAAGTGCGTGTTCCCGGGATACGTGCGACACACTCACACACTTAAATTTATGCAATATGTAGGTAACATGCTACGCCTCTATATCAAATGATCAAGGAAATAGTTTGAACTTAGACTAAAAGGAGAGACCGGGGGGTGGTTTTTGACTTTCGAGCGCTTGACTCTTTTACTCGAAATCTATAAAGAAATTTATTTTTGAAATGCGAATGATATATATCCCCTACTCATAGTGTTGTGTTCCTGCCGGTGAGTAAGGTTGCCAGAGCTCAACGAGGGGGGTAGGGTTAGGGTCGGCAACGCGCATGTAACTCCTCTGGAGTTGCAGGTGTACATAGGCTACGGAGACTGCTTACCATCAGGCAGGCCGTATGCTTGTTTGCCACCGACGTAGTATAAAAAAAATATATATATATATATTAAAATAGGGATGGTCAACAGGTTGTTCATGGGGGTAGTCATGGGATTGGACATGGGGTTGGACAGGAGGTTGGTCATGAAGTGGCCATGGGGTTGGTCATAGGGGTAGTCATGGGGTTTGGTCATGGAATGGTCATTGGGGTGGTCATGGAGCTGGTCATGGGTTGGGTCAACGGATAAGTGCGAATCACACGTTAACTCGTAAAAAATCTCTTTAAATAACCCTTTAAACAATACGCCAAAAATATATGCGTTATTCGCTGTGATATGGAAGCCTAGAAACAGGTGTTGGAACTGTTGGAAGGTGTGGCTTTCAATCGAAAATAACGCTCCATATAACTTAATTATCCGCATTTATCCCTGATCGCAACTATCCCAACATACCTCACTGGAATGGAATTTGGATTTAAGCTACCATTAAATAGAATTCTCTATAGCCACGAAAGCAAGTTAAAACAAATTCACATATTTGCATAGCGAAAGGCCTTTCTTTGTTTCTTTTGCAAACAATAATGAATTATAATACTCTTTCCAATTCAATCTTCTCCTCCTTCCTTTTCGAGTCAATCAAAAGTAAAAGTTTTGTGTTTGTACTTTATAAACAATAATCTTGATTAAAGGGTTGACTCCAATAGATAAATATTATTATTTTAATCACTTGCTCGTAAACGTTGTTATTGTATGCCAGCATACTGAGATGAAATGAGCTATAACCTTCCCACGGGTGGTAATAGATCTTATTTCATGCAGGAGTACTGAAGGACAAAGGCCTATATTGTTCCCGAGGGAGTTAAGAAATTAACTAGGTATAAATGAGTTTTTAAACGAAGGTATAAACGAAATGGACATCTATTTTTCTATTTTCACTTTATTAAATGTATTTTTAGTTATCTATCCGTTTAACTACCTACTAATAAGATATATATAACTTATTCTCTTTGCTTATATATAGATCGTGTCGTTACAGGTGTGCCATCTCGCCAGTAGTCGGACTAGTCGGCGACGTACTAAACGCAATGAAGTGCCGGCACTTAAATGAGGTGCGGAATCATTTTGTTGGAGATCTGATGCCGACTCTAGTAGTATACCTCAATGCTGCCATCTAACCTTCCAACCGAGGGTAAACTAGGCCTTATTAGGATTAGTCCGGTTTCCTCACGATGTTTTCTTTCACCGAAAAGCGACTGGTAAAAATAAAATGATATTTCGTAGGTACATAAGCCGAGTACGAGCCGGGGTTTGAGCCCGTGACCTCCGGATTGAAAGTCTCACGCTCTTACCGCTAGGCCACCGGCGCTTATGATATGAACTATATGTAGTTAACTATAATTGTTCCAAACTTCCACGTGTAAACCCGGCAAATTCAGCAGTTTCCCCGAGATAATATTATATACCTACACTCGAAGATGAATGAAAACGGGTCTGCTTGTTTGGAAATATTAAAAGAACCAGTTTTCATTGCGTCTATGTACAGTCAGCATCAAAAGTAGCGGATCCAACAAGGTTTCAAAAGTATCTACCATTCTGTAACACCTTAACAAAAGCTGATGGTTCTATATTCTAACAATTTAGACTGTAAAAGATATACTTTTGAAAGTAAATTTTAGAGAATTATCTTTATTTGGAAAAGTTATCCGGAATATCAGATACTTTTGGCGCGTTGTTTCATCCGCTATTATTGATGCTGACTGTACAACCGGATTGTTTGTACATAGACCTCCAATAGACGTAATATTGGCAATGTTCCTTTGTCACACCTGCTGTAGCCGCAGGCATCCAGAGGGACGGCAAATATTATGTACACTCTATTCCAAATAACCGACATAGAACTGTTTGTGGTAAAACCAGTGTTTGAGAAAATGAATTACCCGGACCCGGGTATGTCCTTAAACTACGTCCAAAAGAGTGGTTTGGGCATTGTGAATGTCATCTTGCTTTATGTGGTAGGGCATAGCACATCGGATGTCATTCCAAATTTAGAGCAGGGAGGGACAATACCGTGAAAACCGAAATTCGCAAATTTGCGGGGATTTTTCTCTTTTACTCTCAATAAGACGTAATTGGAGTGACAGAGAAAAATGCCCGCAATTGACGAACTTGGATTTTCGTGGTTATAGCCCAGAGCCCAACTGAGAAAGTACCTCCACCATACAGAAAACCGCATGCAGCCAAATAACACTAGACCCTACTCATAGTGTTGTGTTCCTGCCGGTGAGTAAAGGTTGCCAGAGCTCAACGAGGGTGCGGAGTAGGGTCGGCGCGCATGTAACTAATGTGATTTGTAGTATTCAGTTTTAAATATATTTTTATAATGCAACTAAGGAGCAAATCAGATTATTTTATGAATATTTTTTTGATTTGTTTTTTTTTTTTTTTTTTTATATTATAGGACATTATTACACAAATTGACTAAGTCCCACAGTAAGCTCAATAAGGCTTGTGTTGAGGGTACTTAGGCAACGATATATATAATATATAAATATTTATAAATACTTAAATACATAGAAAACACCCATGACTCAGGAACAAATATCCATGCTCATCACACAAATAAATGCCCTTACCAGGATTTGAACCCGGGACCATCAGCTTCATAGGCAGGGTCACTACCCACTAGGCCAAACCGGTCGTCAAATTATTTTAAGTATACTTATTTTAAGTAGTTACACTACTATATATAAATTATAAACTGAAATAGATATCATACAATAAAGAAAAAAAAACCCTAAGGCGCCTAGCCTTTCAAAGATAGCATACACCAGAGATTTTGGGACGAGTACCGCTGTGACCGGGTGGTGGTGTGGTGGGTGTGGTATGCGGGTTCGATTCCCGCCTCGGCCACCGGTGGACTTGGTCACTTTTTCTTTTGTATGATATCTAATTGTTATAATGTGTATGCTGGTCTTAAGGTATTTATCTATGGGCTGCCAGTTGCCTGAAATAAAGGTATCAAAGAAAGAGGTCTCCAAGGGACCACTACGTGTCGGTTCTGTCCCCACACAAGCCTATCAAAAGACCGGAATTTATAGGCCCGTAAAATCCAAAGATGATTATCACACAAGTCAGAAAAGTCGTGTCCGACCTGAGGTTCGGCTTGGAAGGAATGAAGGCTTGAAAGACGTTTTAACAAGTTAATTTGCCACACTTTGCGTAGCTCGAGGCATAATTTAACCCGGAATTATACTAACGGAATTCGGGGATTTCTGGAGCCTTTGTTGCAAGATAATATAACGCGTTTAATGTACTTGTATCTTTCACATACAGGCCAATTCGTTCGTGCAGCTGACATCTAATTTAATTTAATTTATTGCAATTAATGGCTTCATTCGTCTTTCCAATTACCTATTGTATTTTTTCTATTTAAAATTCACTAACAAGGAAAGGCACCCAACTGTCCGGTTCCGATTTGATTTATATTTATATATGTTATAGAGTAGTCTAAAATAACGGACACTTATTTTTTTTAGCTGCCCAAACTCAACCTATTGGGAGAAATTGTCCTCCAAAGTACTAAAAAGTTACTAAATCTTCTAACTCCCATAGAAAGTGACCCCCTCACCCTCGTTGAGCTCTGGCAACCTTACTCACCGGCAGGAACACAACACTATGAGTAGGGTCTAGTGTTATTTGGCTGCGATTTTCTGTAAGGTGAGGTACTTCCCCAGTTGGGCTCTGCTCTAGATCTGGAATGACATCCGCTGTGCTGTACCCTACCACACAGAGCTAGATGACATTCACAATGCCCATACCTCTCTTGTGGACGTAGTTTAAGGACATACCCGGGTCCAAACTGACTATAGGCGTATTTGACGTTCATATAAGCGCACTGTAATATTCCTACATGAAAAAATCTTTATCGTACCTATAGTTAATAAAGCTTTAGTTAATAAACAACGTATTTTACATAGAGGAAAATGGAGACTACGTTTTTATGGAGAACCAGACACACAATTTTTCTCTTAAGGTTTTTGTTTTCTAAATTTACCTACGGGTAAAATCTCATTGTAAGCTTTCGAATGTTTGGCATTCCCAGTTGTCAATTATTATAATACATTGCCCATGGGTTGTAAGTATTTTTGGGGCTTTTTAAATTCTAATTGGATTTCTGTTGTGTCTAATCTCACCTTCAATCTCCTTGCTGCTGTGGTGTATCTCAGCAAAGATGCGCACGTAGCAGGCGGTGATGACAGCTAGTGGTAGAAAGTACATCGCGCACAAGCAGAACACGTTGTATGCGACCTGTTCAGAGGGCATATAATTAAACTAACTAATAAACAAACAAACCGACTTGAAAAGGATAAAATTGCTTTTTAGGTATAATATTACCTTCCATAAGTTTTTGACACTGGTATGCGTGAAGTCGGTGCCAAGCCAAATCTTGAAAGCGTTAACGCACTGTCGAGCCGACCTTGTTGCGGTTCGATAAGCAGGAAAGAAAGCTGTCCGTCAAGGATGACTCACGCTAGACCGTGCGGGGCGTCATTTTCTATGACGGCTGATCGGTGATCACGTGGTGCTTTCCATAGAAAACGAAGCGCCGGAAGCTCCGGCGCGGCCCTGGACCGGTCTAGCGTGATCATCCTTTAGTTGTTTGGGGGGATATTATTGACCAGTATTATAACTATTTGGCTTGGCACCGACTTGCAATACAATGCGGCTTCGTAGCCTTACTATTTACCATGACACTTCTTCCATATATTTTCACAAAAAATGTCTATTTCCCGGAGGGGTAGGCAGATACCACGGATTTCCACTTGCTACGATCCTGACATACCTCATTCGCTTCCTTCACTTTCATAACATTCCTCATACACGCTCGTCGGTTAAGGGTGCTCTTGACCTGGTCTTTTTTTAGGATTTCCCCGATTTGATCAGAGAAAATCCTCCGAGGTCTACCCCTTCTACTTTTCCCTTATACACTCTCTTTGTTAACCTTCTAAACTATTTCTAATTCTTCATTAAAATATTTTTTTTCTAATTTTGTTTAGAATATGACTGTACCTCTTGGTATGGTGAGCTGAAGGCTTCGAAGGAGACACACTGGGAAAATCCGGGGACTACTGGATGCTGTTTCACGCTGAACACCACGCTCTGGAACAAAGGGGATTTCAAAAGTTTATACGTCATTTACAAGCTTACAAATGTTCGGGGAAAATCTTGCAAGCTAAATTCGAATAAACTAAAACTTTACATACATATGTAAGTCGGGTGACAATGCAATATTGTGATACCATCGAGCTAATCTGATTATGGACAAAGATGACCATAGGAACTCTGTAATAAAACAGCGAAACCTATAGTTGTATTTGTGGATGTTTGAATTGTATCGATGAGTATTAGGTGTAGTTGCCCTACCTAACACTGATTGTATAGTAATAGACTCGAAGGCCAATGATGAACCGTGTAGGTAGGTACGTAAAAAGAAAAATGGACAATTAATGTATTCTTGGTAAATTGGGAAAATTTCCCCTGTGCGGTTTAAGAGGAACTTCCTCCCGCGCACGCTCCGGTTGTGGAATGAGCTACCTGCCGAGATTTTCCCGAGGGTCTACAGTATGAGGTTCTTCAAAAAAGGAGTGTGCAGATTTTTAAACGGTCGGCAACGCGCATGTAACACATCTGGAGTTGCAGGCGTCCATAGGCTACGGTGACTGCTTACCATCAGGCGGGCCGTATGCTTGCTTGCCACCCTCATGGTATTAAAAAAAAAAAAAAAAAAATTCAGCGGCCCCTTCGGTGTTATACCTGAACTCTACTGTAATTGAAATACCGTACATCAATCCTAAACGTGCTTAAATTGCATCAGGATCGTATTTTCCGGTGTTCGTTATACGTTAGTTTCCGGTTTCGTATTACAATTTACTTTCCAACCTGCAATTTCCTGGAATTCCTAATTGGCAAACGTGCCCAAGAATATTTATTTACCCGTCTATTTATTAGGCCCGATCACTCAATACGTCGTAACGTATCGATGTTGTAACGTATCGGTGTTGTTCAACGGCGTGCACTCCTGAACTGGTTCACAATCCCAAACTAGAAATATAATATATTAATTTAACTTGCCTTATTTGATATAATTATAAGTACTGAGTATAAACAGCGAAAGCTAGAAATAACAATAAATAAAAACAACTGGAATAATAATTGTACCCACCTGACATACCTAACATTATAATAGACTGATGTTATATTATGTAAGTTAGCTATAAATAGTTCTAAATATGAAATTTTGTATTGACATGTAAAACTATGTTTTATAAAGGTATAAATGAATGAATGTAAAAACATAGATGGTAGGATCGTATAGATGTGCTATACCGCGTGCGCCTGTGAGAGACAGAACATACGCAATGCGACAAAATTAGAAACACGTTTTAACATTCCTGACAATATACCAAAAACAACCTACGTAATTTAGTCGGGTTCATTGTTCACCATAAAAACAGTGGGCAACATTACAAAAAACGTCTACGTCACTTAGGACTTTTTAGAAGTAGGCAGAAAAGACAAGCGAAACTATGACAAAACCGAACAATAATAGCGTTTTCTCTGCTACTCCTATTGAAAGTTCCGTAAGAGCATCTCGTTCAGTCATCTCCCCCCTCCCCGATTTCATCTCTAAATTATTGTACCTCTATCTTTTATATCTTCTATTATCTATCTTTTTCATCATCGACTTTTTTGGAAAGATATGAACATTATAATTGTTCATGAGTGCGCTAGAAGCTTTTATTTAGTCTTTAAGAATTACTTGAAAATATGAACTTTAGAAATATTTTGCTGCTACCAACTCTCAAAAATGAAATATCTCCCAGACTAATAAAAGATTTTTGGTACAAAAAACTAAACCAAAAATTTACTTATAAAGCGTCCAAGTAGACTTAATATTATGTAGGACGAAAGTACACATAAGAATGCTTATGTAGCTGTGCACGCACACATATATATATACATACTTAGTTTCGGGATAAAATCAGAGAAGGTGCTTTAAAATAAGTTTCCATAAAATGCTTCAAGAGGGTTCTTAACCTACAATACCTACAATATATACTTACTTTACTCTTTGAAGGCCCCTTTGAACGTGTACACTTGCCTTAGGGCTTCCTTACATACTGATTAGTGTTTAGTATGAGTTTATGCAATTGCTACTAAACGCAAGTACTATCTCGGACGATCGATGTTCGAAATAATATTGATATGTCAAAGTATTCAATTGTTTGGTCAAGTTTATTTATTTATTTAAACTTTATTGCACACATAAAGAAAAATGTACAAATGGCGAACTTAATGCCAAAAGGCATTCTCTACCAGTCAACCATTGGGTCAAACAGAGACATTTGTGTATGTTGGTGCAGGAAAAAATAATAACAAATAATAAGGAACAGATTAAACGTGAAGTCAAATAATGTAAAAAATATATAAATAGTTAAATACTACTACTTGTATAATGTATAAAAATACATATAATTATGTACATATAATTATGTATATATACATGAAGGTGAACCTTATTTAAGTTCTTCTGACAGAAGATGCTTGCGAAGTAGTCGTTTGAAAACGGGTTTGCAAGTTTTGAAGATTGACATGCCCATATTACAACATCGCTTTATGCAGAATTTAATTACCTTTACGAAAAATAAATAAATAACCCATATTTTTTTAAATATTGAAATTTTCTGTTTAAATGTACTTAGCCATACCCCGAAGTTCACATTGTTAAAAAAAACTGTGTATATTTAAACTTACCTGAGGCAAACTGCAAGCGAGGGCCATAGCCCACGCACAGTACAACATTTGCTTGCTCCTCCTGCGGGCAGCAGGCAGTCGCAGCGGGTACAGCACCGCGAAGAACCTGTTACAAAAAAAATAGGACATATGACATTACATGAGTTCACTTTTTACTTCTTACCCGACGGCCACGGAACGACACATTGAACCAGCACCAATGAACGTTAGCCGCTCATGCGATTCCGCCCTGAGGGCCTCCCGCGAACACCGAAGTTCGCAAATTGCGGGCGTCTCTCTCTTTAACGTCAATTAAGGGGTAATTAGGGTGACAGAAAAAGATGCCCGCAATTTGCGAACTTAGGTGTTCGCGGTAGGCCTTCTGTGGCTTAAAAAAAATGTTATTTTTAACCAAAAAAATCGATAAATTCAGTCAAAACTAAATTTACGCATTTTTAGAAGCAATTTGTATGTTTTTAGATTTTGTGCAAACCTTGTAAAAAAAAATTAATGGTGCGTTTTAGACCTGCGTTCGTGATTTTCTTTCGATAGAGCGAAAGTTGCTTAATCAGGTTTCGAATTAATGAAGTTACTTGTACTACATAGAGAAAGGCCACAAAATTGCTATTCATATTTTTGTTATTGTATTATGATCTAAAAATCAGCCAAGAGCATATCGGGGCATGCTCAGTGTAGGGTTCCGTAGGGTTCTGTCACGATGGGCTGCCTTGATCGGGGGCTATTAGTAAGTATCATGTAGGTACTTTGCAAGCAAAAGGGAGTACCTACATAAATACGCAGCGGTTTGTACGTGTTTTACTAAGAAGGTAAAACTTTTTGAAATAACTCAAAAACAACTTCACTGATCATATATATAATAATATAATACTACGATTTTTTTTATTTTTTTGGACCCATGATTCATAAGTTAGAATGGGTGGTTATTTTTTATTGGATAATTATTTCTTACACTAACGATCACGGAGCAAAGCCGCGGACGGACAGACGGACGGACAGACGGACATGGCGAAACTATTATATATATATAAGGATTCCCGTTTAGTTGACTATGGAACCCTAACAAGAACCAAATTCAAATACAAGTTACCAACAATTTAAATAACAATACCTACTTCCGTGAAATTGATCGATCAACTATTTTATGTTATCTCGTGTCCCAACAAAATAAAAATCATATCTTTCAAAACTATGCATTTTGTAATTTATCAGGTATGTTATAATGAATCAACCACAAAGTCAATCTAGCTAAAATTTAAAAACAAACGGAATTCTTTAAATTGGACGACTTTTCTTGGTGACCCAGGAGAACAATTTCCTATATAGACTCCCATACAAAATGAGCATGTCCCATTCGCGTATCGGCTTCGGTTTTTACTTAATGGGGTCCCTAACGCCAACGACCTTCGATCTGAATCCCGTAGTTTTCTAATGTTTTTAGTAGCTAATCATATTAACAGCAACGGCTGTAAGCAATATAGTATCCCATATTTACTTCAAAGTTCATTATCTTCCAGATATTTGGCATCAAAGTTGAAGAATTTTAGGCCAAAAAACTGTTTTTCTGGCCATAACTTTTTTGTTAATTAATTTAAAATTAAACTCTGACAAATATTTAGAGACGTCAAAGACGAACCCAAATATATAGATCTCATATATGTAAGATCCTTCATAGCAATCTAGTTACGAAAATAGTGTTTGTTTAGACAATGTTTATAAAAATCATAAAAAAATAAGTATTAATTTCTTTCAAAATCCGGCAGACAAGAATGGAGATACAAGAGTAAAGAACCGATAGCCGTTTGTCTTATAATTCTATCTATAGTGCAAATAAAGGAGTAACGACTCAAAACTCGCCAAAAATCGATCAAAACCGCGGGGAGCCCCTTAACAGTGTAAAAATATATATTATTCTACCATATATCATATTAGCGCTTATTTAAAAAGGTATTAACATCTAATTAACCAGTTCAATGCTAAAAGTTCGCTAACATAAATGTATTAATAATAAAAAATGGTTAGTGTGTCCCAAAACGATGGCTAATTTTTAAGAGAATTTCAATGTGCTCACTAGCGCCACTGGAAAATATTATGATTGTTTACATTTAACGATAGATATGTAAAAAAGGAGGACGCTACGTACTGTTTTTTGTATTTAACTACCTTTTGAATACATCAAACTAGTTTTTTTATGTTGCTGGATTCGACGTTCCATGAACTCAAAACAACAATGGCCGTTTTAACTTTGGACGCCTAGATTGACGAATCCAGCAACGTAAAAACTATTATGATGTATTCAAAAGCTACTTAAATATAAAATACAGTACAAAGCGGCCACCTTTTTTTAATATCTACCGTTTAATTTAAATAATCACAATTAGCAGTAGCGCTAGTGAGCACATTGATGGGCTCTTAAGTCTCCTGACTTACCAAACATTACAATTGCAACGAATTTAAGGGTACAACGCGGTATCGCTAATCCAATAGGCAGTTCATCTTACGCAAATATAATAAACAGCAAAAGTTGTCAAAATAATGTATGCGCGGCTTGTACTCGCATCCAAAACAATTATTATAGTTCTACGTCAAATATATAAAAACAAATAAGAATTCGAAAGTTATTGAAAAAATCTTTCTCAATGACATAACAAAGTTGATTGGCCCAGATACAGACATTACACTCTCTTTACGTTATCTACTATTATCTCTTTACTTTATCCTACTAATTACTATCAGATCGCATGATAGCTAAGACAAAGGAGAAAGTAGCTACTTCTTAAAGCTCTATGAAACTCTAGACTCGTCTCAAGGACGGTAATTAACTCCCTAGTGATATGTGTTAAGGCTCCGTAGGTTTTTGTTTTTGTTTCACTCTCGGTAAGCATAAGCGTAAAAAATCTTATTCTTCTTCTTCCTCGCGTTGTCCCGGCATTTTGCCACAGCTTATGGGAGCCTGGGGTCCGCTTGACAGCTAATCCCGAGAATTGGCGTAAGCACCAGTTTTTACGAAAGCGACTGCCATCTGACCTTTCAACCCAGAGGGTAAACTAGGCCGTATTGGCGTTAGTCCGGTTTCCTCACGATGTTTTCCTTCACCAAAAATCGACTGGTAAATATCGAATGATATTTCGTACATAAGTTCCGAAAAACTCATTGGTACGAGCCGGGTTTTGAACCCGCGATCTCCGAATTGATTGCGCTTTTGCGTAAAAAAAATCTAATTATGGTAGAATAAAGGCTATTTTTATCTTTTTATTTTAAGCATAAGCATGAGCGAGATGGATGTGCGAGCTCAGGGGGGGGGCCTACCGCGAAAACCGAAATTCGCAATTTGCGGGGATCTTTCTCTTTTACTCTCACTAACACGTAATTAGAGTGACAGAGAAAAATGCCCGCAATTGACGAATTTCGATTTTCCCGGTAGCCGCCCAGGACCGCACGGATACCATGTATATGGATTTTAATTTGTTGTAAGTTAAACAAAAAGAAAATTAAACACTGAGTTCCCCAAAAATAAAAATGCGCATTTTTAGAACCAATTTCCATATTTCAACTTTAATGCATATTATAAAAAAAAAAAAAGTGCGTTTTAGACTGTGCTCGTTGAGCGAAAGTCGAAAAATCAGGATTCGAATCGCTGAAGTCCCTAGAGAAAATCGTCAAGATTGCTAATTAAATTTTTGGCAACCGTAGGTATTGTTATCTAAAAAATCGGCCAAGAGCATGTCGAGCCATGCTCTGTGTAGTGTTCCGTAGTTACCATTCTGTCAGAATATGCTGAACTGTATTATCTACATACGTACAAGCATAAGGGAGTACCGTCGCAGTGGTTTGTACGTCTTTCTTCTAAGAAGAGAAGACTTTTTACGATAACTCGAAAACCTCGCCATAGTTTTAATTGAAAGTATTTATTAAGCTTTTGATTTACCATTTTTTATATTTTTAGACACAGGTTCAAAAGTTAAAGGTGCCCCATATATTTTTTTCTCCTGCGCGATTATTTCCGAAAATATTCACTTTATCAAAAAAAAATTGTTGAATACTCGTATTCGGTTTTAAAGACCTATCCAATGATACCCCACACTATTGGACAATTTAAAAAAAATATTATGGGAGGTGCCCTACATTTTTTTTACTATATCGTTCTGTCGCCTTGCGTGATTAATGTATCCAAGCCAAATTGCAGCTTTCTACACGAAACACACATGGCGAAACTATAAGGGTCGACTATGGAACCCTAAAAAGCGGTACGATTTTTCAAAAACTCCGCTATTTGAAACTACGGTGCCTTAATACTAATAACGATTACACGAGATGAACCTATTACTCATCTAGTACTATGGCTTATCATTATCTAGTGATCGGTAATTCTATACTATTTTCACAGCAGTGTATATGTATAGATAAGTTAAAGTAATTAGTTATACATATTATATTAATGGAAGAAGTATTGAAGCTTCAAATAAATTTTAAAATCTAAGCTTCCGTTAAAGCTAAAAAAAAGGTAATAGATATATGTTTATTGCCTTGTATATAATACGGTGCACAAACATGGGTCTTCACAAAGGACATAAAAACAAAAATACGTTCATGTCAGCGAGCTATAAGCAGAACGAAGTATCCTGGGCATTAAGATCAGTGACAGATGTAATAGCAAAAACATTCGCGAAAAAACTAAATGAATAGACGCACGGCAACACGCTCTATAGCTGAAATGGAGATGGGCGGGACACGTAGCTCGCATCACAGACAGAAGATGGACTAAACGGGTAACTGAGTGGGCGGGCCCTATCGGAAAAAGAGGCCAAGGGAGACCCAAAGACCGCTGGATTGAAGAAATTCAAAGAATTGCTGGTAGAGACTGGAAGCTTACAGCACAGAGAGGATAAAATGTAAACAGATGGAGAAAGCCTTTACCCAAATGTAAAGACAAAAAAAAACATTAAAATTTAATTATTTTGTACAAACCATATGTAAATTTGCATGCAAATAAAGGGCTTTATTATTATTATATTAATATCTTTACTTATCACGGAACAATGATATTCCGGACATTTCGGCGGCGTGCACGGAGCCAAAATCAACACGTAGATTTGTTGACATTTTAATGAGATGTAACGGGTCACCGAGCGGATTCTGCCCTTATCAGTGTCATGGGACGCACGCAGAAGCAGCACCCACCAGGGTGTAAGGACTATTGTTAGAGTTGGCGGAATCTAAAATGAACTACATCTAGGACGGCTTGACGGTTGACCGGTGTGAGGGCTGAGAGTAGAGAGGTGTCACTGGAATTTAAGCATATGTATAGCCAACTCGCCACTTACGTTTCCAAATCTACCCTCGAGAACACAACTCTCGTGACTCCACTGTGGACGGCCAAGGCTTGAAAACCGGTTTAATTTCCAAACCGTTATCATGTACTTGGCGCAGAACCGTTTGATTTCGGTTTAACTAGAAAAACCGTTATGTGTAAACCGGTTTTAATGAGAACAGTTCTGTCAGATAAACCGATTTTTAACAATATAAATGACATAATTATCTATTGACGTACTACAAGTGTATTGTTGACTATTGTAATCCTTGACATGTAATTTTCATATGAATAAATCAAACTTTTCTTTATCAAAATATTGTATTTGAAGATCCTTACTCGTATTTGTTTTGAAAGACTCATCCAATGATATCTTACACCATTAACTTAAATCTATTCTTTTTTTTTCAAAAATATACTGTTTATATCCAAAAAAATATTTTTTTGTAGTTTTTATTTTACTATTCTGTCGCAATGCATGATTTATGTATCCATGCCAAATTCCAGTTTTCCAGTACCAACGATAACGGAGCAAAGCCGCGGACGAAGATACAGACGGACATAATGCCGGATAGGTCTATGCCTTCGATGCCTAACCTGTCAGAGAATGACAATATGACGGACGAAGATTCGAAATGTCACCGTATTTAAGAATTATTTCGCTTAAAATTTAGTTTTTTTTCTTCGCAAGTGTGATGAAAAACATTGTGTGTAACTCCGGGGGTAAGAATATTGCAAACTCGAGTCTCAAGACCTCGTTTGCAATATTTCACTTACCCTTCTCGTTGCACAATTAATGATTCGCTGCTTTCCTTTATAGGAAATTTCACAGTAGGGGTTAAATTATAGCGTTCATAAGACAAGGCCAAAATAAAGAGGGTTATGAATTTGGTAACCAAATTTATGTTAATCAGAATACCTATAACCTCCTAAGCTCCCTGCGTACAAATTTTTGTACCTACATATTCCAAAAAAAAAAAACAACTACACTTTGATTATACGGTCGTATTAAAAATATACGCTGTATTCGGAAAGATTCGTAGGGCTTATACTAACCTGCGATCAGACTCAACTCGGTCAAACTTTTCTTACAATTAGTATGGTTCGACCCTGAAAATGACCCTTCCAGTTCCTTTGTATATGTACGCACAAATTTCTTTTACTTACTTACTTCTACGTATTTTCTCTTTATTGTTTTAAGTCGGTTAATACTTAATCGAATAGCATATTCCAAAGAGACAAGCCTAAAACGGAACGCTTTCTCAAAGCGCGCAACACCGAAGCTTTAATGTTGCTATATTCTCTTCTCAACGATCTCAAAATTCAAACGGGCCGCATCCTCTCGCTCCGTATGCTCGAGCCTTTAAAACCAAAACACAAAAGATTTAAGTGTTCAGCTCAAAAATAAAACCATTCTCCACGCCAGCCTAGAGGATTGCTACGTTCACCATTATCGAAGGACAGGGGTCCCTGCAGCGGAATACCACTTCACAGCCAGGTCAATCCCAAAATTGGCTTATTCAGTACCCCTAGTGTAAATAAATTCGATTTTGAAACGTGACGTACGCGTTTGCGTTTAGTCTCATTTTGTATTGGATTTAGAAAGAGCGCGCCAAGCGGGACGTTTTGGAAACTCAAAATCCTATACAAAATGAGACTTAACGCAAACGCGTTCGTCACGTTATGATGTCGATAAAATTTACACTAGGAGTACTGTTCGCAGTTTCTAAATTTACTAAAAACCCTGTGAAACAATTGTAACTTACGCAACACTGTGGTCCTCCTTATTTATCAATCCGCCAAAATCGCTTACTGGCTGCAGAGACACTTGCTCACCCTAAATACCATCAAAACAAACTTTATTTGCTTCTCCAACTGTAACCGTACACAACCAGGAAATGAATTCTCAATCAGGATACATAATTGCTGCAACCAACTAGCCATCTGCTCCTGCCCATCTATTCGCAAAGTGGAATACACAAAATACCTTGGAGTTACGATCGACCAGCGTCTCACGTGGCACCTTCATGCTGAGAACATAATGAATAGGATCCGCAAACTGACCTGGACTTTCCAAAATCTTAGGCATGTAGTGTCAAAAACTGTGCTTAATCAAGTTTACGTATCGCTGGCTCAATCCGTCATCACATACTGTATCTCTGTATGGGGTGGTGCCACAAAGACTAAGTTTCTTGAGCTTGAGAGAGCTCAAAGAGCATTGCTAAAAGTCATGCACCGAAAGCCGTTCAGATTCCCAACTAACGAACTCTATTCACTCTGCAATTTATTGTCTGTGAGAAAATTGTACATTCTAAATCTTATTCTAAAAACACATAAGCGAACTACATACAAAACAAACAATACATGCACACGTAGGAAAAATATTAACGTAATTAAAACCCATACAGTGAAAACGGCATTTGCCAGAAGACAGCAACAGGCACAATCTTGCAATCTGTATAATCGGATCAACAAACACATTGACATTTATTCCTGCACTACATACGAGTGTAAGAATAGGTTAACTAAATGGCTAAAAACTAAAAGCTACAACGCAATAGAATACTTAATTCAAAATAAGTATAGCGAACATTGATATAGACCCAAACAAACACGCACACACACACATACACACACACGCGCGCGCGCGCACACACACACACACACACACACACACACACACACACACAAACACACACACACGCACGCACGCACGCACACACATACACATACACACACACACACACACACACACACACGTCTATTTTATATTAAGTACCCAATGCATCTCTTGTATCATAATAGTGTCTTGATAAAAATTTTGTAAATGAAAAAATGTTGTTAGGTATCTGTTACTTTTCTATAGTTTAACATACTTTCTACATCTAAGTTACTGTAAATTAACCGCGTGGAAGAGCGGTGCTCTCTTAGCACAAGTGTTTTCTCACTTAAAAAGAGGCACCAGCGCAGATATTGTAATTTGTTTTTTAAGCTACTGAATAAAAATATTTTATTTTATTTTTTATTATTATTTATTTATATATGAGTGGGTGGCACGTGGCTTGGCGTGGGAAAACACTTAATTTATATATATTGGAAAATTCAGGCTCAAGACTCAGCCATTACTAGATAACTCCTTCCAATTGTTTGTACGTCCCCGTCGCAATTTTAAAGCACGTGTAAGTTATAAATTAAGAGGAAAGTGGGCGTATCTCCATACAAACGTAGTCTCCATTTTCCTCTCTAGATATTGACATTATGGAAGTTATATTTACTTAATTTGATGTATATTAATCATAGCTAAGCCCCACGTTTGAGTTTTTTCGATTTTTTGATATTAAATAATGAATAGAATCAGGCGTAACTTTGCGGAAATCCATATTAATTAAAACAAGAATTTACTTAACCGTTATACTTACTAGCGTACTTTTGCATGCAATTAATGTATCTCCCACCACAAAATCACGTCAACAAAATGACATCATTTCATTGAAAATTTACGTTTAAAATAACACTTGCGCCGTCTGGGCTATCAAAATCGCTGCTAATTTAGCTTGGTCTAACTCTGAAAATATTATGTTTCTAACTTCCTATTCCTAGTATTTATTTATTTATTTAAACTTTATTCCACAATAAAAATAAGAACAAATGGCGGATGCCTTGAGGCATTCTCTACCAGTTAACCATAGGGCAAAACAGAAATTCTCGAATGTGGGTGCAGTGAGAAAAATAATTCAAAAGAAATAACAGCCATAAAAGTAATTTTAAAAAACTGTTTGTTTTTAATTTTGGACATTAATAACATTATTTACAATGTTACACAAATTATATTACTACATATATAATGATATTACTAGTTTGTGTCACTTCCACACAATTACCAAGGCAAACGGCCCGATTCGAACTTTAAGATACGTCAAAAATTTCCTAAAGATACGATATGGATTGGATATGTCAGTGTCATAAGTGACATTTTTTTCGAAGAAACGTCACTTTTGACACTGACATATGTAATCCATATCGTATCTTTAGCAATTGTTTGACGTATCTTAATGTTCGAATCGGAACGAAAGTCTCTGCAGCAGAGTTATCTAAGACGGACTTAATCATTGATGTACGTAATAGGGGTAGATGAGGTACCAGGCGCTCGATCGTGAGCCACAAAATATAGGTTCCGGGACCTATATTGAATTAGTCGTACGTGTGACGCTGAAGTGTCAACATTGTCATCAAATTCGATAAAATATTGCCAAAGAATGCCGTGTTGCGCCTTTTTCCAGTGCTTCAATAGCTCCAAGCACAAAAACAAAGCTCACGGTATCACTTTTCATTCGTAAGTACTGTTATAACATTTGAAAACATAATTTTTTCTAAATAAAATTAAAAATTTCCTTGTTATTGAGTGAGCGCGACAGCTAAATAATGCATTACCCATGTGAGTAACACGTTTATCCGAGTGTCAAGTAGGCCTGCCCACTTCATGCATTGTAGAGTCAGCAATTTTTTTTATAAATAATGCAACTTTTTAAATCATGTGCTCCTATTCCTTGAAACTATAGAATGTAACCGGTTTTTATTTTAATATACGAATAACCGGTTGTTAACCAAAAATTCAGTTTTTCTGATACCTAGTATTGTTAAAACAATATCTTGCATTAACTTGAAATCCAAATATCGGGAATAGTCCATCAAAAATTACTAAATAGTACTTGTAAAACAATAGGAAAACTATGGACAACATTTTTAACGAGAGCTCGGATTTACAATTTTAATATGCGAGTTATAGTGTAGTTTTAAGATGTATTTATGTATGTTGAAAACTGTGTAAAAATATTTAGAACAGATATTAGATCAATCAAATTTAACCTTTTATCATAAACAAAAGAAATAAATAATAATCATCTCTATTTGTCAAGTAAAATGTATGATGACTGGTCTGGCCTAGTGGGCAGTGACCCTGCCTATAAAGCCGATGGTCCCGTCCCGGGTTCAAAGTTCTAATGATGGAATCCATGAAGAATTGAGGGAACACTTAAAGTCTTATAGGTACACATATAGTGATTTTTGTGGTTTTTGTTTACAAATTAAGCATTTTCATCCAAAAACTGGCAATCAGTGTAGTGGAACTGCTGATTATAAACAGAACGAAACTCCCTAACTACGTATTTACCGTTTGAGTATTTGTTTTAATTTGTCCTCTTTGTAGAGCAACTAAGGTGATGAAAATGAAAACGATGAAAATCAGAACGAATACTTTAAATTGAACATTCTAATGTAAGGGCACGCTGCCGTCTCAAATCGAGAAAAGTGGGACATCGCTAATTTCGCCTTCGATAGGGAATGATAAAAAAAAATATAACTTCAAAATCAGTATTAACGTTAAAAAAATGAAAACTATAATGTTTAGAGAAAAAACTTTCACTTATTTCTATTTTAAAACGAGCTGCAGCTGTGGAAATGCCTAGCGATTGAATTGTGAAAATTAAAAATGATGCTCGGTTTCGTTTTTGATACAATTTTTTTTTCTCCATACATTATAATTTTCCTTTTTATACCGCCCTCTCCGCATATTTTTTTTAATTGTATAGATAAACTATCGGTTTTACATATAAAATACATACAGTTTTACATATTTTATTTGTGTTAGCGAAAAAAAATTGTTTTCCATAAAATAAATAAAGTGACTATTTATTTTAATTTCGTATATATTTTATATATATTTGTTTCCTGACGCTACCTAATAAAGACCGCCGTTGAAGGCGCTTATTCCCATGACTTACAACTTGTCCAATATAAGTGAATCCGTATACGTATCGTAACTATGAATAAACAAGGTTCACACTTTTATATTGGTTATCTTGAGTCGTGCGCTCGGTGAACGATTGGAATATATAAATACCAGGAGTAACTACGAATTACCAGTGTTTACATTATCTCTTGTCAAGCGTACTTGTCTTTTCCGAAAAACCATCAGAAGTGAAACCTCGAGATCCCTATCAACTGAGATCATATCGTTATACTGGTTTCCTCGAGGCGACACGTTAGTTGAACATAGTGAATAGTCGACCAGGGTTTCAGAAGTAAAAAACGAGGGTCAATTTCATGCTTTAAAAATATGATAGTCAATCATTTGATATTAATCTCAGTGTAACTCGCTCGCTCAGATATTTGCTTGAAGTGAGAGACGGTCTAAGATTAGGTAATATCAAATCATTGTATTTTTTAAAAATCGAAATGACTTAATATCACTTTAAGACGACAATGTAAGAAGTATGTACGTCTCGCCTACACATTTGTATAATGTTATTAGTTTTTCTCTGTTGCACCTCGAGGAATACGCAAAATATAGGGGTCTCGCTTGCGCAGCACTGTTAACTATATTTGGTTATCCCTGTTGCTCGTTGTGCACATGTACATTATAATGGTGTGTAGTATTTGCAAATGAGTGGGTGCTGGACCAGATTTTAGTTTTGTCAACTATTAACGTCACATATCTACCCCTTTTACTTACATCAATGGACTTAATACAATCTGTCGTTACTTTGCGAAAATACTTACTAATGAAAACAAAAAATATTACTTTGCTAATCCGCGAAGAATGTTCTTTTCGCGGATTAGTAAAGTAATATTTTGTTGTTTTAATTAAGACAGACTTTACTGCGATACAAAAGCACGTGACCGCGGAAGGCAAAACGTCCCACTTTGTTGCTTGCCATAAGGACGAGATTTGCTTGTATTTTTATATGAATAACCGGTTAAGGCGGTCTTTATGGCATGCGGCAAAGTGCGACATCGGGACAGTGGGACCTCTGGCGGCCCTTATCTAAAGTGTTTGTTTCGACGCAATGGAGGCGTAAATTTGATAAAACATCCCGACCCGACATAAATCGTAACAATTTGCAGTCACAAAATGTGTCGTCTCGACTTTGAGGCCATAGCTAATGCAACTTGGTCCTATAGGGAACGTACATGAACTGTTGGGGGCAGCACAGGGGCCCCTTGATTATTAGCGCAGTGTAAATGTCAAGTTCAAGTTTCCGATTTAGGCCATAAGATGGCAGAACCTACAACGCGCAATGGAGCGTGCGTGCACTGTACAGGACAGTACCTGCTTTGGCATGATTGACACTTCAACGTTTGTTGTCAAGTGTAAGTTTTCGATTTAGGTCACTAGATGGCAGACCCCCAACGTGCACGTTCCCTGCCTACCACGACTGTCTTATCAGTCTAACATTTTCGCTAACGTCTGCCAAACTTACTTTCTAGTATCCTATTATATTTAAATTTCCTTGTTGTGTTATACTTTTGTATGTTATAGTTTATCAGGAATAAATGGGATGATTTCTGAAAAAATGCGATGATATACGGCCCGATTCGAAGAATGAGATACGATAACGATTCTTCGAATCAGGCTGAAAGCTATCTGCAACAGGCTTCGTCATTTTCCCAGTTAGTTTTGTGAATAACAACATTAAATAGAGGCCAAAACGGCACGGTAACAAGCTCCATCGGAAAATAACCTTCTGCAAAAAGATGTCTGCGAAAAAATGGTCTGTACAGGATTACGTGGGGTTTCGAAATTTTTTTCGCTTCTTGGATTATCTTATTCTTAAAATCGAGGGCCGACGCCTTTTTATTTCGTTAAGAATGGCCGTTCATTATTCTTAATACTTTCAAAAACTCAACATTATAGTTGTACCTTTTTTGTAATTATCAATCACAAAAAAGACATTTTTCTACTCATCGACTGTAATGGTTGGATTAGGATTTCGTATACCAAACTGTAATTGGCTACTTTTCATGTATGGGCTCCCAACTCAACTATAATATTCATTTCGAAACGGTTTAGTCAATTATAATGAAATTGGCCAATCACAGCTCGCCGCGGTCAAGAGGAGGAAACAAAACGATAGCTCAAATTAATTATTTATTTTTAGGTTTTATAGTAGAAACAATTTCTTCATAAGTCATAAACGCACATGTGACACCCTTAATATAGCAACATCCATAGACTACGAAAACCGCTTACCGTTGCTTGTTAGTCTCCATAGGCTACGGTGGCCAAAATTGGGAAAAAAACTGTCTAAAAATTGGGAAAAAAACAGTTTTTTGGTCTAAAATTGTTTGACTTTGATGCCAAATATCTCGAAGACAATGAACTTTGAACTAGGTAAATATATGATATACTGTTTATTGATATATTGAATTAATCCGTTGCTGTTAATATGATAAGCTACAAAAACCGTTAGAAAACTAAGGGATTCAGATCGAAGCCACTTAAACTACAACACCCATAATGAAGTGAACAGCCGAAGTTGTAACAGGAAAGTTGGCTCATATTCTAGGTACAAGTACCTAGAATTAAGTGGAAAGTAATCTGTCGGTCGCGGGCGTGTATTTAATGAGATCGCGGCCGCCGCTTCATCTACTACGACGGAATACATAATCCCTGGAAAAAAAAAACTATATGCACTTCATTAGCTAAGGCTAAATTTAAAAAAATCTTTTACAGTATATATGGTGCTACTTTAACGCACTCGTGCGAAAATTAGCATATTACGTTATTGTGTCGAACATTTAAAGGGCCATATCGACGCTTAAGAATCAATACTGTCTAAATAAAAAAAATTACGTTTTTTACCTTTTAATGCAGTTAGATGCAGAAAAAGATAACGAACATAACTGCATTAAAAGGTAAAAAACTTAAAAAATGTTAGTTAGACAGAATTGATTCTTAAGCGTCGATATGTACTGTAAAACGTTGTACGATACATGTGCGAATACGTTATTCGCAACTCGTGTAGATTTAAAACAGTCCCTTCGGTCGTGTTTTAATTTATCGCCACTCGTTTCGAATTTCCTAAATTTCGCACTTGTATCGTAATGTACTATTTTTAATTTAATATTTTTAGTCGTTCAGAAGAAATCTGAAACAAAAAATAAAAGGACTTGATGCCCTAGAGTCCCTAGATCACTCTGTAGTAGTTGTATTACTTCAAAAATCATCCGATATCCGATATCGGATCGGACGATGTGAAAATTCTCTAAGGCAGAGAAAGGACTTAGGACAAAAAGGAACCGGCCACTTCTCCATAAAAATGTAGACCCATTTTCCTCTATGGGTACTTAGCCAACGTGCGAATCGTTAATACTCCGTAGCGCAGCGTAGTCATCTCTCTCTATTACTCTTATTCTATATTATTGCGACAGTGACAGTTGCGTTTCGTTCGCTAGGGAGCGTAAACGATTTTTTTAATGTTTTAATTACTATTAATAGTTAGGAGCTTTTAAAAAATTGTATAGATTTTTTATTCGCTCTTGACTTTTAGAATAAATAATCAAATACAATAAATTGTTTACAAATATTTTCCATAAAATCAATATTCAGTAAGGAAAATGAGGACTAAGTTTTTACTGAGAAGTGATCGTCCACAATACAATATAACTTACCTATCAACCGATATACAGACGAGCACGTTAGAGGACAGGTAGAGGCCGAAGGCTCGCAGAACCAAGAACAGTTTGCAGCAGAAGTTCCCCGCCAGCCACGCGTTCGTGTACTTCCAGCCGATCTGGGGACAAATATACATGATCTGACGACTGGACGACTGGACGCACGCGAACGAACCACTGCTCGTGGCGCTCGAAGCCGGGCGGCGCGAGCGGTCGTTCGCGCGGCACGTTCAAAAAGTATAGAATTGAATTAATCTGTTTTGGACGACAGCGGCGCCCCGCCCGCCACCCGCTCGCCGCGCGCGGCATGCGTCCAGTCCGCGGCGCGCGGCGTTAAAGAAATAGAAAGTTTCATTCATAAGCACAAACACAGAAAATAAAGTTATACAATAGTTTTGCAGGCACGCATACAAACTCATTTGCAGAACCCACAATTAGAAGAAGTTTTATATTAGTGTGCGTTACAGTGCAATGGTTAGGATTCTATCTTTCTACCTTAAGACGATAATTACTTAGTCTATATTACAGCCGATACAGATAATCTGATTTTTTTTTCACCTAGCAAAACCTGTGTAACATTGAAATAAAGTTCAAATTCGCCTAAACTGTGAGTGAAATGTCCAATACTTTTGTATCGTGTGACATTTATGTGTGTATGTTTTTAAAGAATTGCAACATATTGTGTTTTATGTTTTTAATGAATGAATACTTTATTTTATTAGTGGTAAGGTCGAAAAGGAAATAGATTAAGTGTGGGTTGGTTAACTTTAAAGTAATAATAATTACAATTAAATACTTGCTACAGTTTTTTTTTAATGCGTATTTTAAATTCAAATAATGCAACAAAGTTTTCTTAATGTTCTAATATACAAAAAGTTAAAATATGGAAATATTGATTCCCTGCTTTGTTCGTCATATTCGTATTTTACATCATTTCTACCCTACCCTTTATAGAAATAATGACAAACGGGTTGTTGTTTTAATTAATATTGCTAGTCGCCATTCGTTATTTCGTCTGCCGACGTTTTGTGGCTTTCGGATACCTAGGGGAATTATATTAAGCTTCTGTACCGTTATTTGAAGCCTATTTAATATTTGAGAGTGCGATGCTGTTTGACAGATGACGTAGCGGTTCACTATAGGCTGACACCTACCCCCTTTGTACTTGTATTTCAAGTTTTAACCCCCTCCACCAGGCGCCCGTGGCCCGCGGCCGCGGAGCTCTTCATTGGCGTTCTGTTTGTCGGAACGTTCGGTTCACTGCAAAAAATTCTTAGAAATCCTTAGATTCTTAGAATTTTTTGTAAGTACTAATTAAAAGTATTGTTAACGGTTTTACCGTTCGATTGTTAATATTACTTCAATGATTTGATGGACAGCTTGTGTTCGTCAATGTGTTTAGCAAAGCTGACACCTCATCGATTCACATCGCGAGCGCAGCGAAGCTGTCGCGTAAGTAAGCGATTCTTATTTTATTTTGTTTACAGCGGATCGAATCATTTTAAGCACGGAGCAGGTCCTTGAAAAAGTGTAAATGTGAATGGCAGTTTATAGGCCACAGTTTTATTGTCCTCCGAAAAGGGAGGTTATAGCGGTTCCTATTACAGTATAGAACTGCCTAACTTAGGAATAACTAAAAAGACGCGCTCTGTGACGTCGTAGTTTATGCTAATCAACTTGTGATTTTGCATTAAGTAACCTTAGGGTAATTACAATAATAATGATCGTAAGATATATATGACCTGATATTTTCCGTGCATTTCCGGATTTTCTGGTACTGTGCTGCTGTGATACAAATTATTTTAGTTTGCATTTAAATCGAAATATCACAATAAAGGCTGGATTTGGAAGTACCCCCAATTTTAGAATGCTTGAGAGCTGGGGCTAAAACGCCTAAATTAAGCTAGAATAAGAGGCCATTAAAGAAATACCGTGTTTGGTATTGCCATGGGTACCATTAAACAGTAAAGTTACTCTAGTATCATGCTGGCTACCAAATTAGGGTCCTATCCGCCTTAAAGTCGACGAAGCCCCGCTGTCGCGGGGCTTCTATTTACGCTCTGAGGGACGAAAGGTAACTAACAAACCTACATTGAAAACCTCCTTTTCGATCTTTTTGTTTATATCCTTTGGAAAGTTTTTTCTTAATAATACCAATTTTGGATGCACAGTACCGTCAATATCTTTGTGAATTTTATTTTCAATTAAGGTATTTGTACGTAATAATAAATAGTGCAACTGCTAAAAGTGCCTTCTAGTTAAAGCAAGGGATTTAAAAGTGAAACTCTTGGATGTAAAACTGACATATCCCCATTCAGTTGTGTTATTTTGAATTTCGTTTAAGGAGTTTTATTATATTTATATACGTATAAAATTTTAGTTTTGACATGTATAACTGCATACAGGAGGGGCACTATTTACCCCTTTGCTATAACTATAACCCTTGTGAGAAAATGAGGTTCGAAGTATCTTTTCATGACTTAAGAACGTAATTGAGACTGGGAGGTCGGGTGGTTACAGACCGCCGCTGCCTGCACAAGGCATAACACATATCCTGCTGCGTAAGCAGAGTTGAACAATATTGCATTATGTTAAATTAGCATACTGTAACCTTTCCCACCTGCGCAAGGTGTGGAGAAATTTACTACCATTGCGTAACTTATTGTACCTATACTACCGGTACCTATTATGGATATCCGCCATGGCCTACTACAATAACTATCCTGCTACTTAGCAGAAGGTTTATTAAAATATAAATATGTGCTGTTAAGCATACATACATAACGTACCTAATATTTCCCGCCTGCGTAAGGCGAGTGAATATTACTATTTAGCCAGCTGAAGACCTGCCGCCTGCGCAAGGTGTGCGATTTTCATTATCCTGCTACGCTAGCAGATGAAGCAAAATGGCTACTGTAAGACCAGTATACTTAATACAATGAACATGGTTCCAAACGCCAAGACCTTTCCCGCCTGCGCAAGGCGTGTGAAAATGATTAGATACTGGGGCTAAAAGTCAGACATGGTTTTGATACTGTTATTAGATAAAAGTATATTAAGATCATACAACATGCCTGCGCAAGGCGTGCAACATCCATTTGCCTGCTGCGCAAGCGGGTATCAATTGGTTCAAGGTATCATTAATCAAATATTGGTACTACAAAGCAATTATGATACAAGTACCTACTTAACATGTATCTATTTCTATAAGCCAAGATTTCAACTCCCATGTAAATCTCCGCCTAATTCACAATAATAATTCATAATCATTTATTTGCACATAAAAATCCTACGCAAGGCATTCGAGAAATAATTTTTACTATCGTTTGGCTGCGAAAACACACCCCACTAAACATGAGACTGGCCCAGGAAGACCATAAAACCCTAAAAAGATAAAATAAGCCTTGACACACTCACTGCCAGCGACCCGCTAGGCGTATTCCTTTTTAGTAGGCGCTTTGCGAGACATACTGTTTTCTCGCGTTATCAACTTCGCTCGTAACGCGTAGCTCACGCTGGCACTGAATGTGTTAACTGGCTTTCCGGTGAGTAATATTAAAAATCACCATAAGTGGTTCATACTTCATACGTGGCCCATTCAGTCATGCTAATAATCTTGATAATCTAGAGTTCATGATACTGATCGTTGAATTAAAAATTTTAAATTTGTTTTGAATTGCCTTAATCAACCGGCCGCCCCGCCGCTACATAGTTCTAATGGTTTAAAGATATAAATATATTACCCTGGACTGGTTCAAGGTTCTTGGCCATTCATCATTTAACCCCATTTGGGTCAAACACAACAAAGGTTGGGAAAAATGTATCCCGCCCGTAGCAGCATAACAAGATTGCAGCAGCATAGCGTGGCTTGAACTCCGTTAACGTTGCGTTGTCTACAGGAAAGACGTGAAGGACTTAATAAAATGTCTATGACCCACAACTGGTATATAATCATAGCTCAATGCAACTCATCATCGCAGTCCAAATGAAAGAAAGCCATTTCGGTTATTAATCTCGTTAAAATATATGTCCTAGATGTCGGGACGACTTCTTGTTAATAGCCAAAAGTGCTTTTTTGGATAACGGATACAAACCCTTAAGGGTTGAGTTGAGATACATACATTTACCTATTGGTTCGAATCTACTTTAAAAGACTGCGTGGTTATGATATTCAATATAAAACATTACAAATTTCCCGGGTGGAATTAAGCAGGCGTACATAGGCTACGGAGACTGCTTACCATCAGGCGGGCCGTATGCTTGTTTGCCATCGACGTAGTAAAAAAGGCAGGCAACCTCGAAGGTTATTTCTATACCAATGTTCATTAATTGGTGTCCTATGAAATTATTCCCATAAGTATTCAGTTTTTGGCAACAATAATGTACAAGACAAAGTTTCTGTATTGTATACTGTATGTTACAAAATATATATGTGAGAATCAGTGAGTTCACTGAGATAACATTAGAATTGCTTTATATCACCGTTGATACAATGTAAATGCTAGACAAGTCTGCGCCATTGGGCATGGGCATGCCACAGGTTGAATTACCTACTTAAGTATATATAGTTCTCAAATCTCGTTTAAAGTAATGTAACATTAGTTTTTCTTCAAAAACATAAAAATGGGAAGGCTACTTAATGCCAAATGATTAAATACTGATTATTTTAACGAAGGTCTTTGACCTTACTATCTAACCCGTCAGTCAATAACATATCCTTGGTAAGATAAATAGTTATGTCCATACATCTCGCGCTTCCTTGAGCTTGCACCAGGTAGTACAAGTAGGTAATCCTGAAATAAGGTACGAGTATATTTGTGGACAAAGCTGGGACTACCAGTTAGAATGGCTATTACTTATATGTGTTAAATTATGCGAATTGTAATTTATTAAAACACTTTAGCGAACGTAAATCTATCATCTACGCACAGGCCTAACCTTGGCTTATCAGGAACGCAGACATTGTAATATGTGAAATACCAGACGATACAAAGAACCAAGCGGGAGGGCACTCTCCTGGCAGAGTTTTCAAGATTAAATTGTAGCTCACTAACTGAAATTGACGAGCTTTTAGTGCCAATAATACAGATCTTGTTTAAGATTTTAATCAGTCACTTTATGTTTTTAATATGCATGAAACTAAAGGCCAAGTAAGTATATTCAGGTGAAAGCCTTAAATATACCTATACATCTTGCATGATGGTACATAATTTCAACATGATACTCGTAATAATGATACCTCCAAGAGGAAAAATCCTAGTATTATTTTTGCTGTATTGCAGGCATTGAATTGATAAAGGTCATGTTCTTACCATACTGGCCCTAATTATTGTACATGTAATAAAATAAAACCACATTATAGGCTGGTTAAAGTATGGGCTTAGGCCCAAAAATATTTTAGAATACTCTCTGGGGTAAGACTACCAATATCGTAGCGAATATCAAAGAAAAATTAAAATGGTTACAGCAAATAGGATTTGTTGTGTATTATATAATATAATATAATTCAGCCTATATACGTCCCACTGCTGGGCACAGGCCTCCTCTCATGTGCGAGAGGGCTCGGGCTATAGTCCCCACGCTAGCCCAATGCGGATTGGGGACTTGTTGTGTATTATGATTGAAAATTGGATATTCTACGAGCTTATTTACATTCTGAATGGCTATGCACTGTACACAACTACAACGGTGAGAGTGGTAACGGGTTGAACTCTTTGGGATGAGTAACATAAAGCTGTTAATAGCACTACCAAATTAACCTACTATATCACTTACTGTCTATTTGTTATTCAAGAATGTTCAAAAGCGGGAAAATAAGGACAGCTTAGGTTAATCCATGAATTAATTGTCTGAGAGCTTGATTACTTCTACAATATAATAGACAATATTGCATGTTGTGATAAGTGCACTTTTCATATGATTTACTTTGCCCTTAAGACTGTAGGATTTTTGGAAAACAAACAAGCGAAGCTCTGAAAAATGTATATAAAAATCGTTTTTGTGAGCCTATAAGTTAAATTGTATCCTGCCTCATAAGTAAATACCAATATTTGGTAACCATATCTGGGTAAAAGACACTTTAAAGTGTCAATAATCAAGTTTATTTTCTTTTTGGCAAGGTAATATAAGGTCAAATATGAGTCAGTTTGTTAGAATGTGGACCTTGAAATCAATTGAAAGTATTGAAACACATATAATGATCGCAATGTTATTGTTGGATGGATAAAATAAAAAGTATAATTATGTTTTCATAATTTATTTTAATAAACATACTGTTTTCTATATTTATAGGTCCTATCTATAAATAACATTGTAAAGTAAAATATGTCACTGCACACTTTAAGCCTTTTCACATTCATCCATGTACCCGGATTGTTAAGTACACTTGTACTTGTTGTCTCCACCATTTTCACATATCAGTATAAATTAATCACATTGGCGTTTTCTGACCACCAGGCGATCACAGACACGTCTCAAATATTAAATAGGCTTCAAATAACGGTACAGAAGCTTAATAGCAGCGTTTTACCTTACAATAAAACGCTTATTAAGCGAAATACCTTATTTGAAGCCTATATTTTTAAATTCGCCTGTGGCTACAACACTCAGTTGCAATAAACCAAATCACTTATATAATGCCCGAGGGTATTTTTAACTCACTGCGTTTTCTCCTACCATGCAGGTTGCAATAAGCAACATCTATAGTCTATTACATACAAGTCAACTGGTATGTCTCTTCATATTGAAAACGAAATAATAAATAATATCAAATGCAATCCTTTTTCGAATGTGGTATATTGCAACTTCGTTTTATTTATATTTTGAGACCCAATGAAGAGCTCCGCGGCCGCGGGCCACGGGCGCCTGGTGGAGGGGGTTAAAACTTGAAATACAAGTACAAAGGGGGTAGGTGTCAGCCTATAGTGAACCGCTACGTCATCTGTCAAACAGCATCGCACTCTCAAATATTAAATAGGCTTCAAATAAGGTATTTCGCTTAATAAGCGTTTTATTGTAAGGTAAAACGCTGCTATTAGTGATTTTTGGTGAATCATGGGTAATCAACCTTTGTCTATGCTCAAAAGGACAGAATTAATTATCCATTACGAGCAAAATTATCTATAAGCGAGATTGCTCGACTATGATATCGGTAAGCATACAATACCTATATACTTTTATACTTCGATATGCTTTTATTTTTTATAAGTATTTTACTTATACTTAAACCTACATATATTTGTAAAAATGTTGACGAAATTTCTCAGCACACGTATCACAGCGACCGAACGTGATGTGTGTATAGTATAAGTATGCAAACTGTGCGAAACCATTTACGTGTTGCCGGGCTAAGTTGCCGACGAACTGCCAAAAATTCGCATTGACAAAACTCACAAGAACCCCTAGTGTAAATTTGATCGACATCATAACGTGACGAACGCGTTTGCGTTAAGTCTCATTTTGTATAGGATTTTGAGTTTCCAAAACGTCCCGCTTGGCGCGCTCTTTCTAAATCCAATACAAAATGAGACTAAACGCAAACGCGTACGTCACGTTATGATGTCGATCAAATTTACACTAGGGGTAAAGGAGAACAGAGTGTTATTTCCAAAGGAATATCTGGAATTCATTGGTGCAACAATGTAGTCGTGTAATAGTTTGTGTGTTTGTGTAATGTGTTTTTAACGATGAATAATCATTTAAGTCAGATAAAGATGGTCATAAAATTTTATGGAGAAGAAAAGGTGAACGTTACAGTGAAATAAATGTTCTGCCGTGCAGGTCCAGTGGTCGTATCACGTTAGGGTACTGAGGCTGGCGTCTTTCATGGGTCCAGGCGAGAAAAGTGGACGAACGCGTGCAACGCTTTTCCATACAAGCGTAGTCCCCATTATCCTCTTTGAATGTTAGCAATATAGAAAATATGTTTACACACTATGATTTGATTTTTTTGTTAAAGTACTCTAGGTATTGCAGCGCCACCTATTTAAAGTTTTTTGATGACACTTTTTGGTACACGGAGATTTCGTTCCTTTATCTCCACCTTCCGTAATCTAAATTTTGAGTAAAATTCGTAAATACGGTGACATATCAAACATTCGTCCGCCATATTTTCATTTTTAACAGATTAGGCATTGAAGGCATTCAGCCACGATTGAAAACTATGTAAAACTATTTTAAACGACTATTACATTAATAAAAATGAATATTTTGGAACAAACACAAAAATATTAATTCATAATTCACATGTTTTTATTGCATGAAAGTGAGTACAAAAGGTGTTAGTATGAACATTTCACGGGAGCTTTGCAATTTACGAAAATTATCATTGGCATATTGCTTGTTTAGATTAGAATCAAGCGCGTTCCCACTCGCTTTCGCGAAGCCGTCTTGGCTAGATTGATATTTATATCGATCGAAGATGGGGAGCAGGCTTACAAAAGATTAATATGCAGATATCTGCCAGTTACCGTTTAAATATAGAAATCAATTTACGCAGGCGATGTAAATGCAAATTTATTGCCCGGGTTAATTGTGGCATGAAAATTATTGGACCAGAAATGTTTTGGTTCACAAGTTGCCTTTGCCCAATTCGTAACTAGATTTGGTTTCACCAAAGCTATACCTACTTGTGTCGATGATTTAAGATATGTGTCTTGTCCACGCTTCAATAGTAAAGCGCTTCAATTATGAAGATTGTAAATATATAGTCGGGCATATGCAAGCGTTCAAAATGAGTTACTGAAATAAGTGCCTTGGTTAACATTCTACTAAGCTATTATTAATGTCTCTGAGGTAACATGGAAATGGCAGCTTTTCTAATAGAGTATCACAAGTTAATAAGTACTAAAGTATACCTAGAGATTTTCCTAGCACGAACGTCATGTTGTTAGTGCTTGACAAAATAAAAACATCGACAATCCTATTATCGATAAGTAACCCTTCAACCTAAATCATTTTCCATATTCCCGCTTATTTATTTATTTATTCGTATGGCATCCGGTATACTCCCATTACATCAGTGGAAGTTGAAAAATCTTTTAATCAATAAATGTGGATTTTTTCAAAGACTCAAAGCAGTTTGACGTCCGAAAATATGTAAAAAATGAATAGATTACTTCGAGAATCATGTAAAAAACCTGTATGGTGGTTTTATTGTGCGATGGCCATTTGGAAGGCAATCTCAGTATATTTGTGTGTCATGGATTTTCTTTTAAATATAAAGTATGTAGGTAAATTATTAATAAATTGATAGTTTCGTAATTTTTGTTCATTTATTTCCAAACATGCCATATTTGTTTAAGACATTATATATTATGACAGTTATAAGATATTGATAATACAATATATCGATAAACCAAATATCGGACGGAATAAGTCTCTTGCGTTGGCTTGTCCGTGCTAGAAAAATCTCTAGGTTTAGTACTAAGCCTAACAAGACCAAATATATATATATATATATACATAGTAATAAATAGTGAAATAAGTACACATATTATTAGATATTATTAGAATTTAAAAGTAGGGAATAAGTCCCTCGCACTACCTAGTTCATAAAATCTTAAATAGTAAAGATTGTAACTTTAAGAAATGTAAATTTATATATATGTATATTTGCTTGGCGATGGGCGGCAGTGTATAGTGAATGCTTGAGATTCTGTGAGGCGATGGATGCTAGGTGCTCAACTGTTCCAATTTAATTTGTCAATGTGCCATTATTGTTTTATAATTGTTAATACTTATAATTATTATTGCTGTTAGTCTAAGTTTCGTCACGCATTGGTTCAACTGTAATGTCATGTAAAGATTTTTATCAATAAATAAATAAATAAATAAATATATATATATATACATAGGTACTTACCGGAGAAGTTAAATAAAAGCTCGTAAAAAACTTGTAATAAAAAAATACACCAACCTACACATTGTAAAACTGCGTTACTGATTTTTTTTCTGGAAATAACGTGCTTGTCAATTAGTGCTATCCCGTTATATGTGTTTTGCAATATTTACTTGCCATTAATGTTCCTACTCTTCCGCCGCGAAAATAAATACGCAAATAAATATTACCGTTGCCGGACTGACCTAACAATATATACATATAGGTATATCTAGGAATTCTTCCCTCCAATCAGTCTATCCAACTCATTTCATCCATTTACACCCTTATTCATAAACGTGTACTAAAGTTACGATGCCGCTAATCATCGTTTGTCCCTTTCCATCATACCAATACGTCGGAAAGGGACAAACGATGATTAGCGGCAACGTAACTTTAGTACACGTTTATGAATAAAGGTTGACTCACGCTACACAGGGGCAGGGCCGGGCCGGAGCTTCCGGCGCTTCGTTTTCTATGGAAAGCATTACGTCATCACCGGAGCTCTGTAGTGGCCCGGTGCGGGCTCGGACCGGAGACTAGCCGGTCATGCTATGAGCGAAAATCGGACTTCCCGGAGCCTCCGGGCCACCCGGTGACTCAATTCTTCCTTTCGGGTGATATTCCACTAGTCTAAGATCTTTGTCCAATGTGCATTGCGTCTCACTCTCTCATTAAGCAAAATGTCAGACGCAAATACACATTGGACCAAGATGAAAAACCAGAATACCACCTTCGCAATGTGCATGCTTGGATGTGTCGGTATATATTTGCCAAAATAAGAAGGTTACAAAACGTCATAAATTTGTTTGTTAAATATGGATGGTATAGCCAATACATTACTTGGTCGGGTTATATTTTACTCGGCGCAGAGAGAAGTTAATTAACAATGACTGCCAATCTCTATATGAAACCAAATTTCTGTAAATAAAGCTACACAATTCTACATATTGCCGGTTTTGTGGAAAGCAATAAAAAAATAGTACTTATATTTATTTTAGTCACGCTGGCTCCACATTTTACTTGAGATAGTTGATAGCGCCAGACAAGTTGCCTAAGAATTTGTTACCAATTTTAATAGTAAATGAAGTGGAATAAAAAAATGTTCAGAAGAAGCAGAGCTTTAAGAACTAAATACTGCCGTTTCGTAAATATTGTCGGATTATCATATTATTGACAATGAAATAAATTATATAACAAAAGAATAACGTACTATAAGTATATATAAGTCGTTACGTAGCCGCCTGTTGTCTGCCTCTACATTTAATCAATTGTTTGTTTTTTATTTTCTTTTGTATCTTTTTACTGAGGTGTTCCAATAAAGAGTATTCTATTTATACATCTATCTATCTATCTATCTACGCAAGGTTTATTACAAGCGACTTAGTTAAGTATTTATTTGACCTATATATATTTCCCGAACAACGCGGTATCCGTGAAGATTCAGTCTTTATTATTTACTTTTCCATGTTAGGTGTTACTACATGAAAGTCGCAACGGTCGCAACACGGGCGACTCGGATATATACGTCAAAATTATATAAGTTGCATAATGTCTTGATTTATTTTGTGAAATACGGAGGTGTTGCGGAAATGTAATTTAGTCGGATTATATTAAATGAGATATCTAGTAATGTTACTGCTTGTAAAAATTATTCATTAATGAGCATGTAGGTTATAAATTAATATAAATATACTAATTTTTTCTCATATTCCCACGTATTACTTTTCATTTCGTACGAAGTTATATATAATGAAATATCTCGTTAATAAATTTGTAGATTACGGGAAACTACTTCTTTTACTTAATTTAGAGTCCAACTGATCTTCTGTATATCTGCCTGCAGAGAGTACGAACATCATATTTCAGTGCAGTTATTGAATTACTCATAAAGGTGCCTATATTTCATTTGCAATCTGTCGTTGGCGATATTATTGCTAACTGCTCGCGTACGATGCATTCTCCTGAAATAGATAGGCCATACATTTTTTCAGGCTGTAGAGAGCAGCACTAGCATGTATTATAAACCTGAGAGTAACTTATGCATACTATGCCTTAAACAGTTTTTTGACAAGTTTTCACTATGGCATTGATGCATCAAGGCGTTTTGGTTACAGATGGTCTAACGCGAAACGAAATTTCGTTACCTATCTGCCTCTCTGTCTATCGAATATGCAAGAATGATGGAGGTAGAAACCACAATTTAGATTTTCCATTTCGCGGTAGGCCCCGTGTGCGTTAGTAACGCCCTCTACGCAGAATTTTGCGTAATATTCCCTATTTTATGCCTATTATTACTGTAACTACTGAAATAATACAATAATACTCTTCGTATGTTTTATTGTTCTTAAATTAATGATTAAGACGTGGAACGCATAATTTCGTCAGGGGGAAGGGGAAGCCTATGTGCCTCTCTTTCGCACAAAGAAAGATCGCGCAGTGATAGAGAGGCGAATAGATGAACTAATGAAGTGGTTCGCGGTTATAGCCCTTACTGTATTGTAGTATCGTAAGTGTCATGCAAATAGCTATCATGGTCCTGACATCCTGACGCTTACTCCCAGTTTTAGTACCTTTTTTGTATTATTTGGTACATGACATCAAAAAAAATTTACCTCGCTAAAAATCGAGAAATATTGAAAATAATGTGGTCAAAAAAGTTACAATTAGAATAAACTTGGTATGTGCACAGTGGTGCAGCCACTCAATGTGAACCGGGCCTTCAATATAGTTCAACAGTTAATATTTTTGGCTAAAACAGTTATGTATTTTAGAGAAGTGGAAATCTTGAGCGTTTCGGGGGTTTGAAGACACGAGGGTTAACCCTTTACCAGGCCCCGAAGAACCAGCGTGTCTTAATACGTACTTTATATGTTGTTGCAACCGTATTGAACGCCTTGTAAAAAATGTATTTATGAAAGTCGGAGATCTTCCTTTAAACCAGAAATAAAAATGTGGGTTACGGTTATCCCATCGCCTGTCTAAGTAATGAACTGTCATACTAGATTTTGTCTTATTATATTCTTGATCAGGCCAAGGGATATATTCCACCCACATCTTATATCGGTTATAATAGTCAAGGTTTAACTCTAAATCTCCTACGAAACATTATATCAATCACTACTTACTTACGTGAGTTTTTATGACATGACAAGACAATTTACCGGGCCATGGGAAAAATAGCTCCCACACAGTTAAACTCTAATAAGGCCATGGGATAATGTCAACCCACATCCTAATTCTGGTCATACACAATAATGCATGAATATTTAGCAATGTTTACGATTACATTAGCTTTCAACACTCAAAATCTACAAAATATCAAAAAATTGTTCGACCTATGTACTTCTGTTTCCTAGAAATTATGGAAAGTGTTCGAATTTCTCCGTAGTTTACTGAAATTAGCGTTCAAGTGAATTTAAACGGCTGCCGAAGATATATTACGCAATTTAGAAGCGTGTTCTGAATGAAGATCATAAAATAATATTTTCAGGGATTGACAAAATATTTTGTAGGTGGTTTGGAGTTAAAACCTGACTACGGTAACCGATATAAGATGTGGGTGGAATATATCCCTTGGCCTGGTAAAGGGTTAAACAATTTTTTCTAACGACTGAAACACAACATTTTTTATAGTACATATGGTACTACTTTAATTAGCACTTTACGCGCCTATGTCGAAAATTTAAAGTGCCATATGTACTGTAAAACGTTGTATATGTGCGAATAGATAATTGGCAACTCGTTTCGATTTAAAACACTCCTTTCGATCGTGTTTTAATTTACTGCCACTGGTTGTGAATAATTGAACTCGTTATGAATTAATGTATAATTACCACACCAACGCCAAAAAATATACTTCAAAATCATCACAAGTCGTCGTCGTCGTTAATTTTACATTCCTAGGTGATAAATTAAAGATTAAATTACTTTGCATTTCTTGTGAATAAAATGTAAGTAACTTTCCCATTCGTTTTTAAAGAATAACGGCAATACATGCGAAAGACCGACTATGACTGTTAACCACCGAATCCCAGCGCTCAAAATGTATTCCACTGATGTCATGCTTAAAACAATCCAACATTTTGAGAATAATATGGTTAGTTATAATTTTTTACCCCTCTCATTTCTTGAAAATATAAGTAATTATGTTGAAACTCAGTAAGAGTTGCTGGAGAGATGCTATCTAGCAACCCTTACTGGACTTGTACTCCCTAACTATAGAGCTATTTTTTAATAAGTAAAAAGAAATGCAAAGAAGCAGTTACTTCTTTTACAGTCAAATATCCATTAACTTTATAACTTTTTAATATTTTGTGTTCTACGTTGTATCGATATATGTGTACCCGAAGTCGATAAATGAGAACTCTCTATGACAGTTCAAGAATGCCACAATAATTCCGGCCTCTGTTAATAATAGTTTGCCACCTTATTGACGTGCATTTTTACATATCAAACAAAAAATAAATAAAAAATATTGAATGTGGATACATTCATCCTCCTTAGACGTGGCTGCTACAGTCTTCACGATTTTATTTGCCGTGTGATCATCGCTTTCCGGTTGCAGCTTGGTGCCATCGAGGAATGTCCATAGTATATGAAAAAAGAAAAATGTTTATAATACCATTAATTGTATCACAATATCGACTAAGTACTACTAGAGGGCACCTTTAACCTTATTTTGGCAATGTTAAATATCCTTACAATTGTCTATTAATGATAGTTTTCAGTAAGTAGCTCATAATTGGGTAGTTTCTCCCCTACACCCTAAATTCTTCCAACGAAATAAAATGTTCCGTAGGGTATACATGGTGGCCTATTTAGATCGTTCAGTATGGGAAAGTTTGAAACTATAACACATACGAAGATCTCTTCCTAGGAATCATGCCATCGATTTTCTATATATAAAGACGGGCCAATAACACCGGCTTTGTATCTACTGTTTTATTTTTGAAGATTCTATACCTATGTTATAATTATCACCTACTAAGTTTTTGAAATTAACAAAACTAAAGCTATTTTAGTCTAACAAGCATATTGTTATACTTTCTCTTTCACATATGTAAACTATTGAATGAAAAACAATAGCCCATAGGTAAGCTCATATAATATACCTAAGCCCTAACTCGTAAAATACTTGTCAAGGAGAAATTATATTCTAATCTTCATGAACACGTTTCACCAAATAGCACTGTTTAAATGCAAATATAAAAAGATACTATATGTAAAATATTGGAAGAGTTTCATCCATTATTCCTGGGATCCATTATCAGAAATAGATCTTGACTAAAATGAAGCTTAAATAATAACTTGCAGAACAATCTCAACGAAGAAGATATCGCCAAACGTGAAATACGCGTAGTTGAGGTGTTCCGTCTGGTCTTCATCAGCAGTTCCACTTAATTAAATGTCACTCACTTTTTTAATGTAAATGCTTGATTTGTTGATACAACAACAAATATATACAGGGTGTTTATTTAGTCACCTGCAAATAATTTACGAGGTGAATAATAGGTCATACATTCCTTTGTACATCTCTACAAATCTTATGATATGAGCTCTGTTCATGGGTTCTGCTCGTTTGCCTCCTATATTTAAAAAAAATACTTCGACTTAACATAACGCCATTCCTTTGTACATCTCTATAAATCTTCTGATACGAGCTCAGTTCATGGGCTCTGATCTTATGTCTCCTATATTTAAAAAAATACTTCTACTTAACATAGCGCCATTTCTATGTACATATCTACAAATCTTAAGATACGACCTCTGTTCATGGGCTCTGCTCGTTTGCCTCCTGTATTTAAAAAAATACTTCTACTTAACATAACGCCATTCCTTTGTACATATCTACAAATCTTATGATATGAGCTCTGTTCATGGGTTCTGATCGTTTGCCTCCTATATTAAAAAAAATACTTCTACTTAACATAACGCCATTCCTTTGTACATCTCTATAAATCTTCTGATACGAGCTCTGTTCGTGAGCTCTGCTCGTTTGCCTCCTATATTAAAAAAAAAAATCTACTTCACATAGTGCCATTTCTTTGTACATATCTACTTATCCTATGATACAACCTCTGTTCATGGGCTCTGCTCATTTGCCTCCTATATTTAAAAAATACTTCTACTTAACATAGCGCCATTTCTATGTACATATCTACAAATCTTATGATACAACCTCTGTTCATGGGCTCTGCTCGTTTGCCTCCTGTATTTAAAAAAATACTTCTACTTAACATAACGCCATTCCTTTGTACATCTCTACAAATCTTATGATATGAGCTCTGTTCATGGGTTCTGCTCGTTTGCCTCCTATATTAAAAAAAATACTTCTACTTAACATAACGCCATTCTTTTGTACATCTCTATAAATCTTCTGATACGAGCTCTGTTCGTGGGCTCTGCTCGTTTGCCTCCTATATTAAAAAAAATAAATTCTACTTAACATAGTGCCATTTCTTTGTACATATCTACTTATCCTATGATACAACCTCTGTTCATGGGCTCTGCTCATTTGCCTCCTATATTTAAAAAAATACTTCTACTTAACATAGCGCCATTTCTATGTACATATCTACAAATCTTATGATACGACTTCTGTTCATGGGCTCTGCTCGTTTGCCTCCTGTATTTAAAAAAATACTTCTACTTAACATAACGCCATTCCTTTGTACATCTCTACAAATCTTATGATATGAGCTCTGTTCATGGGTTCTGCTCGTTTGCCTCCTATATTAAAAAAATACTTCTACTTAACATAACGCCATTCCTTTGTACATCTCTACAAATCTTATGATATGAGCTCTGTTCATGGGTTCTGCTCGTTTGCCTCCTATATTAAAAAAAATACTTCTACTTAACATAACGCCATTCCTTTGTGCATCTCTATAAATCTTCTGATACGAGCTCTGTTCGTGGGCTCTGCTCGTTTGCCTCCTATTTAAAAAAAAAAAAAATTCTACTTAACATAGTGCCATTTCTTTGTACATATCTACTTATCCTATGATACAACCTCTGTTCATGGGCTCTGCTCATTTGCCTCCTATATTTAAAAAATACTTCTACTTAACATAGCGCCATTTCTATGTACATATCTACAAATCTTATGATACAACCTCTGTTCATGGGCTCTGCTCGTTTGCCGCCTGTATTTAAAAAAATACTTCTACTTAACATAACGCCATTCCTTTGTACATCTCTACAAATCTTATGATATGAGCTCTGTTCATGTGTTCTGCTCGTTTGCCTCCTATATTAAAAAAAATACTTCTACTTAACATAACGCCATTCTTTTGTACATCTCTATAAATCTTCTGATACGAGCTCTGTTCGTGGGCTCTGCTCGTTTGCCTCCTATATTAAAAAAAATAAATTCTACTTAACATAGTGCCATTTCTTTGTACATATCTACTTATCCTATGATACAACCTCTGTTCATGGGCTCTGCTCGTTTGCCTCCTATATTAAAAAAAATACTTCTACTTAACATAACGCCATTCTTTTGTACATCTCTATAAATCTTCTGATACGAGCTCTGTTCGTGGGCTCTGCTCGTTTGCCTCCTATATTAAAAAAAATAAATTCTACTTAACATAGTGCCATTTCTTTGTACATATCTACTTATCCTATGATACAACCTCTGTTCATGGGCTCTGCTCATTTGCCTCCTATATTTAAAAAAATACTTCTACTTAACATAGCGCCATTTCTATGTACATATCTACAAATCTTATGATACGACTTCTGTTCATGGGCTCTGCTCGTTTGCCTCCTGTATTTAAAAAAATACTTCTACTTAACATAACGCCATTCCTTTGTACATCTCTACAAATCTTATGATATGAGCTCTGTTCATGGGTTCTGCTCGTTTGCCTCCTATATTAAAAAAATACTTCTACTTAACATAACGCCATTCCTTTGTACATCTCTACAAATCTTATGATATGAGCTCTGTTCATGGGTTCTGCTCGTTTGCCTCCTATATTAAAAAAAATACTTCTACTTAACATAACGCCATTCCTTTGTGCATCTCTATAAATCTTCTGATACGAGCTCTGTTCGTGGGCTCTGCTCGTTTGCCTCCTATTTAAAAAAAAAAAAATTCTACTTAACATAGTGCCATTTCTTTGTACATATCTACTTATCCTATGATACAACCTCTGTTCATGGGCTCTGCTCATTTGCCTCCTATATTTAAAAAATACTTCTACTTAACATAGCGCCATTTCTATGTACATATCTACAAATCTTATGATACAACCTCTGTTCATGGGCTCTGCTCGTTTGCCGCCTGTATTTAAAAAAATACTTCTACTTAACATAACGCCATTCCTTTGTACATCTCTACAAATCTTATGATATGAGCTCTGTTCATGTGTTCTGCTCGTTTGCCTCCTATATTAAAAAAAATACTTCTACTTAACATAACGCCATTCTTTTGTACATCTCTATAAATCTTCTGATACGAGCTCTGTTCGTGGGCTCTGCTCGTTTGCCTCCTATATTAAAAAAAATAAATTTTACTTAACATAGTGCCATTTCTTTGTACATATCTACTTATCCTATGATACAACCTCTGTTCATGGGCTCTGCTCATTTGCCTCCTATATTTAAAAAAATACTTCTTCTTAAGATACGACCTCTGTTCATGGGCTTTGCTCGTTTGCCTCCTGTATTTAAAAAAATACTTCTACTTAACATAACGCCATTCCTTTGTACATGTTAGGTTTAAGATATCGGGTAGATGAGATTTTCACGTCAGCCGGTTGCAGCCGGCAACAGTACTGTCAGTCGGAATATAGATATACGATAAACGGCCGTGTCTCATTTCTCGGCACCCTTTTCCCTCCAAAATAACAGTGGCGACGATTTAACGGATTTTACGCGTGTGTTGGTTTTATTCGGTGTTAATCATGGCTAAAATGTCAGTTGGATTTTTGAGTGTGTTCAATCACGAAGAACAGGAGTGGTTATTATATAAGGGCCGCCTTGAACAATGGTTTATAGCAAATGACATAAGCGAGGACACGGACAAATCGGGCGCAAAACGTCGGGCTATTTTATTAAGTAGTTTAGCAGAGCCGACGTACCGACTCGTAAAAAATCTCGCGCTCCCTGCCGAGGTGGGATCGCTCGAGTTAGCAAAGTTAACGGGCCTTCTCGACGGCCATTTTAAAACTGGAAAGTGCGGGTTCGCGGAACGTTTTAAATTTTACGCGGCCGTGCAATCTTCGAGCGAGTCGTTAGCGGATTGGGCGGCGCGAGTTCGTGGTTTATCATTGCATTGCAACTTCGTGGCGGCAAGTTTAGAGGAGTCGCTGCGAGATCGGTTCGTGCTGGGCATGGCTGGAGGCCCAGAGCGGGACCGGTTATTCAGAGAACCTCTGGAGGAGCTCACACTAGCGAAGGCACTGCAGTTAGCGGAGAGCATCCGCTGCGCAAGAGAAGGTGCGCAGCAGACGATGGTGCGCGACGCAGCGGATGTGCACAAGGTGTCGGCGCGGGCGGCCGGCCCGCCGCAGCACGCCACCACGACCGCGACTAGGCAGAACGGGGTTCCGCAGGCGAGCACCTCGCGGGATCAAAAGGGTTCTGTACAGTGTTCAGTGTGCGGATACTTTAACCACGAGGGAAAGAAGTGTAGATTTAGAAATGCGTCGTGCAAATTATGTGGTGTCAAGGGGCATTTAATGCGCGTTTGTACCGCGAAGAATGTGCCATCTAATCACCATTTCCTACAATGTTGCACGGATGAAGCCGATGATGGTGAGCAATTAATATATAATATTCGTACTAATCGAGGAGAACCAATGTTGGTGTCGTTAACGGTGGATAATGTTCAGTTAACATTTGAATTAGACACTGGTTCTGCAATAACAGCAGTTAATGAATCCGTGTATTTTAAACATTTTTCGAATCATCCTTTACGTAAAAGTTATAAAATACTCCGTAGTTATAACAACGGTATTATCGGGTTGGCTGGAGTCATAACACTGCCTTTTGTTTACAATAATCAAACCGAATTTATAGAAGTCCATGTTGTAACAGATGGGGGACCTCCGTTGCTAGGGAGGGACTTCATTACAAAGTTCCACTTAGAGGTAACTTCGAGGGTAAAGGCGTGTAACTGGGATGAATGTGATGAAATTTTGTCAAAATATTCGCATTTATTTTCGGAAAAATTAGGTTGCTGTAAAGACGTGGAAGTAAAATTACATTTAAAACCGGATGCGATTCCGGTTTTTACAAAGGCTAGATCGGTGCCGTTTGCAATTCGACCCAAACTCGAGCAAGAATTGAACCGCTTATTACAGTTGGGTATAATTGAACCCGCTACCTCTTCGGATTTCGCGAGCCCCATTGTTCCCGTATTGAAACAGGACGGTAGCATTCGGTTGTGTGCGGATTACTCTGCTACTCTAAACAAACAGCTGATTATAGAAAAGTATCCCTTGCCACGTATTGACGAGTTATTTTCTAAACTTCACGGCGGTCTGCAATTCACGAAGTTAGATTTATCGGGAGCTTATAATCAGATAAAATTGCACCCCGACTCACAACCTCTGACCTGCATCAATACACACAAAGGGTTATATATGTATAAGCGATTAATTTTTGGACTAGCCAGTGCTCCCTCTATTTTTCAGCGCACCTTAGAGAAAATTCTATCGGGAATAGATGGTGTACTCCAATTTCTTGACGACATTTTGATTACGGGAAAAACTAAGGATGAGCACATTGCTAGACTACGGGAAGTATTTAAGCGACTTGAGAACGCGGGATTAGTCCTAAAAAAGGAAAAATGTAGTTTTTTTCAAGATTCCGTATCTTACCTAGGTTATATAATCGACAGGCACGGTTTACATAAGTCACCTGAAAAAGTTAAAGCAATCTTAAATGCGAAACAACCAAGTAATGTTACTGAATTGAAATCGTTTTTAGGGTTGGTGAACTACTATAGGGGATTCATAAAAAACGCATCTACTATCTTACATCCGTTACATGAACTGTTAAAAAAAAATGTTAAATGGCAGTGGCTTCAGGAGCAGGAGGACGCGTTTGTTTCTATAAAAAATGCACTGGCAGCGGATAACACGCTCGCGCATTTTAACCCTGATGCACGAATCATTTTGACAGTGGATGCGTCACCCTTTGGCCTTGGGTCGATTTTATCGCAATTGGGGGATGATGGAGTTGAGCAACCCATATCCTTCATGTCTAGGAGTTTAAATGCCGCGGAAAAACGTTATAGTCAAATTGAAAAAGAGGCAACTGCAATCGTTTTCGGTATTACGAAATACCATCAATACTTGTATGGCAGAGCAACACCATTTATTTTACGAACGGATCATAAGCCCCTTTTATCAATTTTTAATCCCGCAAAAGGGGTACCGGAAGTAACCGCAAATAGACTTCAACGGTATGCCCTATTTTTAACCGCGTATAATTACACTATCGAGTACGTTAGTAGTGCACACAACACGGCAGATTTTCTTAGTCGCTCCATGGCAGTGACGTCATCATTGCAATCTGAGCGGAGCGGCGAGGCGGCCGCGGCGGCGGGGGCCGATACGGATCGCGCCTCGTATATTCATTTCGTAGCAGAAGCCGGTTCCCCGCCCGCTTCCGTTTGTGATGTACGCCGCGCTACAGAAACAGACACTGTTTTATCACGTGTAGTGGGTTATGTTTTAAACGGATGGCCCAATAAAATAACAGATAAAGCGATTAAACCGTATTTTGACTGTAGGATCGAGCTCTCCGTGGAAAACGGTTGTTTAATGAGGGGCGCTAAATTAATAGTTCCAAAAACTCTAAGAAGCCAAGTTATAATGGATTTGCATAGAGGTCATTTAGGTGTCGCTAAAATGAAGGCAGCAGCGCGTGATCGGTTCTGGTGGCCCGGGCAGAGCGCGTGCATAGAACACGCAGCCGCCGCGTGCGCAGTATGCATGCAGCTACTCCCTACGCCCCGCCGCGCCCCCCTTACGCCCTGGGAGTACCCACCTGATTTTTTTTATAGAGTACATCTTGACTTTGCAGGTCCGATTAATAATAACATGTTTTTGATAGCTGTCGATGCTTATTCAAAATGGGTTGAGGTTTTTGACGTTAGCAACGGTTTCGGTTCGAGAGTTGTCATAAATTGCTTAGGTGAATTGATGTCTAGGTTCGGGTTAATAAACACAATTTGCACAGATAACGGCACATCGTTCACGTCAACAGAATTCGCAGCGTTTTGTAATACGAATGGTATTTCTCATGTCACGATTCCTCCATACAACCCGGCAAGCAACGGTCAGGCAGAAAGTTATGTGAAGATCTTTAAAAAAGCTTTGAAAGCCATTCTGCTGAGCGGTGTTCAAAAAAAGGACCTAAAAATGAAAATACACGAATTTTTATTTCAGTACCGAAATTCTAAACATTCATCCACGAACCGATCACCAGCGGAGGTTTTATTCGGTAGGAACCTACGATGTAGATTGGACTTAATGAATCCACTCCCACGGGTTTCATCCGATGCAGCATTGTGTGAAACCGTTCGTAAAAATCAGTGTTCGCAGATGCAACAGTACCGTGGCAGTAGGAACATTATTTTTAAGCCGAATGACGTAGTTATAGTGAAAGTGTACAAGGGACAAAGAGCGTTTTGGTCTAAAGCATTGGTGAAAAAACAATTAGGGAGATCGACGTATTTGGTTCAATGTGAACAATCAGACCGCTTAATAAAACGACATAAAAATCAAATATACATGTATAGGGGGGAAGAAGATGCCATGGGGCAAACTGAACCGGAAAACCAAGATGTTGGCCGACCGGGGCAAAAACCCTTGACCCCCGATAAGATAGATATACGATAAACGGCCGTGTCTCATTTCTCGGCACCCTTTTCCCTCCAAAATAACAGTACATCTCTACAAATCTTATGATATGAGCTCTGTTCATGGGTTCTGCTCGTTTGCCTCCTATATTAAAAAAAATACTTCTACTTAACATAACGCCATTCCTTTGTGCATCTCTATAAATCTTCTGATACGAGCTCTGTTCGTGGGCTCTGCTCGTTTGCCTCCTATATTAAAAAAAAAAAAAACTACTTAACATAGTGCCATTTCTTTGTACATATCTACTTATCCTATGATACAACCTCTGTTCATGGGCTCTGCTCATTTGCCTCCTATATTTAAATAATACCAGACAAATGCGAGCCGGACTCGCCCATCTAGGGTACCGTAGTTTTTAGTATTTGTTGTTATTGCGGCAACAGTAATACATCATCTGTGAAAATATCAACTAACTATCACGGTTTACGAGATACAGCCTGGTGACAGACGGATAGACGTACTGACAGCGGAGTCTTAGTAATAGGCTCCCGTTTTACCCTTTGGGTACTGAACCCTAAAAAGGAACTTTTACTTATCATAGCGCTCTTTTTGGATATACTGTATAGTAATATTGAATTTACTGCTCTTCTGACCTATTTCGGTACCTTTTATGTACTTAGTACTTACCTACATACATATTAAGGTTATACAACTATTATTTCTAGAATCAAAAAATCAATACAAACAAACCTACGTAATATACACGTATTTTAAAAACATAATCCTCGAAACTTGAAAGCTCCTCTTTTTGTAAATGCAATGCAAATAAAACGCATTAAACTTAATCATGACGTCACGATCAAGTACCATTTAATAAGGGGCGTTTCGTGCGTAGATAACGATTGTCAGATTTGACTCTCATTTCTAACTTTTGTATTGCTTCAATGTTATGGGTCCCATAAAGACATGTTTCTTTTATTAAAACTTATTATCTAGCCTAGCCTTTTGGCAGTATTTTCTCGAGCTTTACGCAGTTGATTGAGGAAGCTGCCATACAAGACAAAAGCATTTTCAAAGCGACTTTCTCTTAGAACACCCCATCTATCCGTCTATCTATCATAATTTATTTCAGGCAACTAGCGGCCCATAGATAAATACCTTAAGATTAGCATACACATTATAAAAATATATTTTAAAACTAAATACTACAAATCACATTATTTTACTGCGGCATGAAACTATTTATCATAAGACATACCCTTTGAGACTGTCTATCCATTGTTTTTGTATATGACAGCTACACATCCTTTCAGCAGTGGCTTTTAGGAACTGCAAACTAATAAATCTATGGCCCGCTGATTTTACCAGTGCGATCAGTCAACTTCGGGCAGCTTGTGGCATGCAGTTGGGGAGTAACGATCTCACGTACCCGAGTGTTCCTAGGGAGTTCTGTCATTCGAAGGAGGGTGGGTGTTACAGGATTATCTGCTTCTGGGTTGCCTTGGCCGGCCGGCCAGGGTGGAGTCGTTAGAGCTATAAGTTCCAAGGGTGGAAGTGCAAGACGCGAGTTGGCACAGTGGCTGTTACAGCCACTGGGTTGAAAGCGGTGCACGCCTCTCGATACCCCTGAGCCGCTCACACCAGTGTTACTCTTGAGCCATCCCAGATGTCGCTTTTTGTGTCGTCTGCCGGAAATAAAATTGTATACCGTTTTATTAGGCAGGCGTCTGGTTTTTTATCCCATAGCTCAGTGTTTAGCCCATCGCTTTCACACAATAACCTAGTTTATTTTAGATTCCAACAACTCTCAATAGTCCTTACACCCTGTCGGGCCTGCCTCTGCGTGCGTCCTATGACATGGGCAAGGGCAGCATCAGCTCGGTGTACATCTTATATTTCATGAACGTGTCAAAAGGGCCTCTACGTTAGGTTAGGGCTCGGCGCACGCTTCTCAAAGGTCCGGAATACCATTGTTCCGTGATGGGAAAGACATACAAATTGAAATAATAATAATCGTTAATGCAATGCAGTGCTCTATTTGTCAAAGAAAATAAAATTGTTTCACACTCACAAAACATTCATTCTTATTTTTGCTTATTTTTTCATACATTAAGTATCTTTCTGTAAATAAGATCACTATTTTCTCTCTTGTCAGATTTATTTTACTATTTGAATAACATGACAGCGTCAAATGTCGGAAAAAGTATACAAGTAAAAAGGTTTAAGAAAAGAGTCCGCAACATATTATTTATTAGACCTATTAGCAAAGAAAATCCTATTAGTACGGTGGCGGAAATTGATTCTTTAGCAACTTGCGGTTCAAGTAAATTTGGCTGTACATACTTATGGTAAGAGCTGTCCATTGTAACGTGACACGTTAACTGCTAAAGAATCAATTTCCTCGACTGTACTTGCAAGCTAAGCCTAAAGTGCCATGGCAATTAATGCAAGCTTACGAATAAATACAAAAACCGGACAAGGGCGAGTCGGACTCGCCCAACGTGATTCCGTACTTTTTAGTATTTGGTTTTTTATATACTACGTTGGTGGCAAACAAGCATACGGCCCACCTGATGGTAAGCAGTCTCCATAGCCTATGTACGCCTGCAACTCCAGAGGAATTATATGCGCGTTGCCGAGCCTAACAACCCTCCTTCCCCTCGTTGAGCTCTGGCAACCTTACTCACCGGCAGGAACACAATACTATGTTGTTATAGTGGCAACAGAAATACGTCATCTTTGGAAATTTCAACTGTCTATCACGGTTCATGAGATACAGCCTGGTGACAGACGGACGGACGGACGGACGGACGGACAGCGGAGTCTTAGTAATAGGGTCCCGTTTGGGTACGGAACCCTAAAGATGAAAACTGCTGCCATGTTACTATACATTTAAGAAACACAGGAAATCTGGAATTGACATATTGAAAAAATTATATTGTTATCTTCTTCTGCACGACTTTTTAGTATGAGGAAGCTACTTAGGTACGTAAGGCTACCCCCGATTCTTTTGTTATGAGGGGGCCCTCGGCCTTAGAGCACGCATAGCACAAGGGCTACGCCCGACTTTCTCAATATGAGGCCGCCGCTGTAGCCCGACGTCAGAGCGTTCATATCATTTCGGGCTAGCATGACGGGCTACGCAAGACTCCTTTGCCATCTCACTTACTTAAAAAAAAATCTTAAATTGAATACTCTTTTACTTGAATAACCTTTTCACTTTTAGTTACATGTATGGCGTGCCTAAAAATTATATTTTTATACATTTGAACTTCTAAACTAAGTAGTAGCTTACCATCAGGCCGGCCACCAACGTAGTATAAAAAATACCTACTTTCCACTTTTCCTTTTGGTTATCTTATAGTTTTTGAGTAAAATAGCTGTGACATACGGATAGACAGATAGACAGACAGATATACATGACGAAACTGTAAGGGTTTTTGCCATTTTGCCTACGGAACCATAAAATGCACACTGTAAATTTCAACTACCTAACCCACTCGTACTATAGATCAAAAATTCCTTTTTCGCAAGAAGTAAGTAAGCCAGTAAGTAGTTTATTTTTTGTACTTGTTAGACAATTCTATCTTAGTGTACCGAACTTAACAGTTATTTTTTTTACTTTGAGAGCGCACCACCGACATTCTTAGTGGTGTACGCGTATTTCTCTGTAGCTGAATGTTTGTAGATGATTATCTTATCGACGTCTAACACCGCGGTGTTTACAAATACGCATTTTGCAAGCAAACAGATCTATTCTCTAAGAAATAAAGCATACACAAAACAAGCTCATTCATTGGTCTATCGTGCCCATTAGTGTGCATTTGTGTGAGTGTAACAAAAAACTCGCAATTCGTCAGTTTGTGCGACGGCGGCGCAAGAACCGGTTGTTCCATACAGACGCGTGACACCACAGGTAAGTGAACTCCAATCTTACTTAGTGTTTTACGTAATAGTTATGGCAAATAAACTAGTGCAATGCCTTTTAAGAGGTTGTGTATTGGTTTCTACACGATTTTGAATTACTTTTAACTTAGTTTTTGACCGGAAAATACGTTTAAAATTGAAAATAAAATACAGCGGTGATAGGCGCCAATTACTTCTGTGGTAAGTAATTCCGTGGTATGCCACGGTAATAGAAAAAGTGGTAGTTTTGTTATTTACTCTTTAGTTTTGGTACAAATTATCAATTTTATAATTTCTTTTATTTATTCCAATCTTGATCTATTCACGCTATTAAAGAGCTATTTCCGTGGTATGGAAAGTATTCAACTAACCCTTAATTTTTAACAAAAACTTCAGCACCGATTTCCTTGTTTCTATGGGAACCCTTAATCTGTCAACTTTTTTTTATTTTGAGTTAAAACCTAAAATTTACTTGCCAGTTATGTGATTTTGTCTTTACAAGAAGCTTGTAATATACGTGTTTGATTTGATTTGAAAAAACATCTGTGTTTTATTCTTTTTATGGGTCGGAATTAGGTTTAATTAAACTCCAAATTAAGCTTATTACCGATGGTATGATCATATTAGCCTCGGTAATAGAATGTATAGAAATCTATTACCGCCCCAGAGAAATATCGAATGGGTCGGTAATAGGCTCTTAAAGAGTTATCTATTACCGAGTGACTATTTGGTATTGTATTGAAATATCGCATTTAGGGTACCGCAAGTACAGATTTCGTTGATAAAATTTAGACTTCAGTTATCATTATCAGATTTAAATTCTTCTGTTTTCTTATTCAGTTATTACTCTGACAGACAAGGAAGGGTACCCAACTGCCGGACAATTCCGATTAGATTTTTTTTTATATAATTTTATTTATACAGTAGTTCAAAATCTCAGACATGATTTTTTTTAGCTATAAGAATCAGCAATAAGAAAAGTACTGTGATTTGTTAGTTATAAACGGGTAAATTATAACACATAATATGTGAGAGACTTTATTTAACTTAATTACCTTATCAAAAATATTAGAATTAAAAATGTTCATGTTTTTATATATAGTCGAAATTTTATTAGGTGGACGTTTACCATTTCACTGTGGTAAACTTTCACTCAGGTGGTAAACGTCCAGCTTATAAAATTTCGACTATAATTTACGCTGTGCCTTATGAGAAAATGTTACTTACTTGTTTTTTTTTGTGCAGCTAATTATGTCAGTAAGACAAACTCTTATCAATCTTTATAGCATTTAAAAATTACTTTATTTAATAACAGGCAGGCCTATTTGTCATATACGTCCTTAGTAAAACTTTACTAACAATAATTTTTGTTGTTTTACATGTAAAACATTCAACTTATAACTTGTGATACAGGTGGGAGAATCAACTTTTTAGCGTCACTCGTTGCCATGGTTACGATTAGTTGTCCAGGGGACAAAAGTTCATTGAAATACTGTTTTTATGGTACTTAAATGTATCAAACTTGCGTTTTTGTGGTCGTTATAACCAATGTCCATATTGGGCCCCCTACTAAGCTTGTTAATAGAACGGCATACACCGTCTCTTCAAACAAACTGTGCCACTGTTGTCCCTTGGACAACGGGACAGGATAACAAAACAAAAAAAGTTGATTCACCCAGGTACTCGTGGGTACTTGGTAAGTTAACTATTTAATAGTATTTGATTGTGCCAAAGTGTAATTATAATCTCTTCGAATATATCTCTTATTTTTAAACATACTCCTATAGTTTTATTTTTTATTTTTGTGTCATTATTAAACTTAATGACACAAAAATAATATACAGAACCCACGTCGTTATTATTGTTTTAACCCTCGGTATTAGGTTTCGAATTTTGAGTTTGGTTTCTGTTAACGAGTGCAGAAAAATCATGCCAATTGTACCCTCGGTAATGAAAGCTCAATTCGCGATAATAGAATCACAGCCTGTCCCTTGCCACGGTAATAGAAGATTTGGTCATTTTGGCTTCAAAAAATATTTTAATACATATAATAACCCAAAATGAATCCAAAAACGTGTGAAACGGAAAGTTCATTAAATGCTCTGATGAAAAAAAAATATTCCTGGCTGTTAGACAGCATTGATACCCTTAATTTTTGGATCTCTTTTGAAAAGTTCCTTAACTACCACGGTAATAGGTGCCTTTACCCTATATCGATACTTTAAAGTGTTGTGGTATTCCTACAGCCATTTTAAATATCTTCTCTTTTAAACTTAAGTTTTTCATGCATTCCTGAAACGGAACAAGTCTATGATAGGATTGAATGGAGAAAATAATGCAAAAACGCGGCATTAAGCAAAATGATCATTTGTGATTCAGGGTTAATATCTATCGGGTATCACTGAACCCCAACGGATATATTTTTGCAATACAACACAAATGCACACCTCAATAGAAGAAAATAATACTGAAAAACAATAGGCCTGTCTACTCGCTAAGAAGCACTTAGGGCAGCTTGTGATGAGTCAATCTCTAAGTAATCTGCCTAGTTACCTACCTCAAAACGAGACCGCTTTTCCATACAAACGTAGTTCCCATTACGGATAATATTTTTACAGTACATATGTTGCTACTTTACCGCACTAGTGCGAAAATTAGCATATTACGTTACTGTGTCGAACATTTAAAGAGCCATGTACTGTAAAACGTTGTACGATACATGTGCGAATAAGTAATTCGCAACTCGTGTCGATTTAAAACACTCCCTTCGGTCGTGTTTTAATTTATCGCCACTTGTTTCGAATTTCCTATTTTTCGCACTTGTATCGTAATGTACTATTACAAAATTGGATGTAGAACGAAGGGAATATCAATATCCAGAGAGGAAAATGGGGACTATGTTTGTATGGAGAACCGGTCATCCCTTTTCCTTTTAATAGTTTAATATGCTACGGCACATGATTATTTGAGACAATATACACACATTGTATTTCCATTACCTTAAGCAGAGAACACGGTGGCTTCGAAAGAGTCTCGGGTCATGTGGAAATAAAGCTCTTCACATAATGTTGTGTAATTCTCCTTTTTCCGAAAGTGTCCGCGAAATGTCCAAATGCACAATTGCCCAGAGTATGCAGTATTCTCTTCATCAGCTATTATGGCAGCCAGGGCCAATATTTTGATTTTATTATTTATTTCTATATCGACTTGCTTCCCATCGAACCAATTTTTTCAATATGATTGACATTTGTGACATTTGTCATGAACAGTCCGTTATTTGGACGGCTCGGTGAGCTCGGACAGCCCGGCCCGGCCTGTCTCGCGCTCGGAGACTCAACGATAGTGTCAACGCATAGAGATACTATAATATAGAGATGATGGCCCGGTCGCCCCGGCCCCGGAACGGTCCGGCGACGGTGGCGCTCCTGAAAGTCCGTGTGACGGCTCGCTCCGGTCCGCCCCGGCCCGGTCCTGGCACTGTGTAGCGTGAGTCATCCTTAAGGGGGTAAATGTTTAGCATTTAAATTCAAAACATTTCTGATGTCAAATATTTGCGGAAATACGCAAAGATAAGAAGCAATTACTTTAGCAGAGCTCCAAAGAGATTAAAGGTTACTGGCACCTGAGGGCCTACCGCGAACCACGTTCGACGTGTTGCCTCCCTGTCACACTTTCGTACGAATTTACAAGTGCGACAGACATGCAACACGTCGAACGTGGTTCGCGGTAGGCCCTCTGTAGTCCGGGCATCAACGGGTCCTTGAGGCGCAAAGGCATCTCATTGCTAATTGAATGAATGGGTGTTGACGTTAACTTCCTAAGGCTATATATATGAATAATCACTAATCAGTCAACAAGCTATACTGAAGGCAGTTTTACCATTTTACAGATGTCGAAGATATTTATAGATATCGCCAGGGGAGCAAACGAAGATTATCGACCGCGAACCATGCGCAAATTTCGTCAGTCTTCGCCTCCCGGGCGAAAACTGGTATACGTCGTTAAGAGCAATTCCTAGCTGAGCAACTTTTCAAATCTCGAATTTTTGAAGATATGTTTCTGTCGCGCTGCGGTGGGCGGGAGCGGGAGCTATCTAAGTGTGAGTGCGCGCACACAGATGCGAGACGCGAGCGCCCGCTCATTGCGCGCCGTTCCGTTGACATTGCCGGCTCGCCGGCCGGAATTCATCCTGCGCTGCCCGACATAAGTTGTTTTTGATGTTATCACATAATATTGTTTTTAATTATTATTTTGACGACCAGTTTGGCCTAGTGGGTAGTGATCCTGCCTACGAAGCTGATGGTCCCAGATTCAAATCCTGGTAAGGGCATATATTCGTGTGATGAGCATGGATATTTGTTCCCGAGTCATGGGTGTTTTCTGTGTATTTAAGTATTTATAAATATTTATATATCGTTGTCTAAGTACCCTCAATACAAGCCTTATTGAGCTTACTGTGGTACTTGTCAATTTGAGTAATAATGTCCTATAATATTTATTTATACTTATTGATTATTTATTTATTATATTATACTGTATCTATTAATTAATTCAGATAAAGACTACAAAAAAGAATGATGTCCTTGCTTCGGTCGTCGTACCTATCCGTGACAATAAGTTGGGTGTGATCATGGTGTGTTGTGAAATTTTGTAAGTAGGTATGGTTAACCTACAATCTAAATAGTAGTAGTAGTACGATGGGGCTAAACTTGTGCCGTCTTATTGAAGAACGTATCGCAATGACAATCTGGGTAAGGTAGGTTGGGATAATGCCGGACAATTTTGGGACCAATTGAGAGAACTCGTGATTTTTTTTTCTAGATCGTGTCAGATTCTTGAAGTACGGAGCAAATCGTTAAATAATAACCGTAGATTCAGCCTGAATTTTGGTAATCTTCAATATATAAAGGTTTTAGTTTTGTACACGTGTAAAGATGAAACATACTTTTTTTAGGGTAACGAGTGTTTTGCCATCAAGGGATAACATCGGATGGTGAATAAAAGTTGGTTTAAATGGAAAGAGAATAAGGTATCACAAAGAATAGGTCCGGTGTTTAGCCTTCTCCTACGTATATAAATTGCAGCCAACAATACAAATTTAAAAGTTGTCATCGAATGTTCTATTTTTCGTATTTTTGTATCCGATCTTAACCCTAATATAAAAATTTGGTAAAATTGTGGCTCTCAAACTTTGATACTTATATCATAAGGCAATTTAATAAGTAAACAATGTGTTAACAATTGCGATTTTGACGGTAAAATATTGCAATTATATATATAGTTGATATACAATCTTTTTTTGGATAAAATGTAAGGATCGTATGCAAAGAGTAAAGAAATAGAATAAAATATATAGGAAAAGAGAGCCCTCTTGAAGCATTTTAAGGAAACTAATTTCGAAGTACTATCTCCATTTTGTATCCGAAACTAACTATATATGTGTGCGTTAACATCTACATATGCATACGTATATGTAGGTACTTTGTGGTTAAAGACATTTATTTACTCAAAAGAAATTTACATTTCACTTAATGAGTAGGTTGTTTACAATATTAGACACAATAAATAGTTATGACGATTCGTGAGCGTACATAGCTTAGGTATATAGTTGCAGCAGGAAAAGCAATAAAATAAAACAAAGTTAACTAAGAACTTAAATTAAAAGTACCTATTGAGTGATAGTTAGTTAAGTATATTAACCCCATCAACTAACAGACAATAAAAATCACATTAACATGTTTTCCTATTTTTTTATGTACTTAGATAGTATATATATTTTTTTATACATTATGGTAGGTAGAACTATACAAAATATTAAAATGTTATTCGCAATGGCACTGGGCGACCGGCCGGCGACTTTCGTACTACATAATATTAGGTCTACTTCGGCGGTATACATGTTAGTTTTTAGTTTGATTTCTTGTGACGAAACACTCCTTAAGAAACTTTATTTTTATGGAGTTAGAGGAAGAGCGCTGAATTTGTTGGAATCTTATTTAAATGGAAGAATCCAAAGAGTGGACGTGAATGGAGAACGATCTCCTGGGTCACTGGTTTCGATGGGCGTACCCCAGGTATGTAAAATACGTCACTTAACAAATGAAAAGACAGCTAGACTGGTATACTTTGCCTACTTTCATAGTATCATGTCATACGGTATCTTGCTTTGGGGTAGTGCTGCTGATGTTAACGCCATTTTTGTACTGCAAAAGCGCGCCATACGTTCAATATATAAAATGAGTGCTAGAGATTCGCTTAGAAATAAGTTTAAGCAGATTAATATATTGACTGTATACTCCCAATACATTTATGATAATATTGTATATGTCCATAAATATAGAGAAAAGTTCAAAAGAAATTGTGACATACATAACATCAATACCAGAAACAAGGACAAACTAGCAGTGCCAACCACACGGCTGCAAAAGATCAAAAACTCTTTTAAGGGCAACTGTGTACGGTTCTACAATAAACTGCCAAGTAGCGTAATTGAAAGCCAAATTAGGGAGAAATGAATTTGCTACGTTCTTCACCCACATCCGGTATTACCCCAACATACCTTAATCGTTGAACCGCCGCATTTCAAAATGGCCCTTATTTTGATATCGGCTAGCCGTAATGTAAATTTGCTATCTAGTGGTTTACTTGTGACGCACAAGTGTGAGCAATGCAAGACAATCAAATTGTTAATGGGTATTTATGATGTTTTAATCAAAATAAGCAGGTTGTACCTATTATCCTACTTAGCTTTGTTTACAGGCCTTTAATAGTAAACATAACTAAACATAAGCACTACATGACCTGCAATGTAAAAAAAAAAACAAAAAAACGGTTTGAAGTGACAGGCCATTACGGGTACATTTTAGAATAGGATAGAATATAAATATTTATTACGAAACTATGGTACATAATAGTTGTTACATTAAAGAGTGTGAAAACACATGGCATGCACCCTTTTCTTAGAACTACGTGGTATTTTGGTTATATATTACGGCGATCGACTGTTGGCAGACTGTTGGTTGTTGGTGTATTTTTCTCATTTTAACCATTAACATGTTATGCCCATCACTATTCCTTCTGTGTACGTATATTTAGAAACTGTCTCCGCCTCTAATTCGTGCGATAAGGACAACTGCATCTCGGACTAAAATTCACACGCAAAAAACTCAAAAATCGAGGTTTCGCTCTCGACTGTTTCCTCCTCCAAAACGCAATCAATCTTTATGAAATTTTGGGAACTGCAAGAGGAAGAAATAATCTATGCCGCTATGTTTTGATTTTTTGGATATTTTTTGTCATATTTGTATACTATGCCTTTTTTTACAGCCAATTCAATTGAGCCGTTTTTGCGATTTTCGAGGCGCTGTATCTTTCTTTAAAATAAAATAAACCAAAAAAGCAAAACATAGCGGCACAGATATTGATGATATTGATCTTATTTGAAAAAATCACTGCTCTAGGTTGAAAATCCAGGGAGGAATCAGTCGAGAGCGTTTGTATGGAAAAATCGCAACTAGGAATTCCTCTTAACGGCTATGTATGATCGACGTTCGTGGGCGTCAGCTACCGCTCCGTTGGTGGATTGAGGAATGGCAGCCACTGAATAAAGTAAAAAATTGTCATCACATCCCGTTTGATACTCTGTCAGTCATATAGTTTAGTTGCTATTATGAATAAAAAATCCTCAGCCGGTTGTATCGTGGTGAAATGACCACCACGATACAACCGGCTGGTAACAAAAAAAAATCAGTCATCGCCCCCCGTTTGATACTTTGTCAGATGATATTTTAGATGCTACTGTAAATAAAAAAAACGCCAGCTGGTTGGGTTGCGGTGGAAAGACCGTCAGCTGGTCACAACAACATGCCACAACCAATCCGCAACGGAGGGGCATCTGACGTTCACGAGGGTTCATCAAGGGAGGCAATTAATCATGGAAATCTGTGCCTGACTCGCGGTCTTATAAATAAACCGAAGTTCGAAGTTCAAGTTACTAGCCTATATTGTACCTATTTTTTACTAAAATGATTGATCGGACTAATATAATCAATCACTTTATTTGATACTTATGTGGTTATGTGTTTTATCAGATTCAGAAACCAGCGGGTCCTTGGGATCAATTGGTTGAATGGGGCTAATTGATTGAATGAGCGTAGACGTTGACTTCTTAAGGCGCCGTCATTGACATATATCTAAGGACGGGCCTTACGAGCAATACGAATTGAGCCAGTGTAGCGGTGTCACGCATACGAATTAGAGTGAATCGTGCAGTCTAACAACACAACGCGATTGGTTGATGAGTTCGCATCACGCGCACGATTGGTCGCAACTAGTTGACCACGGAACTAGCAACGTTTTTTTTTAGTGCCCGTGAGGCCCGTCCTTAGATATACTCGTATGTCAATGGGGGAATGGTTCATAGAACAGAGTTTTTGAAAAATCTTTCCGTTTTTTTTAGATCACAATTATCATATGTTTCCCTTAAATTTAATTGGAAATGTTCTCTTTATTTGAATTCAAATACAGAAAAGGATTCTCTGTATTTGAATTTGTATCGGTGGCTAAGGCGCTCTTTAAAAAAACGTAACAATGTATGTGTAAAAGCGAAAAATATGAAAATTGCTTCTACAGATGCGCAATTTTATTTTTGAGGGAACGCATAGATTACATTTATTTTGTTAAAACTTGCAGCAAATTAAAATTCAAAAACATATCTGCGGTACCGAGCAAGCACGTCCTCGCTCACACTCAGTGAGGGTGAGAGGAACACAAACCTACGAGGCCTTAAGTTTGTTTTAATAACAAAACTTCCGTAAGACTCAGAGATATTGTAATATTGGAGGGTTGTCTAACATAAACTTAAAGCAATAAAATATTACCTTCAAATTTACTAAGTAATTATAATCTCTGTTTTAACATCCCAAATACTAAAATGTCAATTCTAATTTACTAGGTACCTAATTAGACCGCCCTTATTTTAATTTTGTGCTAAAATGACAGACCAATAGGACAAGTCAAGGAACCAATTACTTTATTTGTGCGGCGAGGTGTAATCACAACAGGGGCCCATTTCTCGAACGGTATTAAGGTGCGACTAGACCGCAGCTTAAAAAACGGTCACGATACGGAATCGCAGTGACGCGTCGTATGCGTACCGTTTTTGACGCATGCTCCCCACACCGCTGCTTAAAAAACGGTGACGGTACAGAATCGCAGTGACGTGCTTCACGCGAATCTTTTTTGTTCGCAAAACAGTTGCGTCTTTTACGTCACCGGTGTGGTGTCTGCCATAAGATCTCCGTGTAATATTTTTTGCGATTTTTACGCAGATCAATTTACGGTGCGGCAGCGTATTGTAAGCAGCGGTGTGGGGAGCATGCGTCAAAAACGGTACGCATACGACGCGTCACTGCGATTCCGTATCGTGACCGTTTTTTAAGCTGCGGTCTGGTCGCACCTTTAGACTAATACTATTAGTCTACGAACTGTCAAGTCGTATGGGTTACCATGGCAACACACTAATAATATTAGACTAATACCGTTCGAGAAATGGGCCCCAGGCGTCGAAGGAACTTTGAGGCCTGCCGGCATCGTCTCATCGCCAATGAGGTCTACACGTTTTTATATGCTCACCAGTTGGCGTTACTGTTGAGTAAGGTCCGAAGTAAAGCCAGGGGGGCGAAACTGATCCTTTCGGGCATTCTCAACTTTGCGTGTACGACCACACATAAGATAATGACTTGAATTTTGACAACTCTAAATAGCCGAAAGGGAAAGTACCATACGTAAGAAAGGAACAGCTTGATTCGTCCCTGGGGGCCTACCGCGAAAACCGAAATTCGCAAATTGCGGGGATCATTCTCTTTTACTCTCACTAAGACGTAATTAGAGTGACAGAGAAAAATGCCCGCAATTGACGAATTTCGATTATCCCGGTAGCCGCCCTGAATCGCTGTCAATATTCGGTTTTGTAGGAAGTTTATTTTCTACTATTACTTATTTTGTGGTAGGTATATCTGACAAAAAAATATCTCTCATATTTTGAATAAATAATCCTAAATGTTTCAAAAAGTCGAGAAAATAATTATAGTTGTAAAAAACGCGCGTAACCCACCCAGATATACGGCTTTCGCTAACTCGGTCGCCCGCTCCGTGCAACCATTCCAGATATCGGACGTCTATAAACATTCAGTAACTACCCGAGCTTCGTGTTATAATTATGCCTTCCAACTCCGCACACTTCAGAAGTGTCCGCGTCTTACGTACTTAATGGGGCATAATAAAATAACCAAACCTTATACTTTAAAAATGTAGGCGTAAAAAAAGCTTCTTGTCTGTATACCTTGTCAGATCATGTTTTTAGATAAGTAACATGGCTTACAAAAATGTATTTGCTATATTTTTGCCTTTTACAAGTCTAAACTGCGCCTGGGTGATATTATTTCATATATTTCATAATCTTTCTTTAATATGAATAATATTATATATGTATACGTTCAGATGTCTGAATATTTTCAATTACGAATAATAAGTTTAAAAGATCTATACGACAGAGCTGAAAAGGATCCTAGATTTACTTTAATATCCCCTAAGGGATAAAGCAACTTATTCTCATATTCAGAAATAGAGAAATTGACATTTGCGAGCGCGTATTTCAAGAGATAACCGCATTGAGGTATTAAACTTTGTAATAATCACATTTTCAGAGGCTTATTTATATCATATTATTTTCTTTGATTCATTCACATATGCTGAAACACGCCCAACTTGTGAGTAAAAAATTGGCTAAGAGCATGTCGGGCTGCTCAGTGTAGGGTTTCGTAGTTACCATTCTGCCAGGCCAAACCCCATTCTACAAGGCCAGCCCTACCGCGAAAACCGAAATTCGCAAATTGCGGGGATCTTTCTCTTTTACTCTCACTAAGACGTAATTAGAGTGACAGAGCAAAATGCCCGCAATTGACGAACTTCGATTTTCGCGGTAGGCCTTCAGGCATCATGGCAGGGTTACGGGCCAAATGGAAGTTATTATTAAGTATCATGTACATTACATGCATAAGGGACTAAGGGAGTACCTTCGCAGGGCTTTGTACGTATTTTCACTAAGAAGAGAAGATTTTTTTCAATAAGGGCAATAACTCAAAAAAGGTTGGACCGATCATGTTCGCTATAGTTTTCATTCAAATATTTATTAAGCTTTTGTTTCACGGTTTATTACATATTTTTTGGACCCAAGGTTCAAAAGTTAGAGGACATATATCTTTTTCCGGAGCGATAATTTCCGAAAATATTAACTATTAAAAAATGGTTTTCGGAGACCAGTATTCGGTTTGAAAGACCTATCCAACGATACCCCAAACTATTGAGTCAAAGCGAAGAAAAAAAATGTAGTATATATTTTACAGTTCTGTCGCCATGCATGTATTCATGCCAAATTTCAGCTTTCTAGCACTAACGATTAAGGAGCAAAGCCGCGGACAGAAGGACAGGCAGACGTAGCGAAACTATAAGGGTTTCTAGATGACTGCGGAACCCTAAACAGGCGCGAAATTCAAATTGTTTATGGGAAGTTAACTTTTTTACAAATTTGCCGCCTTTTTCTACGACAAGAACGTACAGGCGAACGTGTGAATTGACGCAGTGTGCCATCCACCTTAAGTGGGTGCTAGACGGGTGAGTAAGTTCTCAAACTTATGGCTCGACGACTTTTTTGTTGGTTTTAAAGTACTCGTACTTAGGCTGAAACACGAGCGAAAAAGGCCGTCGAGCCGTAAGTTTGCGAAATGACTCGCACGTCTATATGGGACTTTAGAGTGCTCACTCGATATATAGATAAAAACCCATAAGTTTTAAGCGAGCTTTGCGAATACTTATCTGTAATACAAGTAAGATTTAATCTTAATAAGTATAAACTTTTCAGCGAGTTTTAAACTTATTATTAACCTCTTATCAACCCGTCAAAACATGCCAAGACAAACGCAATTTTGATTTGTTAATAAAAGATTCAAATTAGAATGGAATAGGAGACCTTTTTATATGGCTTTGGGGCGCTAGAGCATAATATGTTTTACCATACCTCCCATACAACTTGTGGCGAATCACCACGCATCCAAACATCTTTTATGGAGAAAAGTAAATAAAGTTGTTGTGGGCAACACAGCCAGAATGCCAGAGAGATAGAGACTATGATGTCACTTGTTATACTAAATATTTGAAACTAAATAATTATGTAGTTACTACTGCTAAATATTGTGTGCCTTCTAGCATAAACTTGATAGAATAAATGACGTAACAATCAGCAGTACTGTATCATTCACATCTTCGAGTACGTTCACCACCAAAAACTTTTTATTTATTAATTAAGGAATTCCCTGGCAATCGACTGGCAGTAGACGGTCAGGGCGGCCTCGTGCCACATGGAGGCGATCAGTTAAGAAGGAGGCTGGCTCATCTGGGCTCGGCTGGAAAGAGCTGGAAGTAGCCGCTCAGGATCGCGCCAAATTGAAAATTCTTCTGCAAGCCCTATGTCCCTAATGAGGGATAACAGGTTTACATCAAGTAAGGAATCTGATCTGATGTATGGAGTGAACACTCTCGGCTTACTTATATCTCTGTCTGTACTCATCAACATTTGAGCCGCCATTTTGTAAATACATTCATGTTTGACACATGCTCCGTAAAGTTTGACAATTTATTAATAAATAAAAAAGTTTTGAGTCCCTGTTCATTATCTCATTAAGTACATACATTGGCCTCGCCTAAGTTATTATCTGCAAACGTGACCAAAAGCGTTGCACGTGTATGTGAATACTTACACGAGTGAACACTCGTAAATAACGACACAATTTATTGACGACTTAATTAGATAACTTTATTACATATAAAAGGAGTATTTTTTGGAGAAATCGCGAAACGTCTGGTTGACGTAACTGGTGACCGAAGAGCTGGCGGCTTCCTCGCACAACGTATCAGTATTACGATACAACGAGGAAATGCCGCCAGCATCCTTGGTACAATGCCTCAAGGGCCTATTTTAGATATAAGCTAGTTATAGTAATTATCTGTATATATCCATTATGTATATTGTTATTGTAAATAAATACTTTTAAAGGAGTATCTCATTAATGCGGATCAGGGCTACATCAGGAAAGTGGGTTTCAAAATATTGTCCTTTGAATTGAAGTCGCAATTAATTTAAATAGGTCAACTAGCCAAGCAAATCTCAGCATCGCATTTTTCCCTGTCAGGTCATAAATTGTTTCAAAATTAAGTCTCGCTGTACAGTCAAGTGCAAAAATATGTATCGAAAGAATCGTCTCATAAATATGGTACTACGCTCTTATTACACTGGAATAAGATGCTATGGGACATATTTTTGAGTAAGATGTGTACACCCATATTTTTGCACTTGACTGTACCTACCTACGAACCCCTTAATTTGTAAGTGTACAAATAAAATGTGTCTTGGTTACATGAAATAAATGCAGTGAATTGAAATCTCGGCAATGAAAATCCGTCCCGATCGTGCTCTAGTTCTTGCGGACAATTTGATTTCGCACGAATTTGCATAAATAATATTGTTAGACAAACTAATCTAGAACAACAATAGATGGAGGATATTTGATTTATGCGGAATGTGTGTGCGGAACTAGAGGGATGACAACGCACTGTGTGAATTTACGCAAGCTCATACTATATTCGTAGGTATTTATATAGTACGAGTATATACGTGTTTCATACATAATAGGTAGTACTGGAATAAATTAAAGCAAAGGACATAAGATTGTTTTATTATGGAAATCATCCTAAATGGGGTAAAAAGAAGGGTAGAAATAACTATTAAAGTAGGATATGAAACTACTAATTACATTCAAACAAAGTCACGGACAGAAATTATTCTTAAATAATTTCAAAATGTTCACTGGCACCATTATTAAGTCCTAAGAGAGCTACGAGCGGTCGGGTTGAGCTGCAGCGAGGCCAGAAGACGAGCTGAAGATAGGAAGGCGTGGCGCGAGCTTGTGAAGGCCCTTTGCACCTCTGGGGTGCCTTGGGACAACAACAACAACATTATTAAGCAACTTCATATTTTCGCCGACTAAGTCAATGTTTAGCTGAAAAAAAAAACAATCTTTATCAAACAGCTGTCTTTAATCTATTCGTATTATGGGAATAAAGAAGGGACCCTATAACGGGTCCTTTTTCCTTTTCACCCTAAAAAGGAAAAGTTAATATCCCTTAAATTCCATTTATCCATTTCCCTGTTAATTTGGATGTGGTTTCGAGGACCGTTCGATTCAAAACGAGATAATGTGCCCCCACAGATCTGAAACTCATTACTCAGTGAATTGATTCAACACATGTAAAATCCCGGAGGCCGGATTTTGTTTTGATATTTATATACGTTCTTGAGTTATCAGGTTAGTTAGTTAGTTAGTTAGTTTTGTTAGTTTTGCTGGACATTTTCCGCAAATCGACAACCATTGTGCCTATTTTGCGTCAAAACGAGGTAGCACTATTCTAGCCACCCCAGCTTCACCACGAAACCTAGAAGTGTCTTCCGGCCCGATTCGAAGAATGAGATACGATAAAGTTCTAGTTTAGATAAGTTCTCATTTAGATATCGTTTGTATGACGTATAATTGACAGAAGCAGCTCGATCCGGGCAACCAATGTCACTTTGACGTTGGAAATATCGTAGATAGATCTTATTGGGATCACAGCGGAATCGAAATAAACGTCAATTATGACATGTCGTTTAGTTATCGATCTTTTAAAGATCTTGGCAAGATCTTAAACGTGTCTTAATCATTCTTCGAATCGGGCCTTTCAGGTTGCTAACTGCCTCCTTTAGTGTGCACGGAGTCCCTAGGTATTTGTTGCTGCATACTCCTAATTGTTTTTAGTCTAGGAGAATATGTTTTGCTGTTTCCTCTTCTCCCATGCACGCTCTGCACATGGAGCTGTCTGTGTTATCAGGTATCTCAACCGCAAGATCCATGATTCAAAATATTGCTTATTCTAGTTGTCCTATATTCGATCAAATTAGATCTATAAAAAGCGTTCTGAGCATTAAATTTCCAGTAAGCTGGAATCGTTTTAATGCCTTCATTTGGTCCTAAATGCGTGTAATCCCAGGAGGCATGGATAACTTTTGAGAGCGAAAGTTTTGCTCTTTTTCAGTTTTTGCTTATTTCAACAAGCACTTTTAAATAGTCTTTTACAAATATAAAATCGTAAGAGCAAATTATGCCTCACAAGATGACTTTTGATGCATTTCGAAATGATTCATGACATGACTTCTGATGCATTTTGTGAGCAGCACGGTGGTTAGCAGCAGGCTTGGAGGTCACGGTCAAGGTTGCACCAAAATTAGATGAAAACCGTATGAAATTAATGAAATCATTTTCATCCATATTCTGTTAATTATTCTCTTTCCGAAAAAGAAAAGAAAAAAGCTTAGGCTTCTCTTTCGGAAAGAGAGACCGAGGAGGGCTTACCTCCTACGTGTACATGTTCAACGCAGCTGGCCAACTTAATTGTCACGCGTGCAATAGAGTATTTAAGAGCAAGTTCGGCCTGGCCAGCCACATTAGGGCTCATGCTAGACAACGTCCATAATGTGTTTATTTGGGGTCGCCGTCATCGAAAACGATGAGGAGGACTATATATATATTAATTATTCATATCATATTGTGAAATCAGAATCGGCCCCCGGGATGGACGAGGCATTTGAGACGGATACGACCCCAAATCTAATCATACAAACGTAGTCCAAAATTTTTCTCTCTGGATATTAATTTTACTGACACAATTCGACGTATATCAACCACAGCTATGCTCCTTCAAGAGTTTTAATTAATATTATTTTAAAAATTGTTTTTCGCTCCCAACTCCTACAAAAAATAAAAATATATATATAAAAAATCAAACGAAGAGAGCTATGTTTCCTGTAATGTTAATAAGCAGAGAGGAAAACGAGGACTATGTTTGTATGGAGAAGCAGTCGGCCCCATTCCTCTTATTAGCCTCGTTTTTGTGAAAAGTTGAATCTGATAGGAATTTTAATGAATTTCCATGAATACAGCGGAAAGAAGGGATACTATATGATAAATTGAAGTGATTAAAGTTTTGAAACGTAAGTAATACGGTATCAATCGATTCCTTACTGTTAAATGAAAAAGAGTGTTTACAGTACATATGGGGCTACTTTATAGCACTAGTGCGAGAAGTAGCATATTATGTTACTGTGTCGAACATTTAAAGGGCCATATGTACTGTAAAACGTTGTACGATACATGTGCGAATAGGTAATTCGCAACTCGTGTCGATTTAAAACACTCCCTTCGGTCGTGTTTTAATTTATCGCCACTCGTTTCGAATTTCCTATTTTTCGCACTTGTATCGTAATGTACTATTATGTGCCCTGAAATAAAAGAGGAAGGAACGAAAGGGACGTTATAGAGCAGCGGTCACTGTTAAGTACTGGACATACACACGCGAGAAGATGCGCGGGAGGCGGGCATGGGCAGAGAGCGCGACGTCATCGCGGCAGGCAACACACACTCGGCTTCACCTACTCCACCGGCAGCGGACGAATGCTGAATTAGTTTTTTTTATAATTGTTTGGCTAGGATAGCTTTGTAACTAAGGGGGAATAAACCAGCCTATTTTAATACACTCGACATTATTATTTAATTCTAAAGTTATACTGCTGTGTGTATGCAGGGTAACGATATCAAATTTCAAAGAAAACCGGTCAAGAGCATGTCGGGCCATGCTCAGTGTAGGGTTCCGTTGTTACCCTTCCGTCACAATAAGCTAAACTGGAGCTATTAGTATAGTGGTTTGTTAACCAAGGGATGAAATGGTACCTTTCACCCGAGTTAAACAAATAGGCAAATTTGCATAATCAGTACCTAATTAAGGTAATAGACATACTTGCAATCGGAGACTTTGCATGTCTAAAGATAAATATCCCATAGCAAAAAACATTTAGATTGCTATATATATGGAAAAAAAACACATATTTTAGCAAACTGCAGTCATTTTAAAATGAATTTGTTCATAAAAAAATAAGTCCAAGACATAATGCATTGCACATGAGTGCAATAAATGAATAGAAAACACACAAATCACCATACACGTGCCTTTAAAAAATGACGAGTTCCCTCAAGTCCTCATGGATCCCCTCATCAGATCAGAACCAAATTAAAATAGGACCAACTTGGAGATAAATCCTTTCAAACAAAAAAAGAATTACTCAAATCGGACCACAGGTGTCGGAGTAATCGGTGATCGTACGGTCAAGGAATTTAATTTCAGTACCATTTCGTACCTTGTCACAGTGACAATAGTATGGGGTTTGTAGCGACTTTCATATTAATTGCCACTGTGATAAGGTACGAAATGGTACGGAAATTAAATTCATTGACTGTACATAAAAAAAATTGTCACAACCGAATACAGAACCTCCTCCTTCTATGAAATTGAAGTCGGTTAAAAACTAACATTTTGCTGTAGTCCACTTTAAAATCTTGAGTAGTTTCTCTAATTTACAACATTACCAGAGATTTGTCGTCAAGACTAAAGTAAACCGACTACTGTTTTATCTTAATTGAAAGTTTATTTGCTCCTACAGTCCGCCACACAACTATCTATTATACTTTCAAGTATTTTTCCCCTTGTACCAATAACATAAAGTTTAAAATTGTACAAAGAACTTGTGTTGCGAAATGTACTTATGTACTTAACCCGCTTTGTATCCTCAAACAGAACTGAACAGGATAAGAGTAATTAAAAAAAAGGCGACACACAAATCTGAATCTAAAGGGCTGGAAATAAAGTAAAAAGTCTTATCTAATCTTTATGTAAAGAGGTCCTTAATCCTTCTCGTGCGGTCACGTAAACAAAAGGTTATATAAATGAAGACAAAGAGACCTACTTGAGGATAAGTATTTTTTCAGCACATAAGCTCAGAAAGGCTCTCTTTATCGTTCAAAAAATATAGCAAAGTTGCATATTATCCTCTAGAAAAAGAGTGGGTGTAAAGTAAAGGGTGGTATTGCATCTGTCCAACGTCCTGGTTTGCATCTCGCATTTTGCTTAATGACAGAGTAAGATGCAATGCACATTGGACAAAGCAATTGGACAGGTGGAATACCACCAAAAGTAATTTTCACCCTACCAGCTCTTAAAGGCTCTCTTTATTCGTCAAAAACTGATAAATTTAAGTCTCAGTTTGTCCATAAGAGTAGTAAAATAATTATGAATGCAAATTTAAAGTTGTTTCCTCATGTTAGCTGGTGGGATTGACATTAAAGTGATGATTTTGAAGATAAGTAATATATAGCATTCATTTGGATTTTAATCGTAATGTTTTAAAGTTAGTTTGTTCCTAGCGTTGGCGTGGTCGAAAATTTTGTACACAGCTCGGTAGCAAACTTTGTTTAACTTTGATTCCACTTTAAGAACCACTCTCTACGCTTGTAGATTCAATTTTGGAACTTTCTGCTTGCTCGGGTATCAATATTCGCACGACTAGTTAAACAACAACATGCTCTTAAACTTTCAACTGTGAAGGAAAGTTTTGGCTTTCAGTTATATTAATCAGATTTTGACTCTAACTTCAGATAAAGTTATAATAGTTCAACTACACGCGTTGAAGATAAATGTGAGCTTAAATTTCTATGCGAAACAAGTAACCACGCTTGTTTTCTCAATAGCATGCGCGCGTTGATTGCAGAGAAGGAATGAAAGATGGAGGTAATGGCAGGATGAGATGAACGAATGAACGAGTAGATAAGTGAACGAACGGCTTATGAATGTATTATGTTCAATTTATTTATTAGTTATAGTATTCATCTGTATATATCCATTATGTATATTGTTATTGTCAATAAATAGATTTAATTATTAAATAAAAAAAAAATAAAAAAATTTGATAATTACATAATATTTTTTGTAATTTGCATGTCGTTTTATTTTGGCCCAAATATGACATAAGACCTACCTTGCGATAACAATGATTTAAATTTTCACGACTTTGTCACATTATTATTTTAAATACACAAGAATTAATATAATTAAACTACAAAACTACCATATAATAACCGACTTCAGAAATTACCAAAAGCGCCATACATGTACCTATAACATTTTTTTTATTTTTATTTAGAACACAAACAGTCACATATACAAATGGATTTGAAGTACAATGTAGAGTACTTAACATACTTAAGAATCATAGACCTGGAGGTTCATTATTAAGTACACATTTGAAGAGTTCCCTCGATTTCTCCAAGATCCCATCATCAGACCCCGACTTGGTGCCAACGGGACTATCTCGGGGTTATACCCGTTCGATGAAAAAAAAATTGAAAATCGGTTCACGATTCTCGGAGATATCGAGTAACATACATACAAAAAAAAATCAGTCGGATTGAGAACCTCCTCCTTTTTTGTAGTCGGTTAATTACAATATGTCATAAAAAACATCCAACAACCAACAAACTCGTGGAACGTTTAGTTGACAAAACAATGTTTTACCAAACTCATAGTTCGCATAGTTTCATTCGGCGAATTATCATTTGCGAAGATATGCGAAAATTGTGCAGCACTGGTATATGCTATTATAATGATTCGTGGATTTATTCCAATCAAACAGGGAAAATTGTTTTCACCACTTCAACTGGTAAAGGCCCTCTTGATTGTTCAAAAACTAATGAGAAAGTTGCATTTTATCCACATGTGGGGCAAAGTAATCAGATGCAAATTTTGAGTCGTTTCCTTATGTTAGCTGGTAGAATTGACTTTTAAATGATGATTTTGGATGATAAATTTTTAATTAAGTTCATTTGGATTTGATTTGGTTTGCTTTTTTTTTGGTATGTCATAGTTAGTATTTTCCTTGCGTTGGTGTGGTGAAAAAATGTTGTGTTTCACTCGGAGGCAAAGTTTTTTTAACCCTCGTGCCTTGAAACCCTCGCAACGCTCAAGATTCCACTTCTTGAACCACTCGCTACGCTCGTGGTTCAATTTTGGAATCTTTCGCTTGCTCTGGTATCAATATTAGCATGAGCTGTTAAACAACAACTTTGCCCCCTTGTAAAACAAATAACTATTGTGATGTAATTGACGGTTAACGGATTATTGAATAGCGAATTATCATTTTAAAAGAATTTAGTTTTATTTTAAATGATTTGTTTTTGGCGATGGGTGTTTAGGCCGCGGACTGGACGCAAGCAGCGCACGGCGCGGCGAGCGGCAAATCAAGATCGTTCATACATTTGGCCGAGCGCAATGTATGATGGCCTTGATTTGCCGCTCGTCGCACCGCGCGCCGCTTGCGTCCAGTCCGCTGCCTAAATAGACGTTCTATTTTGACGAAACCTAAGGTAGGCGAGCTTTCTGTAATATGCCGAAGCCTACGCTGTGAATCTAATGGTATGGTATTTTGTTTTTGTTTAATAAAGATTTAATAGGTATCTTTAAAAGTATATATGTTACGAGTAATGTTAGAAGGTTAATTAAACTCAAGTTTACCCGGGTATAATTAGTATTACCCAAGCCTTTTGGGTAAAGTCCGAAAATTTAAATATCATTAATCTGTATTCGGCGTTTACCCGTACACATCTAGGGTAAACTTGAGCCCATTCCCCGTAACATATGTATATACGAAATTCGCTATAATATGTAAAGGCATATTTTGATTTTACAAAAAGATGGAGTTTTTGTTATGATACAACCTTTAAGTGCATCTCACACTGACTCTAATTGTGATAACAGGGGATTTGTTTTTGATATGATCTTGCAGCTGTCAAAAGTGACATTTCTGTTTGAAAATGTTACTGTTGACAGCTGACAGACCATATCAAGACAGATAACATGTTCTTACGGTCAGAAATTTAGAATAAGCCTCCAGTACATTTCGCACCAATTGGAGCGAGCGATCGTCAAGGTCGAATGTAAGTATCATAACGATCAGAAACTTAACAAATTATAACTGAATACCTACCGCTTTATAACTCTCAAAGATAATTTCATCCACGAGAATATTCGTCGTACATTTTGGACATTTAAATATAAAAATAAATGGTATTCTAAAAGCACAAATGAATCTGTCATTTTCATGCTCTATTAAGATTCCATTCGAAACGTAATAAAAGAAGTGGGTATAACAATTGTCGATTTACTTTCGGCCCGATTCAAAGAATGAGATACAATAACGATAAGTTCTGGTTTAGATAAGTTATCATTTAGATATCGTTTGTATGTCGTATAATTGACAGAAGCAGCTCGATTCGGGCAACCAATGTCACTTTGACGTTAGAAATATCATAGATAGATCTTATTGGGATCACAGCGGAATCGAAATAAACGTCAATTTTGACATGTCGTTTAGTTCTCGACGTTTTAAAGATCTTAAACGTGTCTTAATCATTCTTCGAATTGGGCCGTCTTTCATTTCTACGAATACGGAATATCAGTATATGTCTTGATGGCATAAACTTTAGAAAAAAAAAATCGGACAAGTGCGAGTCGGACTCGCCCTTCGGGTTTCGTACAAAATTATATTTTGTTTTTAATATTTTTTTTTAAATTTTAACAAATATATCGTTTTAAGATGTATTTTTTTTTGTAGTATAAGAAGATATTACTTGCCAAATTTCTTAGTTCTAGGTCAACGGCAAGTACCCTATAGATTTTGATTCTCTTGAGAGAGTCGAAATATACGTTTTTTGTGGCATAAATGGCCGTATCTTTTTTTAACGTTAACTTAGAAGTTTGATTTTTTTACAGTTTTAAGGAACTGTAAATTTAAATATATGGTTCTAATTTCAACTCGATACCTTTACGCGTTCCCAAGAAAAGGGCCTTGACAAACAGACGTACGGACGAACGGACAACAAAGTGATCCTATAAGGGTTCCGTTCTTTCCTTTTGAGTTGAATCGTTTAAAACTGTTTTCACTAAAGTTATCCTTCATAATAACGTTCATTATTTTTCATTTATCATGCTCTGAAAGCGGGTCGTTATTGTTCTAAAAAGTGTGCAGAAAACGATACTTTTCTGCTCTAGAGCACTGTCGGACTATTAGCACTCTCACTGCGTTCGAACGCCAAACTACCTCGACAGAAATAATTGCCTTTCATCCCTTGGTTAACAATCTACCTACTCAAAAGTTATTGTTATGGGCACTGACTTAATTATTCGCTAGCGTGTGCGCAACTTACTTTCTATGTATCTCGCTCGTACTGCATATTAGTGCGATTATGTCAGTGACAAGCTCGTGGTAGCCGTACTGTTGGACCCGTTTACATAATATTTTTTGTAATTGGCATGTCGTTTTACTTTGGCCCAAATATGACATAAGACCTACCTTGCGATAACAATGATTTAAATTTTCACGACTTTGACACATTATTATTTTAAATACACGAGAATTAATATAATTAAGCTACAAAACTACCATATAATAACCGACTTCAGAAATTACCGAAAGCGCCATACATGTTTGAATTTGGAATTTTTGAGCGAGAATCAATAGTAGATTGTTAATCAAGGGACGAAAGGCACCCATTTCTGGTGAGATATTTTGGTTTTTCAAGCTAATAGTTGGGTTCAAAACGTGTGACGTAATTAATGAATGACCTCTCCATGTCGTTTTTTCCCTTCGAATTTATAAAAGCAAATTTGAGAGAGACGCCTAACACGATAAACTATAAAAGCGAAACAATCATATCCGTACGGTTATGCAAGAAATGCCGTAACTAATAATATTTCTTATAACTGAAGTTTTTACAGCTCTTTTGGAAGATGGAACGTAAAACGAACCGTAAAACGTGTACTTATATATTATACAACCTACTTGGTTCGTATGACTTATCGTGGATACCACGTCGTATCGTGGGTATGTGTGTTGGCCCCGCCATGCGACGCCGTAACGTTGCACGACGCCGCAACGTGAGACGACGTCGTATCGTGGGTATGTGTGTTGGCCCCGCCATGCGACGCCGTAACGTTGCACGACGCCGCAACGTGAGACGACGTCGTATCGTGGGTATGTGTGTTGGCCCGCCATACGACGCCGTAACGTTGCACGACGCCGAGTTATCGCGCATTTCGCTTGTACTTGTCCGTACATGTTGTCGCGCGGGCTACACGCAGGATAACTAAATGACATGGTTCAAATATAATTCTGATGTCAGTGACCGTTCAAATAGGGTTGTTTCCAATTTTTTTAAACGCTTGTATTACGTTCTATATTGACTAAAAGTTGCCCTAAAATTAAACTTTTATACTAAAAACGGCTTTAAATATGTTAAATTAACAAAATATATTTTGACAGATGCTTTCGCGCCCAAAACGCTCTTTGAAAATAGTGTGATGTCACAGTTTACGGTTTGACACATAACTACATACACACGTAGAAGATACGAACTGTCAACTGACATTTGTCATTTGTTGTTTATCGCCTAACTGTCAACAGTGTCAATCCGAGAGTTGTGACGTCATCAGAATCTTCAATGACGTTTCGAGTTTGGTCACGTGACGTGTGCGAAAAGATATTTTAAATTCAATATTTACAAAAATATGGTCATTACAGGTCCCCTAAAAGTAGTTTAACATGTTCTTATAATCCAAAAGAATTTATTGGGATACAATTCTGCCCTAAGATTTGTAGATGGAAACAACCCTATTGGCCCGTGAGTAACATATCACGTTTTTTGAGCAAGTGTGATGAAAAGATGACGACCTGTCTGGAGTAGTGGGTAATGACCCTGCCTATGAAGCCGATGGTCCCGGGTAACGGGGGTCCCGGATAAGGAGGATCGCGAATAAGGGGAGTCCCGGGTAAGGGGGTCCCGGGTAAGGGGGTCCCGGGTAAGGGGGTCCCGGGTAAGGGGGTCCCCGGTAAGGGGGGTTCCGGGTAAGGGGGATGCCGGGTATCTTGGTAACGACATTTATTCGTGTGATGAGCATGGATATTTGTTCTTGAGTCATAGGTTTTTTCTATATATTTAAGTATTTATAAATATTTATATATTATATGTATCGTTGTTTAGATGTCCACAACACAAGCCTTATTGAGCTTACCGTGGGACAGTCAATTTGTGAAATAATGTGTTATTATTAAAAAAAAAGATACATGTTTACTATATAAATAACATAAAATTATTTGTCCTTCTCAAAGATATAATAACCCCTTTATTCAATATCCAACCACTTTCTGCTATTTTAATACCGTTTCTCATTTCTTTGAATTAGTTTGCATAAATACAAAGCGGCTACTTTTAAAATAAGGTTATTTAGAATGGTTAAGCGAAACGAAGTCAGCATGTTTTATGCTAATGAGGTTTAGGTTAATAGTACATTTTCCTGGCTCGGAAGTAGCTACTTGCTGGCTGAGGATTCGTTTTAAACGGACGACCTTGGGAGTCCGTTTAATTGAATCCGAAGTCAGCAAGTGGCCTTCCAGCCAAGTCATATATAGTGTTTTTCTCAAGAATGGTACTAGAAATATAAATATAATAGAAATATTTTACAGAAGCAACGGTCTAACGTAAGTATATATTTTTTGTACGCAACATTGCAGTCCTGAAATCGAGACTGCAATATTTTTAACATTTTAATTCTTGACTGATCTATTTTTTAACCGGCAAAGTCAATTTTGCCGGCCTGTTTTGACAAAATATATTTACTATTCAGTTATACAGGATGAAATAATTTGCGGCTCTTAAAGATGAACTAAAATATTTTCATTTATCATGTTCTGAAAGAGGATCATTGTTGTTCAACGAGGTGTGCAGAAAGTAATACGTTTCTGCACTAGAGCATTTTACATTCCAACGTACATTTTTTTTATAAGCAATAAAAATTTGGTTTTCTATGGATTTGTTGGGCAATTTCCATTCTAATATTTAACTCCTCATTCCATATATAACGATATTTTTACCTAATTTGTTGATTGAAAATACCCTTGAGAAGTACTATATAAGTATATACTTTGTCATATTTTTTTCAAATGAAAAGTGGTTTTGGCGCCGGTGAAAGGCACCATTTCAGTCTCGGACTATTGGCGCTCTCACTGCGTTCAAGCGCCAGTGAAAAATATCACGACAAAAATGGGTGTCTTTCAACCCTTGGTTAACAATCTACTATTTATGTTGGGTATAATAAAGAGCAGCAGATTATATATAATGGGATAGTTATATATATATTAACTGTACAACATAATTTCCCCGAAATTGTACAACTTATTGATTTTAGGGCTTTAAAGGTTTGGGAAGGCTACATATATATCCTATGTATACCAGGTGTTTCCTGTAACAGGAGCAATAAATTAAACTGTAGGCTGTACCCCTCAAACTGACCAAACATTTGTTCAACAACTTTGAAAAATAACACGTTTTGATTTTTATTTTATTAATTATTACACATCGAAGTTAATTCTAAGACGCAATGTATTGCGAATTTTGTTATGTTTAAAGCGTGACAAAGCAACTTCAAACACACTGACGTCAGCGTACATTGAAAATAATATTAAGTTTTTTATGAAAAAGTTCAAATCTACAGATTTCATAATTTTTAGAAGCTGTTACTCAACAGTTATATCGTTTTAGGAGTACAATATATGGTTTAATTATTTACTCGTGTTACAGGAAATACCCGGTATATCATTTGTATTTGTATGGTTAAGTAGTTTTTGTTAATTTAGGTTCATTGTTTCCTTTAAATATCCCGTATATAGTCAAAATTATCGCACGAGTTCCACATTTTAATAATAAAGTACTAACAAATGCCCGCAACTTTGTCCACATGGAACCCGTTTTTATCCGGGTTTACCTCTCAAACTAATTTTGGGAACAACCAGTTATTAATTTCACTAGGGATAAAATTTGTTGTTTGTTACCTGGGGCCTTATTCGACATGCACAACTGTCAAATTTCGCGTCCACATCAAATCAACACTTGATTCTATCGCATGTTGATTGTATCAAGTGTTGATTCTATCAACTGTGGATATTATCATTTGGAACAATCAAAACTCATTCATAGAAAAAATAATCAAACTAAAATCAACTTTGTTTATTACTACTATACAGTTTGTAATGGCTCTGAACTCGAAGTGGATCGGTTTGATTTGATTGTCACCTGACTGTGGATTGCTAATGTCAAATTTTGACAAGTGTTGATTTTATTGCTAGACTTTATTGTCTATGGGCTTGGGCACCATCTTGGATTTTTTGACGTACGACAGGGAATACCCTTCCTTTCATACAATATATGGCATAGAGTAAGGCGTCTTTTTTTTAAAAACATAACTTTACAAGAATCAGCGACATCTTGTATCCGATAGTATAAGTAATGCGCTATGAATAATGCGGCGGCGAGTAGTGAAACTATACCTGACAATGTCAATCAATTAAAAAGTGACCACACAGTTGATGGTCGATAAAGGCGATTATTAATTGAATTTTAACGACAATAAAGCACTATTGACATGCGATCTTTTTGTTGAACCCACACCTACACGTCGAATAATGCTCGCTCCACATATTCTCCTAGAAACGCTCAAAATTGTAAAAAAAATTGATGCAATTTACTCCGCACCCAGTCTCAACTTGCTTCTAAACCACGTTCACGAACCAAGTTGTAACCTAACACATCTGTAAATATAAGGCATATGATTTAGAGATAAAGTCCGTTTTTTTTAAATTACGAGATGGTTCATGAATAACCTTTATTACTATAAAAATAATACTACATTTGTCAAAAAAAAATTCTGTATTGCGCTATTACATAATGCATAAAATTGATATAAAGATAGGTACCATAGTAGCTCGCTCACTTGGTCTATCAACAACTATTTTAATGCTCTTTGTACTCGTATACGCGACCCCATTGTATGTACAGTCGCCATCAGATATATCGGAACGCATGTATGAGATCTCAAATTATTAAGATAAGACCTACTGTCCTGTCTATATTACTTACCAAGACCTAAGTACCTATTATTTATATGTACCTACACAAAGAGAATTCCTATGTTAAAAGGAGATTAAATACATATTTTGTTATTCAACTACAAATAAAATAAAATTTATCTTTTTCAGTTAACACATTTTTTTACCGATTTCTTTAATAAAATAAAACATTAAAGTATTATGTGACTATATTTCATTGTCTTCGGTGTAGATTATTTACTGATGTTCCAATTTCCTGTATCAGTTTGGTACCAGGAAATATAAAAACTACACCTCTTCAAAAACTTTGCTGGTAGTTCGACATCTGTAAGTTTAAATATAAAACATGATAAAAACACTTAAGTCAAAAACGTATACATAAAATATTTGCCCTATATTCTGGTCGCTCGGTAGGGTGCCCAGAAGGCTGGGTGCATTTCCGCGCTGGTTAACAATGCTGATCCTCTGGTCACCAGAAGCCTAAATAAGGCGCTCTCATAGAGCCACGCTAGTGCCCTACAGTTTCAAATTCAACCCCAAGTGCCACAAATATGTAGTTAAGGGTTTAAATTCTGGATCAAGAACATGGAATACTATTCGCTAGTAAGGCCATAGGTATTAGAAAAAAATAATAGTAGGAGACGGCCGTGGTCATGGTAGGTGGTACAGGTGGGCCAGGCAAGCTCTGAAATTATGCACCTATTTTACTATAACTTTGTTCACCTGTGTATATTTACTGTTTCCATGATAATCATTTTTAATATGTAGCCCGTGTAATCGGGCTGTATAATTGGTCTCATATTTTTTAACACAAAATCATAATTTTAATTCAATAATTAATGGTGTTTTACATATCAATCATTAATGTTTAATGTACCTATTTTGCAAAATTTTCTTGCATATAATAATATTGTTTACTTCAATTGACGTGTTTATTATTTTCGTTACTATGTCAACGTTAATACTTAAAAAATTATAACGTGAAGGTTGAGTCCGCAGTACAGTTACAGTTTACGTACATAGTGGCATTAGCACAGTCGGATTAGGACCAAACTCGAAATGTCTGAACAGTCATGAAATTTGGTATGTATATACGCCCCTTAAAGACCCCTTTTTCATGCCCACACCATTTGACATTTGGGGACCTCGAGGAACCGCAGCCATCTTGGAAAATGTGGACCATCCAGGAGAAATTCGCGTTTTACTCTAAATCTACGTTCTTTATTCAATAATCGTGTAAGGCAACATTCAAGCTTATAAAATACTACATAAAATAGTTTTAGACATCTTTGCGAAAAAAAATGATCTTGCTGTAAAAAATACTTGCTAAACCCAGATTTAGCCCTTATACCCTTTCATGGGATATTCTCTTAATAGGAAACTTGGAACAATAAAAATTCCACTTTTAACTATACATTTGTACATAATCTACCCCAATATCAATATTTTACTTGACTGCAACTTAACCAGAAAGTAGGGTTATGGGTATAAGTACTGAGGATTCAGGACACCCTGTACCTTAGGATACTGGACGGATTTTTTAAATGACGTATTATTTAGCCCTAAACTTTTTTCTTCCGTTAATTTTAGTAACTTTGTATTGCATAGCACTTGTATACTAACTGTGGATCTACTGATGTCTGTTTTACTGTACTCCGCTCAATAGTTTAGGCGCTAGAAGAAAAAATATGATTTAATATTCGGAGTCCTCTCAAGGCGGCTGTATTGATTTTTCTTTAATAGAACAAGTAAAAGTAGGTTGTGAATGGCAAGAGAAATCTAACGATACGTCATTTAAAAAAATCCGTCCAGTATCCTAATACCTAGCTACTGGGTGTACTGAATCATCAGTACGTACACCCATAACCCTTCTTTCTGGTATAGTCACAGTAGAGTAAAATGTTAATATTGGGGTAGACCACGTACAAATGTATAGTTAAAAATAGAATTCATATTCCTCCGAGTTTCCTTTTAAGAGAATGTCTCCTGGAAGTGTATAAGCGTTAAACTTAGATTCAGCAAGTATTCTCTATAACAAGATGTATTGTTCTGCAAAGATATCGAGGACTTTTTTGTGTAGAATTTAATAAGTTTTAATGTTGACTGTTGTGTTGATGGTACACATTTTCCAAGATGGCTCGGATTCCTCGAGATCCCCAAATGTTAAATGGTTTGGGCATGAAAAAGGGGCCTTTAATTTATATACATAATAAATTTCATGACTGTTACAGAGATTTCGAGGTTGGTCCTAATCCGATTATGCTACATAGTGCGTCCGCAGCAAATTCGGTTCTCCATACAAATGTAGTTACGCTCTCATTTTAAAATGACTTGCTAGATTGCTCTGAAACTTTGTACTTATAATATGATATGGTATGTCTATGCCTATAATTAATTTAAAACATAAATGTGAAATGAGAGCCAGTTAAGTTCAATATTAAGAATATGAGTCGTTGTTGATTCGCCGACAACGGAATTGAGATCTATATGGGTCCCATGTTCTGTGCTGTGTAGAAAATCCTGAAATTATAAAAGATTTGTCTTGGCTAGTTTTTACGTATAGGCTACGTATCACCGAAACGTCACAAACACCACGAAGGTTTGGCTTGTACGGGCCGTCGTTTTTCCTATATTCTTACACGCTGCGGAGACCTGGACTATCCGAAAGACAGAGGAAAAGACGATAGACGCCCTAGAAATATGGTGCTGGAGGAAAATGCTGGGGATATCCTGGACCGAGTTTCGGACTAATGTCTCCATCCTTAAAGAACTCCGTATCAAGCAGCGCCTTTCGACTCTCGTAAAGACCCGCATACTCAGTTTTTTCGGTCACGTCTCGAGGAGGAACAACGACTCCATAGAGCGTCTAGTGGTGCAGGGTAGAGCAAACGGAAAAAGACCGCGCAAAAGGCCACCTATGCGATGGACTGACCAAATCAAATCTGCCATGAAGGGTCCCCTGAACGCATTTGCCAGAATGGCCCCCAACCGCGAAAAATGGCGAGAAATCGTACGGCAAGCAACATCTGCGCCTGATATCAGCAGTTGACCACGACGCTCTGCAAAGAGTACAACGACAAAGAAGAAGAAGACGTATCATATTTGTCTAAAATTTGGTTTGTTGGTACACACACAAGGGATAGTCTCTAGCTAGGTACGGGGTGCCACACTCGTCAGCGCGACGGCGATATTTTTTACCTTTTACCTAAAAATCTCAAATTTGTGTACGGGCTCAGCTCCTGTTTCGTCTTAAGCCTGAATTTAACAGATTCTGACTCACAGGGGGCTTTGAGCATGCTGTTGCGTTCGTTTTCAAATTTTGAAAAAAAGAACTAGCCTAACAACACAATAAATGCTTGTTTTTCCGCATTCTTCACTATATCTCCCTGTCTCACTACTATCTGACCTTCTAACCCAGAGGGGAAAATATACCTTATTGGGGCTACTCCATCTTCCTCATGATAATTATATATTTTACTTTACTGTAAAGCAATCGGTACATGTTACAAGATGCACATTGTTAAGAGCCGGGGTTAGAACCCACGACCATTGGTTTTAAAATGAAGCTTTGTATATAATTTGTATTTTTATAATAAATCTGTTTTCTTGTTGACATTTTGTGGTATTGTATTGCTTTATGTTAATTGTCAAGATAGTTCTTTCATCCTGGACAATTGACACATGCGTCACATGTACGTTTTATGATAGATCTACATCGACGTAACTGCATGTCATTGTCAAAGAGCATATAATCACTACGTTTTAAGAGACGGGACTTCCATACTAGCGAGTGGAATCAGTTTGTTTCGCAAATCATTACCAAAATGTACGACAAAGAACCGTCAAAGAACCATAGTACCAACATAAGCGATTTAAATAGTGTAGTACGCTACACGCTTACGATTCTTATCGATATCGATAAAATGGGGAGGGTTGAAACATAGGCTCCTGTCTACAAATTTTGTACTCGAAATCAGGTTAGCATCGAGTCCACATTTAAGTTGTATGTTATATAGTGGATAGTTCTTAATTGGACTACTATCTGGTCGGGCTTAATGTGGACCCGAATTATTTTAATACAGTTTTTAAGTCGTGTTTTTTTATTTTATTAAATGCTTGATTTTCATAATTATGTGCACATACATGTTTGAATAAATGTAACTTTTCTATGGGAAAATGTATCAGGTCTTCGTTCCCAACAAATTTGGCCCACTGCATGCATCTGAAAACATACAGCCTTGGAAAAGCATGACTTTATCTACAGTTTATATTCCATGTGTTTGCTAATGAGATGATCAACTGATTATTTCGCGCTAATATGCATCTATAAAGAATTCGACGAATTAATTATGGTCATATTGCATGCTAGTTCTAAGGAAATTTCACATATTTAATTTAATTATTTACACTGATATACAAATAAAACTAGTTATCGATAGTTATAGTACATCCCTAGTTCACAACGAAAAATAATGTAAAATATCTAATTTTCGATGTGTTTATAGCCTGCTGACCCAAAATAAGGTCAAAAGTATCTAAAGCAATACTTACCAGTCTTCATCCAAGGGAAATTTCGCCATAAAATCCCTTTTTTCGTGATTTTCTCGAGTGGCTCGCTTGCCACATATTTCACACTTAGTAAACCGTTTTCTCGCTGGCATTGTAACAAACTCGCTCTTTGCTCTGATCACGGTTGACTATTTTCGATTTTTGCACTAAATAATAAAGAAATTACACGAAATACCCGAACAAAACATTGAAGCCTTCAAAACAAACAAAGCAATTAGGCTGACAGTAGACTTGATGTAAACTTGACAGAATAAATAGCACTGACGTTTTCTTTTTCTTCGTTGGCAATGATTTGCGAAACAAATTCCATACAAAACTTTTTTCTTCCTAGTTGCGTCAGCCTGATCGGAATTTGGCAGCTAACTCCATCTTGCGTCCAGTAGAAGAATCAAAATCGTACAGGTAAAACTACTCTCTGCCTTAGGATCCCCTTTTAAATGTCATAAATCCAAACATGGCAGCCATACCCATCGACAAAAAAGTCTACCGTTGATCTAATTTCATTTGACAGTTAACTAATACGTATTCGACACGCTTATATTTGACAACTAGAATCCTGACTAGAGCTGGGACTGCGTACCAAAAGTACGTCTCTGTTACTCGTACCAAAAGTACGTCTAAAATACCAGTTTTACGAGTATGACCCCCAATAGGCAGTTTACGTATTTGCCGTGCTTAGGCGTCTTACAAATAAGGATTATTTATACAAATATCGACTTATTATTTCGGTAAGGGTCGGAAATATGGTGACGTTTTGAGTGAAGGCTATGAATCTATTGTCATATTTTTGTTATATATTATTACATTATTTTTAGATACAACAGACACCCAGACGACCATCTGTTAACAAAATTTTATTTTACCTAAAGTAACGGTAAGAATGGAGGTACGAGGTGATAAAAGTTTCATATTTGTTTTATTTCAGAAATCAAAGTCCGTACTTTTAAATACTCGACAAGCTAAAAGTAGTCTATTACAAATAACCTGTTCCAAAAACTATTCCGGTACAACGCCCCGCCTCTAGTGTGGATATTGTTCACTGACAGGTGGTGATAATAGCAATTCGACAAGTCACAATATTTCTCACATCAAATGGAAATCAACACGAAACGTCACTTTTAGCATGTCGAATAAGGGCCCTGACGTGTTAGTTGAGCCTGCGACACTGTGCTATCTGATTCTATGCCTATGTATTTCTATAAATATTGACCGTTTAAAGGGAGTCAGATTAGAAAACGCTACTTTATTGACAATAATACCTCATCATGGTTCATCATCATCATCATGGTTTTAAATGTGACATACTGTAATTTTTGACGTGTAAAACTATTGTTTTATAAAGGAATAAATTAAATGAAAAATACCTCTAGCGGGATGACGCCGCAGACGACGCACACGTCAGCAACAGCGAGGTGCGTCATGAGCAGGCTGACGCGCGAGCGGCGCCGCGAGCGCGCCAGCGCCGTCAGCACAGCGAAGTTTCCCGCCGCGCCACCGAACAGCAGCGCAGAATATGGTGATACTCGTGCGAAATAGATAGAGCAATACTAGTACCGTGGATATTGTCCTTCGGGCGTATTAGAAGATATAGCAAAAGTAGTGCCTGCAACACTGTGCTATCTATGCTCATGTATTTCTATAAATTTTGACCGTCAACGGGTGACATATTAGAAAACGCTACTTTATTATTAAATATACCTCTAGCGGGATGACGCCACAGACGACGCACACGTCAGCAACAGCGAGGTGCGTCATGAGCAGACTGACTCGCGAGCGGCGCCGCGAGCGCGCCAGCGCCGTCAGCACAGCGAAGTTCCCCGCCGCGCCACCGAACAGCAGCACGAAATACACCGTCACCACACACGCACCGTCCGTCTGTACTGCCAATGACGTGTTGTATGGCGATTCGCTCTCGAAATAATCCCAGAATTGTTTGTCTATTGTTGAGTCTTTGGTTGAATTGTCAATTTTTGTTACGTTTGACATTTTTGTTTTGTTATTTAACTATTTATTGAGGTTGAACCAATTATTTACATGTGTATAAAAGTAATAATAACATACCTGTAGATATAAACTTCCGAAAACTCAGATATATTAAATTCCGGGTTTCCGGGTTTTATTGAAAGCTGGTCTCACATTTAATTAAAACAGAAATGTTACTTTCCTAATCCGCGATATAATAACGTGGTAGTCAATCAGTGATAACCCGTTATACTTACCTCCTTACGTATTTTGACATGCTATATTAATATATTTTTTATTTGCCGCGATTAAACTTGTTTAATTTTTTTATGTGAATGATAAACTCGGTCTTGCCTCCAATATTCCATCCGTTAACTTACCATCAATATTGAGCAACGAATAGGACGAGAAATCTCTCGATTTGCGATTGTGGCTTTCGCTCATTAAAGTGAAATAATGTGCCATGAACAGTTCGATTATTTTGAAAACCATGAAACTTTTCATCATCATCATCTCCTAGTCGTTTTCGGCCACAGTGACAGCTTTCTACCGCTAAGAGCGTCGCTGGTGCGCTCTCAGGTGACTGACAAAACCAATATTTGCAGCGAATGTGCTGCCTCACTCGCTACAGGTCACCACCCTTCCGACGTAATAATATATGATGGCCACAGGTGGTCTGTAATTTAACTTACTTTGGCTTCGGCAAGACCATTGTTCCGCGATAGAAAAGAAAAGACATACGAATGACATAAAAGTACCAAGTGTATACAAAGTCTATAAAATTTTAAACTTACGTATTTTATTAATGCTGACACTCAATTTCCAAACGCCAGTTTTTTTTATGAGTTCTTTATTTAACATAATTTAGTAGGTACAATGTAATTACTTAATCTAGTGTACATTTCCATCCTAGACAGTAATAACAATAAATTAATACAGTTTAGTGAGCTATAGGCGCTCATTATAAACTTTTTAACAACTTAGTGTTTATAACAAACCCCAGTAAGTGAAGCCTTATATTATAATATTTAATCAATGTATTAAAGTAAACATACATATTAATCTCAGACGTTAAAAGGAAATATCAAGCGAGCACATCTTAAACCAATTGTACACTAATTAATTAGATACCGGAGAATATTAGTCATTACGACCTCAGCTCAACTTAAACATTTATCAATGTAAAGTGTATACGGATAATTCGAAGTAGGACTGTATTTTATGGTATTAATTTACTGAAAAATATATATTTTAATCGTTTAGTTAAAACTAGTTTTCAATGAATTAAATTTCTGTACAATTAGTTAAAACAAGGTTTTACCTAGGCACTTTTTCACAAAACTAGTTTTCACCGTAGCTTTACGGTCAACTAGTTTAACTAGTGAAGACGCGTATCCCTTGAGGTAATACGGAAAAGTAGTTTTAAGAAGGGACACTCACAAAAAATGGGGTTTTACGGTTACAGACATCTCTTTATTTCTTTAATTTATTAATTGCGAGCAAAATAACAAAGTAAGTATAATTAGTTAGCGCTAATTGACTAGCACGTTATTGTATCGCGGATTGGCAAGGCAATAATTGACCACCGAGCATTAGCGAAGGTCTACGTATCAGCTTGAGCAAAAATGCTTTCATATATGTCCGGATATTCTCCTCTACAGGTTGCAATACTCAATTCTTTGGACCCCGGTACGTCCTTAAACTACGTCCAAAAGAGAGGTATGGGCATTGTGAATGTCATCTCGCTTTGTGTGGTAGGGCACAGCCAGTGGGTGTCATTCCAGATCTAGAGCAGAGCCCAACCGCAGCCAAATAACACTAGACCCAACTCATAGTGTTGTGTTCCTGCCGGTGAGTAAGGTTGCCAGAGCTCAACGAGGGAGGGTGGGGGAGATGCTAGGGTCGGCAACGCGCATGTAACTCATCTGGAGTTGCAGGCGTACATAGGCTACGGACACTGCTTACCATCAGGCGAGCCGTATGCTTTTTTGCCACCGACGTAGTATAAAAAAAACTCATGAAATTTTATGAGTAGATTCGATGATTAAAGGCCTCCGCTAGCTGGCGCGGGTGCACGGAGCGGACGAGCGGGTTAACAAAAAATAGTATGAGCAACGCTGACTGAAGCGGACGCATGCGGCGGATTTTACCTACAAATAGCACCCGCGTACGCCCACGCGGCGGTCGTCCGCGTCAGCTAGCGTAGGCCCTAAATAGACTTTTTGACGACTCGTTTGTTTTTCAAAATGGCTGACTCTTGTTCAGTTTAAAGCTATCCTCACGATGTCTACAGCTCACAGAGTGAATAGTTAATTAATAACTAGCAACGTTAATTAACCACTGTGGCCTACAGCTGGCTTTAGTGGCAACGAGTACTCTTTGACAACAGACGATGAAAATTATTGAATTCCACCATTGTAAACAAGAAGAAGCATTTCAATTTTAATAAATAATCAATAAATAAATATTATACATTCTTACACAAATTGACTAAGTCCCATGGTAAGCTCAAGAAGGCTTGTGTTGTGGGTACTCAGACAACGATATATATAATATAGAAATACTTTAAATACATAGAAAACATTCATGACTCAGGAACAAATATCTGTGCTCATCACACAAATACATGCCCTTGCCGGGATTCGAACCCAGGACCATCGGCTTCATAGACAGCGTCACTACCCACTAGGCCAGACCGGACGTCATTTTATTGAATGGTCATTTTATAAAAAATATTTCCAAAGAAGCAAGAAAAAATGTTTTTAATAAAATAAAATATTTACATAAAAAGGACGAAGGATTGCGTAGTATTAATTAAATTAAATTAAATTTTATTTTTTTAATTAAATTTTATTTATTCGTTAGCATACATGATTTTTACAATAACAGGGTAGATGTCTCTTTTTAAGTATTCAGAGATACTTGTGATAAGAGACACCGCTCTTCCGCAGTAAAGTATCTTAACTAACAAAGGCGATACATTCCAATAAACAAAGTTTTGAAATCGGTTGTTTGTATAATATATGAGGTATTGACATTTTATTTGACTTTACATGACCTACGCTGATTATTTTTTATACTACGTCGGTGGAAAACAAGCATACGGCCCGCCTGATAGTAAACAGTCTCCGTACCCTATGGACTACGTCAGAGGTGTTACATGCGCGTTGCCGACCCTAACACTCCGTACCCTCGTTGAGCTCTGGCAACCTTACTCACCGGCAGGAACGCAACACTATGAGTAGGGTCTAGTGTTATTTGGCTGCGGTTTTCTGTAAGGTGGAGGTACTTCCCCAGTTGGGCTCTGCTGTAGATCTGGAATGACATCCGCTGTACTGTGCCCTACCACACAAAGCTAGTTGACATTTACAGTGCCCATACCTCTTTTGGATGTAGTTTAAGGACATACCCGGGTCTATTGCCATATATAATCTGTTTGTAGTGACACTATATCAGGGCTAAATAGAATCCTGTCAGGCTTTCAACTATTAGGCCAATTCGAGTTTTAGTTGATTCCAATATGATACTGATGTGATACTGATCGGTCAGTGCCAAAAGTGGCGTTTTTGGATTCGATATTTAGTGATTAGATGTGATTCCCATATGATACTGATCGGCCAGCGTCAAAAGTGGCAGTTTTGGATTCGAGTTTTAGTTATTAGATCTGATTTCAATATGATACTGATCCGTCAGTGTCAAAAGCGGCATTTTTGGATTCGGTTTTAGTTATTAGATGTGATTCCAATGTGATACTGATCTGTCAGTGTCAAAAGTGACGTTTTTTGATTCGAGTTTTAGTTAATTAATGTGATTCCAATATGATACTGATCTATCAGTGTCAAAAGCTGCATTTTTGGATTCGGTTTTAGTTATTAGATGTGATTCCAATGTGATACTGATCTGTCAGTGTAAAAAGTGACGTTTTTTGATTCGAGTTTTAGTTAATTAATGTGATTCCAATATGGTACTGATCTATCAGTGTCAAAAGTGGCGTTTTTGGATTCGGGTTTTAGTTATTAGATGTTATTCCAATGTGATACTGATCTGTCAGTGTCAAAAGTGACGTTTTTGGATTCGAGTTTTAGTTATTAAATGTGATTCTAATATGATACTGATCTATCAGTGTTAAAAGTGGCGTTTTTGGATTCGGGTTTCAGTTATTAGAGCCGATTTCAATATGATACTGAACTATCAGTGTCAAAAGTGACGTTTTAAATTGAAGATTGCCATAATGCGCAATTCAGCGGGTCCTCTAAAGGAGATAGGGAAATTGAAAAAAAAATATTGGAATGATGTCAGGTAAATTTATTCGATTTCGTAACGTGACGTACGCGTTTTCGTTTAGTCTCATTTTATATGGGATTTAGAAACAACGCGCCAAGCGGAACGTTTTGAAAACTCGAAATCACGTTACACCATCGAATAAATTACGAACACTAGGGGTACAGATCCATGTTAGATCAGTATCACATTACTATATTGCTGGAATTGGCTTGTCTGGAATCTATTTAGATGTCTTGAATGCTCTTAACAGCCCATTTTTGTGTTAATTCCAAATAAACTATAAAAAATAAATTTAATTTGTTTGTATTATGTTCTTTTCATATTGGTGAGCAATAAAGAATATTTGTATTGTATTGTATTGTATTGTATTGTAGACTATGCTTTGTACATTATTAAAAAGTTAATAATTATGACTCAATTTAAATATAGTTCTTATTACACGAAGTTAGAGATAAGAGAGTTTTCACAAAATAGAGTACCCAATTAGTTTGAGTTCTTAAGAAAAGTTAATCGCTGTCAGTTTTATAACGATAATTCAGCATTTCAATAAAAACTTGGTTTTGGTGTTCATTTCATAAACTACAAGCGATATTACAATGTAAAAAAAAAAAGTTGATTCCCATAAAGATTTCATGCTTAATTGTCGCCAAAAAACTGACAGCGATTAACTTTTCTTTACTACTTCGCTATTGGGTATACTCTTCTTCCTCGCGTTGTCCCGGCATTTTGCCACGGCTCCTGGGGTCCGCTTGACAACTAATCCCAAGATTAGGCGTAGGCACTAGTTTTTACGAAAGCTACTACCATCTGACCTTCCAACCCAGAGGGTAAACTAGGCCTTGTTGGGATTAGTCCGGTTTCCTCACGATGTTTTCCTTCACCGCATGGAGACTAGTAAATATCAAATGATATTGTACATAAGTTCCGAAAACCTCATAGGTACGAGCCGGGGTTTGAACCGACCTCTGGATTGCAAGTCGCACGCTCTTACCGCTAGGCCACCAGCGTTTATTTTGTACGCCAATTGGGTACACTATTTTCTGTTAACTCCCATTAATCGTTTTTTTTAATAGTTTATTGTTCAATCTATTGTAATTTAACTGTTTTTTTTATGTCAATTATTTGAAACATAATTAAATGTACACTTATATACAAAAACGACGTTATTTTTCGTGTAATTTTTTTTCGATAAGCACTTTTAATGATTATTACTTTCATCAGCCAATCATCATACTTCTATTAAAAAATCAAACATCATCCACCTCTTTTAATTTGTTTTTCTTTATACCTATCTATTTTTTATTCAAACCGAACATTCCCCCCTAATTTTACTTTATATTCACACATTATTTTTGCACATACATAACTTTCACGATATTTTTCAACAAAACATTGGCACTTACTTTTTAACTTTTTAAATACAATTTATTTATTCACTTATTTATGCCAAAATGTACTTTGAAATAATATTTTTATTTCGCGAACTTTATTGTATCGTCACTATACGAGTCGCTTGTACGCAGGTGTGCGCTACGCGACGTCGTAGCACTCACTGGCGTAGCAGCTACGAGCCGCTACGGAGCTACGAGGAATCAACAAGTTGGTTCGGCTATTCATTTTTTAGGGTTTCGTAGTGACCTAGAAACCCTATAAGGGTTTCGCCATGTCTGTCTGTCCGTCCGTCGGCGGCTTTGCTCCGTGATCGTTAGTGTTAGAAAGCTGCTATTTGGCATGGATACATAAATCATGCATGGCGACAGAACGGTAAAATAAAAACAAAAAAAATTGTAGGGTACCATCCGCAAAAATGATATTTATTGATTTTTTTTCTTTGCTTTGACCCAATAGTGAGGGGTATCGTTGGATAGGTATTTCAAAAAATTTAATAAGGGTCTCCAGAAACCATTTTTTGATAAAGTTTATATTTTCGGAAGTAGTCGCTCCGAAAGCAAAAAAATATGTGTGACCCCCCCTGCCTCGCAAACTTTTGAGCCATGGGTTCAAAAAATATGAAAAAAACGTAAAACAATAGATCAGTAAATACTTAAAAAAAACTATAGCGAGCATGATCGGTCCAGCCATTGTTGAGTTATTTATTGCAAAAAATATTCTCTTCTTAGTGAAAAGACGTACAAAGCGCTGCGACGGTACTCCCATGCTTGTAATGTACCTACATTATACTTAATAATTCATAGCCCCCATTGGGCCTGTTCTTATAGAATGGTATTGTATGTTATTTTGTCCGTGTCAAATCTTGGAAGCTAAATTTGACCCACTTCCCGATTTCCAATTGAGTTGAAAATTTGCTTACATAGCTCGGGTGACAATGTAATATTATGGTGCCATCGAGCTGATCTGATGATGGAGACAGGAGGTAGCCATAGGAACTCTGTGATGAAACAACGCAACCTGATTGAGTTTGGGGTTTTTAGAATTGTATCGATGAGTATTAGTTGTCCATGGTAAGAAAAGTACAGGAAGCGACAAAAGCTTGTACCAAAAATGAAATTTTTACCGAAAAGTTATTATGAGGGGAAAGAGCTGTGATCCCAGTAAGAATCTATCTACGATATTTCTAACTTCAAAGTGACATTGGTTGCCCGAATCGAGCTGTTTCTGTCAATTATACGACATACAAACGATATCTAAATGAGAACTTATCTAAACCAGAACTTATCGCTATCATATCTCATTCTTCGAATCCGGCCGTTTGTTATTAAGTAAAGATTTTTTAAATTCGAATAAACCTTTTCAGATTTTAACGACTTTTAATAGAACTCGTTTAAATATGAATATTGGAAGAGAACAAAGATCGAAATAATCAAGCGCTTTACGAATGCTCTAAGAATTATACTTACTTACTTATTTACTCCGTTGGCTCAGCGACCCAAAATGAGACTTGGCCTCCGACACAAGACAGCGCCACTTTTCTCGGTCCTGTGCGACCTCTCGCCAATTGTCGACTCGAAGCTCGCGCAGATCCGCCTCCACCATGTCGCTCCAGCGATACCTAGCGCGTCCGATAGGCCACCTTGAGAGAATGGACGAAGATCGGAACGTAAAAAGAGCGTACCTGGGTCGCCTAGCAGGAGGACGTCCTATCTAAGAATTATAATATAAATTTATATTATTGTTTAAGTTGAGTTGAAATCTGCGAATGTTGGCTTAACCGCTCAACTTTCTGGTGTTGTTTAATTTTATTTAACCCCACTTATTCATAAACCTTTACGAGCCTGCTGACTTGTAAAATTCTTATATTTAACCAATAAAAGAATATGAGTATGAGTATCCGATTCTTTACTCGGACAGTGTGAAACAGGACCTGAATTCGTTACATTGTATCGTCAGGTGGCAAGCAAAGCTCACTAATTACTAAAAAATAATTTTAAAAAATCAACTTTATGACAGTAGTAAAATGGTTCGTTATGGCTATGAACTTGTGGTGGTAATTAGTGAGTTTAGCTTGTCACCTGTACCCCTAGTGTAAATTTTGTCGATAGCGAAACGTGACGTACGCGTTTGCGTTAAGTCTCATTTTGTATGGGTTTTTAAACAGCGCGCCAAGCGGGACGTTTTGGAAAGTCAAAAATCTCATACAAAATGACACTTAACGCAAACGCGTACGTCACGTTTCGCTGTCGAAAATATTTACACTAGGGGTACTGACGATATTTTACCCTTTTCTTACAAATACCATATGTAAGTCAAAATGATAGATAAACGATTCAGTGCTCATTAAGGCTTTACATGCGTTTATGAATAACGCCATGAGTATTTAAGCTATTACTTATATAATTTCGCATTTTATGATTAGCCTAATAGACGACTAGGATAGCCGAGGTGTTGCCAGATGTGCGGAAGAGAATTATCGTATTTGAGTGTCCAAATTATCGTACCATTGAATTTTTTTTCGTACGTCTATTTAAAAAAAAGTACCCCGAAAATTCCTTCAAAATAAGCTTAAATTTCCAATAATCAAAAACAATTTTCGTCTAAATTGCGCAAAAATAAGTTTTATATTTGTCTATTTTTGTGACAGATCCGAACGGTTTACAGAAAATTTCGACAATTTTGACTTACACTAAGGAGCCGAATACCCACAGTGCGCTAATTTTAGGCTATATCTGAGGGAAAGTGTCATATTTTTCTTCAAATACTAGACTTTTTGGGTGGCATCGTCCAAGGGCTGAAATTATTGTACTTTTCGTACGATAATGCTGTTTGGAACGTACATCGTACCGGAGTCCGAATTATCGGACATGTACGACAATTATCGTACGCCTGGCAACACTGGCCGGGTGTTCACTAAAGAATGGTTTCAAGAATACGCGATTTAAGAGTAATTCTTCATTAACACATTAGGGGTCATCCATAATTTTATTACCTAGCTTATAGCTTTATTACTTAATAATATATTATTTTACAGCCATTTGGCGCCCATTAGCTGTAACGCTGTAAAATTGTATTTCAGTAAATATCAAATATTTACGTCACATAAATTTCAAGGATTTTCGACCTCTCCCCGTCCTTGTCACATCTGGTCACATTTGGCAACTCCCTATCTCCCTAGTGTGACGTCACATATTAAGCAATTTTGTTTTTAACGAAAGCGGCAATTCGAATTAGATATTATTATTTTACTACAAAATATTTTTGTTAAAATCGATATGGGAAATTTTATAACACAAAACCGACAAGGAATCAAAATTACATGAATAAAAAAGATTATTATTGCAAGAACTTGTTATTTAACTAAAAAGTAATAAAAATATAGTTTTCGGTAACTGATGAAGTTAACGTGACGTCACAAAGTTTGTGACTCTTCCTCCTCCTTGTCACAACATGTCACATTACCTTGACCCCCTCCCACCCCCTAAACGTGTGATGCGATAAATGGGTAATCCCGTACCACGTTAGTTCACTGCATATTAAGCTATCAATATTACACTTTAAACAACATTAATGAACAAAAAAATATTCTTAAGACGCCATTTCGAAGTTCATTCGGAAATCCGATATGTAGGTTATGGCGTCTGTTTACTCGTACCAAAAACATTCCGATCAAATGTAAAATAAATTCACATATAACACAAACATTATTTGATCAATTTAATCAAACGAATCCTATACAAGCTTGAGTTTGGGATGCAATAATAAAATCGGCCAATGGCGTGTTCGGTCAAGCATGATGAGGGGGTACATTATTCCGACTGGCTATGTGCGAAGATGGTGATGGACGAAAAACAACTCACAAGAGTAGCGGATAAAAAAATCGTCTTAAGAGTTTAAGAGCATACTACGGTTTTGTAGCGTCCAACTTGCGATATGGGATATTAAATATGGGGAAATTCTGTACACATTCATCGAAATTTTTTAGCGCACAAGCAATGTGTGAAAGCAATAGCCAACATTCACACAGTACACTCAATGTACATGAAGTGTGTATATTAGTTAAGCTGAACAGTGAAAAAAGCGAAAAAAACATATAACATTAACACGCGATATCCGGATAGACTTGTAATGACCGGATAGCAAGTAAACTAAGAGGACTAGATATATGGGCCTGTATATTTTAGCCTAAGAGCTGTTAGTAGGTACTATACCTATTGGAAATAAATAATGATATATGATTTAGAAGCGACACCAACCACTGACGTGGTGAGAATATGAACTTTAGCGGGACGATTCGTCAACGCACACGGTTATATCGATGATCTGCCATCTCGTGACTTAAATCGAAAGCGAAAACAATTCACGCTTTTAAGCAGATGCTACCCCCTACACTTCATGCTATTTCGCATAGAAAAAAACTTGACATAATGTTTCACGCCAATGAATGGCTTCTGTGTTGCCTTCTACAGTTCATGCATGCTCCCTATTCGCTATGTGCACGACTGTCACGCAACCTAGCGTCCGCAAGTTTAGGGGAAAACGTCAATTCACTGCATCTTACACTTACTACTCCAGAACTAAAAACTACTGAACGGATTTTCATACGACTTTCATCTATCAATAGTGATTCTTGAGCAAGGCTCAGGTATATAACTTGTTAAGATTTTGTGTCAATTGGTTGAAATATAACGATGTTGTCGGAGAAAATCACGCTGGCTAGGAGCTTTCATCGAAAACACTGCCTAATCCGTTTGAGATATAACAACTCAATGTATGGCGTTAATATTAAAATATATATATATATATTAATCAGATCTTTTGACAGTTTCCATTACATATTTAGGTCATAAGCGTTAATTACATCCACACTTCCCGATATTGGGCCCGAAATCAGTCTCGATTTTAGAGCTGATAATCGTTTTCCGTTTCACGGAATATTAGCACATCGATAACAATATTTGGAATGTAAAAAATACTTTGTTTCTAATTGCCAAAAATGTTCAATGTTTGATATTGAACATTTTTTGTCACATCAAGCTGAGTGAAGACCTTTTAGCGCAATTTTCTGTGAGTACAATTAAATATTAATCTAAATTTTGTAACTTTTTGTGCTAATAAATATTTCTTATTCTTATTCTTATTATTCTTATTCTTATATTGAATATGACGTAGTATTAAAAAGAAAACTGTCGGGAATTACCGCCCTCGCATCCAAAATTTCACTTATCCCCCTCGTTGCACAATGTACATACTAATATTACTAATACGCTCGTGCGCTTCGCTCGCTCCAATACTAACCTACACCCCCGGACAAAGTACAAACGATATGACGCGTGAATGCGTAAGAATTTGAGTAAGAAACTTGAAGCTTTGTAAAAAGGGAATACAAATTTCCTATTATTTTATTTGTTTGTCTCACGTCATTTAAAATAACAAGGGACCAAATTTTCTCGCCGGTACAAAATAAACTGAGTATATTTGTGTCTTCATGTTCAAGGGCGTCGCCAAGGGGGGCAGGTACGGGGCAGCTGCCCCACTAGAGAATAAAAGTCTAGCTAAATGTATGCCCCTCCCGCTCCCCTTGGCCATCGGCCATTGGAACTGCCCCTTCTTAGCCCATCAGCTGTCGATACCCTTCCTCATGTTTATATATGTATGTCAGTTTTTCTTGACCTTCCATTCTTGAATCGTAATTATACATATTTTTATCTCGATTGGATTAATTCTGAAGTACTGCATCTATGAAATCCTCGGCACAAAGCAACAAATAAGGATGTAGTATTACGTAAAGAGTTTAGTACGAGCAGTGTGCTAAATGTGAGCACATTGGAAGTGCTTTTTAATATAAAAAACCATATACTTCATTATGGAATTTCTTATAAATATTTCAAAAGAACAGGTTGAGAAATGCCACCTGTTGAGGAAAACAGCCGGAAAAACATGCGAAAGCATTTTTGCCAAGGCTGAAACGGAGGCGCTTGTTCGGTCAATAAATTATTTGATATATTTATGATTAATCTTATTATGATTAAGTGCCTAGTTGCCGCTATACAAGGACTTTATTCGTTATAAAAACTTGCCAGACGATCTAACGAACACAGTAAAACAAAAACATCTATTTAGATTCCTCCTGAGACCAAGAATCACTTGCTTTGTTTTTGAATTTGGAAGTTGAGACGCTTAGGCCCTCAGCACACGGACCGTAAACGTAAGCGTATCGTAAAAACGTTACGAGTACGAAACGCGTAGATTTCTGGGCACCAAGCGTCGCGTAGGCATCGCGTAAGCGTAATCGTTTTGTAAGTGAAATCTCATTAATTGAAATGATGTAGTCGCTGGCATCAGATGTGTTCGGTGGATGTCTCAACGATCTTACTTTATCGTCAGACGAAGAATTTTTCATTGTTTGATTATGTCACAAGTTTTGTTTTTTACGCGTATAGTACGTACGACGACGCTTCGTGTGCGGACTTGTTTGAATTTGTATTACGTGCTCGTAGCGCTCTCGTTCTACGCGCGTATTACGATACGCTTACGCGTCTCTTACGCTTACGCGTCGTGTGCTGATGGCCTTAAGTTACTGAATAAACGTTCATCATTTAATGTGGAATATGTACAAAATTTTACACGCAGGGTCCTAGGAGAATAATGAAAAAAAAACTTTGTTAGCTAATACTCATGCAGCTCTGGTAATATTTTAATGGACACCTTAACTATAAGTATACCAGTACGTATTATATAACACTGAGCAGGAGTGTATTGAGGGCTTAGCCGAGCTTGTGACCACGCAGTGGTCGAGCCAGCGACGACACCCATATGCGTCACTCACGAAAGTATAGCTATCAGTAGACATCACTTCTAAATCTACACAGATCAGTATAGATCGCATCATTCACGACGACGCAAGCCTTGACTTGTATTGTAATATTTTTAAAGGTTAGATTTAAAAAATCTACGCGTCATCGTGGATGGCACGAACTATATCTACTTAATAATCTTCAGTATCAAGTGTTACACGGTCATTCTAGAACAGCCTTAATATGCACCATGTCAAAGCATATCCGAGGCTAAATTCAATGAAGCCTAGTACTTAGAAGGGTCCTTGTCACATGCTTGAACAGGCCTGAATTCCTGCGTTGTTTAGTTGCTATCAGACATATAAGAGCGGCCAAGGTATTCACAAATATCTGAACAAGTCTCTATTATCTAGACGTTAAAGTGCATGTTCAATTGTTTAGATATTTTTGACCACGTTAAACGCTATAATCTCATGGAGACTATTTCACATTTTATATGTAATCTCAGGGCAACGCCTAGGTTCTTAGCTACTCTAGCGCTACTCTGGAGTGATTTGGAACTATCATTTATAGATGACAGCTGGACACTTTTACAACAGATCTACCATAAAAGATTTCACTCCTTTTAATTCCACACTCCATAGAAATAATATTGGCGTCAATCTCATCTAGTGTCCACCATTACGCAGTTTAATCACCAATTTTAGATTTATGATTTGATTCGAGCGCCCGAAATAAAATAAAAACCCCTAAACGCGCATACTAGCGTCGAAAATTGGTGTTATTGCGTCGGTATCTCCATTTGATCGCTTAAAATTGAATCAAGTGAAATCGGCGAGCCAATTTCATTTACGTGTCCACACCACCTGATTTGATCAGGCAATTTAATAAGATTTCGCGAAAACTGTCCCCGTCTGGACTGGCCTTAAATCATAACGTATCTTTATCAATTATTTGATGTATCTTAAAGTTCGGTTCAGTGTCTGGTACTAGTTTTCATTTTCATTTGCATTTCGTTTTCATTGCTAAAAATGGTGAAACAAAGAAATTAGAGCGATAAGATGTTATACATACAAAATGTCTACTTGCTCTATTAATAATTGTTTTACAACAAACTTTTTAGTAAACGTTCACGAGTGTCTCTTTTTTATGTGACCTTTTTTGCCACATTTGTGCTCAACGAGGGGGGGGGGGCGGATTTAGGGTCGGCAACGCGCATGTAACTCCTCTGGAGTTGCAGGCGTACATAGGCTACGGAGACTGCTTACCATCAGGCGGGCCGTATGCTTGTTTGCCACCGACGTAGTATAAAAAAAAAAGATTTCTAGTCAAGATCGCGAGCCCTTTTCATCCTGGGAGCAAAAAGGTTTAAAAAAAATCCGTACATTTTTAAACTTTCCCTTTTGTTACCGCCATACAAACTATATGGGGAAATGGTAACACAATAGGAAAAAAACTCTGGGGATTTTTTTATCCCATTAGGATCGAAAGAGCTGTGATTTTGATTAGAAAAAAAAAGTGTCGTAAATGGCAGACCAATGTTATCGTGAATAAATGAGTTGTTTATTATTACTAAAGTTCCCAAGTTTGAATTGCGGGAATAGGCTTTACTAACTTCCAACAGATCAAATAACAGCATTCTTAATGAAACAAAAGGATCGTTTTAACAAAAGAAAATGACGAAAGAAATTGCTGAGTAAATGAAAAAGTTTAATTTATTGCGAGTTGGGATGATTTTGTTTGTTGATTCAAAACATTAACATTTTAAAACAGCTTCCGAAAACGCAATTGGGATATAATTTATTCACCTTGCACCTTATTCAGAATTATGTAAGGAAGGCCCAAGTACAGTCAAAAGATATAATTTGTGACCTATTTTGTACCTTGTGACAGTGACAATAGGATGAAGTCTCTAGTGACTTTCATGTTGTTTGTCACTGTGACAAGGTAGGAAATGGGTCACAAATTAAACCTTTTGACCGTACCTACGGCTGTTACATGATACAGAAACAAACCAGCAGACAAATCACCTGAATATAAGCGATTACCGTCGCCCATGGACATCTGCAACACCAGAGGGATTGTAAAGAGCGTTGCCAGCCTTTAAGATGGGATTACGCGATATTATTCAAGGTTTGAAAGTCGTATCGGTCCGGAAATACCGCAGGCAACAGTTTATTCTACAGTTAAGCTGTGCGAGGCATGAAGTTTCTGGAGAAACGCACAGTTGAGGACTGCCAACATCTAAGTGGTGAAGATGGAAATGTTGTCGCGTAGTGCGATGGCGGAAAGAAGCGACAGGGATTAATATAAAACATAATGCGAAACTATATAATCTGTTTTTTATCCTAGATACTAAAATGACAGTTTATTACGAGTACAAACTTTTACTAGCCCGATTACGACAAAAAATTCCTAAAGATACCTACGATATGGGTTGGATATGTCAATGTCAAAATTGACGTTTTTGTTTGAAGAAACGTCACTCTTCACACTGACATATATAATCCATATCGTTTATACAGCGTGTATTTTTGATACGACCACATAATCAAAGGGCAGTTAGTTTAGACTGTAATTAACACACTTTCATACGTTTTATAAAAAATAGACGATTTTTATTTTTCATACAAAATAATTCAGCAAGCAATGTATTGTTATTTTGAACTCTCTCATTAATGACGCGACGTCAAACTGTCACAAGGGATCATGATGTACGAAATACATTGGCGCTCGAAAGATTCAAAAATTAATTATGCTCTGGTAGTGAAGACTAAACTAATAAAATCTTTCAGAATCGTTTTATAGCACCAAAACCTGCGTTTAGTTTAAGTTTGAGATTATATCAAATATACACACTGTATATCTTTAAAATTTTTGACATATCTTAAACTTCGAATCAGGCCGTTAGCTTCACTGCGTATACTCTGCGCTTCAATAAGTTATATTTGATTCAAATCTTGTACCTTAAATCTCAACCACTCCCTGATATCTTGATACAGTTGAGGAGTACTTCCGTAATTCCGATGACGATGCTATACTATTTTATTTTATTTTATCATTTATTTCAAGTAACTTTAGACTCATAAGTATGTTAGTATGCACTTACAGCTATGTTAATATGTACAAACTTATCACTAAATAATTACTAAGACAGCTATGTTTCTAGAAGCACCTACTTAGTGGTTAGACATAATAGGTACTTCTAGAAACATGCATGTCATCACAATGCCTCAAATATGGGCAGTCAAACCTCTCGGCAATCGAGCGCAGGATTGGGTTGGCGCTGGCCCGCACCCGGTGCACCAGGGATGTGCATCGTTTGCGCAGAGTTATATAAAAGCAATCGACGCGCGCTTCAGCAAACATCCCTGATGCGCTACAGAAGCGGGGCAGCCCCACCAATACCCGGAACGCGTTGTTATATTGAACCCGAAGGGCCCCGTAGGCCCGCTGAGTGTAGTACGTCCATAAGCTGCACGTATACCTACTATGCTAACATGGAGCTGACCTGATGATGCAGTTGGAAGGTAGCCAAAGGACCTTTTTACTCACTAACTTAACACAAGCGCATCGAGTTTAGGTTCATTAGGAGGGCCTTGAGAAGTACTTGATAGACATTTCAAAGAGAATTTGCTACGAGTAAAAACGGCTAAATAAATGCGTCGTAAAAAAGCGCCTAGCATGCAAAATCTGCAACAATAAATGCAAAAATCGAAACGATGAGACACAGATAATGTCTTTCTTATCCAATCCAATAATTAGATTAGAATAGATTAGATTTATTTATTTCTTAAAGAAAAAGACACAGTATTTTACACAAAAGGATAAAACAAAGGCATTCACTAAAAGATCGTCAACTTAACATTAAAACAAAAAATATAAAATTAATAAATAAAGAAATGTCACGACAAAAAAGAAAATGTCAATGTATACATAGCTAGGGAAAACCTAGGTATTGTCGAAATGTCAAAAAGAATAATAATAATAATAAAAAAAAACATTTACAAAAACACTAAGTTATAAATAACTTTATCTGTAAATTAATTTAAATGAAAAATATAATAATAAATACAATATTTCGACACGATTGGTTAAGTTTTGGGGAAGGAAAATGTCGAGAACGAAACCGCGAAGTCTATGATTTTTCGTTCCCGCCCCCCTCAGCGCGACGGAGTTATTTATCTAGAATTCTCAAATCTGAAAAGGGACGCAGCAGAGTATTTCCTCTTAAGATCACCTGACTTAGAAGTGCAACTAATTAATATATAATTGAATTATTTCAATTTATTTACTATTGGATATAAGCCTCATAAAGCATATGCAATCACCTTTATCTTAAATTTTTAATATAAGTTAAATATAGATTTCTGAGTTAATAAAACTTTTCACTTAAGTTTCGTTCGTAATTTGAAACAAAGTTGAAAATATTTCATTGTCTATTAAATAGGGACATTAAAAGGTCTTCGATTGTCTGCATATTAGATTTTAGGAATAAGTTTCGGCGCAGACATTTAATTTTCGGCCAAGAAAATTAGCAGCTGTTTCAGAACTTGCAGAATTTATAACTCTAAGTATTCATCGGATACTTAAAACCGGCCAAGAGCATGTCGGACCATGCTTAGTGAAGGGTTCCGTAGTTGTCAATACATCACAATAGTGTGCCCAGAACGGGGGCTATTACCATACTATTACTTACTTATTCTGAGGTATTACAAAGTACGGTGAACCAATTTGATTCCTAGGCACTATAGAACCATGTCATAATGACTTCTACGACAGTGCTTATTGAGTGATGCATGTCATGTATAGAATAGTTAAAGCGACAAGGTTCTATAGTGGCCTAGGATTCAAATTGGTTGACTGTACATAGCAATCTAATATTTCATTGATTCCATGTTTGTAATTGTATTTTGTTATTTTTATTGATTGTAAAAATTTGACATGTACAAGTGCCCCTGTGGCCTATTAGCTGAATAAATGTTCGATTGACTGATTGAAAGTTTCATCCAATAATGTTCGCCACAGTTTGAAAGTCTTGAAGTATTAAACATTTTTTATACTTTTACGATTTCTTTTTCATATTTTTTGGACCCGTGACTCAAAAGCTAGGTCGGAAATATTCACTTTATCAATAAATGTTTGTTGAAAACCGTTATTCGTTTATCCTATCCAAACATCACCCCACATCGGGTTGAAGTGAAAAAAGTGTATCCCCACTATACATTTTATTTGACTACTTTGTCGGCATGATTGATTTATATATCTATGCCAAATTCCAGCTTTCTATCAGGGTTCTTACAGGGTTATACAGTTGTGTGCAATATTATTATATTGCACACAACTGTGCAGTCAATAAGAAAATGAAAATCAGGGTTAAACTATAACTTTAGAACAATTATATTAGATTGTTTATATAATTCTTTTGCATTACTTGACACTAATTCAAAGTTACCTGTAACCTTTACTTAAATAATATTGGAAGTAAAAAAATAACATCATGAAAATCGGCTTTTTTACTAACTTGCGGAAATTCTTATAAAAACGTAAAACCCTACGGAAAAAAATACAATTGTGTACTATAATTGTAATTTATTATCTTGCCTATTATTTCAAATCAAAGCTAAATCAAGGAAAATGGGGACTACGTTTGTATGGAAAAGCGGCCGTCCTCTTTCCTCTTAATAGCAAAGACTCGCGAGGTCCGAGCACACGTCATATATTACGTATAATTTGATACAGGTATCGTAAGGGTCTACCTTACTCCAACTAGAAATATTAAAGAATACAAACGTTTCTATTTCCAATCTTGTATTTAAATAATCCATTTGCAAACGCAAAACATTGACATTCTTAAATTTTAAATTTCTTCGCTCACGACTTCAGGCTATTATAAAGGCAATCAGAATTTGTAGGCAGCACGATATTTCTTTTATTTTCATGGCTGTTTTCCTCCTTTATCTATTTACGAAAAATTGTTTTAAAGTGAAAATATTTTTTCTCTTCTTATGATATGTTATTCTGGTTATTACTGTAGCTCTTAACCATTCCACCAGTCTCTAAAATTTTCATAACCAGTCGTCTTTGTCAGAGCTACAGGGTCATTGAGAAGTTTACATATGTTGCATACGTCTTCTTTCCGATGTGTTGCTTTGTATGTATAATGGTTTCGCCATCTGGAAAATAAACATCGAATCACTTGAAAACTGAGTAGTCGCTCAAACGACGCTACCTATTAAACAAATGCAAACATAATATGATAGTAGCCTCAGTAGCCTTACCACGAGTTAGACACTGATATATTCGCTAGCGTGTACGTAACATACTTTATAGGCATATTAGTGCGACCGAGATGCATAAAAAGTAAGTTACGCCAACTCGTGGTAAGGCACGGCGAAGTACACTTCGATCAAATTCTTCAACTCTGCACGCTCCGCCAAACGCGCCACTAGTAAACGAACTGAGGAAGGGCCTGACCACATGGCAGCGGTGCGGCAGAATTTTGCGGTGCCGCAAAGCGCTCTGCGGCGCCACACACCGCATCGTAAAATTTAGCGGTGCCGACGGTGCCGCACCGTTAATTTTTGATTACGCGGCACCGCTAAATTTTACGATGCGGCGTGCCGCACCACTGACATGTGGCCGGTCCCGAATGCCGCACCGCTGACGTGTGTGCGGGTGCGCAATCGACTCCTCACCTAAAAAGACCCTGCCTTTTTAGGCGTTATTAATGAACACATGATAGCAAATTACCTAAAGAAGTCAAAGTACAGGCTGCCGTTGCTTTTCTTGTGGTCGTTAATGATGGCGGCCATCCGCGCCGCCAGACGTTTGGCGCCCAACTCGCGTGCGTCCAAGTAACTGCCCGGAGGCAAGAACCTGCAACATCATCATTCTTTAGAGGATATTACACCAATTCTTTGTGCTTTCTATGTGCTTAGGGACAGAGAAAGACACATTTTTTTTATACTACGTCGGTGGCAAACAAGCATACGGCCCGCCTGATGGTAAGCAGTATCCGTAGCCTATGTGGCATACAACATACAACATGTGTAACGCGCATGTAACTCCTCTGGAGTTACATGGCCTAACGCGCATGTAACTCCAGAGGAGTTACATGCGCGTTACACATGTTGTTTCCGTGTCTCTTAAAGTAACAAACTGCATTAATTTGTAGAAAATGTCCAGCGATACGATATATATCATAAGTTATTATATCTATGCTTAACATTACTATTAACCCCTTTCATGAGCCCTAGTTTTTAAGTTTCCTCTCCTATTCATCCATTTATGATCACTGGCAATAATATATTGTATATTAGGCAGTCTCGTTTTTACAAGAAATCGACATCCGCAAACACACGCACTCATTCGAACTTAAGTGAGTAGCTACATGTGCGTAATTAGTCAGCGTATCATTGAATCAGTTTTGTCGTAGAAATATTCCCTCTGCTAATCTATCAATTCTGTGCAAACAAAAACATAATAGTAAAATTTATAGAAAACTATCTCAAAAATTTTACCTGGAATAATTAGCTCCGCCGAAAACAACAGGCACCGTGTAGTGGTTCAGAGCCGTCAGCACCTTTTTTGTTACGTAGTCTTCAGACAGCGAGTTCTCAAACGCCAAATAGAAGTAGTATTTCTGTTCCAACACTTTGTCGCACTCTGGATTTCCCCGCGGACACACGCCATGGCGCTTATGGCCACACGCCCCATAGATGTGTAATAAAAGGCCGTAGCGATGTAGCTCTCTTACTAAAACCTTAACAAATTCTTCCCTATTACTTAATGTGTAACAATTAGAAGCGAACCAAACTGCCGCTACGCTCTTCGAAGACAAACGTGTCATAGTCTGGACATCTATCGGATCCATCTCTTGCCAATGCATTTCTTTTTTAGGCCCAACAACTTGTCCTGCCAAGTTGTAAACTGTGAAGTAGCCCCAACGCAAATCAGAATCCAGCTTATAAGTCCAAGTCCAATTGAAGAAGCTGTTGAGGCGAGTGTTGTAAATGGGAAAATTCTGTGATGACTCCATATTGGCATAAACGTATTTCTGCTTAGGCGACCTACGGAGGCGAGGGCGTGCTTTAGGTAGCTGCCGTCCATTGAAAACGATTGCGTCGAAGTATACCACGCCTCCCAGATCGCTGACATTATACGAAACGTAGCAGTTCGTGTATTCGCAATCGTTCGATATAAACGCGTCGAACGCGTGACGTAAAAATCTCAAAGGCGCTAAACTTGGCCCAGTCTTCAGTAGAATATATCTGGTTATGATTCTCTTTTCCTGTTTTTGTATTGTGGATGAATAACGATAGACGCACAGAAGCAACGCAGTTATGAAAAAGGCTGGATACAAAAAAGCAACCATTTTGATGATAACGAGTGGGAACTATCCGATTAGTGTCCGATTGGCAACAAATTTTCCAAAGCATTAAATCTAAATATAATATTTAAAATTAATAAGATTAAAGTCTGTTGTTAATACGCCGGTACTCAATACGTTATCTGTCCGCGATTGCGAGTCCGCGAATATGGTATTTGCGATCGGTATGCGTTCACGTCCGAAATATGAGGAGAAGCATCAAGTGCATATGTTGTGAATTGTTTGCATGTTCTTGTGAGTCATACGGAGAAGCTGATTTGACTTAAGGCCTCAGTGATGCACAGGATTAGTTTGATTTTAAGAGTTTAACCTTTCATATGCGTATGGTGGTCAAAAATTGTGGTTCAATCCTTGGTTGTGCTATCTAGTCCAGAAAAACATCGCTCTCTTCAAGAGGTTTAATAATCCTCCTCTTTATTTATTTATCTTCTTAAGTTAGGATTTTTTATAATATGAGTATAAAATTTAAATACAAAATACATATAAACATGAATATATTATAAAAAAACCCTAACCTAGGGTGCCGCCAGCAGCGGGGCAGGGCCCAAGCTGCCAGTAATTCGGGCCGCAGACAGACGAACCGCCGGACTATCCGCGCCGTGTCCAAGATCACCGCCCTCTGCATCTGACCCTTGATCCAACCACCTAGCGAGAGTCTCTCAAGATGTTGGTCGAGACTCTTCGCTATGCGGCCGTTTACTGAAACTACTATCGAGACACTGATATAATAATATTATTATTAAAGCGCATTAATTTAGAGTATTTAGACGCGACCGGCTGTTATGAAAACATGCAGTTTATACAGTAAATCTGCAGCAAACATTTACAGCAGCATAATTTCCACTTATCAACAGTTTTACCTTTCATGTGTGGTGGTCAATAATCGTTGGTGTAGACCTCGTTTGTGCTGTATAGAGCAAAAAAATCCTCGAAAAAAATGCTATGATGACTAAAAATTTGGTCAGAGAAGAGATTAATCGGAGAACCGGTACCCACAAGGCTATAATTATAAGTGGGTACACCACCGACATCAACAATGGTCAAAAGCCTTCAGTCTAATAACTACTACGGTATTATAAATGCATCATTCTACCCAGTTTACTCCTTAAAACTATGCCTTTATAAAATGGACTCCAGATCTCCCTTATACACAGTGTAACAAGAGGAACCCAAAAGATTTTAACCACACATTTCTGAAATTCTCATTCTCTTCGTAAAATCTAGTTTTTGCATAGTTGTTACTTGTCAGTTTTGACACCTATCAATAGACTACGCCCCATAATGGCATCGATCAAAATCTCCATATACCAAAAAGTGTCCATCTCCATATACAAAAAAACATAATGTAGAGTTTTGCTTGGTGCGCGGGGCCCGAGGGCCCCGCGGTGTACATGGTGCTGTTTTTGGTATTGTTGTTTTTGTAGTTGGTGCTGTTCTTGATGTTGTTGTTGATGAGTTGTTGTTGTAGGTGCGGTTGTTTTAGTGGAAAAGTTTGTTTTCCAAAGGGAAGAAGTGGTGCAGTTGTACTTTTGCTGCGCGTGCGAGCATGCACTCGGCCTCGCGTATGTTGTTATTAATGCTGTTGTTAATGTGTTGTTGTTGTAGTGTTTGTTGTTGTTGCCGTTGTTTTAGTGAAAAAGTTTGTTTTCCAAAGGGAAAAGGTAAAGCAGTTGTACTTTTGCTTACAAAGAATGGTCCGCGTGCGAGCACGCACTCTCGCAGCTCGGCCTTCGGCCTCGCGTGCTTGGGCGCTCCAATGGGACGCTCCGGGCCTTCGGCCCTACGCGGAGCTCGGTGGGGCTACAATATCAAGAATACTTGAGAAAAAAATCTAATCATAGACAGCGCACTTCACTCCGTCAATAACGCCGAGGTTCTTAGCTACTCTAGCGCTACTCTGGAGAGATTTGGAACTTTTATTTATAGCTGACAGCTGGACACTTGCAACAATTCTGCCTAAGGAGTTTCTGTCCCTTGCCTCTACCTTCTATAGCATCATCGCCTTCAAAAAGGCGTTTTCCACTACGTAACAACAACAACACGAAGATGTTTTATTAGTGTTCCGTACCGAAAGGGTACAAAAGATACCCTTATGGTGCGACTCTGTCCGTCCGTCTGCCTGTCTGTCTGTCTGTCTGTCTATCACATCGCTAAATATCTCGAGAACCACTTGAGCTATCGATTTGAAATTTGGAATAGTTATAAAGAACGCTAACCCAGACACATTGAAATATATATTTTTTTTTATTAATTATGCGAAATGCCCAATATGAAGAGGGGGCAAAATTTCAAAGTGTAGTGACGAGGTTAAGTCAGGTATCATTTGAAAGAGCTCAAATTGTACATTCCAAAATTTGTTTGCCTTTTTATTCATAGACAAAAATACCGTACTATAAATAATAGTTCCAAATTTCTTCAGAGTAGCGCTAGAGTAGTTAAGCCTAGGTGGACGGACGGACGGACAGCGGAGTCCCAGTAATAGGGTCCCGTTTGACCCTTGGGGACGGAACCCTAAAAACGAATCAGTATAACCTACATCTTTGCCTGTCCAGAACCCCTAGTGTAAATTTATACGATAGCGTGACGTGACGTACGCGTTTGCGTTAAGTCTCATTTTGTATGGGATTTAGAAACAGCGCGCCAAGCGGGACGTTTTGGAAACTCAAAATCCCACATCCCAGTCCGTCCGTCTGTCACCAGGCTGTATCTCATGAACCGTGATAGTTAGCCAGTTGAAATTTCTACAGATTATGTATTTCTGATGCCGCTATAACAACAAATACTAAAATCAGAATAAAATAAATATTTCTTTCCAATCTCGAGGTTCTCATCCAATCACCGAAGTTAAGCAACGTCGGACGGGGCCAGTACTTGGATGGGTGGCCGTTTTTATAGATAATGGTACGGAACCCTTCCTGTGCGAGTCCGACTCGCACTTGGCCGGTTTTTTATAAAGACTTCATATTTTTGGACCACACACTAATGTCACAAAATAGATAGGTAATGTGGTGGGGTTCAATAGAAAACAAATATGACAGATTTTATTTTCATATTTGACTCATGTAGTCGTATGTCATTTATTTACATAATAGGTAGTTTTCTAATACATACATAAAGGTTCGCTAAGGCCCTCTTTAGAGATACCGATAGCTATGGTTACTCTATAGTCTTTGGTCTCTGTTTATTTACTGACAACTGAATCAGTGCCAAAATTTTTGAGAACGTTTATATTACTATTACGTTTTTTTTTTTCTGCTACAGGTTAGTTCAATGTTTTCTGATCGCCGCGTGAATAAATTACCTTTAATCAAATCGGCTTGTTCAAAGGACGGAAGACAAAGACATGATTGTAATTCACACCAAATGCACATGATGTCGGGAAGTCCCGTTGTGTTGGAACTGTTGGAAGCAAAGGCATTCGAATCACAATTATTAACTGCAATTCTGCAGTCTCAGCAATAATCAAAATCCTTCTGATACAAATCTAATCAGATTAAAATTAGATATTGTTAGTGGGATCCGCTCACACACATTAGGTTAACGTCTCTCGAAGAACAAATCCTTTTCAGTCCAATATTAACGAACTATAAAAAATATATTCTTCTTCGCTAAATATAATGTCGAAATCGATCCGATACGCCAACAGAATAACAAAGTTTCAAATAGTCGTTTTATTGTATGCGTCCACCGTCACAACCGCTTTACTTTTATGCACCTATATTTATTCTCCGTATATTATACGGACTCGAGAAAAAACCAAATATATCCTACTATGGACTGAAGCAAGCTCGTTTCCTTTAAACTTCTTACGACACGGATTTGATGCGTTCACGTCCAACGATTGTCAATACACGAACTGCTACGTTTCTCATAATGTCAGCGATCTTAAAGCCTTGGCTCATTTTGATGCAATTATTTTCAACGGAAAGGACCTACCTGCTATGAAACCTATATCATACCATTGGCCTCCGTATAGATCACCTAGTCAAAAATACGTTTATGCCAATGTTGAGTCACCCCAGAACTATCCTATTTGTGACAGTCATTTCAATGATTTCTTTAATTGGACGTGGACTTATAGGCTAGATTCTGATTTGCGTTGGGGCTACTTCAGAGTTTACGATTTGGCAGGAAAAGTCGTTGGGCCTAGAAAAGACATGCATTGGCAAGAATTAGATCCCGTAGACGACCAGACCAAGACTCGTTTTTCTTCGAAGAGTATCGCGGCAGCCTGGTTCGTTTCTTATTGTAAATCTAGGAGTAGGAGAGAAAAATTCGTTGAAGATTTAGAACAAGAACTAGATCGGTATGGTCTATCTTTTCACATCTACGGGCTTTGTGGTATACGCAAATGTCCGCGGGGAAATCCAGCGTGTGGCAAAGTTTTGGAGAAGAAATACTACTTCTACTTCGCATTTGAGAACTCGATAAGTGAAGAATACGTGACAGAAAAGGTGCTGACGGCTCTGAACCATTACACGGTGCCTATTGTGTTCGGGGGTGCCAATTATTCCAGGTAAAAGCCATTTTACTACCCATTTTAATATACTCGTAATATTCTTATATTCGTAACAGTAACTCAGTAACTATATATATATATATATATAAAACTCAGATGCTCTGTAGCAAAAAAAACTGTTTAAAATCTAGCACTCTTATATTTAATTAAGGAAACCGTAGGTCTAGCTTTAAAATGCAATAGTTAATAATACCGCATATTGTAAACGACCGTTTGCTTCTTAATAAAAGTAAAAAAATATATAATAGAAAAAGAGTTGCTACGATTTTAGCCATAATTGGCTCTGAGATTCTGAAACAAATCGGATCGCCTACCGCAAAAATCGAAAATCAAAATTCTGTTCTCTCTCTTCTCTCATTCTTGTACTCATTCAAGTGATAGAGAGGCAGATAACGAAATTATGATTTTTGCGGTAGAAACTCAGCTTGTATACGGTGCTTCGTTGCAGGATAAAAGTCATACTTAATGTTGTTGCAGGTTCCTGCCTCCGGGCAGTTTCTTGGACGCCCGCGAGTTGGGCGCCAAACGTCTGGCGGCGCGCATGGCTGCTATCATTGATGACCACAAAACAGGCAACGGCAGCCTGTATTACGACTTCTTTAGGTAATACCTTTTTTATCGAATCTAGTCCGTCTAAGGTAAATCTGTACGTAATTTTTGTCATAATTTTAAATTTAATATTCGTAGAAAATTTATTTTATTGTATCAAAGTGTATGGCTCACCCGGTATTGTATTGTCCTAGCCCTAAGTATACAGTATACGTACTGTTTTGCATGGTGGCATGAAAATCGTACTCTATAACATTAGTACTTATTTAAGTTTTGCTACTAACACTAAGGGTCTGAATTAAAAGATTATTTTATTTAATTTTAACGGCATATCCGGTATCGTGTTTTCGTTGGTAAAATGTAGAAGAAAAATTTTTTTCACGCAAAAAATATTTATTTCTACGGAGCGACGTCCCGAAGCGGTACCTGCCAAAAAAAACTTCTGCTTTTTCCATCAAAACATGATTAGTACGGTCAAATTAACTCAAATTTCACTAAAGTCAGGAACTAATTCTAAGGACTAATAAAATCACTACGGATTGTTTTGTATGGGCTAAAAATCGAACTTTATACAATCGTTACTAAATTCACCCCCCCGGAAAGGGGTGAAATCGGCTGAAAATAATGTAATGGTTATAACTAAGAAGAGAAAAAAGGTGTACTCGGTGTAATTTGGCGTACGTTTTACAACACTTATATCTAAATTCGCACGTGTTATTTATGTTAATTAAAACTACGGAACAGGTAAAAAAAAATACAACATTAAAAAAAATCTATTTTGGCCATTGCGGGTCTGGGGAAAGTAATGTACTCGGTGCAAATTGAGTAAATAATTAGAAAAAATATCTAAATCCAATGTCAAATTCGCACCATGGTGCGACACCCGGAAAGTAGTTTTTCATGTTTTACTGTCGTTGTACTTCGGGGGAAATTTTAATACTATTGGAAATTGATGCAATCATATTCATTTGATTTTGTTTACATTCGCACTCCATAAAAAAGTTTTGTAATCAAAAACGTAGACCAATAAATACACAGAAGCGACAAGCACGTGATTAGTAGCAAGAGAAGGAACGCGCGTAGATGCACCGACGAAGCACGGCTCTTGAGGCACGAGTAGTGGCATGTACTGCAAAAATAGTAGGGTTTCTGAGTATGCAGACAGACAGTCAACAAATTAAATACAGGTACGCTCAATGTTTGTTAAATTCGAAAAATCGCGTTTTTCCATATACTTACGAAAACGTTAGACTACTTAGTTCACTCAATGATTGTTTAAAACAATAGTTCCGTTTTAATGCCAGAAGAAAGATTTGTGCTCGTTGCCCGTCAAAAGTGTCAAACAAACTGTCTCGGAACAATCGCTGCGCGTAGGATTTGAGATCCGGATATCCGAAATATCCGGATATCGGGTCATAAGATCCGGATATTACGGATCCGTTAAATATGGTTATTGACCTATAACCGGAACAATTTTCTAATGAAATTTATGAATAATTTCATACCATTTTGTCATTTAAATATAGTATTTTCATATATTTAATCAATTCAAATACTAACAGCACATCAATTTTGATAGGTACATACAGGTGTCACGCAGTAACTTTATACAATGAATGCGAATGTTGCTTAATGCAAACATTAGATCATTGGATATCCTGATGACTTGGGGCTATAGGCTCAAAACAAAAGCAACCTGAAGGCCAAGGCTAGGATAGTAGAGTAGGAAGGAGAGAAAATTGGTCTGATAATCAACCACTAGAATATCTCCAAATGAATAGGGCTAAGATGGTCGGCTCTTTATCATTTGTCATGAAGGGCATAGTGACAAGTGATAAAAATAGAACCATGCTGCCACCGCAGATTGAAAAGAGAAGACCTACCTAAAGTAATCGGGAAGAGGAGATAGATGTTCGAATCCAAAATGCCCTAAGATGCTCAGCAGCGCTTCGCCGAGTTCTAGTGTCCAAGCTGATCAGTAGACTGTCCATGATTCAAGTCTATAAGACAATAATTAGATTTTGATGAATGACATCGGTAAGTATTACACTTGGACTCTGAATCAGAAAAAAAAGAACAAGTTCTTAGTGAAGAAGACGAAATTCTGGCGGAATATTCTGGGACCTATCAGAGATGAAGATAGAGAAGATGAAAGCGTAGGAAAAATAGGGAGCTAGAGTAGCTAGTTGCGGCACCCAATATAATTAGCGAGATTATAGCCGCACGACTTCGCAGGCTTGGTCACTTGGAGTGGACGGGAGAGAATCGGGCTGTGAAAAGATATACCGCAGGAGCGATGTAGCCCTAAAACGCCCTCGGAGTATCCAACTAGCGTGGAGTGATGCAGAATAGAGCAGAGTGACGTTGTTCTTGTATCAAAGGCCAAGATTCTTTTTGGGTCACTGATCCAGTGAAGTAAGTAAGTATTGCTTTCATAGTTAGTATTTCATGACGAATGAACACGAGGTGAGTCATTGGATGTATTTCCAACTATGCACCAGCTAATCCAGATATAAACCCTCCTTATTAAGTACGGTTTTAGAAATAACATTATGTTAGCTATTATAGTAATCAAGTAATCATTTAAAATTAGTTGGGGTGATATCATTGTATTAAAACATAGTTAAAAACGTTATTTCTGTGTTATCTAAATCAGTTTATTCGGATATTTATTTTGGTGGATATTCGAATAATTAGAATATCACAATATTCTAATTGCAAACCCTACATATAACTTCCCAGTAGGGACACAAAAGAGGTAATGTAAATACTGCGAGGAGGATCTTGTTTAGGAAAAACCAGAGCGATCGAGTATATTCCTTCAACAGGATGCTCTCCTACAGCATATAAAAAGGGCTTAACAGACCCACATTGGGACCAATTTACCTGAATAGCGACCCACAAATGCTAGATTCTTGCAACTAGGCTTGGCGAAAGAAAAATGATGGACCAGCGTACACCTCTGCAAGGAGCTATTGTCTTGCAAGTGCAAAGAACGCTGTACAGGGTGTGGGGGAGTAAAACACGGATTTAAATACACTATGCTTTGCGCATGCGAAGGTGCATGCTCTGGGACAAAATAATACGTAAAAAAATAAATATTTTTGTTTAATTAGTGTGTTACTTTAATTAGCTAGATCCGGAGTAAATTACAATAAAACGATCTCAGTATTCTTAATTTTGATAATAATACTTTTATCGAAAATATTACTTTACTATAAATATCGTTCAGCAAGTTACCTTTACTTAAACATCATTTGCCTTGCAAATTGTATTGAAACAGCCATCCGACTCTTGGTGGTGTCATCCGGTATGGAACAAAAATAGTGTAATTTGCTTGTTTATAAACCGATTTTCAAAATTTTAATGGAATTTTATAGCTTATTAATATAGCATTCATATCTTGATACAATGTCTTCCTGTAAAGTTACTAGTAATGTTGATGAAAACAAAAAACGGATTTTTTTTTCGGAAATATTTAAATAAAACTTAAAATTTCTCGCAAACTATGGTATTTACAAGGTCAAATGTATAAACCATATTGTAGCGCATTTAATTTTGCTTTTTATGACACCCCACACAAGCTTACATGTGATAAGCTTGCTGTGGTATACGCAATATTCTGAACACGGCACCGGCCATTTTGATGACGTCATAACTGGTGACTTAACCACGTTAGAAACTGTCTCCCGATGGTTTTTTAGTCAGAATAACATGCTTAACAACATACTAAAATATGATGCTGGTTTCATAGGCACCTTTTGGGCCCTATATGACCATAAGGGAAGCAACTTCATACCTACTCGTATAACATTTTTTTATACAATCAAACACATTTGAATAAGTAGTCGATAAAGCAGTCAAACACCGATAGATTATTAATATGTTGTAACATGACATCACTATTTTTGATCTCACATAGACAATTTACGCACAAACTTGCATTTCATTTTTGGTCGCACTTTTGAAGTTTGACAGTCGTTCTTGATATCCTATTTCTATGTATCCGGATCCGAAAAATTGTCGGATATTGCAAACCTTAGCTGCGCGCTGCGCTATCTCCCCGCCCCGCGCGCCCCGCGCCACGTGCTGCCAACCACCTTCGCTTGCAGTTCGTTGCAATTAATTCTATTTACTTTTTGACAAACTTCCGGTGAAAAAATTCTATTTTTTATTTAGTGCAAATGTAGTGTATTTAGATAAGTACCGTTTTTAAAATTTTCACGTCTCTCTTAATTTCCCCCGAAGCACAATGTACAAAATAATTAAAAATACATGTTCCATAATTTGCCCAGGCGTGCAAAGTTAACTGAATGTTTATAATGCTTTAAAAAGCTTAACTTGAGATTGCACCAACCGACTGACTTATCCTCGAGCCGCAATCGAAAAAAAATTTTTTTTTAGGGTATCATACATTGCACATCTTTTTAATTAAGATATACTATGCACCAAGGTGTTCTCTATACACTACTTAGCTTGAACCTAATAGCTTTTAATTTACTCCAAAATTACGGCACATTATAGTTTATACCTAAAATTTAACGGTCTTCCGTACATAATAGAAACGGTGCAACTCGGGGGAATCAATCTAGTTGCGCCATCTAACAAATCCAAAAAAAGCACGACTACACGACTTACTTCCATACTTTTTCTTAACTTGACTATACTAGATACCGAATACCTAGCTTAAACGGATCGTCTCTATTTTTAGGGTTCCGTAGTCAACTAGGAACCCTTATAGTTTCGCCATGTCCGTCTGTCTGTCTGTCTGTCTGTCTGTCCGAGGCTTTGCTCCGTGGTCGTTAGTGCTAGAAAGCTGAAATTTGGCATGGATATATAAATCAATAAAGCCGACAAAGTCATACAATAAAATCAAAAAATTTAATTTTTTTTTGGGTACCTCCCCTACACGGAAATGTGGGGGACACATTTTTTTTTTCTTTCGGTGCGATTATCTCCGAATATATTCACTTTATCAAAAAATGTTTGTTGAAGACCCCTATTAGTTTTGAAACACCTTTCCAACAATACCCCACATGTAGGGTTGAAGCAAAAAAAAAAAAACATTCCCAATTTACGTGTAGGGGAGGTACCCTAAAAAAAAAAAATTTTTAGATTTTAACTTTTGAACCATAGGTCCAAAAAATATGAAAAAAATCTTGGAAATAGAGCTTAAAAAATACATTAAATGAAAACTATAGCGGACATGATCAGTTAGCTGTTTTTGAGTTATCGCAAAAAGTTTCCCCTTCATAGTAAAAAGACTTACTTTAATTAGGTACTGATTATGCAAATTTACCTATTTGCTTAACTCGGGCGAAAGGTACCGTTTCATCCCTTGGTTAACAATTTACTATATTTTAAGCTCCAGTTTAGCTTATTGTGAAGGAAGAGTAACTACGGAACCCTACACTGAGCGTGGCCCGACATGCTCTTGGCCGGTTTATTTGTATATGATACAAAAGCTTGATATTACATATTATGATGGTTTTGAGTTCGAATCCCGGTAAGGGCATTTATTTGTGTGATGAGTACAGATTGTTCCTGAGTCATGGATGTTTTCTATGTATTCAAGTATGTGTATATTATATACAGTGTGTATTTTTGATAGGTATAACCACAAACGTTAACTAGACGTAGACTTAAGTGCTATGAAACAATTCTGAAAGATTTTTTTTAATATAAAAAAATTAATATAAAAATAAATAAAAATAAAAATAGTTTATTTACCAAATTTTTTACAAGATTTCATTAACCTATGACTGCCACACTAGGCTATGCCTGTGTTGTGGAGTCAGATTGAAAACAATACTAATTTGAATTACATCCTACGCTGAAGTTTTGGTTTTATAATAGGTTATAAAATATAGTTATAATATAGTAGTATATGGTTTAATAATATAGTCTTAACTACCAGGCATAATTATTTTTTGTTTATTTTTCAAGCGCCAATGTATTTCGTACATCATGATCATGGTCACTTGTGACAGTTCTGACAAAAATACACACTGTATATCGTTGTCTAAGGCAGTGTCTTACCTGAGCGAATAACTCGCGAACGCAAAGCGGCGCGGCGCGGGTGAATTCAATCCTTTGATACCTATGGAAGTGTCCTACGTGGGCGATCTCCGAATGCCGTTGGGCCGCCGCGCCGCGCCGCGTCGCATTCGCGAGTCATCGCCCACGTAAGCCGCGCTGTAAGTACCCACAAGCCCACAACACAAGCCTTCTTGGCTTACCGTGGGACTTAGTCAATTTGTGTAAGAATGATATTTGTATATATTATTTATTTATTTATGTTGTTTGCAGATGGCGAAACCACTACAAATTCAAAGCAACACTTGAAACAGAAGATGTGTGCAGCATGTGCAAACTCCTAAACGACCCAGCAGCCATGTTAGAAAACACTGTTTACAGCAATCTTCCAGAATGGTGGATCGGCAAAGGAATGACGTGTACAAAGCTCTGTTAAAAGCCGCTTACATACAATTGTTTTATTTATTTATTTTATAATGTGGCAAACGATTACACGAAACATCTGATGGTAATCAATTACCCTCGCCCATGGAGGTGTCCATGGCAACACCAGAGGGGTCGTAAGTGCGTTGCCCGCCTCTAAGATGGGAGTACGCTCTTTTCTTGAAGGTTTGAAGGAAATACCACAAGCGGCAGTACGTATACAGCGTGTTAGTTAGTTTAGGCTTTAATGAACTCACTTCCATTCGTTTTATAAAAAAATTACGACTTTTATTTTTTCATATAAAATAATTAGGCGAGCAATGTATGACTATACTTTGTTTTAACTCAAAACTTGGCATTTAATGATGCGATGCGACGTCACAACTGCCATCAAGTGACCACAATGTCCGCAATACATTGCCGCTCAAAAATAAAAATAAAATTAAGTAATTATGCTCGCGTTGTTAAGACTAAATTAAAAAATCTTTCAGAATTGTTTTATAGCACTAAAACCTACATCTAGTTTAAGTTTGCGGTTATATAAAAAAATACACACTGTATATATAGTATATATATACTGTATATTATATACTGCTTTCACTACCGATCCTCTTTAAATTTCACAATTTTTGCAAGTTTACTAGGAAACAAGTGTTAAAAATTTTGCTTGTCTGATCCCTCGGCTATATGTATTATAGGCACAAAAATTATTATTTATATTTAGGCCTAAGATACAATTGTAAGTTTTACTGACGTAAGCATGAACTACCTAAGAATAAGAGACGATTAAAATCGTTACCAAATGATCTTGGTCGACTTTACAAAATTAAATCACCATATTTAAATATAATATCGACAGTCGAGAGATCGAAATTAGGAAATTACCTAAGAACTTGGCAATTTAATCAGATTGTGCGAAAAATGGTTCCTTGGTCTCAACAATTTTAACTTCAATTAATTATTTACATCGCGATTATCTCTCTGCTTTATCTTAAGGTTGACTGGTAGAGAATGCTTTTGGCATTAAGTCCGCATTTTGTAGGTTAAGTTTTTCTTTTGTGCAATAAAAATTAAATAAGTAAATTAATTGAAGTACTAGGGCACAAAGTACCCAATTTATTATTATTAATAATTAATATGCGAAGTAGACCTACAGTAAAAAGCCACAATATATTAAAAATCGTGTGCGATATTGCAGAAGTTTATTTATAGTTAAATAGGGCTTGACGGTTCGGATTGCTGGTTAGGAATCGGCCGGCGCGTACGCCAGCCCGAGGTTCCGGAGCTCGCAGTCCTCGCGGATGAAGTCCTGCAGCAGCAACTGCTTGAGAGCCATGCGGCGAACCTGACGGAGTCAACATTCATTTGTTACCAACTAAAGAAAAAGGGACGGGTAGAGAGTGTTTTAATCCAGCTATAGTATTTTTCAAACACGGTGGGTACGTTGACGGATTCTCCATACAATGTATAACCTAAAAAAGTTATAACTCGCAAAATCACAGATGGTAGGACCGTATACATTTTTCTATGGTATAGATGTACTATACCGCGTGCGCCCGAAGAAATATAATCGTTTTCCGTTTCACGGAATATCAGCACATCATGGTTAACATGTAAATAATTTTTAAGAAAAAAAAACCGACTTCAATGAGGGAGACCGGTGAAAGAACGATTATTGTTGATTGTAGATTTCATACAATGTAATTAAAAAGACAGCGTCCTACACCTAATTATGTAGAAAAGTAACATGTAATGTGTGTATGTTATGTAACATGTTTTTTTTTTGCCACTGCATCCACCTTGACACATTTCATATTTGCCCAATGGTTGACTGATAAGATACCCGCAATAGGGTATTCGACTGTATTTAAGATAAATTATTTCACACCATGCATGAAATAAAGCACCAGATAATTATTACAAATCGCTAAACGTGTACTATGCGTCGTTGAAGAGTACCATTCTGATCATCATCAGCAGTTCCACTTCATCAAATGTCACTTTTTAAAATGTAAATTATTGATTTGTTAAAGAAAATACAAAAATCACTATATGTATGCCTTTCATATTTGAAGAGTTCCCTCGATTCCTCATGGACCCCATCGTCAGAACTCGAACTTGACAAAAGTTTGTCTTGAAAATATAATTTACTTAACAAACACAGCGAAGAGGAGAAATCTCCAAACGTGTACTATGAGTCGTTGAAGAGTTCCATTCTGATCATCATCAGCAGTTCCACTTCATCAAATGTCACTTTTTTAAATGTAATTGCTTGATTTGTCTAAGAAAATACAACAATCACTATATGTATGCCTTTCATATTTGAAGAGTTCCCTCGATTCCTCATGGACCCCATCGTCAGATCTCGAACTTGACAGAACTCGAATTGTTATCCTCCTCTTTTGAGAAAGTTGCATTTTATCCACATGTGGGGCAAAGTAATCAGATGCAAATTTTGAGTTGTTTCCTTATGTTAGCTGATTATTTTTTATTACGTTTATTTGGATTTGAAATCAAGTTTGAATTTTTTGGTATTTCATAGTTAGTAGTTTCCTCGTGTTGGTGTGGTAAAAAAAATTGTGTTTCACTCGGAGGCAAAGTTTGTTTAACCCTCGTGCATTGAAACCCTCGCAATGCTCAAGATTCGACTTCTCGAACCACTCGCTACGCTCGTGGTTCAATTTTGGAATCTTTCGCTTACTCGGGTATCAATATTAGCACGAGCGGTTAAACAACAACTTTGCCCCCTTGTAAAACAAATAACTTTTGTCTCTAATTGCCAAAAATGTTCAATATTTGATATTTTTGCATATGAACCATTTTTTACATTTCAAATATTGTAAGCGATGTGCTGATATTTGGTGAAACGGAAAAATATCCATTCTCGGGCCCGAAATCGGGTCTGATATCAGGCTTAATAATGTGGAGAGCCCTTTAGGGCTCTGTTTTAAGTTCTAAGTACCAACACAGCTAAAGCACGACCTGCTGACGAACCATAATTTACCCATTTATGAGTCGAAAATGTTCGTTCACAGTTTATGGACATCATTGGGGCATAAGTATTTAATCGTTGAAATTGGTATAATATAAAGGGCCCTCCACACTCGTACGCGAATCGAGGCGTGAAGCCTCGAACGCGAGTGTGGAGTGCCCTCGCGACGATTTCGCAATTATTCACGCCTTCGCGCCTTATTTCCCGTTTTTTGCCGGTATTTGGCCCGCGTCAAAGGAGACGCGAAGCGCGAACCTGCAAGACTCCACACTCGCGATCGCTTCGCGCCGCGATTCGCTCACGAGTCGGTTAATCTGTTAAACTGTCATAACCTTCTTTGGCGGCTACTACTTGGTTATATTGGGTGCGAACTTGATCAACAAAAAATCAATTTGACACTTCCCAGTTTGAATCACTGCCTTGCCGCAAACTAAATCCGATCAGCTGACGCTTCGGCGCCATCTTGCCGCGAACCAAACTGCGAAATCGCCGTGATGTTGTGCGAGTGTGGAGTCTACGTCAACGTCGCGGTATGTTCCCTCCGCGAAGTCGCGCCGCGATTCACGCGCATAGTCTGAAGAGGACTTAAAACTTAACTTATATTTATAACAGGGATCTAAAAAGGCCTTGACTTACGACAAGAGCTTGAAACTTGGCCTGATGTAGCTCGTCGCGTATGAACATCATTTTGGGGCGTAAATCTCTGTGCGTCAGCAGTCATGCTGTGTTGGTACTTAGGACAGAGGTTTAAAACTTTGCCTGTATTTACGTCGAGAGCTTGAAACTTGGCCTGTATTTACGTCGAGAGCTTGAAACTTGGCCTGTACTTACGTCGACAGCTTGAAACTTGGCCTGTACTTACGTCGAAGGCTTAAAATTTAGCCTGTACTTACGGCGAGGGCTTGAAACTTGGCCTGGCGCAGCTCATCCCGTATGAACATCATTTCGGGGCGGAAGTCTCTGTGTGCCAGAGGGTCCATGTCGATCTTGAGCCTCGGGTCGATGTTACTAAGTTGGTAATCACTGAAAAATAAAATAGAGTTAGACCAAGATAAGTTGGCAGCGATTTAGCCAACAGTTTAAGTGTTATTTCAAACGTCAAAATTCTATGACATTATGACGTTTACTTAACACTTGCACAGGCTGTGATTTCAAAATCGTTGCCAACTTATCTTGGTCTGGCTCTAGTCGTTTATTTTACAAGGGGACAAAGTTGTTGTTTATTCGCTCCTCATTGAGCAAAACATTCCATAATTGAACCATGAGCGTAGAGAATTCTAAAATTGGAATCTTGAGCGTTGCGAGAGATAAAAGGCACAAGGGTTAATACAAACTTTGCAACCGAGTGAACCAAAGATTTTCACTAGAACAACGCAAGGAAAATACTACCTAGCTATATAATGCATTACAAATCAAATCCTAATGCATGTTATCACGCAGTTATCATTCAAAACCATCACTTAAAACTGAATCCCACCTGTCATCGACCGTCAGCATGAGGAAACAACCCAACATTTTTATGAGATAACTTTGCCACTCTTATAAAAATGCCAGCTTCTCATCAGTTTTTGAAGAATAAAGAATGCCTTTATGAGCGTATGATGAGCATTCTGCTAGAGGTACAAGACACGTATGTGTTATTTTTTCTAAATTTCTGTTGAATATGGTAAACAGAGACAAACTCTTTGGCTTATTAGATACATTCATCCGGGCACCGGACAGGTTCTGGTAAGAGCAATTGAGAAATATCATTCCTTTGTCGGTCCCTTTTTGCAGAAAGTGTCTGAGTGACTATCTGATCTATTAGAAGTATTAGAACAAATTAAATTATTTTGAGAAAATATTTTAATTTGGCACTGGAGGCCTTTGTCACTTATTCTGAGTATATGACATTTATTTCAGTTTATCTATGTTCTATCTAACCGTTTAAAACAGAATGTCTCATTCAGTACAGAGGGTACGTCTACATCCAACATCGAAAAATAAAAAATGTGAACTGCCTCTCTGTTGCTCAAATATACACGAGCGACAGAGAGGTCGATTTTGCTATGTTGACGGACTTATCACACTCAACACACATAAAACGAACTAACGAAGACCGCTGGTTTAAGGATCATATTAAAGCGCCTCGCACACCTTACTTAATTCAGTACTTATTGAAACTGACGAGAGGGACGCAGTTATACGTTAATATAGTTTGGCTAATGAAAGTTGAACTAGCAGAAACGCGGCAATTTCAAAACATCTCTTGCTATAGATTTTTCTAATTCATCTAATTTTTTATAATTTCTATATTCTAGAAATCAAAGAAGATAGAAATCTTCGGATTTCTTTTCCCTATAGTCAGATACTGAATTAAGTAAGGTGTATGAAGCGTTTAAGAATTATCGATATGGCCACTCATTTATGTTCAGTTCAGTTTATTGAACTAGCAACAGATTTTTTTCATTTTGCTTTACTAACAATCGAGCCCCGACGTCGGCCTCCAGAGCTCCCGTCTCCTCCAAGACATCAGGGGTTTCGTCCTGTTCTTCTGCTGCTGACATGATAGTAGATTTCTAGGTTTAAGTATGTAAGCTATAAACTCTTCAAGTAAAATAATAATTAATAAACCAATGTTTTAATTTGAGACTTGGCTGTTTGAATGAAACTTGAACGTTCCCGAAAACCAGAAATAAGTATGTCAATAAAATTTATTTTTTATTTTATGTGTATGGTACCGTACCAGTACAGTTTATACAAAGAGTTGTAATGATAATTCGAAGTATATTATTAAACCGTAGATTTAGTTGGTAAGTGTGAACACACATCTCACACAAAATCTGAAAATATTCCGGAAGTTCCGGAGCACAATGTATATATATACACAGCGCCATCTATGATTTTTTTGACAAGTTATTTATGATTCATCTATGATTCATGTTATCGACGTTCAGAATCTTCAAAGCGCTCGATAGAAAATAAATAGAATTAATAATGTGGAATTCTCACTGAAATTCCGTTACTTGGTCTTGGTCATAATAATAATAAAATAATATATAAACATATGCATGTGAATTAATAAGAAAGCATGATTTACATTAATTTTACATAACAAAGGTTACGTAATATAGTTTCGGAACGCTCTGATCTTGCATTGAGCGTTTTTCAGTCTAATCACGACCTTGTACCAAATTTGTCCAATAATGATGTAGAGAACGCCTGAAACAAAGCTCCGATTGGCCGATATTGGGATCAACACGAATATGTTTGAGAGACGGAAAAGTTCCCAGGGGTGAGTGAACCGCCTCATTGTCTTGTCATTTTATTGCATTCGTCTCTAATAATAATACATTAATTAGTCGTCTTCTCGCTAGTGGTACTGGGCGTACATTAAGTGATCATAGGTCGAGCAGCCATGCCGATGTGAGTAATACCAGAGGTGTGGCAGCCGACCGACGTTTCGCGTCGTATTCTCCTTCAAGTGACAGTAGGGAAAAAGTGAAAAATACACTTCCTACACCGTTTCAAGATGACCGAGTACAAACTGGTGGTTGTCGGCGCTGGTGGCGTCGGCAAATCCGCATTGACTATACAACTTATACAGAATCATTTCGTGGACGAGTACGATCCTACGATAGAGGATTCGTATAGAAAACAGGTGGTGATAGACGGTGAAACGTGTTTGTTGGATATCTTGGATACGGCAGGGCAGGAGGAGTACTCCGCGATGCGGGATCAGTACATGCGTACAGGGGAGGGGTTCCTGCTAGTGTTTGCAGTGAATAGTGCGAAAAGTTTCGAGGATATCGGCTCTTATCGTGAGCAGATAAAGAGAGTCAAGGACGCTGAGGAGGTGCCCATGGTTCTGGTGGGGAACAAGTGTGACCTGCAAGCTTGGGCGGTGGACATGACGCAAGCTAGAGAGGTGAGTGTTTGTTTTTGCAAACAAAAAATCTTTGTTATTTTCTGTACAATGTAAACAAAGACTTGTTGAGGAACTAAATTTGTAACAGTTGATAGTTGTCAAATAAATTGAGGTTGATGATCATACCTCAGTTTAATGGGGTATAAGTGTACCAGTACTAGTGATAATAAATTAATTATTGACTCTAATTAATATTTATATGGAGCATTTTCTAAATCATAACAATTGTGACTGCTCCTCAAACTTCATCTTCTTTTCATCCTGTTCCGCTGAGGTATAGGACTCGAACTATTTTCTTCCACTGCATCTGGTCCTGGGCAGCTTGGGTGACCTCCTCTCACCCCATCCCCAGTACACCAAACTCTTGCTCCACGTAACGGCACCAAACTAAATGCTATTAATGAAAGCATCAGCTCATTCCTTATCTATTCACAAAGCTTTTTAATTTATTCTTATTAAACTCTCTTAACAAAAGTTTTATTACATTAACTATTAATTCAATTCATAATATTGTAATCATAATCATAATATTTTAGAATTACATAACAGTAGTATGATATTGTTGGGCACAGTGCAATACAATGTAACTAACAAATGCATTTTTACAGGCTTTTATTTAACTTGCCCTGTTAGTATGTATGGGACAAATCTTTCAAGTTAAATTTGACCCACTTCCCGGTTTCCGATGAAGCTGAAAATTTGCATACATATGTAAGTCAGGTGACAATGCAATATTATGGTACCATCAAGCTGATCTGATGATGGAGACAGGAGGTAACCATAGGAACTCTGTGAGAAAACAATGCAACCTATTTGTGTTTGGGGTTTTTAGAATTGTCTCGATGAGTATTAGTTGCCTGTTGAAAGAAAAGTACAGTTGGCAATAAAAGCTTGTACCAAAAATGATATTTTTGCCAAAAATTTATAGAATTTAGAACTCTTGGTGAAGTATAGAGAGAAATGAATAATAAACCAACTATAACCAACAAATATTGTTATATGGAGTTTATACTATACATAGAATACATCCATGACCTAGGAACAAATATCTCTGCTCATCACACAAATATATGCCCTTACCGGGATTCTAACCCAGGACCATCGGCTTCATGGGCAGGATTACTACCCACTAGGCCAGACCAGTCGTCAAATCATGTTGACACAGTAGCCATGATGAGTATTCATGCTTAAGAACATAAACAAGTTGTGGAGGTTAGAAAATGTTTAACACTTTTGAACTTTTTCATCTGTTTGTATTATTTTGTTTTGGTTAGGAAAGATGCAGGGTAAAGTCAGTAGCAGCCTTAATGGTGGCCCCTGTAAAAATGTCCCCTGCTAGGAGGCCTTCCAAAAAAACCTGATCGGGTTGTTGAGAGGCCCTCGCAAGCAAGGCCCCGGGCGACTGCCGTTCACACCACCCCCCCTTAAGGCCACCACTGGGTAAAGTAATGGTGATAGTCAAAAATCGTGGATTCAACACTGTCCTATACAGTGGAAATAATTGTTCTTGGACATAATGCAAATAGATGACTAAAAGTTCGGTCAAGATCCTTATCATATAAGAGGTTAAGATGTGTAGAATAGAATATTCTTTATCTGCCAGATCCACACAGTAGGCAATTTCCTCACGCACAAACCAGCCAGTGTAGATGTGCCTCGGCCAAGGCGGCGCGCTGGGGCGAGGAAAACGCACGCGCCACCTCGGCCGAGGCACATCTACAGTGGCCGGTTTGCGCGTGAGGAAATTGCCTCGCGCATATGCTCGCTCTGTGTGGACCCCGCTAATGAGTCATTCCCATCTGCCATCCTACAGTATGGTCAGATTGGTCAGTATGTCAATAATTGACGATTAATGAGGATGATATCACAAGCAACATCATCATCAGCAAGAATGTATTGAAAAATAAAATGCAAATTGTTTGTTTTATATGATGATATTGATAATTTATTTATTTAATATTTTGATTCAGGCCCATATTACAATTACCTTTTAGACTAACATACATGTACATTTTATAAAATTAAAAATACTTAAACACTATTTAGGCGACAAAACGCGTGGCTCCTTTGAACAACTTTAACTTAAGCTGATAGGCTATTAATTATTCACAGCAAGTTAAATAAGAAAAACAATAGGCAACTATTTTTCCTAGCCAGTAGTGTAATATTTATTATCAGTAAACTATGCTTCAATAATAAAATTAGCTTAGTTATACTGAGTAAATAAAATATAAGTAATACAAGTCACACAACACAACAGATATATATATATATATATATATATATATATATATATATATATATATATACTGTTGTGTGTAAAATAATATTTATACTTGAGTATCTAGAGTATATTGTTTTTCCCTAAATAACTACAAAACTATTTATCTTCAAACTTTAAAAAAAGCAGACTCGCAATAAGCCCTTTCATTTCATATGTCACATGAAATGGTTTGCAAATTTTCTTTTTTACTTTTCTATATCACTTACTCAACAAGAGTGGCTCCATTGGTTAGAATTCATAGAAAATAATAGAAACTAGAAACCTTATTTTTATTGCCCTAAATTTTTTTTTTTTATCTAAATTATCTAATGAAATAAGTAGCAGTTGACAAAATATATTTACTTACCAAATTTCGTCATTATGCATCTTATAAATAGTTTCAAAATAAAATATCTATGACACACAAACAGACCAACATGCATTTTGAACCTGATTTTTGCCATTTTTCGCAAAAAAAATAAAGTTCATACCAAATTCGTTCCAAAACTACCATAACATGACTTAGAAAAGTTGAAAAACCGTAACTTAGATATTTCAAAAATGGTTAAACCAATTTTGATAAAACATGTCTAAGAACCATTGCTAGAAAACCTGCTTTAAAATATAAAAAAGCGCATACAAATCAGTTTATCCGTTTAAGAGTTACGGTACCACAGACAGACACACACATGGCGTTCAACTTATAATGCCCCTCATTTTGCATTGGGTCTTAAAGATCGCCGATCGGCCAAAAAGGCCTCGTTCAAAACCTGACTCCTTTGTGTCACTTTTTCCAAAGAAATATTTTCACATTGCGAAATAATATTTCCCTCAAATAACATTAGTAATGCAGTTTATAATTAATAAACTGGTGACACATAGCGTGGGCGAAAACAATGAAGTGGTACTATAGCAATAGCAAGGGACTTTGACCAACTTTGGTGATAAATGGACCAGTTTCTTCAATATTGTGTCAAGGTTATTCATTTCAACTATTTCATATTTATATGAATAATATTTACATGGAGTAAAATTGTAACACTATGGCACCCTAGAGGACATAAAAGAAACAGAGGTAGGCAATTTAAAAGATGGTCCGATGAAATAGAAGACATGGCTGGAAGGACGAAAACATGGACCAGATTAGTGCAAAATAATGAAGAGTGGAAAAGATTGGAGGAGGCCTTTGCCCAAAGGCTCACAGAATCGGTTATCGACTTATCGTAGATTAAGGAAAACTATAGATATACCTAGTATAAAAATGTATTTCTGATATAAGGCTATAAAATATAGTACATTGTGCAACGAGGGGGGTAAGTGAAATTTTGCATACGAGGGTGGTAATTGATGGTAAAGACCCGAGTTTGCATTATTCTTACCCCCCCGAGTTACACACAATGTTTTTCATCACACTTGCGAAGACAAAACTAAATTTTAAGCAAAATCATTCATAAACACCGTGACATATCAAGAGAGTTTGGTTTTGACCGTCGTCGAGGTTGGTCGGGTCCCGGGACGCCTCTGGGAGCCCTTTTGATGACCATTCTGTCGCCAGATGTGCGAACCGGACCGTATGGTTTTGACTGCGCGCATTTCTCGTTAGATTTTCGACTTTATTAAAATATCCCGAGAAACGCGGGTTTAATGTGTGTCGGTTTTATAATGTGTAAAATCACCGCGCATACGCCGAAGTTAAACCTCAGCGAAGCCAAGAGTACGAGCTGTACGAGTTACCCGGTGAGAGCTTTCCATTTAACCTCTAAGTAAAATTATGTTAATGTGCGTAATTATGTCATGTTCAAGCAGGTAACAGTTGTTGTTTTCTTACGAACATCCTTGACTCTTGCCTCAAAATAGGTACAGTTAAAGACAGGTTAGTAAACGAACTCTAATGTTGTCTTTTAAGCATTCCAATTTCGTTCTAAATAAACGATTTATAGGGCTCGTACGAGGGACGCTGCATTATAAGTATTCGGCAAAAGCAAGCCAAGCCAAGACAAGCAAGCAATACGCAAGAGAAGTTCGCTTAAACAAAGAAATCAAAATACTAAAGCCTACAAACGGTCATCCTATTATTAACTAACTGCAAACTGACATCAATACAGAGCTCTTTTTTATATGGTCCGACTTCAATGGTCCTATCCCAACACGTGCATTTGTGCAGTTGTAAAAAAAGGGTACGGCTACTTTCACCACACGGTGCCGGAGCGTCAGAAATATACCTAATAGAGATGCTGGTCTAGAGACTTCAAAATAAATACCAGACTGAATTGCAAACTAAAAGATACCAAGTAGGATCAGTAAAAAGGAATCTTTGCATTACGAAATAGATTAGATACCTACCGGAATGGAAGAGGGTGTCAGGGGTCTCTGGTAGACCAAACTACCTAATAACATTCAAGTTTAACAGTCAATGGAAGTGGAATTCTACTAATAGTTTTGTGTTTTTATTACTGAATGTGTGTGTGTTTTCTTTAAGTTATGTGATAGTGCAGTTCTGTTATGCTCAAAGTAATTATGTCGGTGTGCAAATTATATCTGTTTTTGTGTTTTCCTTGTGCTAGAAGTGTCTGTGTTGTGCAGTGATATAATCCAGATTTGTATGTCCGCTGAGCAACCAACCCCGTCGTGATTGTCTAGACTACTATCGAAATTTAAACGCGCAAGTAACGCATCTGGAGGGCCGTATGCTTGTTTGCCACCATTGTGGTATTAAAAAAACGAAAAAGGTAATACATAAGAAATCTATAGCGCAACTCAAGCAACTTTATTTACTTGTTTTAACACTGCCATGTCTAAAAGTGACCTGATGGCACCTCGCTAGAAGTGTTTAGTTTTGGTGCGCTTAAATTACTATATACCTATATATAAGTTTGATATTTATGAATAAGGAAGAAATGTAAATATTTCTTCCGTGCTAATGACAGCGTTGTTTATTTTTTACTATTATTTTATATAAACTACCATTTTTATTGGATCGAGTGCTATTCTATTATATACGAGCCTGCCAGCCTTGCTTAATAAGTGCTATTACTTTTGGTTTATCATCAGTAACAGTGCATAGTGGAGCTTGTCCTCGACTGTATAGTAAGAAAGCTAACGGTCCTCTTGGATACTCCTGCACCTATACAACCATTAAATACAATTAAATATCTTGGCACTTATATCACCTCAGGTCATGACAGGGACGCCCAATATACCTATACGCGGGAGGACTCACTGAACCACGATATTCGGCACTATTACCCTGACCCTATTGGGAACACATATCCGAAATCAGAAGCAGCCTAAAGAAACAAGTGGAAAGAATATATAAACAACCGGAAATGGAAGGAATCAGAGCCAGAGGAAGCCGAAAGCGATGGCGGCACTAGCGGTAGGACATGTAATAAGGAGCCAGCCCTAGGTGACCTACCACGCTTTGATTAGCATTACGAATGAAAAAGAAATGACATTACGAATTAAGGATAAGATTATCCAGGCTCTTAAAGTTGTAAGAAACAAGAGGGGGGGGGGGGGAACTTCATAAAAATAAAAATACAGCAGTCACATACCCTCACATTCCTTATACCGAGTATCTATTACACACCAAGTATAGTATCTATCTACCCCATGCTGACTTAACGATGCCTTGTATTCGGGTCGGCTAAAACTTTCCTGTCTCTCCTACTGTCCTGACTGCAAACCCTACACTCCAGTCCTATCTACTGGGTGCTCCGGTGTCTCGGGCAGGCTGCGGGTGCCTACGGCGGAGTGGCAGGGGTTGTTGCGTAATGAGCCGGTGTGCGAGCGTACTTTGTTTGATTTCGCGTTTGAGGCTTAGCCGGTGGCATGTGACGCTGACATAATCCACCGACTCGCTGCCTCTTAGGTTGAATCAGCAGAGTCATGCGAGCTTACAGTGCTATTTTGTATCAACATCGCCTCCCCCTTGTAGTCTCCCCTTCCTAGTCCTTGCTGCAGGATCTGCTGGCTGGAGTTACCCCAAGTATCAGTATCAGTATCATAAACACCGTGACATATCAAACATTCGTCCGCCATTTTGTAATTTCTTGGCAGGTGAGGCATCAAAGGCACAGGCCTGAAAATTATGTAAAAATATTTTAAACGGCTGTTAAATTAATCAAATTAAATAATTTTAAACATAAACAAAAATATTAAATTATAAACGTCAGTATTTTAATTTACTTTTACTCATTTATGCTACTTGGATTGTATGAATAAGTGACAATTAAAGAAAAAAGGTATAACTCCCTAGGGAGTTATAGCTTCTTTTTTTTTTCACAATCCTTAACTCCCGCGGGAACAAAATAAACATTTGTTCTTCAGCATAGGTGCATGAAATAAGATCCTTTTCGAGCAAGTGTGATGAAAAGTAATAAATATTACGGGACAAATTTAAACAAATCGACCTAGCCCCACAGGTGGCCAACAGTAAGCTCAATAAGACTGGTGTTATGGGTAAAGAAAAGACGCTTTCCACAAGGATTTCCGTACATTGACCCGCCTGTTGCTTTCTCTATTGGAAGATTTTCTACAAGCTCTTTCGTCGCTTTAACAAATACACGTACTTATTAAATAACAGAAAGTCTGTAGAGCAGAAGGAGCGAAGCTCTTCCCTTCTGAGCGACGTACCTATGACGTTATCTAATATATAATTAAAGGTAATGTAGATTGTCCAAATTTGCTTAATAAGATCTCTTTTAATATTCCGTCAAGGAGGCTAAGGCATTTTCGTCCCATTAGTAATTACCAAGCTACTACTAGGTATAGGAAAAACAGTTTCATATGCAGGGCAGGCTTGAGTTTAAATAAAGTTTCTATAAATTGTGATATCGACATATATAATGATAGCATAGCAGTAATAAAAAATAAATTAATTAGACACTTCATGGGTGACAATAATTCTGGCGCAGGACAAGGCTCGGTGCATTGTTGAATATGTACTCACAGGATTTAACTACTTTTTCTTTTTTTAATTTATTTTTTGTAAAAATGAATCATATATATATATATAGATCTGTTCTTATGCTGTAGGAACTTGTATGTGTAAATTAAGATGGGCAAAAACTTTTTATAATTTATTGTATTTTTATAAGTGAGAACCTGTAATTGGCTCTGTAATTCTATTGGAAGTTCTAGATATATATAGCGCTGTTGGTTTTCCGTATACTAAAATAAAATAAAAATATAAATGAGTGTGTCCCGAGTTCCTGACTGACTGACTGATTCATCAACGCAGAGCCGAAACTACAAAAGCTAGGAAGTTGACATTTGCACACTAGGAAGTGTACAAGGGATAAGAAGCGATTTTCAAAATTCAACCCCGGAAGGGGTTACAAAGGAGTTGAACGTTTGTATGGCGTTCAAGTTTTATTTTAAGCTAGAAAATTGAAACTTCGTGAAAAGGTATTATATTAAAATAAAATAATAGTAATTTCAGGGTATTTGGAAATTCAACCCCTAAGGGGGTTAAAAAGGGGATGAACGTTTGTATGCCGATAAAGTTTATATTAAGTTAGAACTTAAAACTTCGAAATAAGACATTTTCATAATATACGAGAAAAGTAATTTCAGCATTTTTCAAAATTAGTCCTAATAGGATTAGTCCTAATCCTATTAGGATTGAAAAGGGGTTGAAAGTTTGTACCGGTTTGTACTTTTAAATTAGTAGGAAGAGAATATAATAAAAAAGACGAAAAATAATTTTGGAGATAAAGTTTTTAAAAACTTTTTGAAAACAGCTAGTTACTCTATATGGGAGTTATCGCCCCTGCAATGAATTTTGTATTCCGGTCTACGCCGCATTGACCATAAAAAGCACTGCGATTAGCTCTCCTTTGTCACTTGTTGTCTGTCTACTTGTTTTTCGCTGGTCGCCGCTGGTTGCAAATATACTATTATGTATGGTATATGGTATGTACCAAAGAGAATTTGCAATAGACGTGGATTGTCAAAGAAAATTTTATAGCCACAGTAAAGTACGAAAAGTACTGCTATATTTCGACACATGATTAAAACTTTTAAAACGCCAATTTGACTTTAATCCTTATTCTTTCACTCGGATATGTGTTAAATTTGACAAATATAAATAAGTATTGATTAGGAACTATAATTTCATTATGATTATTTATGGGAGTGCACTGCACAAGCGCTCCTTAAGTCGGGCCGCTACCGGCTCAGAGCTCTACGGATCAGAGGGCCTACCGCGAACCACGTTCGACGTGTTGCCTCTCTGTCGCACTTGTACATTTGTACGTAAGTGTGACAGGGAGGCAACACGTCGAACGTGGTTCGCGGTAGGCCCTCGGATCATTCAACGCCGCGTGCCTGAAATATCGGCCCGGAATCGACTGGCAGTATAGTCCATGGCGTCCGAGGGTGTCGACTGGACCTCAGCGGCGGCAGCAGGGGTGCGACTCTGGCTCAGAGCAGTCAGTAATCGAGCGCGCTCATGGTTATAGTAACCGCAAATCGTGGGCTATGTTACAATGGCTAGCTTTAGAGATATTAACGTCCAGGTAACGTCTGGATTTTTAGAGTTATGTCCGGAGTTTTGTCAGGATAGTCCATTTTTTCATATGCCAACCCTTAACTGTAGGTCGATTTTGTCTTTACTAGTGGCAAACACCCCCCCCCCCCCCCCCCCCTCTCTCTCTCTCTCTAAGGCACATATGAAGGATATGGTGGAAATATTTGCTATCAACGGGTAAATCTCGGTAGCTCAGTTGGTAGAGTGACTGGTATCCCGGAGTCGCGAGTTCGTGCCTCTCCCGAGACACTGAGTTTTTCCACTTTTCTCCAATATGCTTGGAAATGTTCACCTTATTGTAGCAAAAATAGTACGGCAATTTCTTCATTATGGTCAAACACTCCGCTTCGCGTCGTCCGACAAAATCGAAACTCATCCACGAATTGCCCTTTTCCCGGACTCTGCAATTAATGCACTATATTTACGCTTAGAGCGTTATCCTTATCTTTGATTGTACTGAATTACCCTTTAAACATTCCAGGTGGCGCGAAGTTACGGCGTCCCCTTCGTCGAGACATCAGCCAAGACCCGCATGGGCGTCGACGACGCTTTCTACACGCTTGTCCGAGAAATCCGCAAAGACAAGGAGGCGCGAGGCAAGAAGAGCCGGGGCAAGATCGGCGGCCGGCGTACCATCAAGTGCGCACTGATATAACTTGGTACTCTTTTAACTGTCCATCGGTGGGCTAGTCCACTTTATTCGTAAAAATTATGTCTGTCTCTTCAGGCTTAAACGAAGGTATGGAGATCGTTTGAGGACGTAGGATATTTTAATAATAAACATTAATAAAACGTCCGTGAGACACAGATATATAAAGGGTATTGTAACGGGCCACTCGCATGTTTTAAGTCGAAGATTGCTCGATATGCGTCAGACTGCGGGCTGCAGCTCTCCGCGACTGACGCCGGCGGCAGAGAAAGCGAGAAACTACCCTCATTTTCGGCACTATTGTCATCCGCTAAAGATTCTACTTTAAATACGTAAGCGACCCGTTGTAGGCTTCTTTATCACGGAAATCGTAGTTCGTTCGCCTTGCCCATGGACTGTACGTTAAGTACTTTGATAGTTAATTGTCCCATACGCCCTATAGCGCTATGGGACGCCGGCTTTGGAATGGCAGTTCTTTAAGCCTTGGTGTGTTTAAACCTTTATCTTACAGTTCAATAATGACAGTCAAATTTATTAACTTTACCCTTTGTTAGGCACATTTAGATATGGCAAAAATTACTACTGTATAACAAAAATTGTACCAATTTTTTCCTTGCGCAGATTTCTTTGCATAGTGTATTTTTTTTATATTGTCCGTTAAAGGGTTAAAGCGTTTTAATAGACAAGGCTTACATAACTAGCTTTTCATGTGTAAATTGGTGTTCAATAAAAGACTGAAATGTACACAGTTAACTAGACTTATATTGACAGAGATATGGTCAATATAAGTCTAGTCATAGAGAAATAAGAAGTAATATATTGCTCACTCCATACATCAGTTTTGGTACCAAAATGATTATTATATTCGCAGTCGACATCTAGCATCAAGTAGCGGAACTCTCAGTACTGCTACTCGACAATAGATGTCGCGGCAAACAAAAAGTCTAATGCTCAACGATTTTCAGCTACTATTATAACCAAAGTGTAGGAGTTGAAAATAGAGTTCCGGTTACTCTGTAGGGCTAAGATGGTCGGCTCTTTATCATTTGTCACCATGCCTGTCACGTTCTAACAAGTATGTAAGCGTGAAAGTGATGGGCATAGTGACAAGCGATAAAAATGGAACCATGCTGCCACTGCTTATTAGCGGAAAATCGAAAAGCATTTTGGTACCAAAACTGATGTGTGGAGTGAGCACTCTATTACTTCTTATTTTTCTATGATCTAGTGAGACTAACCGTGAATCATTCAAAACTGTCACAATACTCACAGTTAACTAATTTCACACTAAAATGCTCATAACTTTTTTTTCTGGAGAAAAAAACGAGAAATAACAATGTGTAATGATTGTGGATACAAGCGTTCCTGATATTTGACCACTTATATTGAACGCCATTTTACTACAAACTACTGATGCTGTCGGAGAGTTTCCAAAATTACGAAATTTCCGCTTAGAAAAATTTCGTAACATATTTTTGTATAGGAATGGAAATTGTCCTATACAAAAATATTCCTGTAAAACTTCCCTGAAATTTCTGTAAACCGTTCGAAACTTTTTGGAAACTTCCCGCAGCTTGTACAAGTACGAACTCACCAAGCAACAGCGCCGAAGGCTTTTGCCATAATTTTTTCAACCGAGCCAAAGGCGAGGTGTGTTAGGGCGTTTTGAGTAACTTTATGAGACCATTTTTGCAAAAACTGCTAGTATCTATTTTCCATAGTGTCTCAATACGGCCCTCTAGCGTTAAACTTGCAACACTTAAGACTATTTTACTCTTAATTTGAATTATATCTTAGGTAGATAGTCTATCTAATAAAAGGCTAAGCCGGTATTAATCATTTTTTGCAAGTTGAATTGCTTGTTTGAATGCGACACATTATAATAAAGATAATGTAGAATTTTATAAAAGTTTAACCCTTTGAACGCTACGTCTCGTGTGCGGCGCGCAGTGGCGAGGCAAGACCAAAATTTGATGTGGGCAAGGTACATTTAGCGAGGCCCTCTGGTGGCGCAAGAAATAACGAACATCTTTACGTTCTGTCCGAGATACATGCGGTGGACCACGCGTAACGCCCGCGCCATCATGCACCATGTCACAATGCACTAAGATTGAAATTAGGCTGTACCCACACGCGTTTGTTGACGTCTTTGGCGGTCAAAGGGTTAAAATTTAAATTGTGTATATATTTTTGCACATTAGGCGATTTGCGCTTTCATACTTGCTTACCCACACAGTGTGTGGTCAGTGTATCGTTGTTACGAATATTATACATTTTTTCTAATCTATACAGTTTATAAAGGTGTATTTCATTAGTAAAGTTCCACTAACTTTAATGTTTAATTTGACTAATAGGATGGAAAAAATATGTTACGACAACTTATCTTGAAAAATAATAATGATATATCATCATTATTTTTGTTATAAGCTATAAAATACAATTAATTTTATTACATTAACACATTAATATTTATTCTGTCAAATTAAAATACACGTTATTACATTGCAAAACAGTTTAAATTTGTGATCCTTAACATGCCTCCTTTACAAGGATTTTCAAAATATAAAAATTATCCCTTTATTTTTAAAGGGTATTTGGTAATTTATTAGGATTACCTAGCTCTACGTATCTCTACTGAATTTACATATACAATTATGTAGATAAATATAATTATACCTTAAACGTTTGCATATATTGTTGTAAATGAATTGTGAGGAGCTCCCGTGGAATGGTGGATTATTTGTGTTGGAGGAAAAAAACTTATTCAAAACCAACGCTTTGTTTTCACTTTAGTCCTTTGTACAAAGGATTGCTCGCTCAGAACTGTTCAGAACACTGGAAACATGGCTCAAATGTGTCTTTTTGTACAAAATAAGACGTTTAATATTGGCCAGCAGAGATAACAAAAGGAAATGATCATACATTTTGGTCTACAGAGAGAATGAATGTATATAAAGGGCCGAATTCAAAATGGCCGCTTTTACAAAATGGCGGCAAACTTTGGCCGCCTATATCAATGTTGAATGTTTTCTATGGTAGCTACTTTCTATCTGTAGAAACGATGTTTTGTCCTTGAATTCCATTCGTCAAGTTAATTTTCGATAGACAAGTTTTCTGTAAGAAACGCTTTCTATTTTGTGCAGTTAATCATACCTTTAGAATAGTTGGTATTAATAATGTCCGATAAGTCTTCTAGAATGGAATACCTTTTATAATGTAAATGTTTATGAAACAATAGAATTTTGATATCTAAATAAAACCAAAAAGAATTTGAAGTAGAGGTGGATTGTCAAAGAAAACTATGTAGCCACAGTAAAATTACTGCCATGTTGCGACACACAATTAAAACTTTTAGAACGCCATTTGCCATTGGCGTTCTAAAAGTTTTAATCATGTGTCGAAAGATGGCAGTAAATTTACTGAGGCTACAATAGTTATTTACGATACAAGTACGAAAAATGGGAAATTAGTAACGAGTGGCGATAAATTAACACGACCGAAGGGAGTGTTTTTAAATCGATACGAGTTGCGAATTACCTATTCGCACATGTATCGTACAACGTTTTACAGTACATATACAGTTCAATTTTCGACATAGTTACATGATGTGCTAATTTACGCACTAGTGCGGAAAAGTAGCACCATATGTACTGTAAAATTTTCTTTTACTATCCACCTCAATTTCAAATTCTCTTTGATAAAACTAACTGGGTCCTATGCAAAAATACTGAGTTGTGAGGATTTTACCTATAGATTATTATTGTAATAGAATAGCTAAGTCAAACTAATATTCTATGCTTGCAGGAGATAGTTTAGCCAGCCAACTGTAAGAGTAAGAGAGATGAACATAATGATTTCCAGAAAAAAATCTCTTTGTTGGTTGGCCAAACTGTATTTTACCATTATTTTCATACACGCATACAATGAATTTTAAACGAACTTTCGCATACAAAAATAGTGTTCTATAGTTTTAGGTTAAACGACAGTAGTTTCCAAAAACTATTTTTATAGAGTTTTTGGAAATCACTGTTTTTTTTTCCAACGCCGATTCCGATGGAAATAAGTAACGTTCGATTGTGACTAGATAGCTACTTAAATCATTTTGACGACATGAAGTTTTTATTTCTTATCGGCGTTACCATTAGTTTTTAGCGTAAAATATGGATTTATTTACGAATATTATGCTGCCATGAATAATTATCCCTTTTTTTTATCAATTTTCGCATTTAGTGTCACAGACAATTGAACTAATAGACGTGCAAAGTGAACCATAATAATTCACTAGATGCCTATCGTTTGATTAAATGGTCACTACATTGTTGTTCACCTTCAGTCTATTAGTTCAAATATCTCGTGTTGTCGTCGTTGAGTTGGCAACCCTAGATACAATTGATAGAAATCACACAAACACATATATTTTAATGCCCTCGGATGCCTGTTATATTTAATAAGTTCACCTATTCAGAGGGAGTATGATAATTATCTATCGATAAGAACTGGCAATTAAAAAAATGTATGACAAAAAATGCAGTTCTACACAAGTCGCTAGGGTTGCAAATCCAATGTTTAGATAAATCTAAATGTATTTCAACTGGCCTCTTAGCTGCTATGTACAGTGATAAGTCTTGTAAATAAATTAATCAAAGCATTATGACATTGTATCAAATGAATTTCGATGCTAGTGCACAATTATGTTGGAAATAGTATTTATAATTAACTCTGTAACAATATGGCACAACACTGTGTGCTAATTTGAAATAAATAAAATCAAATCAACTATGTGCTTTAGATTTCATCCTTTGTCATAGACGTCATAGTCGTGTAAATGTGGATTAGTTAGTGATTAAGTGAAACTAGACATTCAACCGAAACCGAAGGGAAGGTTCAGTCTTGCTCTAGTTTCGGCAAAAAACAAAGCTTTGACTGAACTGAAGAATGATTTTTACTGAACTGAAACTTCGGCCAGAAACTATAATTTCGGCGCGGCCGAAAGGTTCGGTAGTTATTTGGCCGAAAAAATCTTCGGTCAGTCTGTCTATTACCTCTTAACGTTTAAACTGCTGAATCGATTTAGATGAAATTTGGTATGGTCTCAGATCATAGGGCATGGAAATAGTTTGATGAGGCACGGGCGACATTTTTAGGGTTCCGTAGCCAAATGGCAAAAAACGGAACCCTTATAGATTCGTCATGTCCGTCTGTCTGTCCGATTCTGTCACAGCCACTTTTTATTTACAAATTTTATTCAAAATTAAAAATTGATGTCCTTAGTATGAACATGAAACCCCAATGCAATTACAAAACGCATCATAAAAATGAAGTGCGTTCACATACCTCTAATATGACATTTTATTTGAAGTAGACTATTTTTTATTTTCAGGTTCACACTTTGATAACATACAAAATTGGTAGAAAATTATTGATTGTTGATGATGATTTGATAATAATATTACTATGCGAAGTTGATGAGCACAGAAGAAATATTTACCTCGAACACGTTCAGATACTTTCGGTTATTATTCTGCCTTGCATGAGGTGATGTTGTCATGTTGTTAGAAAACTGTCAAAACAAAATTTCATGGATTAGAGTTATGTGTGTTAATTGTACAATTTCTACATTAATCTAATAAACAATGGATGCTAAAGACGTTTGTGTGGAAATAGAAAACGATGAGTTCTACAGTAAGTTCCTCGTCGACACTGTAAAGCCGCTGGTTGGCGAAAACATATCGGTCTCCGATCAAGTCGCAAGACTAACACAGGGCATAGAAAAACTCGGAAAGAGCCTAGAAAAGCAAGTCCTAGCTAAACACAATGATCTTCTAACACAGGCGAGTCATATCTCTGATTTAGAGACGACTTTGGCATCGGTGCAATCGCAAGTCCAAGGATTGTTACGCAGCGCCGAAAAACTGAAAGATAGGGTCCACACGCCGCACCGAGCGCTTGAAGAGCAAACGCTCATGCTTGAGCGAGTCCAAACAACATGTAATTTACTCAGACACACAGCAAAAATCCTGTTTTTATGGAACAAACTGGCCAGTATTAAGGATAACCCACCTAAAGAGGCTATAATCTTATTTGAGCTGAACGAGCTAATCGGCGACTATGATTTTGACGGCATTGTAATCCTTGAGGAAGTACTAAAAGAAGTGGAGCACAGAAAAAAGGAGTTGCTAAACAATTCTACTGCTCTTTTACAGTCAAGTTTATTAAATGGAGAGAAGGACAAATTGTTGCAATGCTTTAAAGTATTTCATAATTTACAATGTACAAATGAACAGATCAGAAATACTGTTGATAGTATTCTCAGCGACCTTAAGAAGGAGATTAGAGCCGGTCTAAATGTACAAATGGTTTCTATTGAAGTTAAAAAGTCAAGTTCAGGCAGGGTTGCCCCGGGGAAAGCAAATATAATGAATGCACAAGACTTTAAAATTAAACTTTGGGATAATATTGAAAAGCTCTTCAAAGTTGACATCTATAACAGCTGCACAAAAGTAATTATGCTTCAGAATGTTGTGAATGAACTACATGCGATTGGTAACTTCCGGAACATTGCCAAGGCCTTTTGGTCTGATTTGTGTATGGTGTTCAGCAGCGAACTGGAAAAGAGTCCGCTCAATGTCAACCAGTCTATAGAGATTGACTTCCCAAGACTATTGAAGTGCTTTAATGATTTGCTATCTAAACTTAAATGCAAAGACTTGGAGATCAACAGGTCCTCATTGGTAAAATGGGAGAACTCATTCTTGTCAAAGTCTCTTGGGAAGCTTTTGGAGCCGGTAAGAAGCATGTGGCACCTGAACCCTGTGCCAAACATGGATCAGCTTGACGGTGCAGTTAGAACAATTGCCGAAGCACTAAGTATTTCTCTTGGAGATAAACAGCTAAGCATAAGCTTAGCTAACAGTGTAGCAAAATGCATCAAGCAAATGATCGTAGAGGCAGAACAACGAATAAATCTTGACAGTGATGTAGCACAGATTGTTGAACCACCAACTAGCGCTCAGCAGAAAAATGCAGAACTCTGCAATGCTTTATATTACTTCTCATCACAAATAAAACGGGTATTAGTCAACATGAACTCAATGCTGCCTCAAGAGAGTGCCCAGATCGTTCAAAACAGTCTTAAAGATATCACAAGCATGCCAGTTTTACAATTATTTACAGAATCAATTAAGAACTCTCTTTTCATAATCTTAATGACAATGCACGATGAACCAGACCTGACGCGTTCCGATGACCCTACTGGCAAATCTCTTTCATGCTCACCATACATGAAGGAGCTGCATCAATTTGTATCTAGATGCAAAGAGATTTATCTGTCAATGTTCCATGAGAAAGCAGCTCTGAACGCCTGTTGTGTTACCATTGCAAGGATGACAGTGGAAAGATTCATCCAGCATGTCTGCAATGTAAAGTCTTTAAGCAAATTCGGAAGATTGAAGCTGCAAATAGACTGCAAGCATTTAGAGACCGCATTATCACCTTTAGTGGATATGTCAGAGTTAGATAACTACAGACAGCTGAAAGCGCTAAGCCTGCTGCTTGAGAAAACTCCTCAAGATATAGCGAAGAGTCAAACAGAAGGGGCATCACTACCATATTCCTTAGTTATGATGTATCTCTTTTCTTTTGCTGGTCCACAGTTACTAGCTCCGCATGCCTGTGCAGGCTGGAACATTCAGAAACTCATGCAATGGCTGGATTCGCACCGCAAAGAGAAGGAGAGGTTAGACTTTGTTGCTGGTGCACTGCAGCGGTACCAGAACCATGTGCGGCAGAACCAGATCGCGACTTACGATGAGGTATACCCTATCCTACTTCAGTTGCTGGAAGATGGAAGGGAAGCTGCTAAAAAACAAGAGAAATGAGCTGCAAGCTGAGATTAGTTTAAAGAGTACTAATTTTAAAGAAAATAATGTGAGAGTTCATGAAATGGCATCACAAACCTGAATAATAAGTGTGAGAATGCCAACTACTATTACTATTTTGACACCATCTTTAGTTCACCTATTTATTATTAAATTTCTGAAATAAAAATACATACTATATTAATATTTTGTCAGTATGACACTTATGACAAACATGTACAGTTAGCATCAAATAGATAGTGCCGTCAGTGGCCATTAACACGTGTCATCCTTATTTCTATAGTCACAAAGATATACGTAGTATAACGATATATATGGTCACTTTGGCCGTCACTATTTGATGCTGACTATACATATATGCAATTGTATTAAATAATATTCAAATTAAAGGGCCTTTCTATTCCATTCATAAATGAAGAGCCAATAAAAAAAAAATAGCCAATTTTCTTACTTTCGTCTTGCGGTTTGTATTCAGTGTTTCAAGAATAAAATCATGATTGGAATAAGAATTTGTAAGAATAAAATCACGTTGATTTTATTCCCGTCAAAATTATTTCAAATAATTCCGTCTGGAATAATTATTCTTCGGTGAGGAAATTGAATGGAAATAAATTATTCTTATTTAAATAAAAAAAAAAACATGATTTTTTATTTGAAATAATATTCCATGAATAAGAATTGTAACGTGAGAATTTTTCTTAAAAAAGCCGATGAAGCTGGTATGTAAGTATGTCATGTATGAAAGTAGGTAGGTATAGTTTGGATGGACTACGGACGAACGCAATTTTTTAGTAAAACCCATGGGAATCGGGTTGCATGGAGCCGCCGCTACTGCAAAATACATTTGTTTAAGTTACGACGACTGGATATATTTTCATGTTTCTAAATTAACTTCGGTGCTTTTAGTGTTCTTGTTGCTACTGAACATTTATTACTGAGTTGTTACATGGTATTTTTAAATACCTGTTATTTAAATTTTCTTCATAGTATTAAACGGCAAAATAACATGCTCAAAGATCTTTAGAAGAGCCGCCAGCCGTAGGTGTTCATTAAAACCATAAAACATCAAAGAGTTTGCCAATACACATCGAATGAGCCGAAACACGGTGTCTTTATTTTGTTTACTTTAGGAGGTCCTTTGGCCACCTTCTGGCTCCATCATCAGACCAGCTTCATGGCACCATATCACACAGTCACCAAGTCCACCAGATACTCAAGTATACGAAATATGAGCCAAATCGAACGTCAGGAAGTGGTAGTAAATCGACTCGCAAGCTTGACCGTTAGGTTCTAGGACAACTTCAAACTTCATTCTTATTCTAAATAACATGTTATTCCACTAAAACCTTATTTAGAATAACTCCATTTCTGGAATAATTATTCTGTCTTTAATTCTTCATTTAAAATAAAAATTGCATGATTTATTCCATTTCATGTTATTTTAAAATAAAAAGGGATGGATTTATTCTTATTCCATTGTGTTGGAATAAGAATAAAATTTCTGTTTTTATTCTTATTCGAATTGATTTTTGCCCAACAGTTTGTATTCACGCGTACGGGTGCAACACTTAGCCAATCATTTGTAGACTTTGTCTCGTTGCAATAAGGTTCATGTAAGGTCCAGGGGTTATGCATAAATTACGTCACGAATTTCGTGATTCATGCGGATACAACCGGGATAAGGGTTAAGATGAGAGAAAGAGAAAGTTAGCTGTGTAATAGTAGGCTTATTAAAACACGGAAATACAAACAGGAACATCACATTTAATCATTATACCAGTCGAGGAACAGCAAAGTAAACGACAGTACAAGTAAGAAGAACAGTATGTAGACTCGCAGCCCTGCGTTGCGTTGGATGGCGGCCCTTATTTGGGCGTTCGCGTCTTTTACGTTCTCTGTGGCGCCGACAACAGTGTTCGAGATGCGGTCTATGTCTTGTTCTTGTTGTAATACCTGGAAAAGTAATAAAAATGAGTTACTTTACTAATATTACGTTTTTTTTCTTATTTCACAATTAATTGGACTACAAGCTACTGTCCTGACTTCATCTGCGTACAATGATAATTTCTGTGATAAAAACTATGAAATGTCCTTCCTCGGGAGTCAAAAAATCTTCAACGTGTTCAAGGTCAGGTGGACAGACAGAATTTTTTTCGCATTTAATTATAATATTAGTAAGGATTTAAAGGAATATAATTTTATTGATGCTGTTTTTCCCTTTTTAGAGTTCCATAGCCAAAGTGGCAAAAACGGACCCCTTACAGTTTTGTCATGTCATTCCATCAGTTTGTCTGTAAGTATATCACAGCCTCAGTAACTATGTACAAATTGTACAAATGATGTGTGCTCTTTCCTGTTTCATGTTTCTTTTTGTACAATAAAGTGTTCTACTACTACTAATACCTTTTCAGTGAATATTTCCTGCAGCTCAGCAATGTGTAGCACCTTGCTTTCAATCTGCCGCACCTCCTCCGTCATGCTGTTCAGCTCATTAAGGAGCTGGACATTCTCCTCCTCCAGCAGCTGCAGCTCTTCTGGGTCTAGCTGGCCTTCATCTTGCATTACAGCCACCTGTGGAACAATTGTTGTGTCATTTCAAACATAGGTTTTAATAACTAGAAGAGTCAAAATGTTAAAGCCATGTTTTGCCAATCAATCTATCGTTTATCATATTTATCATCTATATTTAATCAATAACAATGTATAAGCATATGGTACCTAAAATTTTCTAAATATTTTTTTTTTGAACACATCTTTTTTTTTATTTACTCATTTAAAACTACAAAATTAATTAAACCCACCTAAATTTGTGTTAAAACTTTTTCTGTATGCAATATTTACTTACCAATCCAATTAGAAAAAGGAGGAATCATTTCATTAGTATAAGCACAACTTTGCAAAAAAGTTGGCTCACATAGTATTTGATTAGCTGGGTCCACACAGAACAAGCATATGTGCGAGGCAATTTCCTCGTGCACAAACCAGCCAGTGTAGATGTGCCTCGGCTGAGGCGAGGAAATTGCCTCGCGCATGTGCTCGCTCTGTGTGGACCCGGCTATTGACTTAATTTTCATCTATGAAAACTTTTTAAATACATACCTCACTGTCAGTCAAATCCACTGGCCTTTTCAAATTCTCTGTCTCTTCAGGCTCTATCTCTGCATCCTCTTTAATAAGCTTTTCTGTTTTAAATAAGTTAGGATTACTTGGCTTCACATGGGGCTGTTCGAGCCTTGAAAGCTTTCTCATATCAATTGCCCTTTTTACCCTCAGAGCTTTAAGCTCACTGTGGATCTTACATACAGCTTTCAAGTACGCATCTATGAGGTCGATGACGGCGTCCATATACTCCCTGGTCTGTCCCGATACCGCTAGCTTCCGGTTATCATTCCTAAACTCTTTTAGCAAGTGAGAACAGGTGTTAATAATTCTCTGAGCTCCCGTGTCTATTTGATCTCTCTCCGCCTCCGTCATTTCATCCCCAGTCATATTATTAAAAAAACTTAAATACCTTTCCCTGTGTTCAAATAAAAAGTCTCGTAATCTAGTGATTTGTGAGCAAATATCTTTCGCCGTTTGCATGAAACCATGTTTCGATTTAGGCCGCAGTAAACGCTGTTTGTCTTCACTAACGGGGCTTTGGATTCCAAAAGCTTTGTTACGAGCTTTTAAAGTTTTGATGCAGGCTTTGAAAAGTGGAGTTATATCCATGTTAAGGCTAAATTTTAATACAATAAGTACAATAACATTGCACAAAAATCACACGTCGATACGAATATTTGATGATATTGACATTTGAAATTTGAATTTGACAGCTTGTCTATGGGTGCTAGAGGTGGAGACGTATGATATTTACCGGTTTCTCTATAACGTGCGTGCACACTTACGAACAAGACGCATTTATGTGATAAATGGATGGACAGACTAAAACGTGTCGCGACATTTTGATACGTCTGTTAAAAAAAGTAGTAGCAAAACACATGGCAACACGCAATTGAAACTGTCAATTGTCAAAATAAATATCTAGAATTCGCAATTTTTGTACATTTTGGTACGAACCCAAAACAAATGTGTTTATTTGTTTAAATACTTATATTTTATAAAATTACTATTTATAAAAACAGTAAAGTGACACCATGGCTACAGCTGGTAGCTCTATCCGTGTTAAACATTCAATTCCCATCGATATTCTCGATGACTTATGCAGGTTCGTATTGCAAACAAACAAGCAAGATAAACAGCGTTATTTGCCATTTCGTATGATTTTAATAGTTATTTCCTTTGTAAAATGTTATACTCATATTTACAACCAATAATAATAACATCTTTTTCTTGTACTAAAGGGTAGTTTTCTCACAACAACAATCTATGAATACAACATTTTTTAATTCCAATTCCTTGTTACAATTATCAATGTTTATATTGAATACCAAGCCAATGTATAGTTTTCCGACTTACCGACCAATACATATTTAGCATGAACAACACATTTTTGCACATTAAATATGACTAAGTTATGTGTAGTCGCTTCATCATCAACCTGCCGGAATCTGAGCGCGGGGACCTGGTGCGCATCTGCTTCCAAATGGAGCTAGCGCACTGGTTCTACCTCGACTATTACTGCACTGATGAGGTGCACAACCTGCACCCGTGTGGCATACGGGACTTTGCACAGCATATATTTCAGGTAATTTAAGGTTCCGTAATCACACATTTATTAATCGGTCCAATAGCTTCGGAGCAAATTGACTGTAACAGACGGACAGACGACGAACACATGGATGCTCCTATAGGGGTTCCGTTCTTTCCTTTTGTGGTAAAAAACTAGTACTTTTGGGTGTTACACTTATGACCAATGGCATCAATCAACATCGAAATGGAACAGTCAATGTTAGTCAATCGATTTTTTAGGTACTCGGGTAATGTTTGAGTGGATTAGTAGTGAGTAGATTTTATTTATTGTTTACTTCCTGTCATGTAGTGAGTAGATTTCATTAATTGTTTATTCAAAATATACAATTAATGAAATCTATTTTAATATCTAAAATTATTTTAATATTTATTGGTTATTCACAAACCGAAATCAAAGATCAGCACTATTTGTTTTAAGCTGTTCACATTATTGTTATCATTTTAGTCTACGGAATAAAAGAACAGACCATAATCTTTTCTGACTTCAACTTACCTTACAACAGGGCATGTTTTTGATAGATTGCAGCTTTTGATTATTCAATTGAATTTGTTGAACCAACTTAGCCAGTAATGAATACATAGAAACTATTGATTGATTGGTGTGGTAAGACCTTTGCCGTGTTTGTGTGTTGCATCTATAGGATTAAATGACATCTGAGCGTAACTGCATCGTGGAAGGGCGCGCGGTTTAAAAAACGGCTCATACCTTTCAGCATGTCCCAACACTCCGAGAACACCTCACAAGCCTCGACTCGGTGCTAGAGAACTGGCGCGAGTACAAACAAACAGTACCTACATACGGTGCCATACTGCTCGATCAGGAGCTGAGCCACGTGCTGCTGGTGCAGTCCTACTGGACCAAGGCCTCGTGGGGCTTCCCTAAAGGCAAGGTCAACGAGGGTGAGGAGCCGTGGAAGTGCGCCGCTAGAGAGGTCAGTCTAATATTAATATTGGTTTACTGTGGTCTATGGGTCATAAAAAACTACTTTTATACTTCAACTTTTCATCCATTTTTATTAATTTGATTATTTAAAAAAATCTACACGACTTTTGAATTCTGGCACTTCTGCATACAAGAGGAACCAAACCCTTATAAACTTTATAATTTTGTAATGCTTTCTGTCCTCAGTCCAACTTTTTTTAAATTAGGATACCTTCTCTATCATCCATTGGGGATATTTTTTATTGCTCGATAAAAATAACATGGGTCTTTTAGCTTCAACAAATAAGGTATCTAATCTGCCTCCAAAATTTTTCCTTTTTATTTTTCCACTTTTTTTTAAAGCATATTATTAAACAAATTGACTAAGTCCCACACAGTAAGCTCAAGAAGGCTGGTGTTCTAGGTACTTAGACAACGACATATATAATATACATATAAATACTTAAATACATAGGAAAATACTCATGACTCGGGAACAAACATTCATGCTCATCACACAAATAAATGCCCTTACCAGGATTTCAACCCGGGACCATTGGCTTCATAAATAAATAAATAAATAAATAAATAAATATTATAGGACATTATTACACAAATTGACTAAGTCCCACAGTAAGCTCAATAAGGCTTGTGTTGTAGGTATCTAGACAACGATATATATAATATATAATTACAAATACTTAAATACATAGAAAACACCCATGACTCAGAAACAAATATCCGTGTTCATCACACAAATATATGCTCTTACCAGGATTTGAACCCGGGACCATCAGCTTCATAGGCAGGGTCACTACCCACTAGGCCAGACCGGTCGTCAAAATCATCTCATCACATCTTAAAATAGTTTGCAATCAAATCACCACATTCACAAGTTATACTTACAGGTCCTCGAAGAAACTGGCTTCGACATCAGTAAACACATAAACAAGAATGACTACATCGAAGCCATCATCCACGATCAGATCGTCCGTCTGTACATCATTGGTTACATCCCGCGGGACACCAAGTTCCAGCCTCGCACGAGAAATGAGATTAAAGCTTGCGAGTGGTTCCCTCTTGCAGATCTACCGTCCAATAAGAAGGATATGACGCCAAAGGTACAGTAATACATCCATGAATTTAGTAAATATAAATATTTGGAGAACGATCTTAAACAGATCGACTTAGCTCCAAACTAAGCAAAGCTTGAATTATGGGTACTAGGTGACAATCTGCATACGGATATAAATAAATACATACTTATATACATAGAAAACACCCATGACTCAGGAACAAATATCTGTGTTCATCACACAAATTAATTGTCTTATAGGGATTTGTGCACACTATACTCTGTTTTATTCGATCCAACAGCACCCGACTATCTCAGATCCAAATTTCATTTTATAACTGCCCGAACAGGTTGCACCCTTCGCGAGTCCCGTAGTCTCAAGCTTACTGTTCCTTGTCATCGTTCTGGTTTTGTCTCTAACTCCTTCACCGTTCAGGCGATCCGGTTTTGGAATGATCTCCCACTCAACATCAGACAGGCTCAAACCAAGCTCTCGTTTAAGCGCATGTTACGCAAGCACTTTTTCGACAAGATCTCTGGTTAATTGTCCATCGTAGTCATAGTATTTTTTGCACTGGGTACACTTAATTATAGTATATTTATGTAAGTTTATTACCGTTAGTATATATTATTTATCGCTATTTTGCTTGTTTTAAGTTACTTATTCCGTTTTTTTTTGTTTAATGCCTGCACGTACTACTGTTTCTGTTTAGCCTGATGGTTGACTGGTAGAGAATGCCTTTAGGCATTAAGTTAGCCATTTGTACTTTATTTGTTATATTGTGCAATAAAGTTTAAATAAATAAATAAATAAATGAAAATACCCATAGTATGCTTTCTTTATATTATCTATAGACAGACTGGGAGCCAACCTAGACAATGCAAAGGACGCAGAAGACAGCTCAAAGCAAGTCTCATCTATGTGTGATGCCCACGTTAGGCCCTCATCAATTACAAATCCTAAATATTTTACGGTATCAACTTGGGGCACAAGGATATCGTTCAAACTTATATTGAGCTTATCGTTGTTCATTTTGCGTAGCTGAAAGTGAATGGTATATACACAAGAATATACAAGGTGCCCGTGAGCATTGCGAGAGATTTTAACGGTGCATTCCTGATGGCAACAGAAGCAAAAAATGTTATATGACTTTTTGTGAAATTCGACAAAAATATGGTTTTTTTGTTTTTTTCCCCCTTTTTGAATACCCCTGTACATAAAACTTAATTTTTATTGATAAACACATAACCTAAATTAAAACAATAATCATCATCATCATCATCATATCAGCCTTTTATCGCCCACTGCTGAGCATAGGCCTCTCTTCCAGTACGCCACTTGTCCCGATCCTGAGCTAATCGCATCCAGAAGTGTCCCGCAAACAATAATATATATATATTTAATGTTTTCGAAAAACATTTAATTATCTCTGAAACTAGGCCTAATCCAGAAAATTTTATATGACAGTTTAGTTTCTAAATATTACAGGAATTCTTAGTTAAAATGTCTCGCAATGCTCACGGGCACCTTGTATATCATCATGGAATTCATTTTCGTTTAAGACAAAGATATATGAAATAGAGGTGGATTTACAAATAAAATTTACTGCCTTCTTTCGATACATGATTAGCGTTGAAAAAATATGGGAAAATTCCCAAACGGTTCGTTTTTTTCAAGTTTCTTTCGAAAAAAATTATGCAAAGTAGGTTAAGGTTGCACGTCTAATGTGTTAGTTTCTGGCATTTTATTGACTATGACCATGATCAGTGGCATTGTGTATGACGTATTTTACTTTTCTGAATAAAATTGGAAAAAACCGAAACAAAACGAAATTTGGTAATATTCCCGAAAAAAACATTTTGATTTTTCCGGAATTTTAAATCCCTATACATGATTAAAACTTTAAGAACGCCATTTGACTTTGATTCTTATTCTTTCAATGATATGTGATGTGTTACATTTGTTTAATATTAAAAAGTGGCGCCATCTAACAGATCAAAGGCGAAAGGTATGGCGGCATCGTTTCGAGCGATGGCGCCCGGTAAATGTACACAAGAAAATATATTTAACTCATAATTATTTAGAATAGATAACCAAACCAAAAATATGAGTCATACAGTAACTTTTTAAAAGTATTGAAGCACAACATAGGCCCCGAGAGGCGACAGAAAATTGAATATAATATGTTATAGGACCAAATGTATTAATCAACTTATAATGTCCATATTTACCACAACTTACTAAATCTTCAGGTGAAAATGGGCGTAAGCCCGAACGCGTTCTTCATGGTGCTACCATTCGTGAAGCGCATGCGGCGTTGGGTCGCCGAGCGGAACCCCAGGGCGCGCCGCACGCGGCACAAGTCGCTGGGGGACCTCGACCTCAACAAGAACAAGGGGAAGATATCGCAGGTGCGTCGACCTCCCTCCTTATCTACTAGTGGCCTTGGCCAAATTCATAAAACCGCTTAAAAAAGTTAAATAACAAAAAAAAACCGACCAAGTGCAAGTATGGGTGAAAAATTTTTTTTGGATATATTTTTTAACTTTTACTAATTTGTACAGAAGAAAAAACTGAAAGCCGTATATTTTTATGTATGGAACCCTCAGTGGGCGAGTCCGAGTCGCACTTGTCCGGTTTATTTATTTATTTAGATACCCTGAAACTATTTATCAAATCAAAATATTTCAGTAGAATGATAACTTATAACCTGTTTCAGGGTCTACAAAACGAGATAACAGACTACCAACAACAAAACCCGCCCAACCCCACTCCAAAATACAACAGCAACCCCAAACATCAATCCCACCCGAGCACCTCCAAAAACAGCAACGGCAGCGCTAGGAAAGAGCGAAGGAACCCCAAAAGGCAGCTCTTCACACCCCAGAACACCCATAGCACTAATTTCTCACCCGTTCAGAAAGAGCAGACGCCAACTCAAGAGCCGGAGGAATTATTTGTGGCGCCCTCGTGGGCTAATTTTAAGTTTGATATACAAGCGATATTGAATTGTCTTAACTAAGATTGTATATGTGAAATCACTGAAGACTTATTCGTTATTAAAGTTATAAATTACTGTATAATGTTAATTTTTTTAGTATTTCCTTAGAACAAGCACCATTATTGAAAAACTAAATAATAAAAGTCGTCTTTCAAATCGACTAAGTATAGGCCAGTCAAAACCCCCACCCAAGTATCTTCAAATAAATAAAATAAATAAATAAATAAATATTATAGGACATTATTACACAAATTGACTAAGTCCCACAGTAAGCTCAATAAGGCTTGTGTTGAGGGTACTTAGGCAACGATATATATAATATATAAATATTTATAAATACTTAAATACATAGAAAACACCCATGACTCAGGAACAAATATCCATGCTCGTCACACGAATAAATGCCCTTACCAGGATTTGAACCCGGGACCATCAGCTTCGTAGGCAGGGTCACTACCCACTAGGCCAAACCGGTCGTCAAAAACGACAGTACTAAGAAAGAGCGAAGAAACCCCAAAAGTACTCTGGTAAAGAGCTGCCTTTTGGGGTTTATTCGCTCTTCCTTCTCCATCGCCCAATAATTTACCACTGTCAACACTTGTGGCGAACTGTTGGAGAGTAGCGACTCCACGTACCTGAACTGCCTGTTGCCCCTAGCCGGCCGTCCAGTGGGATCGCGAGATCTGCACTCTAAGGTAGGATGTTGTAACATGATTGCGAGTTGGCTATGTTTAAAGCCCAGTGGCACCTTTCTTTGACACAGAATCTTGTGTTACCACAAAAGATATAAAGAAAAACAACTACTTACTATATCCCGTTCAAACCAATTTTCGGTGGAAGTTTGCATGGTAATGTATATCATATATTTTTTTTAGTTTTATCATTCTGTTTAGAAGTTACAGGGTTGGGGGGGGGGGGGGGGGGGGGGGACACAAATTTTACCACTTTGGAAGTGTCTCTCGCGCAAACTATTCAGTTTAGAAAAAATGATATTAGAAACCTCAATATCATTTTTGAAGACCTATTCATAAATACCCCTCACGTATGGGTAGGATGAAATATATTTTTTTAATTTCAGTGCTAAGTATGGGGAACCCCCAAAATTTATTGTTTTTTTTTTCTATTCTTGTGTGAAAACCTTAATGCGGTTCATAGAATACATCTACTTACCAAGTTTGAACAGTATAGTTCATATAGTTTCGGAAAAAAGTGGCTGTGACATAATCGCACAGACAGACGTACATGACGAATCCATAAGGATTGCGTTTTTTGCCATATGGCTACGGAACCCTAAAAAGTAAATGTTTTGATAGTTTTCGCCTACAATTCTGAATGATATAAATAAATATACACGTAATCAGCTGTTACGTATTATGTAAGTATAACTTGACGGGTCAAAGGGTAAATCAGAGATAACTGCCATGCCACCACAAATTTGGTCGCTGCTGGTCCGACGGTCGTCTTCACAAGACAGGTACGTAATTTATACTATTCTATATTGTTTGCATATGTATGTTTTTATTTGAGAGGTGTTCCGTTCCGAGTCGCGAGTTCAAATCTTGCACAAGGCGCAAAATTTATCAAGTTATTTTATAATGTTTTTTTTTTTTTGTTGGGAGTGCTACATTTCAATAATTTAAGTAGGATATATTTCAATCCTGCTATCTGCTGTGAAAATTGAAATATATGAAAAAATATAGCAGCTTATACGAGTTATATTCGATTTGACCGTTCGTCCGTATTATACGAGTGAGTATGTTTTAACTGACGAAGGTAATGAAGTTATAAGTTACCTTCAGTGTTAGGTACAATAAAATCTAAAATTGATTGTGTGTAAATTTAGTCGCTTGCAGTGCCTAGTATTAAAAAAAATCCAATAACCATGTATTTTTACAAAAATGTGAAACGTCTAAAATATAAAATGTCTTATCTACATTCTACCTACTCTAAAACCCGGCCAAATGCGGAACACGAAATTATATACGAGTAAGTAGGTAATATACTAATAATAAACATATGATATATAAATTATATAATATATCAAAAAACGTATCCGTTAAAAATAGTTTTTGTGGGAAGTGTGAATTAAACATAATAAATTGTCAGCATTTTTTATAATTTTAACGCGCGGCGCAAGAAAGTCTACTTATTTATGTAAATATAAGTAATTTCAAAGTCTGTTACTAGATCAAGCAGGGTAAAAAAATACCATCACGTTAAACGATCTCGCACTTGAAAGTTTTTTTTTTTTATATCCTATCGTAAAAATATAATCAGCCTATGCATATATTCACTAATTCACCCCTCACAGTATGGCCTGACTTAACATAATCAGCAAAAATTATTTGCGGCCATATGATTAAAAAGAAATTGTAATAGTTTGGACCGTAATCACAGACTACCTTATCTATTCTAAAGTTTCAATTCCAGGAAAATGGTGAAGCTTACTCCCGAGCAAATCCAGTTCTGGAAAGAAAATGGGTACATCAAGCTGTCCGGCATCTTCACGGATGAGGAGTTGGACACGCTGTCCAAGGAGTACAACCGGCTGTTCTTCTTGAAGAATAACCCCGGTATGGAGGCAGCGCAGCTGGGATCAGCTATGACGAAGACGACTAGCGGCGAGAATTATTCCGTAAGCGAAGTTAAGATGCAAACATAATTACTACTACTGGCCTTAGCGTCTATTTCAGACGATCTATGGTGCAATGTCTAGAGACATTACACCGCTTGGGACGGAGTTAAGGAAAACGCAGAGATGCCCAGCACCTGCGCCACCCTCTCGACCTCACTGGCCGGACCCACAGGAAAGGCAAGCCAATACGTGTGGAGCCAGGTTGGCTGCAGGAGTCTACCGCAGATTTCAGGTTAGACCCTACTCACGGCTAACGGGGACTCCTCTCCCCCTCTCTCTCTCTCTGTGGTGTCCGGCTTAAGAATAGCACCAACCCTAAAATAACGATGGTGTCGTAAGAGGCGACTAAGTTCACGAAGGAAGCCGTCATTTAACCCTTCGTCACAGGGGAGATAAGCCTCTAAGCATTGGGTTGCAACTTATCGAGGAGAAGGAAAACTCTAAAATCAAACATAATTAGGGAGACGATAAGAATTTTCTTAGACACCTAACGCAGCGGAAATGAAAGATAACAATCTCACACCTGAGGATGCCGAAGACCGGGTAAAGTGGAGAAGATTAAGTAGAAAAGCAGATCCTGGCGCTAGGCCGGGAAAACGCTAGGTTGAAGAAGAACATCTAAGGCAGGGTTTCGTAGGCTCAAGATGAGTGTCGATTTAAAGTGGGCTAAAGTCTAGGTTGAATGTAGTACCTAGGTACTACAATCAACTTTGGCAGGGAACTAGAGGCCAAATTATGGTCTACGCGCCGTAACAACCCGGCCCGCAGAAAGTAAGCGGGAGAACCAAAGGCCATACAATCAAGCATTTAAATACTAAGTTCAATAAAAAGTTTGGAGACCGTTGATCGAGGAGATTGAGCTGGACGTCCAATGGATTCTTGTTACCATGTCTTTGGTAAGTGGCTGAAACATTCCCGCTATTACTGACACACGGACACGCGGTAATGAAATTTGATATTATTTCCTTAATATAGTGCGTTCTTCTAATAGTTAAGTTTTTTCCATGAGGCCTGGGGTGACCAATCAATAAGTTATCTTGGAAAATCTAGTAAAATATTCCCGTTTAACATGACCACCTGGGTGCACACCTTCATTAAGGTGATCTTAGTGGGTATCATGGAAATCTCATTGCTCTTTGCTGAGTTACGTCAGAATAATCAAGTTATAACAGGTACTGTACTGGCCAACGCAGAACACATCTAAATCCAGAATCAAATTCAAATCTGATAACTTCAATTTGAGCAATAATACAAACTTCCCCATAAGAAAATCCATCCTTCCATGGAGTACACTTCCTAATTTTCTTTTGCAGCAAAGTGATACAAACGAATATACTTAACTTTGTCACTTCCAGGTGCACTCTGTCCACAACCTGCAGTACCACAGCTCGATCTTCGCCAACGCGCTCCATAACGAGAACCTGCTGGAAGCAGTGAAGGGTGTCATGGGTACTGAAGACATCCTTCTCCATCACACCAAGGCTCACTATAAGCCACCCAGAGTTGGAGCGCCTTATCTCATGCACCAGGTAACCCTTTGAGTTTTATTTCAGCGTCTTTCCCTCATTCTTCAGGATTAAGAAACCGCTTCGGTGCCCATAATGCGCCGGAAGGTGTCATGGGTACCAAAGACAGCCTTCTGCGTCACACCGAAAGCATCTATAGTACGAATTATCTTAAATGTTTTTTTTTTTACAAACCCTGAGTTATTAAACAAAACGCAAATGGAATTCGTACTATCGGCCCGATTCGAAGAATGAATAAGACACGTTTAGGATTTTGGAAAGATCTTTAAAAAGATCAATAACTAAACATGTCAAAATTGACGTTTATTTCGATTCCGCTGTAATCCCATTATGATCTATCTACGATATTTCTAGCGTCAAAGTGACATTTGTTGCCCGAATCGAGCTGCTTCTGTCAATTATACGACATACAAACGATATATAAACGAGAACTTTCTAAACCAGAACTAATCGTTATCGTATCTCATTCTTCGAATAGGGCCGTATAGTTGACTTGCCTTTACTCATGGACCAGGTGACCCTTTTTCTTAAGTGTTTCCATCATTCTTGATTTAGCAAAATCCTCTACAACTCTGCCTTCAAACATCTGAACATGTTTTATATCTCAAGCGTTACAGCTTGTCCAGACCAGATAGGATTTCACGGCCAACGGAGCGGGAGGTAATTATTAATCGCTTAGTTCTCATATTACAAATTTTGCTTAATTTGTGGCTAGGTCGAGTGTAGGATTGTACCTACCCAAGTCATTGATGTACTTTTACTTAAATCAATGACCCAAGTATTTATTTATTTATTATTTATAGGTAAATATAATTTTTTCCACCTTTTTTTAGGGTTCCGTAGCCCTTATAGATTCGTCATATCCGTCTGTCTGTCCGATTATGTTTTCATCTATGATAACGAACAGGGTATTTTAAAACCCTACAATGTACACCCAACAATGTACAATACTGTAATATACACCTTACTAGCAGTATCGTAAACCGAGTGAATATCTTTCCGTGGCATCTGAGAATAACATCCACGATAATTATATTGTAAACAGGCCGTAATAAAAGTCACGATAAAAAGATCTATGTTTGTCTAAAAGTTATTATATATATATGTAGTCACAGACAATAAATTTAATAATATAGATAATATCTTTAAAACTTTACGAACTCGGTTGGTCCAAACTGCTAAGCAGGGCCCGTACTTTTCATGCCGTTGACGCAAAAATGACGTAATTTACCATACAGGCAGTTTTTTTTTACAACACTACAAATTTAGATAAATTACTTTGACGCGTAGAAAAATAAATACTTTTTACGTGAAATACGCTGTTAAAATACAAAAATATGTATTATTTAATACATCAATAATGTTTTAATTCGTCGAGTGATAATAAGATGAAAGTCAGTTAGACGTTTCTGTACTGATTGTCAAGTATATGTATCAGCTAACCAAAGAGGTTGACAAATGATTAATTATTACGAAAATACTAATTGGAATCAACTCTATGTAGCGTGACGTCATTTTTCTGTCAACGGCATGAAATGTACGGGCTTTGCTGCTAAGAAATGATTTTTTTTTAAATGCTCTGGCCGCAAATAAGTAGGTCTCAAATCACCCGATTTTGTTACGTCTGGACCTACTATGGCGGTTAAATACCTATGCATATGCATAGGTCATATTGATTTTTAATTGTATTTTAGTTTTAGTTAATAATCTATTTTATGCCAAAAATGCCCTACATCATTTTGGAAAAGAGCTGACACTCTTCAAACTGCTGGATCGATTTGTATCAAACATAGAACCACCTCAAGGAATCAACGCATCGAAATCGGTTCATCCGAGAGCTACGATGCCACAGACAGACATTGGCGGTAAACATATACACCGCTCTTCTTGGGTCGGGGATTAAAAATACGCCATTTTCTGAAATTACATATTTAGATTAATAAACAATAGGAATAAATTCCCTTGTAAAACCAATTTTAGAACTCCAAAAGCAGTTCAGCTTCATGCAGTTCTACGGAAATCGGGTTCAATCAATATGCAACAAACACTTGCCCCAAGTTGGGGTGTTCCAAATATGAAGGATATTTTCGGTTGTAGCGTTGTAGCATAATAATTAAACGTTTGAGGCCAACTCGCAGAATAATTGTTTAAATTTCAAGTCTCTTCTCCACAGGACTACCACTACTTCCCGTTCAAGAAGCACTCCATGGTAGCCGCCTTCATCCACATCGACAAGGCGGACCCCGAGAACGGCGGTCTCTGCATCTACCCCGGCTCGCACAAGCTCGGACCTCTAGAAGACGTCGGCGCCATTGAGAAGGGAGACCGCCACCATTACGTAGACCCTGTGAGTTTTTTTATATTATAAATTGGCCATTGATTGATCCTAGTCTGACATAGGACGAGCGTTACGGGTAATAAGAATGGTGCTAGTTCAGTGGTATCACTCACGAATTCGAGCCAATTGTGAAGTCTAACGCAACTAGTTGCGATTGCGACCAATCGCGCGCGTGATGCGAACTCATCAACCAATCGTGTTAGACCCACATTAGAGCATATTAAGTAGTAGGGCAGTCTGACTTAATGGAAGTGAGCAAAGAGGACAACAAGATGATTGCAGTTGTGCCATTTCATAAACAAATGACTCCTTAGGGTATTCTAGTCATGTCGCGAGTCGCGAGCTATTTTTACAAGCTTTTATTTAACTTGCCCTGTTAGTATGTATGGGACAAATCTTGGTAAGTTAAATTTGACCCACTTCCTGGTTTCCGATGAAGCTGAAAATTTGCATACATGTGTAAGTCGGGTAACAACGCAATATTATGGTACCATCAAGCTGATCTGATGATGGAGACAGGAGGTAGCCATAGGAACTCTGTGATAAAACAACGCAACCTAATTGTGTTTGGGGTTTTTATAATTGTCTCGATGAGTATTAGTTGCCTAAGGAAAAATAGTACAGTCAGCGACAAAAGCTTGTACCAAAAATGAAATTTTTGCCAAAAACTTTTTTTTTTTTTGATATGGCAAATTATTTTCCTATCAAATAAGCTGTCAGTTTCAAGCTGTCATTTTTCATAGTAAATTTATTGCCAGGTGCGGCTTGTACTGGAATTCCCGCATTTTTTAGTGACGACAGTGTTTCTGTTTTTACCTGCCAGTTCATACAGTATATTATATAATTATTATATTCGTCATAGTTAGCCAGACGTTATTTCCTAGACAGGAGGCTTAAAAAGCGCACCTTCACAACGGACCGTTCCCATAGTGTTGCCATTCCACTAAAGATCTAGTGGTATTGATAGAAAACAAGTTATCAATACCACTAGATTCCCAATTTATATCGCTCACTACTATCCGTATTTCAAAAACATTTCGCCGTTTTGCACAGATTTAAAAATCGGCCTCCAGGCCTTCCAGCACTTAAGTTCGACCATTCTTATCAAACCCTCATCCTTGATCACTTCCCTCTGTACACCATTATATCGTGTGCTCCATCTCCACAGAAAAAATACACCATCGAGAAGGCAACGCCCGTAATCGCCGAGCGCGGTGAAGTGGTCATCTTCTCCTACCTGACCGTGCACGGGAGCTACCGTAACCTGTCCGACCGCCCGCGCCGCATGTACCTCATCCAGCTCATGTCTGCCCATGACGAGCCCCTGGTCCCCGACTTACACAAGAGCTTGGGACAAGGCTGGGTGCTCCGAGGCAAGAACGACTACAAGAAAGCTGACTTGGCTGAACGGTTTCTTCACTGATTGTTGATAGCAACGTCCGAGTTGTTTATGTTATTGCTATGTTTGTTAAGACTGGAAGATTAAACTGAGTTAAAATCAAATGTTTTTTCATTTTTCCCTGGTTTTGCCGCCTGTCCATTGAAGTGGAGCGAGGCAGCGGAGCTGTGAGCGAGATAAAAATCCACCAATAGAATTGCATAAAGTCTCCGCTCCTGAGCTATTTCCGTACCGAAACGGGACCTTATTACTAAGACTCCGCTGTCCGTCCATCCGTCTGTCACCAGGCTGTATCTCATGAACCGTGATAGACATATATGTATAAGAGCTCTGCTTACCCACAAGCCTCCACTGATTAATTTCACAAGAGCTTTTGGGCTACAGTCCCCACACAAAGAGACTTATGTACTTAAGTCCTATTTTCAGAAAAAAAAAAGAATTTTGTCTATGACTTATTTAGAACGCCTACAAAAATAACGACTACATATTGTTACGTTAACATAACGCTATTTAAAAATATAAGGAGCAATGCAAAAAGAGCCAAGCCTCTTGATATTCCTGTTTTTTTTTTACTTTTTATTATTATTATACGATACTTCGGTGATGGCTAGATATGCCAAGCCCACCTAGATCGCACACCCACTGAAGCAGTATTCGACTTTGTTTGTTTGTGACATGGCATACAAAGATATGAAAATGTATGGGGAGTATCAAAGAGAATTTGGTAGTACCAAACGTTACGTACATGTTACGTTATGTTTTGTGCGCAACGTATCTTGCGCATCCCCTAGCAACGGCTGCATGGAAACACTATTAATTCAATGTCAGCAAATAACGTTCGTAAGGGGGTAAACTCCAGCCGCGCGCGCGTCGGAGCTGACAAACACACTGTAATATCATAATATGTTGGTCGACGATGTACTGTGTCGCCACTTTTTGAGTTATCATTCATCATATCATCCAAAATTATCTCAAAAAACGATTTCTTACATATTAACCTTTTTGGGTTCCTTTGACTCAGAACCAGTAGCATTTAGATAAGATAAGATAAGATAATTCTTTATTGTACAACCGTGTTACAGAGGTATTATTTAATTACATGTGTAAGTTTCAACGGTAACCCAATTCGGGTATACAATATATACTTAAAACTAACTTAAAAGTAAGAAACACATTTCTATTAAACATATATCATATCAATCTATACAGAGTATACGGTAATCATGACGAATATAATTCAAAGAAATCGTTTAGAGAGTAGAATTCATTCTTAATAAGCCATTTTTTAAACTAAGCATAAATTCTATGTCATCTAACATTTTTAATTCATCTGGATGCTGATTAAAGACTCGAATTGCAGTAATATATATGCTTTTATCGTAAGTTTTATTTTTGACTAGGGGCAGTTTTAAATTGTGCTTATATTGAGAGCGAAGGTAATCGCGGAGGGAAGCTAATGTTGTTAAGTAATTCTTGTTACTCTTAAGTAATTTACAGAGTTCGTATATATTTATGCCAGTTAAAATTAGAAAACCTTTGTTCTTGAAAACATTTCTCGAATGTTATACGAAAGATCATTCTTAAGCAAAATGAATGTGGACTGCACGTCTACGGAATTGCTACAGTATATGACACCATACGTCAATAGAGAATATATTTTGGCGTAGTACGCACTAATAACAACATCTTCAGAACACGTTTCTGATAATTAATATAGATAATGCGTAATATTGACTGGAAATTTTGTTATTAACCTTCTCTATATGATATTTCCAGGTCAAATGAGCATCTATTGTTAAGCCTAGGAAACTTATGTTGTCTACTTCTTCTAGTAAAGTGCCCGACTCCATCACATTCAAATTTATCGGAGTTTGTAAGTAAGTAAGTAAGTAAATATTCTTTATTGCACCAACAATTATACATTTTGTTTGTTTATAGTTCCTGAACTGCATATGTTTAGTTTTTGTTAAATTTACTTTTAGGTTTATTGATTTTAGCCAAGTGACGACAGTCTTTACAGTTTTACTAATATTTGTGCAAAAAGCATAGTCTATTGTTTCACCATATGGCGATCATATTGTAAAAAAATGCTGAATATTGTATGGAAATGTTATAGTTTCCACTAAGTATATCATTGCATATCCATATGAATATGTACAGTCAGCGTCAAATACTTTGTAGCAACCTAAGTAGCCAAATAGTTCGGTACACCATATATTTAGTATGGTGTACCGAACTATTTGGCCACTTTGACTGCTACAAAGTATTTGACGCTGACTGTACCAAAATAAAAACTTTTAAATGTATGTGAAAATTCATGAAAATAATCGGAAGTTCTATGAAATATGTTTTCAAGTTTTAAAAAAACACTGGCTTGCTAGCACTGCATATGTCATCTTATGTTTCAGGGCCCACTCAAATTTCGCTCGCGACCCATAGTTTACCCATAGTAGGAGCCGTTTACCCGGGGCTCCATCGACTCAGGGAACAAGATAAAAAAATGCACGTTTCACGATATGCCTAGGAATATCCCCATCTGCCTTATCTTACGTTCGGCCGCCGACATATATGTACATTTTATTAACATTCATGTCGCTAAGCGAAGGGAAAGATTAATGGAAAGATATCGTACTACCTATGTACTAATAATATATAATATGCCTCAACGATGTAAAATAACTTGGTAATTATTACCAAATTAACCTTTAGTTGATAGAGAAAAAAAATATAATTGAATCACCAAATAATATAAAATAAAATAAACGTGTAAAACTCTTACCATCTTTACTATACCGAAAGGTACTTAGACATTTGTCTTAAAAAGCTAAAAATATAAGTATTTCTTACACGTAAATTGTATAGCTTCAAGAATAACTGTTTACACTGATAGCAACCGGTGCCGCAACCTTCACCCGCGCCACTCGCCAGTGCCGCGGCGTCAGCTGAGCGCAATCGACGCTATTAGTGTTTTTTTTTTTTCAATTTAGTTTTGACGTTTCAATTTTTTTAACTCGCGATGTCGCAGCAAGGGCCCGCGTTCGACGTGAACGCGATGACGCTTACAAGATGGGTGCTTGCGCAGCAGAGGACAGCGCCGGCAGCTACTGGAGATCTCACGCAGCTGCTAAACTCCATACAGACAGCGGTCAAGGCCATTCAGTCGGCCGTCAGGAAAGCCGGTATTGCTAAATTGTTAGTAGTTTTCGCCTTATTCGTACCAATATTTACCTATTAAATAAACAAAATTAGACTTGTTTTGATGACAGCTGATTGCCTATGACGTGACAACTTTTTCTGAAAAGGACGATGTTACCGGCGAACAAGTAAAATTTGCCTTAGTTATAAGTGTTTTAATTAGGGATAGGGACTTACCTAATTGTTGAATATTTATTAATACCGTTGTTGACAGAACACACCCCCAGCATCCGCTTTGTTATCATTTTCGATAGTTAATTACCCTAATGAAGTAGGTAAGAATGAAGAATGAAGTGGAATGAACTGATAACTTGAGATTTATCTATGCGTAAACACTGCTAGAGTGCTCAGTACCAAGGGTTATGAAAACATTTAGGATCGATAATAACCTACCCACTTACAGTACTTTTAAACGATTTTATTTTTGCTTCAATTACGAAGCGTGAATGTATCGTTCAAACATATCATGGTCGTCGTAACCACTTTTATTTTTAATATTTTACGATTAACAGCAATTTTTCCATAGACTCAAGTATCCTTTTGATAAAAAGTCCATTGGTAGGTATTCGAAATTTCGAATGATAGGATAGTTGGAATAGTTTCCTAATAAATACGAAGTCAAAAGGAATCCGACCAAGGACAGGTACCAAACTGAATTTGAATTTTTCGCTCTCAAGTAGATACAGTCTGCTGCAAAGAAAAGTGACCTTTACTTAAATACCATTCAAGAATATCAAAGACATACCTATTTGGAATAATACGTGATTTTTTATTTTTAGTTATACCGATAACGATCCCTACTTTAGATTAGACTGCAGTATACCTACTTAAAAACCGGCCAAGAGCATATCGGGCCACGCTCAGTGTAGGGTTCCGTAGTTACTCTTCCGTCACAATAAGCTAAACTGGAGCTTAAAGTATAGTAAATTGTTAACCAAGGGATGAAACGGTACCTTTCACGCGAGTTAAACAAATAGGCAAATTTGCATAATCAGTACCTAATTAAAGTAAGTAAGTCTTTTTACTATGAAGGGTAAACTTTTTGCGATAACTCAAAAACAGCTAAACTGATCATGTCCGCTATAGTTTTCATTTAATGTCTTTCTTAAGCTCTACTTCCACGATTTTTTTCATATTTTTTGGACCTATGGTTCAAAAGTTAGAGGGGGGGGGGCACATTTTTTTTTCTTTCGGAGCGACTATCTCCGAATATATTCACTTTATCATAAAATGTTTGTCGAAGAACCCTATTAGGTTTGAAAGACCTTTCCAACGATATCCCACACAACGCTTGAAGCAAAAAAAAAATTCACCCCCACTTTACGTGTAGGGGAGGTACCGTCAAAAAAATTAAATTTTTAGATTTTATTGTATGACTTTGTCGGCTTTATTGATTTATATATCCATGCCGAATTTCATCCTTCTAGCACTAACGACGCAAAGCAAAGCACGGAGCAAAGCCTCGGACAGACAGATAGACGGACATGGCGAAACTATAAGGGTTCCTAGTTGACTACGGAACCCTAAAAAGGATACACGACAGACACAACACGACGACGAGACGAGAGATAGGACGGTAAAAATGTATTGAAATTACCGTTAATCCGGTTAATTACCGGTAGTTTTCATACTATTTACCGGTTGCATTCCCTGCACAATCTACGAGTATGTGCATGGGTACCTATACCTACCTAATTATACTTAATAAATACTAACTAGACATAACATGAGACTGAATATTGTTCTCATTTACCTATCTACGCTTGTTATCTAGTACCCATTACTCCGATAACCGATAACTGACATAATGCTTCAATTCATAAACCGTTGCAAGTAAAGTAACAAATGGATTGTATCAGTCATACCTTCATAAGTATGGTAGGTACAAGGTAAACGTGAAATGTGAGTGGTATGTCAAATTTATTGCAGGGAAGTCATATGACAAGACAAGAACTTTGTGAACGTTGTTTGCATACGTACGTCGCTCAGATAGAGTGAGAAACGAAGAGCTTAACTGTTTCTGCTATACCTACCTTTTGTGTTTTTGTGTTGTGTCTCCGTGTGGTGTCCGGCTTAAGAATAGCACCAACCCTAAAAGAACGAGGGTGTCGTAAGAGGCGACTAAGTTCACGAAGGAAGCCGTCATCTAACCCTTCGTCACAGGGGAGATAAGCCTCTAAGCATTGGGATGCAACTTATCTAGGAGAAGGAAAACTCCAAAATCAAACCCGGGACGGAGTCCCCGTTAGGCGTGAGTAGGGTCCAATCTGAAATCTGCGGTAGACTCCTGCAGCCAACCTGGCTCCACACGTATTGGCTTGCCTTTCCTGTGGGTCCGGCCAGTGAGGTCGTGAGGGTGGCGCAGGTGCTGGGCATCCCTGCGTTTTCCTTGACTCCGTCCCAGGCGGTGTAATGTCTCTAGACATTGCACCATAGATCGTCTGAAATAGACGCTAAGGCCAGTAGTAGTACCTTTAGTAAGTGGAGAATGTGTACAAACGCAAGAGTTAAAAGCAAGGAAAGAGCTTTTAGGTAGTCCTTCTTCTCTTTTAGCAGTCTTTTCTACATCGACCTTATGTATCGGAGCGCCCAAACTGATCAAACATATCTGAACATAATACTCGAACCCTTTAACAATAGATTCGTGTTCAGATTGTTAGCAATTCTCTATAAACTTCCGGGATCCTCTCCAAGTTTATAAAACCTTGCACATGAATGGCGGTCTACACATTATGGCTCCTCTACACGATGGCCCAGCGCTGGACCAGCGAGATGGCCATGCGATGGTTGAGATTACGCACTATGGAATGGGCCACGTGTAGATGCTTACGCACCATCGCTGGCCCACTACCTTTGACGTGCGGACGAAAAACCAACAACGTGGCCATCCCATCGCCATCCCGCCGCGCCATAAGCCATCCGACACCGCTACCCTCTACACGCTAGCCCATCTTAGTGGACCAGTATGATGGCCCATCGTGTAGAGGAGCTATTAGATGCGGATCCACACTCCGCTCCGATGTACAAATGAAGACATCACTTTATACGCCCTTAGCGCTTATATAGAAATAAATAAGACCGTCTACAAGCTCTTTCGTCGTCTTTAAAACACTTGCGTTTTGTACACATATTTACTCCACTTACAGAAGGTTCGCAGAGCAAGGGACTGAAGCGCTCCCTTTCTGACTGTCTGAGCGACGTATTACAAATAGAAGATATCTGGCCCTATTTTCCCCTTCTTCCACTATAACAGACCTAGCGGTGGCCTAGCGGTAAGAGCGTGCGACTTTCAATCCGGAGGTCACGGGTTTAAACCCCGGCTGTACAAAATATCATTTGATATTAACCAGTCACTTTTTGAAGGAAAACATCGCGAGGAAACCGGAAATAAAGCCTAGTGTACCTTCAGGGTTGGAAGGTCAGATGGCAATCGCTTTCGTAAAAACTTGTGCCTTGGCCAATTCTTGGGATTAGTTGCCAAGCGGACCCCAGGCTTCCATGAGCCGTGGCAAAAAATCCGGGACAACGCACGGCAGAAGAAGCATTCTCCACATAGATATCTCCATATATTGATATTTGTTACCAGGCATGGCATCTCCGGAGACACGAACGTGCAGGGCGAGCAGGTCAAGAAGCTGGACGTGCTGTCCAATGACCTGTTCATCAATATGCTCAAGTCCTCCTTCACCACGTGTCTGCTGGTGTCTGAGGAGAATGACAACGTCATCCAGGTACTCAATGAGCATAACAAAACATGCACCGCTTTCAATATCACTACCGCTGACGTATGTGACGAAAACACCTCACATTATAAGTAAATTTAAACCACCTTCTGTTGCTCGTACCATTGACTCCATCAACATGTAAAGCCTCTTTATAAAAGTAAGCATATTAGCATCATTAGATATGCAACGTTCATGTGTGTGTAGTAAAATCAATCAATCAATCAATATTTTATTTGTTAGACATAGGTACATAGATGTGACAATTTAGTATTTATTAGTACCAAAGAGAATTTGAAATAGAGGTGTATTGTCAAAGAAAACTTTGTAGCCACGTAAATTTACTGCTATCTATCGACACATGATTACAACTTTTAGAATGCCATTTGACTTTGATCCTTATTCTTTCACTGATATGTGTTAAATTTGTTAAATACTCGTATCAAAAAGTGGCGCCATCTTACCGGCCACAACCTAAAGGCTATGGCGCCATCGCTCGAAACGATGCTGGCATAGCTTTGACCTTTGATCTATTAGATGGCGCCACTTTTTGATATTTAACACATATCAGTAAAAGGATAAGAATTAAAGTCAAATGGCGTTTTAATAGTTTTAATCATGTGTTGAAAGATGACAGTAAATTTGCTGTGGCTATAAAACGTTCTTTGACAATCCACCTCTAGTATGTCAAATTCTCTTTGGTAGTACTATTCGCCCCGACTATCGTTCTATCCGTCCTATTTCACTTAATATCCATCAAACCCGTTTAATAGTTATAAAAAGGGCATAGCAGGCACCTGTAGTTTTCGCGAGAACCTTGCCCAAAACATCCAACTTAAAAAAAAAAAACACCATCACTCTTGATAGGTACATAATAGGTACCACTCGGTCGTGATCAAGCTATTCTTCGTTTGTCTGATGAGCAATCTAAAAGTTTGTTTTCATACTAAACGCAAGTATAGTATTTTTCTAACAGGAGATACCCGTACCCGCCGATTGTCATCTCAATACAATTTTGCGAGATTGGGCGTTTTTAAGTCATAAATTGTATGGAGATGACATGTATCAGCGTACCCTTCCTGTTTGAAAAGCAGGCCCTAAAGAATGTAGGTACTACTCGTACAACTTTAACCTGTTTCATTCGTGGTCGTCTCAATCCAAAAATTTATTTGATTTGGGAGAACCAATTTTTTAGCGTCACTCGTTGCCATGGTTACGATTAGTTGTCCAGGGGACAAAAGTTCATTGAAATACTGATTTTATGGTACTTAAATGAATTAAACTTGCGTTTTTGTGGTCGTTATAACCAATGTCCATAATGGGCCCCCTACTAAGCATGTTAATAGAACGGCATACAACGTCTCTTCAAACAAACTGTGCCACTGTTGTCCCTTGGACAGGACAAAAAAAGTTGATTCACCCATTTACACGTTTGACGACCAGTTTGGCCTAGTGGGTAGTGACCCTGCCTACGAAGCCGATGGTCCCGGGTTCAAATCCTGGTAAGGGCATTTATTCGTGTGATGAGCATGGATATTTGTTCCTGAGTCATGGGTGTTTTCTATGTATTTAAGTATTTATAAAATATTTATATATTATATATATCGTTGTCTAAGTACCCTCAACACAAGCCTTATTGAGCTTACTGTGGGACTTAGTCAATTTGTGTAATAATGTCCTATAATATTTATTTATTTATTTACACGTCAACTATAAAACAACTTGCAGGTGGAGACCGAGCGTCGCGGCAAATACATCGTCTGCTTCGACCCGCTGGACGGGTCTTCCAACATCGATTGTCTCGTGTCCGTCGGTTCTATTTTCGCCATATACAAGTAAGTCACATATTATAATGTCTTTCTTCTTTTATAAATAAGTTCCTAGAAATTCATGGGTACAAGCCGGAGCTGGGGTTTGAATAAACGACCTCCGGATTGGATACCGCATGGCCACTAATGTTGAATCTACATATCGATATCTAAAAATCTAACGTTCAGTCAGAATGCACACAAAGGCACACATTTATGAAATTATGACCACTTCAACATTAGCATATGTCAGTCCATTGCTGCATGGACACTATTGAATGGACGTCACGCCAACACGCCACTGCGGTGTCTATTCTAGTCTCCTACAAGCCCTGCCTTATGACTATCAGCATCGCTTCCAAGACTACGCCTGGCTACACCAGATGCTTAGGCAGCATGTTTTCGACATTCCGACAAGCCGGAGCCGTGCTCGAATAGTTGCAACGCATGATATAAGTTTAAGTACATTTGATTTTGATACTTCAATGTTTCAGAAAGCATTCAGACGGCGAGCCATCAGTGGCGGACGCGCTCCGCCCCGGCCGAGAGCTCGTGGCGGCCGGCTACGCGCTATACGGCTCGGCGACCATGATGGTGCTATCCCTTGGTACCGGCAGAGGCGCTCATGGCTTCATGTACGATCCCAGCATCGGAGAGTTTATCCTGACTGATCCTTCTATGAAGATTCCTGAGAAGGGAAATATCTACTCAATAAATGAAGGTGAGTGTTTGGCATCCTGAAGCGTACAATTACCATCTTCAGTCCTTTTCCTTAGTGGATATTGACTGTATATGTTATGCCATGTATATTGAGCATGGTGTGGCCAATGATACAATGCACTGCTAAGTGTACCAAGTGGGTTCAAACTTATCAAAGTCGAAGGGGCTTAAAAACCATTTGCACGTCGGTTCTTCGTAACATCCAACCAAACCTTCTATCCTGAGCCAGCTAAGGTGTATGCGGCTACATGTGTTACTTGTACTGTTACCTCTATTCCTCTATAACATGTGGGTTTTCGCAAAACGTGGGCCTTATTACCAGCGAACTTATCTGCTATGTCATGAACAAACTTGTAGATTGTAGACCAGACGAAAAGGACCACGCGTTCGCGTACTGACAATCCTCAACTATTTCAGGTTACGCCGCCGAATGGGAGCCAGGCTTAAAGAAGTACGTAGAAGAGAAGAAGAACCCCAGCAGCGGGAAGGCGTACGGCGCGCGCTACGTCGGCTCCATGGTGGCTGATGTACACCGCACCATCAAGTATGGCGGCATCTTCATGTATCCTGCCACCAAGTCTGCGCCCAATGGGAAGGTAATATGACAGGATATTCATAGAAAAGATACATTGCTTGATTAAGATGCGTAAAATCTAAGACAATTTCGTGCTTCGAATGTGACAGGTAAACGAGATGGGTGCTGTACCGCTCCATACATTTTGCTATAGAAGGTGGACGAAGGAAGCCGAAGTAATAAAATCTCCATGTACCAAAAGTGTCCGTCAAAAAACCTTAAATCGGTGGCGCTACAATACCTAGAATACTTTAACGCCTACGTTCTTAGCTACCATAGCAACAATTCGGCCTATGGAGATTATATTCCTTTGCTCTACCTTCCATACATTTTGCGGTAACCCTGATGGTCAAAACTTCAAGAGTTGACGTATGACAATTGGGTACTTGACACATGTTGAATATTATAACAAAATTTAGTCAAATGGATAGAAAATGAGCCATCCATTATAAAAAAGTGGAATTTAAAAAATTATATTGAGATTATAAAAAAATACGAGGCTCCAGTTTCAAAACAATTTTTTTTTTGTCTTTCAAAAATGCAAAAGAAAATGGTACCATTCGATTCCTTACATTAAATTATATAACAACTATACACTTAAACGCAATATTTCAGAGTCAAAATGGCAATTTCCTTGATCTTCCATACATTTAGGACAGACTTATGTACTGTGACGTCACATCATATTATCATTTTGTTAGAGGCGTTTCAATCGTCGAGTGCGAGCGTCAGACTTTAACTCTTATTTCTGATCTTTGTGTTGCTTAAATGCCATGGCATTTAAGCAACTGAGGATCAAATTTCTATATAGGACTCATGAGTCCTATATAGAAATTTGATCCTCAGGAAAATCAAGATCTATTAACATTATTTACAAAAAAGCGGCCAAGTGCGAGTCGGACTCGCCCATGAAGGGTTCCGTACCATTTATGACGTATTAAAAAAAAACTACTTACTAGATCTCGTTCAACATTTTACAACTTTGGACACACATTTTACCACTTTGGAAGTGTCTCTCGCGCAAACTATTCATTTTAGAAAAAAAAATGATATCAGAAACCTCAATATCATTTTTGAAGACCTATCCATAGATACCCCACACGTATAGGTTTGATGAAAAAAGATTTTTTGCGTTTCAGTTCTAAGTATGGGGAGCCCCCAAAATGTATTGTTTTTTTACTATTTTTGTGTGAAAATCTTAATGCGGTTCATAGAATACATCCACTTACTAAGTTTGAACAGTACAGCTCTTATAGTTTCGGAAAAAAGTGGCTGTGACAGAATCGGACAGACAGACGGACATGACGAATCTATAAGGGTTCCGTTTTTTGCCATTTGGCTACGGAACCCTAAAAACTGTCAAGTAGCCAATTCAGTTACCGCAACGCCATCGGTTTTGGATGTAAAGGAGCACGTTTTTTTCTTAGACTTTACCTCTTTATAACAATCAATTCTCTTTGTTCATAGAAAATCTTGATGATTTACTAAAATCTGGAAATATTCACTCTAATATCAAATATCAAATATCAAACATTTATTCAGCAAATAGGCCACAGGGGCACTTTTACATGTCCATTTTTACAAACAATAAATTAAAAAAAAAACAATTACAAATATCGAATCTATGAAATAATAAATACTTTATTAGAGATGTATACTGTCTCTAAATGTCAAATTACACAAAAAAAACTATGATAAAAAAATAAAACCATAAAATACTAAAATTCTTTAGATTCACTCTAATTTGAAAAAAATCGCACGCACCGCATCGTCAAGTATGGCGGCAACAATTTTGCGCGCAATGCGAAGGTTGCATATGAATTAAGTACAATAAATAAAATACAATACAATACAATACAATGGCTAATTTTCGTAACACGAATCAATTAACTTGAGACTAATCGTCGCTACGCTTAATTATGTAAAAAAAAAACATTCACCCGTTTAATCATGTTATTTGATTTTAAACTTTAACTTCATTAACATAAGTATCTTTATTTCCAGCTGCGTCTCCTCTACGAATGCAACCCGATGTCCTTCATAGTGACGGAAGCAGGCGGCGTGGCCAGTAACGGGACCATCCCCATCCTGGACATCGAACCCGAGACCATACATCAGCGCGCCCCGTGCTATCTGGGCTCCAAGAAGGACGTAGAGGAACTGCTCAAGCATTTGAAATGAAACTTATATATCTAGGGAAAGTTTGCAAAAAAGCGGAAGTTTACAGATTGACTATTTCCAAAATGTCTCAAAATTTGTTTTGGAGTAATTCTCGAAGTGGACTGGAAACTGTAATATCTGATGTTTTAGAAAACTTTCACAAATTTTTGGAACTTTCTATCAATTGTCTATCAGATAAATGTCAATAAGAAATAAGACTGAAAATATACGTATCGTTCTTAAGCTTCTTTTAGTTTTTTTGTATTTTTCTAAAATACGGGCGAATATTTAAACGGAGCATAGGACCTAAGAAGTATATTAAGATACATTTTGCTAAGAAATACAATGAAAAAAAAATCCTATGGGGAAATTCCAGAGTTGAAACTTGACTTTTTTGAAGGTTTCTGCAAATGGTAAAAAATAATCATATCAAAAAATCTAGACATGATAGAAAAAAATCGACCAACGGGAATAGATTCAGAGCATTAAAATCTTGATATTTATAGCATAATTTTTTAAAGGAGGATTTCGTTGCAGACCAGTTTTATACGCGTGCAATAGAGATAGCAACAGGCTAGTCAATGTACTAAAATCTACCTAGAAAGCGTGTCTGCTTTAGTACTGGTCTCAGCACATACTTACCTTTTATTCTTTGCTAGACGTATCCCCGTATGAATTAGGTTTTATGGTACACACTTTAGCACTCAAATTTCAATACGGCGTTAACTATTTTATCAGTTCTAGCTTACGGCAAAAAGCGATCACGCCATTATGTGGATATCAATAGTGTATATTTGCTCACGACATGTCTATAGGCTTCAATGTGTATATAAACACTTTAGAGCAGTCAGTAAAAATAGTTATTTACTATACAAGTGCAGAAAATTAAAAATTCGCACAGAATGGTGATAAATTAAAATACGACCGAAGGGAGTTTCTTAAATTGAGTTGCTAATTACCTACCTATTCGCACGTGTATCGTATCACGTTTTACAATACATATGGCTCTTTAAAATTTCGACATATGCACGGAAAGTACTCATTCCCGCACGCGTGCGGGAAAATATCACCATATGTACTGTAAATATTGGCGTAACCATTCACTGCCAGCGACCCCCTAGTCTAGGCGATAGCTCTGTTCGAAGGCCCTTTTTGCTACAAAGCGGATAAACCAATAATCGGCTACGCTTGTAACGCGTAGCTCGCGCTAGCAGTAAAAGTTTTAATTGAAATAATAAGTATTTATTTCTGTTTGTAAACTTTATTTACAGGAATCATACTTCCTTTAATCTTACCAGAAGTTCACTTATTCTATTCGAATTATTAATAAAATATAACAGTCTAATTCAAACCACAATATAACATGTCTCTCAATTCGTAATAAATAGGATTATATGGTGTTACAGAAAAGTGGATATTTGGTAAATTAAATGATTATTTCATTTTAAACAACTAACTTATTTAGGTTGCGTATCCACCAGAGATGCGCGAGGAAGCGTAGCGAAGCATGTGTTTGTGCATGTTAAAAACCAATAGAATATTGTCCTCTAAAGCAGCGCTGAGCGAGGATAGGTAAATCAGGGCATTCTATTGGTAGAAAAACATCCCTCGCTATACCTCCTCGCATATCTCTGATGGAAACGCAGCTTTAACCTGTCGTCTACGAAACTGTCAAAAAAAGCATCCCCTATCTATCGAGATCGGAGATTACCGTATTTAACGTGTACACGTATTGTGATGCAAATAAAGCTGCTTTTCGATTGCGGATATCAAGACTAATCTCCGTACGTAACAAATACGGGGCACAAAATACTGGACGGAGATATCCGGCCTGGCTCTTTTTGGCCACATTTGGTAGATGACAGGCTAAGTCCATACGGGACAACTAAGTCTTTTTTTAATACAGAAAATAGAGACACCTTTAGAAAGGGTAAAGTCGGCATCGTGGTGAAGTATACCTGACACTGACCAGGCATGAACCCCCGCCATGTTCATGCCCTCTTACTGTTGTTATGGCATGAAATCAACATATTCTTGCTGATTTCATCATCTGAATGAATCATTCTCATGTCATTTGTGGTGGCGGTCACGTACGAAATACTTAAGTTTCAATTTAGTAAAGTAAAAGTACCCTCTTTAGACACAAATCCACGATTGCTGAGCTAACCTATGCCGTGAGCGCGAGGAACTGGTGGAACACGTCGAGGATGTGCGGGTCGAGGTCCTGCGTGAACAGCAACGTCTCCAGGGTGCTGCTGTACTTCTGCACTTGCTCGTGGTGCTGGAGACAAAGATTAAAGTATTAATATTCTAAAAAGATTTTTACGCCTAAGACCCTAATCTGTTAAACATAAGCCATTGTTTCTTTTATGCGAGCGGTCGGCTCCCGTATTAGGGACTCGGGAAAGCAACATTATATTTCAAAAGCAACTGTATCGTGATAGTATTTAGGTTCAAATCTATGTAACGGCGCATATGAACCGCTGGAACACGATCAGGAACAGTCGCTTCTGGAACGCGCCCATGTGGAACACACAGTACTTACAGCGAGGAACACCTGCCGCAGCCGGCCCACGGTGCTCCTGTACCAGCCCGTGTTGGGGTCGCGCGCGTCGGTGTCGCACCGCACCAAGTGCTCGGACAGGATCATGATGAACCGCTGGAACACGATCAGGAACAGCCGCTTCTGGTCCATGTGGGCTGCCTCTAGACGTTCTTCCATGCGCTCCACTGCCTGGAAAATTAAATTATTTTTGGATACGGTCATGTAAGAGTGCTAGTCTTTACCGTCTTTTTGCAATTAATTATTGAAATATTTATTTATAAGAGATTTTGAGAAGTGTCTACAGACAATTCTGAAATCATGATGACCTGGCGACCTCACCCGGCTTTGCACGGGTTACATAAAAACTTAACAAATTATACACCTACACCCTCCTCAAGAATCACTCTATTGACAGGTGAAAACCGCATGAGTTTATCGCGAACACACATAGACAGACATGGCGGGGGACTTTGTTTAACCTTTTTGACGTCAATGACGGATATATCCGCATGAAGGCCAAACGCCGAAGACAGATCAATCCGTCACAGACCACAGAGCAACATAGATCTACGTGCATATGGATAAAGTTCCATTTCAGTTTTGACACTTCGGTAAGATGACTTTCGAGTAACAGCTTTTGTGTTTGACACGGCGTCGAAAAGGTTGATAAGGTGTATAGAATATAGAAGTCAGATTACGAGAAAGAAAACAGTCTAGGTATAGCTGAAAACCCAAGAATCCAGAGTATAAAATTGAGCGCTTCATACTTTTGTATACCTATTTATTCGAAATCGAACTTTTGACGTCATGCAGGCAACATACAACGTCAATAGTCCGATATCTGTATTAAGCTGTAGATCCAAATAGAAAAAATAAATTTGTCATTTAAACTTAAGGTTACCTCTTCAGTGGGTTTGTCCTGATCTTTCTTCTTCTTGCTGGTACCCTCGTCTTCAGAGTCCGAGCTGGAGGAGTCAGCTCTCGCCAGCTCTGCGCGAGCTTCCTGCAGTTCGCGACCTGGTAATAATATGAATGATATCAATATTGGCCGTAAAGTTACTTTTTATTCGATATAGGTATGCATGTAGGAACGCACGAAGCGAGCTACGAGTGTCAGGGTGTCGGGGTTAGTCTGCGCACCGTGGACAGATAGTCCTGCCCTACTCACTGAGTTTAGAAACATGCTTGTTCATCTTGTCAATGGTGAGGTGCAGGATCTCCCACAGCTGCGCGCCCGTGAAGTACGGCGCCATCTCCTTGGAGAACAGCCACGTGGCCACGGCGCTGCACTCCACGATCTGCGTCTTTAGCATTTTGTCGACGAGCACGCAGACCATTTGAGGGTGGCGCTGCCAGAGCTCCCATACGTTGCGGAGGATGCAGATCTGGGCCTCTTCGGATTCGGCGAGGATCTGTGAGAAATATAAGCAGTTGTTAATTGATTATGTGCTTAAGGAAGTTCATCTTTGGCTAGACTTAGATCGACCGGGATATAAATCGTGATTACCTTATATTTCGACGCAGTTACATGCATCTTGTTCACGGGTAAGCCGGATATCCCGGTCGAAGTAGTGAAACTAACCGTGAATCATTCAAAACTGTCATCTTTCGCTAGTATATTTTATTCAAGTATTTTTTTTTTGTTTTAACCTAATGAGGTTAAATAAATAAATGTATTATGGACTTAATGGGCTCCTACACGTCTTAAGGTATAGGAAGTAGTTATTGTTACAGGATCGAAATCGATATATATGGGTTAAGATGTTATGACATTGAATATAACACCAAAGCTGTATGGCATGAGCGCGTCCCGTGCGGCCTGCGCTGCCGACGGCTGATCACTTTATTGAGCTGCGGGGCTGATCACTTTATTGAGCTGCGCGGCTGAGCAGCTTTTGAACCACTTTTACTGCATGCTGAGCGATGAAAACAAATGAAATGATTCTATTGATTGCTAATAAACACATCCCTGGTCGAAACACAGCCTAAGAGCGGTTTTTGTAAACATCCCTTCATCACTGATTCCCCCTCATGGGTTACCAAAAAAAGCTTATCTTAAAAATGTAATGAAACTTAGATATAGCAGCAAAGCTATGAGAAATGCTCTTGCTGCCCGGGTTAATTAGTGTTTGGACAAAAACGTCGACCTTGAGCAGGTTGTATGGTGCGGCCTGCGCTGCTAAGGGCTATAAGTCACCCTCACTTTAAAGGTTTGAATCTTGACGGACCTTCAGAGCTGTTTTTGTTGAAGTCTTTTCTTGACTAAGAGTCAAAAGGCCACCAAAGAAAACTCACCTTAAAAACGTAATGGAACTTCGATATAGCAGCAAAGCTATGAGAAATGCTCTTGCTGCCCAAGTTAAGTAGTGTCTGGACAAACACGTCGATCTTGAGCGGGTTGTGTGGCGCGGCCTGCGCTGCCGAGGGTTGGTCGCCCTCTCGTAGGGGGTTTGGGAGCTCCCGGAGGACATTTAGGGCTTCTTCGGGGGTGCACTTGTTGCGGACGCAGATTACCAGCTGGTGGGCTGCTTCGGTGCCGGGGAGAGATGCTGTAACAACCACAGAAATGTTTGTAAGCCGTCTAATTATTGTATTAACTAAAATAATATGTAGTAAATAATGTTTAAATTACATCAAAGGCTACGAGGGAGATAGAAAATCGCACCTAAATGTCTCAAGGGCCAGGGCAACCACAATTGGCGGACTGACTAACGTCACTAAGCTGAGAACTGAGAAAATTCCCATACAATAAAACTTAGCGAACGCTTCAACGCTGACGGACGGTCTGGTGCAACTGCAAGATGAGACATAAATAGGGAGCGTGCATGAACTATAGGAGGCAGCACAGGAGCCGTCAGATTTTTGGCGCGATTCGTAATTGTCATGTTTATTGTTCCGATGTAGCCCACAAGATGGCAGAGCCTACTATGCACAAGAAAACACGTGACGTGTAAATGTACATGTTTATGCTTCTGATTCAGGCCACAAGATGGCAGACCCTCCAACACGCACGGTCCCTATAATCACATAATTAAACTAAGTAAACTTAATTACTAAAGATCGATGATAAGATAACACATAAATACTTGAAAAAAGAAAACAAAGAATTTTCGAGACTCCTCTTTGATTCTTATTTCTAGATTCAGGCATCAAGTGTAGGCTAGAGTGGCATGCCATAAAGGTGCACTTTTCTGGGGGCCTAGCCAAGATGCGAAACGTTTCTGCCATAGCGAACGGAACGCGAATTTCTCTCTGTCGCATCTACAGAGAGACATTCAGGTTTCGCTCGCTACGGCGCAAAAGATTGGCATCTTGGCTATGCCCTCTGTTCTTCCACTATGTCAGTGGCAGTACTGAAAAGGTTAGGAACCACTGCACTATGTTCTAACAGCAACACATTTAACCGAACATTAATATATCTTATCTCATCGCGATAGAGTTCACAACCGCTCAGCCAATTGCACAGTCTAACGCCTTGACCATAGGGATGAAGACACATGTTGAATCTTATAACAAAATCTAGTAAAATAGATAGCAAATGAGCAATTTATCACAATAATGAGGATATTACAATAATATTATGCAAATTAGAAAATTTCTAATGAAAGTTTCAAAATTTAAAGATTTTTTTTTACTTTCAAAAAGGAATATTGTAAAGGTACCATTCAATCCCTTACATTTTATCAGAAAATAATAATAGTACAGCAACACAGACATATACATATATGCAATATTTCACCAACAAAATCGCAAATTTTCTTGTTTTCTATACTTCAAAGATGGGCTCTCAGTGACCGTGACTTCACGATCGCGTATCGTTTTGTTAGGACTGTTTTGCGACTGAAGTAAGATCCGACTGTCGGACTTTGACTATCATTTCTGACTTTTGTATTGCTTTAATTCAATTCAATTCAATTCAATACATTTATTTCAGGTCAAATAGGCCCATATAGTTTGTTAGTAATTACATTATACCATATTAAATTACACATTTACATTAATTAGTCTTCCTACAACTAAGGTTAGTAAACACATGACATAACATACTATTTCTACATACAGTATATTGGCTTGCCTGTCAGTACATGTATCATATGGCAATGGTTCATGTACTGACAGTCAAACCTTGACGCAAATGCCCTCAGGATGATGTTAGAGCTGTCCCGCACCCTACGCGACAGGGATGTGTTAATGCAATGGATCCCATATAGACATTTGATCCTAAAAACAAACCCGATATATTGATGCCATTAATAAAAAAATATCATCTAGCTTATAGAGGCGTGTTCAGATATTTGTGAGCACCGTGGCCACTCCGATATATCTGATGGTGAATGCACGTCTCCTAAGCGAGATGGCGCAAAAATTCCCGCGCATAAAAGTCCAATGAGACATAACGCAACATCGTAATTAATGTAGATGTGCGATAAGATACACAATACGTTGGGCAACTAGTGTGGGAACGAGACAAGTGCTAAGTATCTGGTTTAGTGTCAATTCGGCCAGGGAATAGTTTGTTCTAAGATTAATTAGTCCACACAATCTTGAAGATTAATGTCAATTTAATTATCTCTCATTTTTAGGGTTCCGTAGCCAAATGGCAAAAAACGGAACCCTTATAGATTCGTCATGTCCGTCTGTCTGTCCGTTTATGTCACAGCCACTTTCTTCCGAAACTATAAGAACTATACTATTCAATCTTGGTAAGTAGATGTATTCTATGAACCGCATTAAGATTTTCACACAAAAATATAAAAATAACAATAAATTTTGGAGGTTCCCCATACTTAGAACTGAAACTCAAAAAAAAAAATTTCATAATTCCATACGTGTAAGGGTATCTATGAATAGGTCTTTAAATGTGCATTACCATGCAAACTTCCACCGAAAATTGGTTTGAACGAGATCTAGTAAGTAGTTTTTTTTTAATACGTCATAAATGGTACGGAACCATTCATGGGCGAGTCCGACTCGCACTTTGCCGCTTTTTTAATTGATGAACTTTCTCAATAATGACTGAAGTTCTCTACTGATTTAACGTTTTTTTTTCAGGATTGTCATTATTCAATGTAACGTGTAACGATTAATTTTAAATAGTCTTTTTACGTACTTATACATCTGACGTTTGCGGCTACAAGTGTAGTAAATACGCGATGATAATTATAAGAATTTAAATGTAGTTTTAATAATACTAATAAGTAGTAGTGTATAAAAAAAATGCATTTTTATGATAACATTTTAGCTGACCTAATCAGAAAGACATTATAATTATAACTACATTTTATTGAAACAAGTAAACTATACGTCTTCGCCGAAACTCTCATAATCTCGCTCTTCTAAATAGAATTATTTTCAACTCCTCTACTACTCCATATCTTAAGGAACGTTTTATTTTATTTTATTTATTGTCACTTAGCAACTATCCTTACAGGTTAAGCCTAATACAATAGTGCCTTATTAACTATATTATTTATATTAACTTATCATAAATAACAACATAAAACATTTAAACATTTTTTTACAAATTCGGCCATATTGCATGAGAACAAGTCAGTTTGATCAGCTACTAAATGTAGTGTTCGAACGGTGCGATTGAGAGGCGCCTTACGAAGCAGGTTGGTTCTGCCGGTCGGCTCCACCAGCAGCCGCGGTCGCCGCCTCCGCTCCACGTACCCGTCGGGCACACATAGATACATTTGATGCAGAATCCCCGGGTTTTAAATGCTACCGCGAAGGATCTGCACTAAGTAGCATGCGAGTGCTAGATCCCTGAGTGTTTCTAATTTAACCCACCATGCCTAGTACGAACAGTGTGGGATAAAGTCAAAGTCAAAGTCAATATATTCTTTATTCAAATAGGCCGAGCAACAAGCACTTTTAAATCGTCAAATTTTACAAATATCATCTTAATCTAAATATCAGAGCAATTTATTGATGCAGTTATTATTGTTCTAAAAAAACATTGAACTATTATAGATATGGTAAACTTAATAATAAGAATTTCACAAAAGGATCGTCAAACATCAAAATTGTATAAAAATACTAGTCTAGAACCTTTCTAGAATAAAATCTAAATGTCAAAAAATACGGTATATATATACATTGAATTATCAATTTCATCATTATCACACTTATCATATCATATCAATCACACTTAATCCCATCAATACATCAGCGGATAGAAAGGATACTCTTTTTACTTATCTCTCCGAAATTTTACAATGACTCCTCCACGTTTCGAGCTGTTCGCCTGTGGAACTGGTGTTAAATATCATTTTTCGTCATTGAACATATTTGTTATCTTTGGGTCCAGATCAATTCAATGAAAAGCAACCATGTGTGAAAAGATACGGTATCAAAGCATGCCGTACGTAAATCGTATTTCATCACCAAACTTACCGCTCTAGCGCCTCCAGCGGATAGCGATTGCAGATTTTTTTTTTTTTTTTATATAACGATAGGCAAGCGTTTGACCACGATCTCACCTGATGGTAAGTGATGATGCAGTCTACGGTGGAGCACGCTTACCTATGAGATACCTATTTACCCTAGCCTTGAAGAGACCCAGATTGTACTCATGCGGAAACACAGACTCGGGCAGGGCATTCCACTCCTTGGCAGTTCGCATAAGAAATGTTGAAGCAAAACGCTTCGTGCGTATTTGTGGAATACCTACCATGAAGCGGTGCCGGAGTGCCGATTGTCTGGTAGTCCGATGGTGAAATGGGGACGGAGGAATAAGGTTGTGCAGTGCAGATGTTATCTATTCTAAAGATTTCAAATGCTTTGGTATATGGAGTTCGTGTGATATATCCTATCTTATCTTATGGTTTTCGGGGGCTATTGGGGATACACTTCGATCCATAGGGATCATAGTGTAATTACCCCATTAGGAAAGATCCTTCATCTACTCAAGAGCTTTTCCGACCATCTATGGAGATGTCACATGGATGCCGGATAATAGAGCTCATATGTAGCATTTTGAATTCCTTTGGTTCGTCTTTGGGTGGATAGCCTGCTCCAAAGTCCTTCATTATTTGTCTGGCGAGGGCGTGACATACACTCATCAGGTGTTATACTGTCTCTTCCTCTTCGCCACACATTCGACATTCGTGTGAAACCGATGGACAGTTAACAGTGTGGGCAATGGTACGAGTAATGTGGGTCTGTGAGTTTAGTTAGTGTGGGTCAAATTTTGGAAGCTATTTATTTATAATTTGACCCACTTCCCGATTTCTGACTGAGCAGAAAATTTGCATACATATATAAGTCGGGAGACAATGGAATATTATGCTGCCATCGAGCATCGAGCTGATCTAGTGTTGGAGACAGGAGGTGGCCTTAGGAACTCTGAAATGAAACAACGCAACCAAATTTTGTTTGAGGTTTTTACTATTGTCTCGATGAGTATTAGTTGCCTGTGGTAAGAAAAGTACAGTCAGCGATAAAAGCTAGTACCAAAAATGTTTTTTTTTTTGCCAAGAACTTATTAATTTGTTGTCGTTTCATTTTCGTCAGATATTGATAACATTTGGTAAGTTTGAAGTGCTCCTCATTCTGGGCGGAATAAAAATAAAAATGCGAATTTTTAGGAGTTTTTATATTTTTAGCTTTAGTGCAAAAAATAATACAAAAAATTTAAGGAATCGTGATTTTTTTTTCTATCGAGCGAAAGTCAATCAGGTTTCGAATGATGAAGTTACTAGAGGAAGGCCTGAAGATACGGCCCTTCTCTGTCATATAAGGTTAAAGCACAAGTAAAGAGTTAGACTACAGTCACTGCTTTCATAAATATTGCCTTTCTTTTATCTTAGGTATCTATAAACATCGATATAGGATGAGAATTATTCCAAATATAACCGTGCATTAATCCAGTTTTGGCATTTTCTCGCTAGTATTTCCTTCTGAAGAGTTGGTAAATATCCAATGTAATTTTTACGTACGTAATTTGATATGAGTAATTCTGAATTCACTAAGGATTACAATTGAACTCACGACCTCCGTAGTTAGTCCGGTTTCCTCACGATGTTTTCCTTCACTGAAAGGTTCGTAGACAAGTTCCCAAAAACTCATTGGTACGAGCCGAGGTTTAAACCCGCGACCTCCGGATTGAAAGTCGAACGCTCTTACCGCCAGGCCACCACTTCAAGTCAGTAAATATGTAATGATGATTTCATTAAGGAAAGCGGATAAATTGCCTATTCATGCATATCTCTACGCATGTCATACATGCATCTATACATTCTAATATTCGCCAATATTTGTTATTTATTACTGTGCAACCTAAATCGCGTTTGGCGATAATGAAGCTTAAAGAGTTATACATAAAGTTGTAAATTTGTCTTGGGATTGTATTGCAACTTCACTAATTATAATACGTATACGTATGCGTTCCGCGTGCGACAGATACATGATGAAGAATTGGTAAAGATCAATGTTTTTCGCAATTTAGGTTCTGTAGATAGTTTTTTTAATGCACGTATTGCAAAGGTTGCAGGTTCATGTCCTTACAGCAGCGGTAAATTATTACATTTTTCCTTTAATATAAAAAATTGAAGTTTTTTTTTTCGATGAATATAACTTGTTTCATAAACTAATTGCTAAATCAAACCTCAATCTATGTAGGTAAGATCAATGCGGTCAAATCCGTGTTAGGGTCAATTCCGTATACGAGCGTATATTTCTTTTTTTCCGCTATAGGGAAAAACCCCATCTGATTTTGATTGCTGAAACTAATAGCCATCGCTGCTTTGTCGATGAAACTACCAATTATCTAAGTAACTAAGTACTATTGTAAAGAAACGGCTGTGTCCGGATTTGTCCCCATGACGTGTTTAGCCGCATTGACCTTATATAGTTTTTTTTTGTAAGTATGTATATTGTCACCTAAACTGCCTACAAACGAAAGCTCAGTTTAGGCCTGTCTGTATCAGAATGCCACAAAATATGCATTTTTTAAATATTGTTTTAATCTTCGGATCATTTATACCTACCTTTAATAGTTTAGTTTTTATCCCGGAAATCACTCCTTAAAAGGGGACGTTTACTTTTTTATTTTAAGTGTGAAACTTGAACATTACTTATTTTAACTTTAGTATTAATCAAACATCATCCCGCCCGCGTATTCGCCAGCAGTATCTAGTTTAGGTAAACCCTGACCAGCAATATATGATCACGCGCCATATTGCGGAATTTCATTGGAAATATTTTTTTAACACTAATAAACTGCAATGTCACCCTCTACATGAGAATAACAGCGCCCTCTCGATAATTATCATATATTTCTGGTCGGGCTTTAATACCAAAAAAAAATGCGCGAGGAACCCCGTTCGCAAAAACGGCGAAAAGCGCTCGAGATGGAAAGTGCGCACGCGAGGTTTTCACTCGCCCGCCGCGCGCAGCGCCGCCTCGCGTGGACGTGGGTACTATTTCAGACGCACACATTTTTGCACACAGTTATACTGCTTGTAATGAGATTTGTGGTTGGGACGTGGGTTTTCACACGAATTAATCTTAGCTAATTCTTGTTTTTTTTATTCCTAATAATTAAGGCCTAGTAAATTCGTGTCTTTCTGTCACTGAGCGTAAGAGGGCGAGATGAAGCTGCGTTTATATTTAAAAAAAAAACAACGGGTTGCACTCCGCGAGTGCTGGCAGAAGTGAAAACTTGAATATTAACGTTGAGCATTTTTGATATTTTGGAGAAATTGAGTAGCACTTTTATAAAAAGAGATAATTCTCTATTACCAAATCAAATCAAAAACAATTTATTTCGAAAAATGTCCATATTGTGTTAATAACATACAAATACTTAAATCTAGGGTTAGTATGACATGTATGATATTACTACAAATTACACCTACGTAAATAAATTTGAGTGTGGAAGATATTTTGGAATGCGAATTTTAGTGTTAATATATAACATATACAGAGATTACAGAGTAATTCATGAGACGTGAGCAGGACTACAGCCTACACAATCAGTAAATGTTAATGAATCGTTCACCATCATATTAAGTAAAACAATCACGCTTCTTTTCTGTTATTTAACTTTTTGGTAATGAAAAATTTGAGTATCTACAATCATGGACACCCAACAACACAAAGATACAATACAACACAATCAACAAAGATTAAACCTCTTTAACCGTTATGACAAACTTTGATTATGAAGAAAGTAAAATGTCACCCTTGAATGAGATACGATTTTTCAAACGTAACCAGGCTTCAATGATATTCATTTTGCACGAATACTTCCTGATTCGCCGGATTCTTGTTTTGTCGGATTCTTTATTCGCCACATTTTTTTGATTAAGAAATACTATAGAAATATCGCGGCTTTACCTATCTATTAAATAAAAGGCAGACACTTCGTTACATTAATAAAAATATTTATTTGTTATTCATTTAATTAATTATTACGTAATTAGGTAACTTAATTAATATAATTGGCATAACCTGTTTAAACATTCTATGACTGTTATTCTTCCTTCGACGTAGTCATCAACTATGACCCTTTCTTGTCGATATTTTGTCATATTAATTCGACGCAACTGTGTAACATCGGGGCAATGTAGCTGCATTTTTCTTATAACAACATCTTGCTGCTGTGCTTCTTATTTTTAGAAACGCAATACATTCCATAAACTCTTCGGTCCAATTGTTAGTGAATTGTGTCCAAAATGTCTGAGACTTAAATAAAACTTTGTATGAACTAAAATGGCTTTAATTGTTTACATTTTTTTATTAGCTTTAGTAAAACAAAGCACCAAAATAAAAACTTATCTTAACTTTTCAAGGGCATGTCCGATTGAAACTTAAAACTGGAGCAGTGGGGGTCTACGGGGAAAATACGGGGAAAAAAATTACCTACAAAAGCCGTGTACCACGGTTAAAACCTGCATGTTTCCTTTGCCTGGGTGATTTTATTGTATATTAATATATCCGACGAAACAAGAATCCGGCGAAACAAGAATCCGACGAAACAGGAATCCGGCGAATCGGGAAGTATTCTTTTGCACGTCACCGTCTTACGAATTTTCAATCTGACGAACACGTGACACCTGACGCGAGTTTAACATTTTTCCCCATCACAAAAAGGGCACAGCGCCGCTCTAAAGAAGTTTCCACTTCAAAAAAGTTATCCTTACGTTCCCTCAAACATGATATTGCCGAATTATAGAAGCAATTTTCATATTTTTAGCTTTTGTGCATACTTTGTTCCAAATTTTTAAAGGGGTTCACTGATTGCCAGTTTGCCGGACGATATCGGCCTGTCTGTTATTCGCGATTGTCAGCTTTTGCGAATAACTGACAGGCCGATATCCGGCGAACTGGTAATCAGTGCACCCCTGAAAGTGCATTTTAGACCTATGTTCGTGATTTTTTTCAGAGTTAATCCGACCGATCATTTTAGAACAAAATTGGTATAAGCAGGATGACCGGGTAGTTAATTAGCCCATTTTATTGTCATTTTAGTATCCGGGATATAATAACAGAGCTTAAGAGTTCGTAAGAACTTGAGTAAGTTTTAGGTAACTTTTTTATGATATAGGAGGCCGGAGGCAAATGAGCAAACAAACTGCCTGATGGTAAGCGATCACCGTCATCCATTGACACCCGCAATAGGTAGGTACCAGAGCGCTCCGCTTGTACTAGTAGGTAGGTAGTAGGTCAAGGCGCGAGAGTACGTGTTCAGATATTTATGAGCACCTCGGCCGCATCGATATATCTGATGGCGGCTGTATATATTCATAGTTTCACCAAATGCCAAGCGTATAACAATAACGTTAACATGTTCTATTCCGTTTATTTATTGCGTTTTCACGGACACAATATAAAGCAGGAAAACTGCGTATTTTTAATTGATTAAAACAATTGCAACACGCAGAGCGTTGACACGGGAAGCGTTTGCAATTTTAAGACAAAGTTGTAAACCGTTTCCTTAGATATTGTCTCCGATGTGGACAGATAGTCGGCCATTATTTTAAATCACATGTCGTTTACGCTTACATAGTAAAGCAATAATAGCAGTCCGTTTACTAAAGGACGCTGCATACGTTCCGACCGAGGTAAAAGTATGGTGCCGCTGCGAGTAGCCACACACAGATTCACTCTGTCAGATCTACTTGTGTGCCAGTCGAGCAAAACGATAAATATATGGAGAGAACTGGGCACAGATTTGCCTGCCAAATGCCTGAAAAGCGACTTGCACCGGTAGTTATGTATAAAATCTTCCAGTTAGAAACGCGGACCAGACGGCAAACATGGTGTGCAAAAATCTTCTTTGTCGTATCATGTGGCTGAGGGACGTGACGACTGTGGACAGTCTTCACCAGTGCTCTCCAAGCCGCTCTATCTTGGGCCCAGTGTATGTGTATTATTCTGTCCACCAAACGCGTGGCCATGCAAAAATAAAATGTACATAATTCATAGCCGTTCCGATCGGCATGTATACATCGACCTTAAGATTGCTATAATATATGTATATATAGCTGTCCTTTGTTGGCTTCCTCAGTTATCCTAACGCTTTACAGGAAGATATCTGATGTAAAATGCATCAAGCAGCTGATCACCATAATTATGTTTACAATTTCCAACACTGAATGAAGGTTTTGGTCCATCGGACGGTACGATGGATAGGTTGGACGGACAGGTTCGATGTTGGATGTTAAACTCATACTGGTGAAAAACAAAGTAGACGACAATTAAACATAAGTCAGTGAAGCGAAAATTAGCTAATCTATTTTTTTAACCCGCTTTGATCCTTTTTTTTTACACAACGGTTAGGTATGCAATCCATCTGAGTGCTTAAGGATTTACGTAACCTTTGTTTTTACTGTTAGTATTGTTAGCAGTTTTATAACTTAGATAAGCTTTGAGTTGTATAAAATTGTTGTTTTTTTTTTTTTTTTTTTTTCTAAAATGTATATATAAGTCATTGTGTGAACTTGCGCGCATAGTTTGTTATATTGTTTATTCCATTTCTATTTGTTAGTACCTGTAATTGGATTTGTATTGTTACTCAAGTCTGCATAATCTTTTTGTAGCTGTTGGTACTCCTTAAAATAAATAAATAAGTAAGATTGACTTTATTATATTTTTTCTCAATGTATTAGCTACATAACAATACGTCTAATCATAATAGCTGCTTCTTCTAGAATGCCGGCCCGCACACTAAATTTCTAAGTCGCCAGTTCTAAATTTAAATCTATCAACTGCCAGTGCGACATATTTTTTTTTTAGAAAAATTGTCATATATTTTATATTTCTATTTTTATTATGACTGACGATCCTTTCTAGGAGATAAAATATAATACGAGTGTTATTTTATGTTTTTTATGGAATTCTTGTATGTTAGTTTCTAGTTTTTGACGATCGTGATGTGATTTCTTATAATTTTGGCTTAGGCAACTTTGTATTAAAATGTATGTCATGAAATAAAATATACCTAATTAAATGGAGCGCGCCATGCTCAGCATCAAACTTCAAGACCGAGTGAAGAATGTCGAAATCCGACGTCGCACCAAGGTGCAAGAAGTCGGACACGTCATTACCAAATTAAAATGGAGCTGGGCGGGACATGTTGCCAGGCAGAGTGATGGCAGGTGGGCCAAAATACTAACGGAATGGTGGCCGCTTTCAGACGAAAGGAGTGCCTGGCGTCCGTTGGCTCGTTGGGTGGACGACATTCGGAAGATTGCGGGTCTTCTGGATGAGATTGGCTCAGGACCGCGTTAAGTGGTGTACTGGAAGAGGCCTATGGTCAATGCTCAGCAGTGAGCGATAAAAGGCTAATATGATGATGATGATGACACTAATGACTTACAATGCGTCATTGAATTTGTGGTTATTGATTTAAGCATTTGCACTTACCTATTATTACATTGACGATGTATCGGGCTGTAGGACTTGCTGATGGACATTGACTAGCATTTAGCAAAATTAAAGTGCGGTTTGTTGTCATGACTCCATTGAACCACTCGATCAATATCATCCTGCAACGCAGCACAGTCCCATACATCTTCGATTTGACGCACAAGTTTCAGGTCATCGGCAAAGAGCAAACATTCCGCGTTTTTTACCACACTAGGTAGATCATTAATCATTAGTACAAAGTGTAACGGACACAGATTACTTCCTTGACTGACCCCGGTCCTAGTATAGTAAGGTTTTGAACTGTCACCTGCGTAGTCCACGTAGACTGTACTCTCCCGCATATTACTTGCAAAAAATGCTAGAGTATGCGGCGTACACCCCGCGTCCGCTAGCTTCTTCAGTAAGATATCATTGTCTACCATGTCAAAAGCTTTCTTAAAGTCAAAGTAAGTGATAATTTGCTAATAACATGAATTCTATAAGTAAGACTAATTATTGATTAGTAATTACAATAATAAGTTAAGTTAGGTTTGGCAGCACATCGTCCTGAGTGGCGCAGGCTGGTGCAGGGCAATGTGCGCGATTTCGAGGAGCAACGTAAAGCTGACCTCGACGCTAAACGTGACGAGCTGAAAACGCGCCAGCCTGCGTCCATTCACTACCACTATGTAGCTGGTGTCCTCACGTGCCCTCAATGTGCACAGGGGTTCACCTCGAAGATCGGCTACGTCAACCATCTTCGAGCGCATGAGCGCCGAGCTAACCGGCCGGAAGGATCATCATCATCATCACAATAATAAAATAAAATGTGTACAAAATTAACTTGAATCAAGACTAGTACAACACCTTTGTGTTATCTAATACACTTGCCATCAGTAGACATTCATCAAAAAAGAAATTTAATCTCTTAAAAAATTGCACATCCATTAATATGCCATTAAGTACCTCAATGTACCTAGTGCCTTGTTGTATGTTACACTTTTACGATACTCGAACGAACTCATATTAGCACGAATACTTTTTAGCCGTTGGCTTGTCCATTAAAATAATTGCAATGTTCCAAGATTCGTGAAAGTTTCTTCATATTTATTGATTTTTCTACGTTTTTTGAGAAAAAATAAGCTGTCGTTGACATGTAAACACTGATACCTTAGTGACAGAACTGAATTTAGATATCCATAAAGTATGATGTGCTTTTGGTATTATTGTTATTTGCCATTTTCAAAACCCCGCTCTCTCTCTCTCGAACTTACACACCTTACCCAATAGGTATTCATAACAAGAAAAAGAAAATTCAAGCGAAAGTCAGTAAAAAATCGACCTGCATCAATTTGTTACACGTTTAGTTAATTTGTGAGTTAATTCGGGTTTATATAAGGCACATAAAAAGGTATTTCGCCAAGTATTCATTATACATACCTACACATAAAAAGTTAAATCGCTAAATGTTGCCTGTAAAAGTTATGCATGGAAAAATGGGTTAAGAGCGAATCTACGAGTATTTGGCGTTTGTAGGATATAGAGGCGTGTTCAGATATTTGTGAGCACCTTGGCCGCTTCGATATATCTGATCTGATGGCGACTGTACATTGATAATTTATTCGTAATCTGGGTTCTAGCAGATTTATCAGTGCTTCACTCGAAAAAGTTACTGAGCTATTACTGAGCCAGAAAACCCTTTTGTTTTGAGGCAACGCACAGAACAAACCTACCAACATTTCACCTACGCTTATTGCTTTTTCCCTATTTTAGTGCCCTTTGTTTGTTTATATGTTTGTATTGTGGCGAACGGATAAATTGTTTATCTATCTAGAATGACCTCATTTTACTTTTACAACACAACCGTCTCAATTAAAAAGCACACCAGAAAAGTCCCTATGTCCTTAAACTACGTCCAAAAATGAGGTATGAGCACTGTGAATATCATCTCGTTTTGTGTGGTAGGGCACAGTACAGTGGATGTCATTCAAAATCTAAAGCAGAACTCAACTGGGGAAGTACCTCCACCTTACAGAAAACTGCAGCCAAATAACACAGCCTACTCATAGTGTTGTGTTCCTGCCGGTAAGTAAGGTTGAGAGCTCAACGGGGTGTTAGAGTTGCTGGCGCATGTAACACCTCTGGAGTTGCAGGCGTCCATGGGCTACTGTAACCACTTACCAACAAGCGGTTCGTTTGCTTGTTTGCCACCGACCTAGTATAAAAAAATACTAGTGATAGCCGCGAATCTTGTCAGCCAGTTTTTGCCCGCCCAGAAACGTCCACATGACTTGACGGACATCGCCAGTTTTTTTTTCATTTGCTTTCCCTTGCAAATCGCATGTATCTAATTAGGTGCGGTTACATAATGGGTGTAACACACGTAATGTCGTTTCCCGGATCGTTGACGCGGTTGAATATTTAAGGAATTTTGTCGTATAAAAAGTTGAATTGGCAGTTTAAGTTTTTAATGGTACACGAAAATTTGTATTTTTTTTTTGTCCTGGCTACAAAGATCACAGTTAATCAACTCGGTTTAACTATTCTTCGCCCTTAAAAAAACTCCGACTTTTTGGCGTAAGAATTCGAGTAATATGCAAGTAATAAGACTCTTTTATCAGTTTTGAAAATTAATATTTATTTGTTCTTGTTTATTAATCAAATTATAGTTTAGATTCAATCTCATGACTTTTGCTTAAAGATTTCTTTAACCAAATTCGCATCTAAACACATATTTGAAAGAAGAAAGAAAGAATATACATTTATTTAACACCACAACACATTACATTTGGAAAGAGAGAAACATACAGAAAAAAAAAACCTTGGACGCTAAAATAGAATCCCCCCTCAGCATAATGCCGCGGCAAAAGGTATTTCTTACAGGTGTTGCTTTTCCTATCACATGAACATTATGTATTTTCTAAAGTAATATTATGTTTGTCTAGTTAACATCCTTTTAGCCCTAGCTGAGGTAGGAACAGCCCAAGACTCAACCCTGGAAATATTTTATAGATAATTTCTAATTATTTATAATATCTTCGAGCGTTTATGTTAACTGTAATTTGGAATAAAACTTACAGTAAATAGCATACATAATTCATTATATGCAACAACGGTAACACAATATTTCTTATACCCAACAATTTCCACTAAAAAACAGAAACAAATTATACAATACATCAAATAGCCAAACCGTCCATCGAAAGAATACTTTCCGTTACTCCGATCGAAAAAGTCCTAAGCTCAAAGACATATAAAGGAATAGACGTCTATTCGGTACTATGCGAGAGATTTCCGCATTGCAGCCCCCACTAGGGGTGAGCTGAGCGCCCGACGCTGCGCAGGCGTCAGTCCGCGATGCTCGGTGCCACGGCGCCGCACGCGTCTGATCTATGATACATATCGATCATCTATGTGCTGTGAATCAGTGATTAACAATGCGGTCCGGGGTTATATGCGTTTTGTTAGTTTTACTTGTGAGTAGTTTGGTATGTCTTTAAATAGTGATATTGGTAGATTATGAAAGATACGTTTTAAAATATGAGTGTAAACGTAAAGATTTTTTAGAAGGGACGTTATTTATCAAACGTTAGGAAATCAATATAGACTATTGAATTGACAAAATACGTCCGGAAAACAACATGTAATAATTTTGCAAAATCAAAATTGTACATTCACTTTAAAAATATATATTAGGCCAAATATTTATGCAAAACAGCGACAAAACGTAGAACTTTATAATACATAAAATGAAATAAAAATAATCATGATATTCGAAACTGAAAATCTTTCAAAAGGTGTGGAAAACCGCATTGTCACCAACAAATGTGTTTTAAAATATATTTTTTTGCGTAGTAAACTTCATTTTTATAATTGATGATAGATGACAGATGATATAATTTCTGATGCCGCTATAACAAGAAATACTAAAAAGGACGGAACCCTCGGTGGGCGAGTCCGACTCGCACTTGGACCGATTTTGTTTCTTTAAAACCTCCCTTTTTGAATCGGGCTAATAACTACCCTGTCTTTTTTGCCTAGTTACCTAGCCACCAAAATACTCTTCCAAGTCAATCAAGTGTACCTTAACCATAGTAATATCATTGAAAGAATTTAACGAACACAATATCGGTAAACTTTTAACCAATACACAATATTTATAATTATAATCGTAATTAGTAAGTTTACATTACGCTCACATCCAATAAGTGACAAACGTTAGACAATGACCTTCTATTGTGGAATGTGATTTTCCCAGAGAAGTAGAGCGTTGGCGGATACCGGCGCGTCTTGTTACACGAATCATATATCACTATTGCTTATTACGGCTATGTTCCGTGTTGTCTTAACTATGGGAAACTGTTGTGGGGATTTTTCAAGTTGTTTCTTGTAAAAGTTTGGTAGAGTCAGACCAAGCTACGATTGCGATAACCCAGCCTGTGCCAGTGTTGAGTAAACGTCATAATTTCGAGAAGAAATTTAAAGAAGTTTGGCGTTTAAAATAACACTTCAAACCTTCAAGAAAAGAGCGTACTCCCATCTTAAATGCCGGTAACGCACTTACAACTCCTCTGGTGTTGCAGGTGTCCATAGGCGGCGGTAATCGCTTAACATCAAGTGATCGGTCTGCTCGTTTGCCTCCTCTGTCATAAAAAAAAACACTTTCACTGTCTGGGCTGTCAAAACCGCTGCCAACTTATCTTGGACTGACTCTAACGTGTTAAGTACTTGCGCCATAAAAGGCCCGGTGCTTAAACTTGCCTACTTATTTTTTTTTGTTAGGAATGGGTTCAAATTTTGCGTCCATGTTCACTAGTACAGGCGCTATCAAATATATCAGAGAAGCCAAGGTGCTATGTACAGTCGCTATCAGATTTATCGGAGCGGCCGAGGTGCTCAAAAATATCTGAACACACACCCTAATGCCTTGACAATAGAGGCGTGTTCAGATTATTGTGAGCACCTTAGCCGCTCCGATATATCTAATGGCGACTGTACATACATGTAAAAATTTACTTGCTAATTTCGTTGCAAGTTATGATCAGAAATGGCATTTTGTGGCAAAAACGAGTGCCTGAGAAAATGAAACATCGACAAATATGTTATCGATAAGTCAGTCATAGATTAATAATTAAAAGATGTAAATTCTACTTGCTGTAATTTATCGGGAAATTTCAAGAATGCAAATCAATTACAAATCCGACCTTAATTTCTTTATTACATATACTAAGTATTTAAATATAAAAACGTAAACTGTAGAATACACTGTCAAAAAATAAGAAAACTACCTATGGGTGTATCAAAAAAGATATCACACGTGTTGTGTATTTCGCGGTAGCTATCTTTTTATACAATGATAAAAAATATCTATAACGCTAAGGTAACATCGATATTAGACATGTGGATATTTGATTTTGTCTATTTTTTTTATTTTGCCACAAAAACTTCTATGTCTGGTTATGGATGTTATGATACAATGGAAGTTAACCCTTTTCCAGGCATAGTACGATTTATCGGCCACATACGCGCCATTAGAATTTCAACTTTAGTATTCCGATTTAAGGTTCAAATTAGATTGCACTTTCGGAAAATGAGACTTGCCATCAAATGAATCATCAAAGCTGGATTAATTGGAATATATTTGTTTTTTTTTTTGGAAATCCTTGTAGATTAGTGCGGCTTGGAAAAGGGTTAATAAAAGTGTGTCAGAAACAATATACCTTACATTTAACGTCCAATTTAGCTAACAGTTTAAGCTAACAATGAACGATTTATAGATCTATAAAAATGCATTTACCTTGCTATGATTATCATATGGAAAATTGAATGAAGTGGCATATAAATTGTTACGATAAGTCGTCGCGGTCCGTGCACAAGTGGGTCTAGATCATAAACTCCCTACTAGATCATTTAGATAAACTATGCTGTAATAGCTGTAGTGGAAAAAGAAATCCATTCCATTAATCGACAGATTGTGTGCTCGACTGTACTCGATTGTCACCACTCACCAGTTTGTAAAACTCTTGAGCGTTGAGTTCTGGCAACCTTACTCATCGGCAGGAACATAACACTATGAGTAGGGTCTAGTGTTATTTGGCTGCGGTTTTCTGTAAGTTGGAGGTACTTCCCCAGTTGGGCTCTGCTCTATATCTGGAATGACATCCGCTGTTCTGTGCCCTACCACACAATGCGAGATGACATTCACAATGCCCATGCCTCTCTTTTGGACGTAGTTTAAGCACGTACCCGGGTCCAGTTGTTTACAGTTTGTGCTAGTGGCGCCCCCTACGCAGAGTTTTGCGTAATATTCCCTATCGTCGTCGTTGTTCGTTAGTATCGTCATACTTGACGTAAGAGCTTGTTGTACAGTCAAGGTATTACATATCGACACGCGGCCCGATTCGAAGAATGAGATACGATAACGATAAGTTCTGGTTTAGATAAGTTCTCATTTAGATATCGTTTGTATGTCGTATAATTGAGCAGCAGCAGCTCGATTCGGGCAACCAATATCACTTTGACGTCAGAAATATCGTAGATAGATCTTATTGGGATCACAGCGGCGGCCGTCGTGAATACTGCTCGCACTGTTAGTACATGAGAAAGGAGACCTAGGCCCTCCGAAACATGTCACGCGAGTGACTAAAAACACGCCAGTGCAATCCGTAGAATTAGTTTAATGTTAGTATGTCTCACGACATTCTAAATTCGGAAACACAGCGGAATCGAAATAAACGTCAATTTTGACATGTAATTTTGTTATCGATCTATTAAAGAAAAACTTTGAACTTGGCTGGACACGCCACCGCGTGTCTAGATATACACACTAATGTATTGGCAATAAGGTCCAGTATACATATTTATGGCACTTTGTCCGTGTCGATATTTATTACCTTGACTGTACAAACTTAGTCGGACCACGCTAAGTTTATACCTTTAAACGAGCAATTCTTATATATATATTTCAGGCATCACGTAAACGGCTCAAAAGATTTCGATAAAATTTGCTATATAGGGGTTTTGGGGGCGAAAAATCAATCTAGCTAGGTCAGTACCCTTGTGTAAATAAATTCGATTTCGAAACGTGACGTACGCGTTTGCGTTTAGTCTCATTTTATATGTGATTTAGAAAAAGCGCGCCAAGCGGGACGTTTTGGAAACTCAAAATCCTATACAAAATGAGACTTAACGCAAACGCGTTCGTCACGTTATGATGTCGATTAAATTTACACTAGGGGTACTGTTCTCTGGGAAAACGCGTATTTTTGAGTTTATATATTTTTTCCGAGCAAAGCTCGGTCTCCCAGATATTGTACATTAATCATAACGTCATGAACATCTATAAATTAAGTTAACCTTCGCTCTTGACACTCGGACGGGTGAGAACATTTCGCAACTATGCTTTACACGCGGCTATGCGCCTAATTATTGTCTATTGGTCGAGATTAGACCATTGTTGCAGGTTTGCGCAAACCATACATTTTAAGAAATCAGTCTTTAGAGACGGAATGTTCAAAATAAATTTTATTATACTCAGTTATTTTTAGTTTTTACGCCTTTATTTACATAATATTATATACCTAGGTATTTACTAATAATAACTAGTTTATTATTAATAATCTAAAATAGGCCCTTGAGACATTGTACCAAGGACGCTGGCGGCATTTCCGCATTAAGAGCAATTCCTAGCTGAGCAACTTTTCAAATCTCGAATTTTTGAAGCTATGTTTCTGTCGCGCTGCGGTGGGCGGGAGCGGGAGCTATCTAAGTGTGAGTGCGCACACACAGACGCGAGACTCGAGCGCTCGCTCATTGCGCGCCGTTGCGTCGACATGTCGACGTCGCCCGCGAGCCGGACGGAATTCATCCTGCGCTGCCCGAAGCAAGTTGTTTTTGGTCTCATATCACAGATCTCATATTTTGATCACATAATATTGTTTTTCATTTTTATATTATACTGTATCTATTAATTACCATATAGGTAAAAACTGCAAAAAAGAATGATGTCCCTGCTTCGGTCGTCGTCGTACAGTCAAGTGCAAAAATATGTATCGAAAGAATCTTCTCATAAATATGGTACTACGCTCTTATTACACTGGTATAAGATGCTATGAGACATATTTTTGAGTAAGTTTTTTTTTTTTATACTACGTCGGTGGCAAACAAGCATACGGCCCGCCTGATGGTAAGCAGTCTCCGTAGCCTATGTACGCCTGCAACTCCAGAGGAGATACATGCGCGTTGCCGACCCTATCTATTAACGAAGATGTGTACACCCATATTTTTACACTTGACTGTACCTATCCGTGACAGTAAGTTGGGTGTGATCATGGTGTGTTGTGAAATTTTGTAAGTAGGTATAAATATATGGTTAAACTACAATCTATTTAACTTGTAGTATGATGGGGCTAAACTTGGGTCGCCTTATTGAAGAACCTATCGCAATGACAATCTGAGTAAAGTATGTTGGGATAATGCCGGACAATTTTGGGACCAATTGAGAGAACTCGTGAAAAAACGTTTATTCAAGATCTCAGCACATGACAGATTCTTGAAGTACGGAGCAAATCGTTAAATAATAACCGTAGATTCGGCCTGAATTTTGGTAATCTTCAATATAGAACGGTTTCAGTTTTGTACCTGTGTAAAGATGAGACATACTTTTTTTAGGGTAACGAGTGTTTTGCCATCAAGGGAGAACATCGGATGGTGAAAAAAAGTTGCTTCTAATGGAAAGAGAATAAGATATCACAAAGAAATAGGTCCGGTTTCTACCCTTCTCGAATGTATATAAATTGGAGCCACCAATAATTACAAACTTAAGTGTTGTTTTTATTTCGTATTTTTGAATCCGATCTTAACCCTGATACAAAAATTGGTAAAATTGTGGCTCTCAAACTTTGACCCCTATGTCAGAAGGAAATTGTGGCTCTCAAACTTTGATACCTAATATAAGGCAATTTGATATGTAAACAATGTGCTAAAAAACTTCTTATTGTAAGGTTTACCCGAAGTAATAAAATAAGAAAAACGACTAAAATAGAATAGAATAGAGATAGGTTTCGAAGTTTTGACAATGAAAGATCTCGTGAACTGTACAGGTTTAGTTAAAGTGTAAATGTATTGTTTATTGAAAGGAATGTACTGGAAGATATTAAGTGCTTAAGTAGGAGGGACAAAAATCGAAATAAAAAAATAATCGTGCCCAGTCATTTTTAATGAAGGTCGCCAAAAAAATAAGAATCAAACTTAGAAATCAAAAAGACTAAGTGGTTCTTTAAAAAGGTCAAGGTCATTGAGAGCCCATCTTGAAGTATGGAAAATAAGTAAAATTGCGATTTTGTTGGTATAATTTTGAAATTATATATATAGTTGATATACAATCTTTTTTTTTATAAAATGTAAGGATCGTATGTAAAGAGTAAAGTAAATATATAGGAAAAGGGAGCCCTCTTGAAGCATTTTAAGGAAACTAATTTCGAAGCCCTATTTCTATTTTGTATCCGAAACTAACTATGTATGTATGCGTGCACATCTACATATGCATCTGTATGTGTAGGTACTTTATTGCAAAAAAAATGCTCATTTGCTATCTATTTTACTCGATTTTGTTATAAAATTCAACATGTATGATGATACATGTTGAATTTTATAACAAAATCGAGTAAAATAAAGAGTATTTATATTGTATAGGGATGATGATCCCTATACAATATAAATACTCTTTATTGCACACCTCAATAAAAGAAAACAATACAAAAGAAAACAGAAACATAAGCACAGGTAAACAACATGCGGTCTTATCGCTAAAAAGCGATCTCTTCCAGGCTACCTTTGAGTTGCGGAAATTAAAAAAATGACATTGTCCGTAAGTAGGTGTACATACACATACAATATACATACATACAAAATAGACTCCCAAAATCTCTTCCTTTTGATTTACCGTCGCGTTGGTAGTGGTACTACTGGATAAAAATAATGGTACGAAAGTGTGATCAAGAAAACAATAAATGTGATAATTAAGTAGGTCAGTAGGTAAATTGAAGAAAATTTAAAGTTTGACAATCACTGCTGTTTTTTAAATAGGTAAAGATCGGGTTGTTTCTCTCGGATCTTTACCTGGATGGGTCAAGATCGGATATCGGTCTGCAGTAGTCCTAGGTCTGTTTTGATTGGATAGTTATATAAAAAATATCGAAAAAGAAATGGCAGTCGAGGCGCAATGAAATGGCATCTTACACAACGTTGCCAACATTTAAAAAATAAAGCCAAATTAGGGAGACATGAATGTACTGCGTTCTTCACCCGCATCCGGTATTTACCCAACATACCTACCTTAATCGTTGAACCGCCGCATTTCAAAATGGTCCTTATTTTGATATCGGCTAGCCGTATTGTAATACGGTGGATTATACAATACGACTGCGATACTTATATATAAATCCCCTCGTTAATGTAATTTTATTTTTGCTATCTAGTGGCAAACATCAAAGTAGTTATCTTTTACTTGTGACGCACAAGTGTGAGCAATGTAAAATACTATAAGTATTTCTAAAAAAATTGCCTTAATTATTGTGATTATACGTAGTAAAAGAAATTGTGATTAATTGATTATTAAATTCGCAAAATGCTGTCGTTTTATTTAAAATAATGAAATAATTAGACCAGTTCCGAAAGTACCGGGAAATCCCTGTTCCTATTTCCACCAGTACCGAAAATCCCGGTTCTTTAAAACAGTACCGGTTCTGCAATCCCTAAAAAGGATGTTATGCCCATCACTATTCCTTCTGTGTACGTATATTTATAAACTGTCTCCGCCTCCAATTCGTGCGATAAGGACAACTGCAGCTCGGACTAAAATTCACTCGCAAAAAACTAAAAATAGAGGTTTCGCTCTCGACTGTTTCCTCCTCCAAAACGCAACCAATCATTATGAAATTTTGGAAATTGCAAGAGGAAGAAATAGTCTATGCCGCTATGTTTTGATTTTTTGGATATTTATTGTCATATTTGTATACTGTGCCTTTTTTTACAGCCAATTCAATTGAGCCGTTTTTGCGATTTTTGAGGCGCTGTAAGTTTCTTCAAAATAAAATAATCCAAAAAAGCAAAACATAGCGGCACAGATATTGATGATATTGATCTTATTTGAAAAAATCATTGCTCTAGGTTCAAAATCCAGGGAGGAAACAGTCGAGAGCGTTTGTATGGAAAAATCACCACTAGGAATTCCTCTTAAGGAAGCCGCCAGCTCTTCGGTCACCAGTTACGTCAACCAGACGCTTCGCGATTTCTGCCAAAAATTATGCGCGCTGGGACCCCATGGACCTAGAGTTTCTCAGTAATGTAGTTTTCTCTTTATAAGGCGTTACAAAATTAACCCTTCAAAGGGCACAGTTAGATTTTGTACGGCAATAATGACCACCCTATAACATATTTATGTCTTTTTTTCCTATACAGAATTTTTAGGACTTGAATCATGTAGTTTTCTAGTGTTGACCATTAATGGGTTAAGATAAGGTCACTATAAGGTAGATAGATAGATAGATAGATAGATAATCCGTTTATTTGTTTGCCACAATACACACAGGAAATACAATTAATAAAATGACAAAAAAAACAGATAATACAAAATTATATGAGAGAAATACACATTTATACAAAATAGTAGTAGAAAGAGAAAAAAAAAATAACACATTTAAATAATACTGTTCCATACATATAGGAAATGTTGTGTGCGTCGCAGCAAAACAAAAGGGTTCTGGCTCAGTATTACGCTTCACCCTATGGGAGAGGCACTGATATTCTGCCAGGGCCAGATCACGTCAACCAAGATACAGTACAAGGAATACTATTATGTGCATTACAAAGTACTTACAGCCCGTTTCAATCTAATTAGAATTTTTCATAAACCACATAAAGTAGCATTTATATCTGAAACAAATTTAATTCATCCTTATTTAAAATAAACTTTATGATAAACCTTACGAGGATACCGCTATCCTGACGTGTTGCAGAAATCGAATAGCCAGCCCCATTTTTTAAAATAGATACATATCATTTCAAAAAAACTAAAGTGCATAAATGTGCATAAATTATCAATTTATAATTTGTTCTGTAAAATTTTACTAATACTTTATAATTTATTTAGATTACAGTCCCTATTAATATGTCAAGAATCCGTGTTCGTTATGGAATTTCAGACAAAATTCTATTGCAATCAGTACATTGGAAATTAGCGCGGGACTGCCCGAGAGGCACGCGAGCGCCGCACGCCACACTTTCCCGTTTTACTTTCGAACGCACGCTGAAATATTTTTTACAATTCTAATAATAGCTTGTTTACTCCATTTGTGAAATTGGATTTGCGGTATTGAAGTTAAATATGTCGATGAAATTACGTTCTAATCTGTCTTTCCGTTCCCTCAAGACAAAGGATTCTGCTCATCAGGTCATCACCGGGTGAATTTCGCGATGTGTCTATGGATTCTGTTTTTGGTGATCCTTATAACAGAATAGCTTTTATGTATACATCACATTTATTATTAGACTACTAGGGCCCATAGATACATACCTTTCAGACTAACGTACATAAGGAATAAACATATTAGAAGCTTTAAACCATCAATCAATCAACAATCATTTTGAGGAAGATAAGTCGTGTAACACATAGACAATACAAAGATACAAAGACGTGTGCTTTATTTAATCGTACATAACGGTTAACGCTACGTGAAGTTTGTATAGCAAAATTGCAATAGTCTTTCAACACGGCCAGAAACGTTTAACTTTTGTGCAAACTTGTGTTCGGATCTATGCCGTTTATTTTCGTTGTTCATTGCCGTATGTATGGGTATTAGGGTCTAGTATGTCATTAGATTTGGACGAGCGTTAGTTTCTTGCATACTTGTTCCGACTTGGCAATTACAATTATTGTATGGGAGCGCCATATTTGACGTAGCTTTTAGCGTGCAAAACTTAGCGTAGACAGACTATACTGTAGTATTGTTGCATACTTGCCTAGACTTACCTTTTATAATTACACCAATCAGCAATACATTTAATCATAATCTCATGAACATCTATGTAAATTAAGCTAATTATATATTTCCATGGTTTCAGATACGAAAAGGAGCAGGGGACGAAGATTTCCGGCCGACTCCGATACCGCTGAACGAGTGGCACGAGGTGCGTGGGTGGAGGGGACAGCGCTCAGACAGGGTGCCCACCCTACAAGAAGTACTACACGCGCCTGCCCACTACTGGGAGGATGCTCTTAGACACAGCGTCTACCTCACCCTCGTCAGAGACAAGATAGACCAGCTCATAGCAAACGGGAGTCCCGAACACACTAACGATCTTGACGACAGAGATCTCTGGGACAAAGTAAAACGAGCGCCTTTCGAAAGAAATGATAACGAAGACCCTCCCATGGTCGGAGATGTTGTAATGATGGCCAAGGGTAAGCTGATGGAGGAAAACGGCGGATTCAGGTTCAAAGAAGATGACAAGTTCAAAGATAAGTGCACGGAGAAATGCATGGACGGCGTTAAAGCGCTCTGGTCAGTTAAGAGGATACGACAAAGAGACTCAGAAGTGACGGGGCGATATCATTACGAGCTCACGTTTTCAGTGGTCACGCAGAAGAAACATAAAAAGCATGAGAAACCAGCGAGAACGTTTACTGTCAGAGAGACTTCTCCGGAGAGAATACTCGAAGCGCCGTTGGAGAATCGGTATTATGAGCCTACAACATCACCGGTACCGATACCGGCAGCAGTGCAACCAACGCGAGCTGAGCGAGCGCTTTGGATCCACAAGAACATCGCTCCAAGGAACCAAGCGAGACAGCATCATAACGGCCTAGACAGATTATGGTCCTCACTGTTCTCTGATGATGATGATCATGTCGTAGCCCCGCCGCGGTACAAGCCTAAACAGTACCAGCACAACCAGTACAATCCACCCCCTCCAATATATCAACAGTATTCCAAGGCAGGGTACGTAGGCTCGCCCAGTGACCATCAAAAGGCAGGATATGTAGGTTCTCCAAGCGAGCATCAACATAAGAAGCTTGTACCTCACAAAACTCACCATGTGTACAAATATAATCATTACGGTCGCCCCATCCCCTCGCCACCCCCGCCGCATCATCAACAACACTACCTAGACATCGAGCAGATAGGAGTCGTCAGCGCCCCCTACCACCAGGACCACAGACATGGACCGCCTCACAAACCAGGAAAGACGCCACGGCCTCCTGTATTACCAACTCCACCTAATCCGGTTTTGCCCCAAAAGAACTACACCATCGAAACTACAACACCGTTGAAACCGAACAGTGAAGAAACTACTCAGAAACCTGACGTGCATCCTCCGAAAACTTATAACAAACAGAAGCCGACGACGGTGAAAATTAGTTACGTCACGGATCATGTCAGGCCGCCAGTCTACAACGCGCCTCCTGGAGTTTTCGTGACAATGGACAAGAAACCTTTCAAGCCGATGCCACCTTTGAGACTCGTCCACTCTTCAAAGCTCCATAAGACTCCTCGGCCGACTGACTTCAGACCCAGCCCTCAAGTTCTAGATGTTTCCTCATTCTCAGAACCGGATCCATTACTTGACACTGCATTTAGGCCGATCACAGTGAATTATGCGAACAGCAACACTACCGAGAAAGCTGAAGCCGCGAGCGACAATCATTTCCGAAAATCTAATTCGACCGCTAAGAAGCCACCGAAGAAGAACGAAATCGTAAATGCACAACGAGGTACAACGAAAGCACCCGAGATTATAACTGCGCACATCGTGGAAGAGGATAGCGATGCGGAGTGGACCAACGTGTTGGGCGCGTTTGCTAAGACTACGCCGATGGCCGCTGAGAGTGCTGAGAAAGAAAAGGCTAAAACACTTGAAACAACTACTCCTATGACGACGACAACGATGTCCACAACTACCACAACAACGCCAGCTCCAACCACGACCACCAAGCGGTTACCCAAGAGAACAACGAAGACTACCACCACCACTACCACTGAAGAGCCCACAACAACGCCAAAGCCCAAGAAACGCACGCGCCCGCCACCAAAATTCACTAAACCAGAAAAAGTTAAGAAACATAAGCGCATAACAACAACTACCACTACAACTGAACGTCCATCCAAACGCAAAGAACAAGATCTGACGCCCCAAGCAAGTTCAGCGTCTGCCACTGCGCAATCTACTACGACAACATCAACAACGACAACAACTACTACTACTCCTGAGCCCACGACAACTCCCGTTCAAACGACGACCACCACCACGCAAGCCACAACAACCACCGAGACGCCGACACTGGCCCCAGAAACTGAACCACCGAAAACAAAAAGTCGCTACAGACAATCTACCTTAAGATACAGGAGTGTTCTAACAGGCCATGATAAAAAGGAAGAAAAGGCACGAACGATCATACCACCAACGGGTGTAATCAAACCGAGAAGGAAGGGAACTAAATACACGAATTACATTACATCTACGCCTAAATTCTCAGATATGCAATTTGACGAAGAAGGCAGAGAAGATCATGTCGTGAGTCCGTACAAATCTAAATCTGTATCTACTACGGAGTATATAACTACTACTAATCATGCCGCTTCGAAACCAACTACCCCAGCGTACGAGGAGGTAGCAGATCATGTTTATATCACTAGTGAATTACCAGAATATTCCTTTGGCCCTGACGATGACTTTGATGGTTCAGATGAAAGAGATGACGAACAAGAGTCGAGAGAAACCTCAGAGTTCCTCCCCTCTACATCAGCATTGGTAACTCTGAATGAAACTACAAATGAAATAGCAGAAAATGAAGATGAGCCGTTGGAAGCAACTGCAGAATTCGTAGTAACGACGCCTTTATCCGCGGCGAAATATAAAACCAAATGTAAGAAGAAGAAACTAAACAATCATAACAATACTACAGAAGAAGTTAAGACTGAGGAATGGAGAGCAGAGGAATCGAATGTACACGAGACAATATCAGTAGAAAAGCCAGAGGAAAGGTCAGAAGAAACAACACTGGAGGTTAAGAAGCCAGAAGATGAGGAGTTAGCAGTTAAAGCATTAGAACAAACAAGTTCAACAACCAGTACGACCACAACGACTGAACCATCTTCAACGCCTGACATCTTCGAAGAAATTTTCGGAGGATTTACTTTTGATGACTCCGTAACAGAATCAAAAAGCAATGAGTCCTCAAAGTTAGATGAACAAGAAAGTACCAACCAGGAACAATTCATTAAAGCGGAGGACGATTTCGCAGATTTCTTTGAAGCATTCGATGAGAAACATAGACAGCATAGAGATGGGAAATATGATGATGAGTATGAATATGATGATAAGGAACGTTTATTAGATGATGATGAATTCCAGTTTCAGGGAGACGAGGATCAAAGAGGTTCCAGAGACGTGAAAGACGAGGAAGATTCATATGAAGATTATCAGGAACGTCCCTTCAGTTTATTAGAACTCATGGCCATGGAGTAGACTGAATATTTGCAATACCTTTTCAAGGAGCATTTTAATTAATGGTCTACCTTGTGTCCCGTACAAACGCGAATTTTCTTGTCATAGGTGCAAAAGTATGCCTTTCTGTGCCAAATATTTTTTTTAAATGCTTAGGAAAATAGTTATCCACTTACAGTTTGGCGAAAAAATATGTTTTTACGGGACAGATTTGTGGATCTTAAAATATTCATATCATAGCTTTAACTCTATCCTGCTCTGATCTCAAAAACTACAGACGTTGTTATCCTATCACTTACTGAAAAAACACCTTTCACGAGCCAGTATACCTTGAGATACTTACGAAGTATGGCAGCATTAGATGTCATACATTTTTTGGTTAGTGGTGGAAGTTAGAGAGTCAAGATCACTGTTGTATGTACGTAGGATAAATAGGTATAGTATTACAAAATATTCAAAAGCATTTATTTGTAAACTCATAGTAACTATCGTATCGCACTTTTGCCCGCAGCTCGTGTTACCGATGTGTAAATATTTCAACATTCTAGATTAGTTTAGAATAAGATGAAATAAATTATTTTTATATGAAAAATAAAACGGTTAAAATTTTATGGCGTTTACTTACCTAGTTAATGCAGGAGGGTTTAATAGACAAAAAGTAGAAAAAATCAACCACAAAAAAACTTGACAAATTCATACACATACAAAAAACTTGTTAGTTTCCCGGTACTTGGTTAACGCCTCCCTGGATTTCCACTCGTTCCCTAGCAATCTTCCAATCACTTTCAAACGTGATTTCAAATTTCACACTCAGATATGTATGAAAAGACATATTTTCATAGGCATTACCTGAACTGTAGAGCACCTGCTTGGGCGTGAAGTGTCAATGTCAAGTATATGTTTCCGATTTAGGCCACAAGATGGCAGACCCTCCAGCGAGCTCGACCTCTATACTTGAACCTATATATGCATGCATGTTGACTTACCAGCACCCTCCATGGAGTATTTGTAAATGGGCTCCGGCTTGAGCGGCACGAACGAAGCGAACGCTTCGGGCATCATATCCTTTAGCCTCTGCTGATATGACAACCTGCCAAATAATAAGAAATGTAGTATTAGTTTCCAAAAAAAATCACAGAAATTAAATGCAAATATTTATATATTATGCAAAGGCTTTTTCAAGTTACAAAACTTACAAAAAAATGGGATGCTGTAATGTAATGGTAACACGCCAAGATGACCTTCTTTAAGCCAGGACGCAAACAGATGGGTGTTATATGTTTGAACCCAATGTCTGTCTGTCTGTTTGTGGCAACGTAGCTCTCCAACGGATCGATTTCGATAAGTTTTTTACGTGTGAAGTTTCCTTGCGGTGGGTCCTAGCTAAATCTAAGAAATCAATCCACTAGTTTGTAGATTATCAGCTCGTTTTCAAAATGATGTAAGGCATTTTTGGCATAAAATTGTTTTTTTTTTTCTTTACATATAGCATAGGGGGTTTAAAAAAAAATCTAGTTTTAGAGAAATTAAAGAAAAGGTTTAGGCAAGTGATGGTCATTCATTTGAAGTGTCACTTCACTTGCAGTGCCAGGATGTCGCACTTACATGTCTTACATCCCCACTGGTGTCCATGGGCGCCGGCATTTGTTTACCATCAAGCGTATGGTAAAGTTAATTAACATTACTTTTCAAGTTAGAAAAATTCTAATCTTAAAAAACCGCCTCCATGCCATACATTCAGGAATCCAGAACAATGTTGAATTGGATCTCAGAGTTGAGGACACGGCCACTTGGTCCTGAGTAGTTGCAGACAACTTAGGTGGTAAGTATCCAGTTTCTTCATGTCTGTTGTGAAGAGGCACCTTACCAGTCGTCCTACTACAGTATTGTACACTCAGATGGTACACAACAGTTACCTCAGGCACTTGGCGAGCACTTCTCGCACGAAGCGCGGCTTGGGGTGGTCGGGCTCGAGCTGCGTGCACGCCTCCCAGTCGTCCCACGACCAGCGGTATTGGAAGTTGCTCAGGTGGTATGCGAACCAGTTGGCGAATCTAAAAGGTTAAATATAAAATTTAAGCAATAGGTATCAAAATTTCAATAAATATAAGTTTACGCTTCGCATTTTGTCCCAAACTAAAATATACAAGTACATTTAGTGCACAACAGGCGGGTTTATCCGCCTGGAAGTAAATTGCCACGCGAAGCAGCTGTGTTGAAACTCACGCGCGGCCGCGATGTGTCAATCAAGGTGTGTCTACAAGACTGACCTGCTCAGTGCGGCAATTTCCTTGCCAAGTGTGTCACAAAGCAATATCTTCAGATAAAAATACAGACCTGTCAAAACTAGCCACATTCATAGTATCAATCCTCAAGAACAATATCTCAGTAGCCTGCGCCAGCACTTGCGGCATCGTCGACGGCTGCAGCTTACACAGCTCAATCAATATAGTCCCGTAACAGATCTCCAAATATCTCGGCCGAGGCAGGTTAAACAGTTCAGCGAAAATCACCTCTACGATACAGTACTCTAATGGTATCTTTCCCTTGTACGGGAAACAGAGTAGTTGTGCTGCGCATTCTTTGCGTTCTAAATGGTATGCTTCGATGATGTTGTGGAGGTGTTCTTCGATGAGGAAGCGCTCGATGGAGTGCGCTCCAGGGAGGACGGGGCCATCAGGGCAGTCTGTATAGTCGAACATGCGGAAGACTACACGGGGCATTGGGTAGGAGTCACCATCATTATGGGGTGGTGGCTGAAATATAGAAAACCAATCTAAGTCCATGAGTAGTGAGCATAACCACTACTATTACTTAACCATTAAAAACTCAGAAATAAAATGAAAAATTCTCAGGTAAAAGAACTTTATAAGTTTTCAAATTTACTATGTTGCAGTCTTAAGTAGACTGACCGACATTGCAGGTTTTGAACCCTAGGTAAGTTAGTACGAATCGATTTATTGTTATGCATTGCCTACCAAAACTGAAACTTTGGTCGGACGCCACCAAAAATACAGCATTGCTAAAGGTTCAGTAGTTTTTTGACCAAAACCAAACCTTCAGCCGAAACTATATTTTTATGCTGAAACCAACTTTAGTTGGACACTAGAAACTGCGTAAAAACAGTCTATTTGTCCTTAGGCCAAATGAAATTTTGCTGCTGCTTTGATAGTAGTGGATAGTATAGTAGTAAGTGTTATTTAAATGTCATAATCTGATAGAAGTTTGAGTTTTAAAATAACACTTGCAGCACCTGGGCTATCAAAATTGCTGCCAACTTAGCTTGGTGTAACTCTACTAAAAAGAAGTTTAGTCAAGACCAGAATTCTATTTTATTTATAGAAGGTAGCCAACTTTTTGTTTCTGGCAAAGATTTAAAAATTAGGTTTGCGTAATCTATGCTTCTATCATAAGCAAATTAAATGTTACCAATACCAAGATAATTTACCTGAATTGTTGGCAGTGTATGTTGCAAGGCCTCACACAAAATAGAATCAAAGGCCAGATATGGACGAGGAATATGCTTCTCTGACCAATTGTCTTGCCTCAACTTCTTAATCTGTGCCCAGAGACAATCCAGATACTCCTCTTGAAGATGGGGTGAGTCTGTAGACCATACTTTAAGGGCTGGCCAGTGTTTCTTACTCCTCTTGTTCAAGAATACTTCAATAGTGACAAGCAGATGATCAAGCTGAGATTCTTTCTTCTCATAAAGCTCCCGGCCCACCCAAGGCAAAGTGGAAAGCACAGCAAACACAAACCAGTCTCTCCTGACTTGCGGTACTCCATCCTCATTAGCGCAGTCTACTAACGTCTCCAATAAGGTTAATAGTGATGATGCAGCCAACACGTGACAGTTGACCAAGTCAGATATAAACCTCAAACAATATCTAGCAGCATTCCATTTACCCGCTTTCAGGTTTTCTTTGAATGTCTTAACTATGTAGTCTACAAATTCACCACCAAAGTTATAGTTCTTTGCATTTAGAAGACCAACGAGCGTAGCGTAAATCGTGCACTTCTCTGGCATACGGATAGCGCATTCGGTCAGAATACGTAGGATTTTCACGCGGAAAGTATTCAAATCCGCTTCTAGAACGCTTGCCAAACCCTCTAGATTACTCTCTAAACTTGAACTGCTTTTCTCTCCGACCCTTAAAATAAGGGACTCTAATCTATCCTCTATCTCCTGGTTTTCTGATACACGACGTCTTTTACGGTGAAGGCGATCTGAAATGAATAATAATTACAATAGTAACTTGCTATAGGATAGTAAACAATTATAACCTAAAAAACCTAATTAGACTAGAAAAACATACCGTAACCGTCTCCATCTTCATCTCCATGACCCCTCCTACGATTCATACTTGCTTTTGTTTATTTAATTTAACACAAAAACAATATTTCTTAAGAAAATGCCGACGAAATATCCAAAGCAAAATGCAACGCAACGTCAAACGAAACGAGCGTCAAAGCCGTCAAACAAACGTCACATAATTATAATTTTCCAGGCTGCAACACTACAATATATGTTCTAAATGAAAAAATTTTGATGTATATTTGGTAAATAATCAGCTACTGCTAAATAAAACATAATAATTTAATTACAAAATAAACAACATCTTTGAAAACATAAATTTTGCTTTTTAAGTAAACTACTTTGTACTCAAGTTTAAATAAAAGCCCGCTTTCAGTAATTAGACTCAATGCAATATTCTAAACGTGGCTTGATGGCTTCATACGTCATCATTTTTATGTGAATTAGTTATAAGTACTTATGTTACTTTTGTATTTCATGCTTGAGCTGATGGCCTAGTTGCCAATGCTCGTAATAAATTAAAAAAAAAAAAAAAAAAAAAAGCTTCATACGTCAGTTAGTCACAATAGTCACGGACGTCAACGTCACCGTGTTGTCAAAATAATGTGTGGTGCTCGATTGTCGTAAAATGTGGAACTTTTGAACTTTTTATTTAAAAGTTAATGTTAACAAAAAGGTATCACTTTAAATTTTGGTCAGCTTACCAAGTAAGTTTTGTTCATATACCGAGTTGAAAATTTACATTCGTACCTAATGTAATAGTAACTATAATATACTGTATAACCTTTATGTTATGTGTAGATAATTATGAAAATGGAAAGCTCTTCAGCTCCTAAATCAATTAAGGAGGGCCAAGCTGAAATAAAATTGAGTACAGAGAAGGTTTTTTACAATCCAGTTCAAGAATTTAACAGAGACTTGAGTGTCGCAGTTCTCACTGTTTTCACCGATGATTATAAGAAGGAGAAACGTGAGAAGGCTGAGAAGAAAAAGACAGGACAAGAAAAAGAAGAAACTGAAACGGAGGTTTGAGCTTTAAATAGTTCTTGGTATACCTTTTATTTATAACTTTCAAGTGTCATCAGAATGAGATTTAAAAAAAAGTATTAAAAAAATAGTACATGGGGGCATGGCAGTACCTCTAACAAGACATGCCAAGTTTTATAATCAGAAATGAAGAGTGAAAATATTAATAGGAATGTTCTATAGAATGCTTTGTCCTACTTATTAATAGCATTGTAAAAAAAAATATGCTTTCAGATTCAGGTGACAATACTGGAAGCCTTATCAGCTACTGGACTGAGAAGCATCCGTTATGCCAAGGAAGTGCCAAATGTGACCAAAATTGTAGCCAATGACTTGTCTGAGCAAGCTGTAGAGACAATCAAGGCCAATATTGTGCATAATGGAGTAGACAACATCATTGAAACTAGCCATGATGATGCATGGTGAGTGATTTTTTTATAATTTATGTGTTTATTATTTTTTATAAGTGACAGGCTAGAGATTAGATGATTATCACTTTTGAAATTTGTTGGATCGCTTCTTATGGTTCTGATAGACCATGAATTTTTTGTTTTAAAATAACTGCAATATGAGATGAACATATTAAATGAAAATGGAAGGGTGATGGCCAAGTTCAGAAAACTGTAAATTTGTTTGATTTAATTTTTTATTTAATTTATGTGTGTTGTTAGAATTACTTCATTTATTTGCATTCGTTGTTACTAATAATTCATACGGAATATTGATTTAGGTTGAAAATAATGTATCTACCAATTCTCTATGTACTAAAGAAAAATAATATTGACAAGACATTTTTCAGCATGCTAATGTACAAACACAAGCACCCTCAAAAGAGATTCTCCGCAATAGACCTAGACCCCTATGGTTGTCCATCCATCTTCCTCGACTCTGCAGTCCAGAGTGTGCAGGACGGAGGTTTGCTGTTAGTTACTGCCACAGACATGGCAGTGCTGGCTGGAAACTCCCCAGAGACATGTTATTGCAAATATGGTGCAGTCAGTTTGAAGACTAAATGCTGTCATGAAATGGTAGGTATTTTTTAAAATTATATTTTAAGTAGAATTGACTGCGAAGAAACATATGCAGTTTAGGTTAGGTTAGCCTTATTTTATTTAGGTTAGGTTAGGTATTTCTGTTGTCACTATAACAACAAATACTGAAAAATACCGAACCCTCGGTGGGCGAGTCCGACTGAGTTTATGAGTTTTAAAAATAGGTTTATATTTAGGGTTTTTATTCAGTGATATATGCAAAATGTCTCTTGTATTTAAAAATATAATTTTAATTTATTACATTACATACATTTACTTTTTCAGGCATTAAGAATTCTCCTACAATGCATAGAGCAGCATGCCAATCGCTACAGTAGATACATTGCACCACTCATCAGCATATCGGCAGATTTCTACATTCGCGTGTTCGTCAAAGTCTATTCTGGTGCTATACATTGTAAAAAAACTACTAGGTAAGCAAGGCAGTGTAAGAGCCAAGATTGTTAAAATGTGCTTTAATTGTATTAACTTGTTTATTTTATTTATTTAAACTTTATTGTACAAAATATAACAATGTACAATTGACGGACTTAATGCCAAATGGCATTCTCTACCAGTCAACCATAGGGCCAAACAGAGACACTTACAATTGTAAGTTGTGTTTACTTTCTTCCAGTAAACTATCAATGGTGTACCAATGCGTAGGATGTGATAACATCACTCTACAGCCCCTAGGTGGCTTCAAGCCCAACCCTACAGAGAAGAATCCGGCACAGACTAAGGCGTACCTGCCCACCGCCCCACCGGTGGGCGAGTTCTGTGTGCACTGCAATCAGAGGCATCATGTAAGTATAAAGTACACGGTGTAACACGAGGAACCATTAAATGTTAACCACGAACTTCTGAGTCCAAAAGAAGGGAAAGATGTTATATTAGTTTAAGTAAATTTCGCCAAAAAAAAATATTTTTGATTTTTTTTTTTTTTTTGCATGCAGTTAATATTATGGTAAAACTGACACTGAAAATGTTTTTTTACGTTTTTTTTTCATCAGCTTGGTGGTCCAATCTGGTCAGCCCCGATCCACGACGAATCCTTCGTGACCCGCGTACTAACCCGAGTTCAAGAGCAACCACAACTATTCGGCACGGCCAAGCGAATAGAGGGAGTTTTGTCTATGGTACGAGAGGAACTGCACGAAACGCCACTATATTACACTATGGATAAACTTTTTGGGCGCGTGCATTTGGAGACCATGCCTATGCTGGTTATGAGGTTAGTTACTTTTTCTGAAAGCCGTAAATTAATACTAGCACCTGATCATTCAGCCTATAGATGCTTGTAATTATTATAGGATGAGCAAATTTACTAGTATATTTTCAATTGTAGATCTGTCTTTCGCTTTACATAAATATTATAATAGTCAGTATAAGATATGTGATAGGTAGATACTAAATAAATAAACTTTATTAAACAGGTCGGCCATTCTGAATGGCGGTTACAAAGTATCCTACTCGCATGCGTCCAAAATGTCGATCAAAACTAACGCACCAGCGCAATACGTGTGGGACATCATACGGACATGGGAGAAGTCGCATCCAATAAAACCAGCCAAGTATGTTGATTCTTTTCGTATATAACAGCTCGGCCATCCTGTACAAAGGTAATCCTCGCATGCGCTCAAAAAGTTAATAACGGGGTTACGTATTGACGTGTGGGACATCGTTCTGACATGGGAGAAGTTGCATCTGATCAAGCCAGCCAAGCACGTCCTTCTTTACGTATTTAACACCTCGGCCATCCTGAACGAATTATACTTGTATACACGTCAAAAATTTCTTAAGTGCAATATGTGCGAGAGCAGCGGTCGCAGCATGGTTCCATTTTTATCGCCGGTCACTAAGTATACCCGTCATTTTCGTACTTACATAATTGTTAGAACGTGACAGGCGATAAAATGCGACCGTGCTATGGGGCCAGTGCGGGACATTATACGGATATGGCAGAAGCCACAGCGATCAAGCCAATACGTATGGGAAATCAAAGGGACGATGGAGAAATCACTTCTCTACTCTATAATAGATGTTTATTCCAATGCAATTATAATAACAAGTCAATTGTCGACTAAAATACTAATGTATCTCAATTTCAACAGGCTTGAAGCGGACCCAGTCACAAAACACCTGCTGAGCCAACCCATCACCAGCTCAATAGACCTGAGCCAGAGGGCAGACGCGAACCCTATCAGTCGGCGCGACGGTCAGCTGCGGTTCCAGTTCAACCCTGCCCCTTACTGGGGTCCAGGGTCCAGGGCTGCTGTTAAGTGAGTCATATTGATCTTTATCTATAATAAGTTGTCCTGATGCAAAAAAATAATTATAAGAATGAGAGATCTAAAAATTTGTAACTGCCTACTAAAAATCTTATAAAATTGAATTTAATTCATCAGGTGTACATGATGTTTCAGTTTTTTTCTCGTAATCATTAGGACAATGTTGACATTGTCATTGTTTGACATTGTTTAAGGGTTAACTCGATCTATTTCTATTTTTCAATGAAACTCAATAATTTATCATTGTAAACTTTATTTACAGCGTGGGAGAGGAAAAAATGTCCAAGGCATTGCGTAATCAAAACAAACACTCAAAAAATAAAACCACAAAGCGACAACATTCGCCGGGCGAAGACGAAACGCGCAAGAAACCAAATGTGGAAGAAGTCGAGGCGTAAATTTGTATTTGATATAATGATTTAGGTACATGTATATAAAGATATAAATAAATGTCTTATACAGGAGTTTTATTATAAGCTATATACAGAATAGCTTTCTTAGACCGCTTAGTGAATTGTGCTGCTGATCTTACCGTACAAGAGGAAGAAAAATTACTTACACCATTGTACTTGCCTTTTTCTAAGATAAATTGTATTGATTTTGTACTATCAAGAGTTAACTGCCCTTTGTATGTCGACTACGTAGTCTGGTGTATCATACTACGTAGTCGACATACAAAAGGAGGGCAATACAATTGGAAAATAAGAATATCAGGAATGTGATTTAACTTAATTTGAAAGGAAAAAAAGTTTTTTTTTACGTTTTTATTTAAATAGATTTTTGAAGTGAAGTGAAAACTTCTTTAGCGGCGCTGTGCACTTTTTGTGATGGGGAAAAAAAATTAAACTTGCGACAGGTCACGTGACCGAATTCGTAAGATGGAAGCCAGTAGATAAATTTTTAATGTAATATAAATTGTCATGTTTGTGTACGATAGCGCAATAAATGAATATTGTATTTTACCACATCAATTATAGTAAATACTGATAATTAAAGCAATTCGTGCAAAAATATTCCCTAACCATTCCAAAATATCGAAAATGCCCAACTTTAATTTTCAAGTTTAAACTTCTGACGGCACTCCGAGTGAAACCTGTTGATTTTTTCTTAGGTACTTGTTTATAACTGAATAAATATTTATAGTTTATTTTCTTTTTTTAAAGCTATATCATAAAAGCGTGTTTCTTAGAAAAGAGTTTTTTTTTTCTTTTGATTATTTTTTTAGCTGGACAAGTTTCTAAGTAGGGACAAACTTAGAAACTCATTTCATTAAAATGCATCCTTATTAAAACCGTTAAACCGTATCCGTATTCAAAACGAGCCCAAACTCGATATAAGTACCTAAGTTGTTTTATTATAGAGTTCCGTTCAAGTTCCGTTGACCACCTTTTGACTCAATCATCGTCATCAGACCCTGAATACCATCTAGAATCAAAACAAACCCAAACTAGAGGAGGTTGCGTCTTTTTATTACAGAGCTCCTATGGTCAATTGATCACCTTCCAGCTCCATGTCATAATAATATTGCATTGTCATCCAATTTAAAGCCCGACAAGAAATGTATGATCATTGTCAAGAAGGCGCTATATTCTCATGTATAGGGTCACAGTTCAGTTTAGTATGAAAAATTTAATTCCAATGAAATTCCGCAATATGGCGCGTGATCATATATTACTGGTCAGGCTTTAGGTAAGTACATAATTTTCAGCTTCATCAAAATTTAACTTGCGCAATTAATATTTGTGCAAACATTTATACATAGCAAGTTAAATAAAAGCTTGTAAAAAATATAAGTTTCCTGGGCTCCCGCAGAAAGTATTGCTAAGCAATCTGAGCGTATGGTGTCTCTTTACAGTTGAGGACGCGGTCCTGTCAGCACAACGCATAATTTCGAAATATTGTGAGTTGTGAACTTTGCTGTAACACTACTTTCAAAAACGCTAATCTATTTGTAAAAAAAATCTTTTTGTCAAATTACGACCTGTCATTTCATATCCACAAAATTTCAGTTTCTAAACGCACCAGAAATGACGTTGGTGTAGTGTTTGTTAGCCGTCTAAATTAGGAAGAAATAAAACGATTAGGAACTATATTACTATCTCTGTCTTTCTTAAGTGATATCTGTAATACACTAGCGCCAAGATGACATTTCAAAGTAGGTTTCGTATAACACTACCATATTAGGATCGCATGACGCAAACTCGATTTGTTGTTACCACGAGGACATTGTTTTCATCGGAATCGAATAAAACGGAGATATAAATTATTACACAGCACACTAGCACAGTTATCGCGTAATTGCTCATCCTCTGTGCACGTGCCACCTAATTATCTGTTTGCAGTTGACTTGTGAACCTACGAGAGTGTTATTTTATATGCAACAAATTAGTGCTTGTTATTGTTGTATTTAAAGGAAGTGAGGGTTTCCTTTTGTGATAAACATGCATTTACGGACTTTGGTGTTAATTTCTGTGCTTTCTTTAGCTTTTGGACAGGACAGGAAGGTACGGAAGTGTTTTATCTAATGTTTGTAAACACCCTTTTTTTACTGTAAATTTTATTGATAGCCCCAAATCTTTATCTTAATATGTACTTGGTCTAGTTCAAGTTCAAAGGCCCTTTGTATAATACATTACAAGTCAATTTATAGAAAATAAATTGCTTATTAATTTGAATTAGCTCATCATTGTACCTAATTAATGTTTTACTCATTGCATATGTTGTAAAGCAAAAATGACCTACTTTTGGTAATATTAGATTAGATTAGATTTTGATTTATCTAATTATTCTCTTTGTTTCTGAATTTTCTCATATAGTATTCCTCAACAGCTGAATATTATTCATAAGTCACAAGCACAAAAGGCGATGAGAATCCATGAATTAATTTTAATGAATCACAAATTCCACAGATAACTCCAACACTAAACCCAGACTGCAATGCATGCTCGTCAAACACAACCCTCGTCTACATAAAAGCCGAAGGCTCCCACGATACCATACACCAGCTATGGGACTTCACGCAGGGGACTCCGACCATCATCTATGCTGTTGCTGGTGTCAACTCCTCACTGCAGGTCAAATGGGCACATGACAGACCTGTTAAGTTTAATATGTCTGAAGACCCGAGTTACAGCTTTGCTATGGCTATTTCTGATGTGAGTTTTTTTTTTACTTCTATAATGGATTTTGTTTTTAATATTTGCAGTTTAAATAAATAAATAAATAAATATTATAAGACATTATTACACAAATTGACTAAGCCCCACAGTAAGCTCAAGAAGGCTTGTGTTGTGGGTACTCAGACAACAATATATATAATATATAAATATGTATAAATACTTAAATACATAGAAAACACCCAAGACTCAGGAACAAATATCCGTGCTCATCACACAAATAAATGCCCTTACCAGGATTTGAACCCGGGACCATCGGCTTCATAGGCAGGGTCACTACCCACTAGGCCAGACTGGTCGTCAAAAAAAGTTTTACATGTATCTCTCTGCCAAGGTTTTATTTTATTGCTTTACTGAAGCCATTATATGTTGTACTTGGGTTCATCTATAGTTTCTTTTTTTTAGCATTAGAAAGTAGGTAGGCAATCTTTACATGTCTTTTTATTAATAAAACACTTAAAAAGTAAGTCACAACAAATATGTAACAATTATCAATCATATAAGGTAGAAGTACTAGTGCTCGACGATGATGCACTAGTCACCGACATGGGCACTTTATTTCATGGAAATATAGGTTAAATTTGAACAATGAAGATTTTTCTGTATTCGAACTTAAACCTTGTCACTTTGACATAAGTGCCCATGTCGAGTACTAGTGCAGCGTCGAGCACTAGTACTTCTACCTAACATTATTTTGCTTTCATAAGTAAAATAAACTAATTTTTAAAAAGTGTTTGAATTAATTTTTAATAAAAAGATCAAATAGGATTGTTTATCTGTTTTTCTAATGCTTAAAAAAAATCTAATTATAGTCTAGTCCCAAGCTTATTATATACGTAATGAATAGATCGTGGATTGTGGTCATACGCCTGCCTATCGTCCATAAAAAAAATTCAAATGATATAGAATAGCGCTCCTCTTAAAAAATTAACTAAACTAAGAGACTCAAATGAACAGGAAGGATGTTTTGATCTGTCTAACTCAAACTCAATGTATAAAATATTTAGAAATAAGAATGAAACAGAGAAAGAGTGTGCTGTTTATATATTTATTCGTATGGCATTTACAGTTGCTTAATTAATAATATAATAATATTATAGGACATTATTACACAAATTGACTAAGTCCCACAGTAAGCTCAATAAGGCTTGTGTTGAGGGTACTTCGACAATGATATATACATAATATATAAATATTTATAAATACTTAAATACATAGAAAACACCCATGACTCAGGAACAAATATCCATGCTCATCACACGAATAAATGCCCTTACCAGGATTTGACCCCGGGACCATCAGCTGCGTAGGCAGGGTCACTACCCACTAGGCCAATAGAACCTTAATTATCAATTATAATACAATATCGAAATTCTTCACCCATTGGGCAGCATTTGCATTAGGTGAGTGAAGGTCTAGGGCCTCTCTGACGAATTTCCGTATTGGGCAATTATGTATAATGTGGTGTATAGTCTGCACTGGGGCCCCGCAGTTGCATGCTGGTGAGTCTCAATTAAGAACTAGCTTTATTAAAGCTTTATTTGTTCTACAGTCAGATTATTATTTTTATTTTTTTAACTTTGTTTTGGGGCTGACTGCAGATCCCATCTGCTGGGTGAAAGTTAGCTAAGTAGCTATTAAGATTCAGAATATCTAACATACACATGACGGCAGAAGACACAGCTGCCAACGTCATTACGCGGGTCAACACAGAGCGAGCGAGCGAGCGAGCACGTACGTGCGAGGCAATTTCCTTACGCACAAACCGGCCAGTGTAACGTGCCTCGGCCGATGCGACGCGTGCGTTTTCCTCGCCCGAGCGCGCCGCCTCGGCCGAGGCTCGTCTACAGTGGCCGGTTTGTGCGTGAGGAAATTGCCTCGCGCGTATGCTCGCTCTGTGTGGACCCGGCTATTCTCGAATGCCCAGGGGTGGCAGAATACCGGGCACAACACCTTGGTTTGTCGGGTCTCTCACAGAAGTCGTTGGCAACATCAAAGGTATGCTAGACTTCTCGATAGAGTTGGGTTGGCATAAGTAGGTAGTGCCGACAACCCACCACGCAAAATAGGCGCAATGATATGACGTTGAGACTTGAGTTGCGGAAATCAAGTCAGCGAATACCTATAGGAGCGTGCATGAACTGTAGGAGGCAGCACAGGCGCCGCCAGATTTTTGGCGTGAGGCGTAAATGTGATGTTTATTGTTCCGATGTAGCCCACAAGATGGCAGAACCTACTATGCACAAGAAAACACGTGACGTGTAAATGTACATGTTTATGGTTCCAATTCAAGCCACAGCCGAGGCAGACCCTCCAACGCGCACGGTCCCTATAACCTACACCTTTGATCTGAATTGGGAGCCAAACTCTGGCAAATCGTTTATTATTGTTCCCTGAATAGATTACAACAACTACTACTGAAAGAGAATACACTCTTTCGAGTCTTTCGGTATTCAGCTATGTGAAATAGGTCATTATTTAATAATTTTCTAAATAACTGTTGTTATGTTGACATACTTTGTTTTGATAACTGATGACAATAGGAAATAATCTGAGTCACTGCTGAATGCGGCATTGACGCCCATTATTATTATTTACATTGAAATGACTAATAAGTTTGGTTTTCAAATGTAGATTAATAATAAAAAAAATCTGAGTTGAAACACATTAAAAAATAGGTATTATTCTTTTTAAGATTTTACATACTATTTACACTACGCCAAAGTATTGACTATAATTATATGAAAACGCCAAAATCGTATTCTAAAGAGTGAAACGGTTTCTAAGTCAGTTTCTCTGTAGTGTTGGAACTAGCTATACTTAACAACACTCAAGGTCACGCCGATTTCACGCCGAACATTTCTCGGCGGCGGCGGCGTGGCAAAAAAGCCCGGCGGCGGCGGCGCGCCGGCGCTGCGCACACGTCGTCTACTCTGTACTATCTCTCATTTCCCCACACACTGTCCCATTACCCGCCTGCGTCATCAACGCGTAGTTAAACCAAATACATCTGCAGGCAGATATCAGTGAAATGGTATATAATACAAACGGTTATTGAATTACAATTGGGTTAATCTAAACATGCTGGTGGGGTGGTGTGACGATAACGCATGAGTCATGACTCATGACTCAAATACAGACAGACATGGGGTCATATTGGAATGTACTGACACGAAATGCTCGCTTGCTGTAGAACAGAGATCACTACCCTTTTATAGCGTGTTTGTGATAAATTCATGACAAACGTGGACTCTCGTATTAAGGCCTAGTTTCCCCTCCATTAAGGGTAGATAGCTTTGCTTCGAATCGATTTTGATAGCCCAGCCTGTGCAAGTGTTAAGTAAACGTCATAATTTCATAAATGTTTGACGTTTAAAATAGCACTTGCGCTGTCTGGGTTAAAATTTCTGCCAACTAATCTTGGTATGACTCTAGTGTCTGCACCAATTTTTGGGGTAGGCATGACACAAAGTAAAACTTGCCAAGACAAAGGCAATTTTGATCTGTCAAAAGGAAGATCCAATAATATTCGACTCGGACACCAGATCTTCAATCTCCTGGTTCGCGCGGAGTCTCCAGGTTCCATCCTCTCCACGTGTGGTTCCTAGGATTTTTCGGTAGATCTTCCTCTCAGCTACCAGTAGCGCGCGCTCTTCCTTTTGTGTCCGAAGTCTGGAGGGCTACTATAGACTCCCTAATACTGCCGAAACTGCTTTGGACAGAGAAGCATGGCGTCTTTGGTGTCGGAGTGTCCTCCTGTTTGTGGAGACCGGTCTGTTTAAGCTTACACGGGGTACAGGTTATGTTAAAGTATGTAACTTTACTTTTGAGTGACATTAACGTGAGACACTTCATTCGGTTCTTGTCTGTTTTAATTTTTTTGTCTTTTAATTATTTATATAAGAATTCAAGCCTTGGCGACCCTCTACATCTCTAAGGATAATTTAATATATATTTTTATATTTTATCTCTGACACTTAGAGACTTATACATCTCTAAAGAATTTTAGTATTTTATGGTTTTTTTTTTTTTCATAGTTTTTTTTGTGTAATTTGACATTTAGAGACAGTATACATCTCTAATAAAGTATTTATTATTTCATAGATTCGATATTTGTAATTGTTTTTTTTTTAAAGTATTGTTTGTAAAAATGGACATGTAAAAGTGCCCCTGTGGCCTATTTGCTGAATAAATGTTTGATATTTGATATTTGATATTGGAGGCCAAGACCCACTTCGGGTCGCTGCGCCACAGCAGTAAGTAAATAAAAAGAAGATGCGAAACACCATAGATATGGGAGGCCTTCATAGGCCTTTGAGCAGCTAGAGACCCCTATTTTCCTGGTTTTTAATGTGTAAACACTGAACTATGTCTTCTAAATTGATTATCTTTCCTATTCTAAACGGGAGGATAAAATATGTACATATGAAATTTATTATGTACTTATTTAGTAACAGTAAAATGATAATAATATAACAAGGCTGGTCCAAGAATGAATTTAGTTTTGGTTTAAGTATATGGTTTGTTAGACTGAGTGTAGTGTCTAATCTACCAATTTTAACCTTTTAAGAGATAAAATATGTAGGTATTTTATTGCTAGTTGCTTCTTTGATTTCTAAAACAAAAGAAATCCAATTATTTTTACTTTACAATTAGATTCAAATTACCCTAAACATTAGATACTGGATTTATTCTGCTTTCTTTAATACATATTTGGAGTCCATCAAAACTAACTCCGTAACGACACGGCAAGCAACAGAGTGTGGCACCAAATGCCACCATAAACGTCCAATTCCTATGAAAACATGACGTCAACCCGCTAACCCGTTTCCGTGCAACCGCGCCAACTAGCGGACGCCCTTAAGGTTCTATTTTGTCTACCAAAATTTGATTGGAATAAAATATTGATTGTCATTTGGCGACATCGCAACAATGGGACTCAAGGGATTAGTAGAAAGCTAGATAAGCTTCCCCACATTCTGCCTCGCACACCTAAACTATGGAATGAACTATCGCCTGCGGTATTTCCAGTCAGATACGACCTTTAAGAAAACATGCCCCTCTGATTGTCCGTTGGCGGCGGTTGTTGCTTGAGAGTTGATTCGACAATTCGTTTCGTTTACCGTATATCGTAAAAAAAGGTCGCTAACATATCAGTGCAGACTTATCATGAAGAAAACAGATTTACCTACTAACAACATGCCATATTTTCGCAGATATATGAATACAACGATCTAGAAGACCGAGGCCATCCGAACAGCAGCACCAAGTTCAGGGCTTTCCCTCTAAAAGAGCTGACCTGGGCGCGGCAAGACAGTGTGTTCACAGAACAGGAGGCCATGCTCGTGATGGAAGCAGACAAGTACAGTCGGAATAGGAACGGGACTGTCGCTATTAAGGTACGGTCAGGGGTCATCCAAACAGCAGCACCACGTTCAGGTCTTTCCCTCTAAAAGAGCTGACCTGGGCGCGGCAAGACAGTGTGTTCACAGAACAGGAGGCCATGCTCGTGATGGAAGCAGACAAGTACAGTCGGGATAGGAACGGGACTGTCGCTATTAAGGTACGGTCAGGGGTCATCCAAACAGCAGCACCACGTTCAGGTCTTACCCTCTAAAAGCCCTCACCATGGGCGCGGTAAGACAGTGTGTTCACAGAACAGGAGGCCATGCTCGTGATGGAAGCAGACAAGTACACTCGGGATAGGAACGGGACTGTCACTATTAAGGTACGGTCAGGGGTCATCCAAACAGCAGCACCACGTTCAGGTCTTACCCTCTAAAAGCCCTCACCTGGGCGCGGTAAGACAGTGTGTTCACAGAACAGGAGGCCATGCTCGTGATGGAAGCAGACAAGTACACTCGGGATAGGAACGGGACTGTCACTATTAAGGTACGGTCAGGGGTCATCCAAACAGCAGCACCACGTTCAGGTCTTTCCCTCTAAAAGAGCTGACCTGGGCGCGGCAAGACAGTGTGTTCACAGAACAGGAGGCCATGCTCGTGATGGAAGCAGACAAGTACAGTCGGGATAGGAACGGGACTGTCGCTATTAAGGTACGGTCAGGGGTCATCCAAACAGCAGCACCACGTTCAGGTCTTACCCTCTAAAAGCCCTCACCTGGGCGCGGTAAGACAGTGTGTTCACAGAACAGGAGGCCATGCTCGTGATGGAAGCAGACAAGTACACTCGGGATAGGAACGGGACTGTCACTATTAAGGTACGGTCAGGGGTCATCCAAACAGCAGCACCACGTTCAGGTCTTACCCTCTAAAAGCCCTCACCTGGGCGCGGTAAGACAGTGTGTCCACAGAACAGGAGGCCATGCTCGTGATGGAAGCAGACAAGTATACTCGGAATAGGAACGGGACTTAACTTTTTGTTCGGAAAGATAATTGTTTCTTACTGAGATTCAAACCTAGAAAAATTCTAAAAATCTCATATTTTGTATGGAGATGGATAGTTTCTGTTTCTAAAATATAGATATGCATGAAATTTTCCAGAAAATTCGTAGAACATTTCCAACTTTTAATAACTTTAACTCTTAAGGGATTTAAAAAGAACAAATTAAAAAAGCAAACAGTACAGCAACATAAAAAAACAATCACCTGGTAGCGGTCATGATACAATCAAAATTTCGCACAACAGGTGAGTCGTATCGGCCCGCTACCGTAGCCAGGATGGGGTTGGAGCTGGCCCGCACTCTGCAGAGCAACGAGGCAATCCTCTTTCGTATTATGGCATAGAAGTCATCTGTGCGAGCTTGTGCAAATATTTAGGTACATTTGACATAACTATGCACAATGATGAACTCTAAAATATGGGTGTACACATCTTACTCAAAAATATGTCCCATAGCATCTTATTCCAGTGTGATAAGAGCGTAGTACCATATTTATGAGACGATTTATTCGATACATATTTTTGCACTTGACTGTACTAAACACTAGTCACATGTGTAAACAGTCGCCTGCATAGATATCACAACCTTTATCGGCAACTTAACTGTTGTACCGAATAATCCTTGACATGAATATAAGTAATATTTATAGGTTATTACCTTCGTTACATAATAATCATAATAGTAAGATGATTAAAAGTACGCATGCGTAAGGACAACAATAGACAAGAGCACATATAAATGTGATTGACGATTATACTATAAAAACAAATGATATGTGTATGTGTGTACTATAGATAGGTATAGTTTAGCCCGGGGCTGTCTCATTTCAAACATAGACAGAGAGCATCATTCTGTCTTTGTCTTACGCAGTAGTTACTAGCACCCAAAAGAAAGAGTAATGAGTAGGTATAGTTTTCTTGGTATTTACTGACTGACAATTTGTATTTGCCATGTTATGAACATTATTCGCCTAAACTGATGACAGTTATAAATTAATTGCAATTACAGTTTGGACATGTTTTCTCCTAGAGATAATAAGTTACTTACGAATCTAAAGTTATCATTATTTATACCGATTTAGCTGTGATCAAACTTATTTACCTGTGTTATTTACCATATTGATATTATCTTATTAGTTTTTTTTTTGTGATATAATAGATGAAAATATTATTTGATATCGGGCTGATCTGATCTGATGATGGAGTCAGAAGATGGATAATGGAACTCTATGGTGACTAGTAGACCCCTCGAGATGGGCTCATTTGATTAGTCTTGAACTGCCCAATCCATTGGAAACGTTGAGTACACGTTGTTTAAAAATGAAAACGTTGTCAGAAACTAACATCACTATCATCATCATTATCTTATCTTCTATGACAACCGGTTTGGCCTGGTGGGTAGTGACCCTGCCTACGAAGCTGATGGTCCCGGGTTCAAATCCTGGTAAGGGCATTTATTCGTGTGATGAGCATGGATATTTTGTTCCTGAGTCATGGGTGTTTTCTATGTATTTAATTATTTATAAATATTTATATATTATATATATCGTTGTCTAAGTGCCCTCAACACAAGCCTTATTGAGCTTACTGTGGGACTTAGTCAATTTGTGTATTAATGTCCTATAATATTGATTTATTTGATACTGATTTATTGTCAAGCATTTCCCTTTGTCCACAGCTCGACCTCCTACCATTCCGTGACTACGCAGTTCAACTACCTCACCTCATCCACACAGCCAACTCAACATTAGTAGACGTCCAACTGGCCAACCTGACGCAGTCGCGCGACTTTAACTCGTCGCGATTTGCGCTGCGACTGATCTTAGTCGCGTCGGACGCGGACGGCACGATGTCGCGACGCGTAGTGAAGAGTTTAGATGACGAGCACACGCCTGGGGTATTCGAGGTGAGCAACGCTCTTGTAATACCCTTTTATGACTCTTTTCCTTTTGTATATAAAGACAAACAGTAAAAGGCCAACGCCCGTGTGACCTTGGTGTTGTAAGCGTCCATATACTACGATAACAACTTACCTTACACGGACTTATATTTAATAAATGAACTCCCAAGTTCGCCTGTTTAAAATTACTACTCAACAGGGATCGGAACCGGTTTTTTGGAAAAACTTTGAAATAAATATATATTTCGGTTTATTTTATACTCCAAATATAGGACTCGGTTGTGTTTTTAGATAACGACTTCGTATTATTAGATTGTCCAATTAGAAAGGGAATAATTAACAAAGAACGAAAAAATACCGTTTTCGTTCCCATACAAAAAATACCGGTTTCCGATCCCTGCTACTCAACCATCAGGTAGGGCATATGCTTGTTTGTCACCGACGTAGTATAAAAAAATAATCCATTTACGCTACTATTATTATTTATTCAGGTCTTATCTCAGGGTAACATGAAAATTATAGTCATTACGCGCGCTCGCTCTAGACGACGTTTTTGTCCGCAGATCATCGAAATCAAAACGCCCCGGTGTGCTAGCACCGGCGCGGGCGGTTACATGCAGTTCCGACCCGTCGCTTATATACAGAAGGAACGCAGCGTCACCTCGTCCACCGTCGTCCACCTGTCGGATTTCAACAGGTAACTAAGAGTTCACAGTTTGAACATTCGTACAACCTCTGTGAGACCATATGACATATCACTCGGTCGACAAAACGCCCCGGTGTGTTATCACCGGTGCTGGCGGTTACATGCAGTTCCGACCCGTCGCTTATATACAGAAGGAACGCAGCGTCACCTCGTCCACCGTCGTCCACTTGTCGGATTTCAACAGGTAACTAAGAGTTCACAGTTTGAACATACAACCTCTGGGAGACCTCGTGACATATCACTCGGTCGACAAAACGCCCCGGTGTGTTATCACCGGTGCTGGCGGTTACATGCAGTTCCGACCCGTCGCTTATATACAGAAGGAACGCAGCGTCACCTCGTCCACCGTCGTCCACTTGTCGGATTTCAACAGGTAACTAAGAGTTCACAGTTTGAACATACAACCTCTGGGAGACCTCGTGACATATCACTCGGTCGACAAAACGCCCCGGTGTGTTATCACCGGTGCTGGCGGTTACATGCAGTTCCGACCCGTCGCTTATATACAGAAGGAACGCAGCGTCACCTCGTCCACCGTCGTCCACCTGTCGGATTTCAACAGGTAACTAAGAGTTCACAGTTTGAACATTCGTACAACCTCTGTGAGACCATATGACATATCACTCGGTCGACAAAACGCCCCGGTGTGTTATCACCGGTGCTGGCGGTTACATGCAGTTCCGACCCGTCGCTTATATACAGAAGGAACGCAGCGTCACCTCGTCCACCGTCGTCCACTTGTCGGATTTCAACAGGTAACTAAGAGTTCACAGTTTGAACATACAACCTCTGGGAGACCTCGTGACATATCACTCGGTCGACAAAACGCCCCGGTGTGTTATCACCGGTGCTGGCGGTTACATGCAGTTCCGACCCGTCGCTTATATACAGAAGGAACGCAGCGTCACCTCGTCCACCGTCGTCCACTTGTCGGATTTCAACAGGTAACTAAGAGTTCACAGTTTGAACATACAACCTCTGGGAGACCTCGTGACATATCACTCGGTCGACAAAACGCCCCGGTGTGTTATCACCGGTGCTGGCGGTTACATGCAGTTCCGACCCGTCGCTTATATACAGAAGGAACGCAGCGTCACCTCGTCCACCGTCGTCCACCTGTCGGATTTCAACAGGTAACTAAGAGTTCACAGTTTGAACATTCGTACAACCTCTGTGAGACCATATGACATATCACTCGGTCGACAAAACGCCCCGGTGTGTTATCACCGGTGCTGGCGGTTACATGCAGTTCCGACCCGTCGCTTATATACAGAAGGAACGCAGCGTCACCTCGTCCACCGTCGTCCACTTGTCGGATTTCAACAGGTAACTAAGAGTTCACAGTTTGAACATACAACCTCTGGGAGACCTCGTGACATATCACTCGGTCGACAAAACGCCCCGGTGTGTTATCACCGGTGCTGGCGGTTACATGCAGTTCCGACCCGTCGCTTATATACAGAAGGAACGCAGCGTCACCTCGTCCACCGTCGTCCACTTGTCGGATTTCAACAGGTAACTAACAGTTCACAGTTTGAACATTCGTACAACCTCTGTGAGATCATGTGACATATCACTCGGTCGACAAAACGCCCCGGTTTGCTAGCACCGGCGCGGGCGGTTACATGCAGTTCCGACCCGTCGCTTATATACAGAAGGAACGCAGCGTCACCTCGTCCACCGTCGTCCACCTGTCGGATTTCAACAGGTAACTAAGAGTTCACAGTTTGAACATTCGTACAACCTCTTGTGAGATCATGTGACATATCACTCGGTCGACAAAACGCCCCGGTTTGCTACCACCGGCGCGGGCGGTTACATGCAGTTCCGACCCGTCGCGTATACACAGAAGGAACATACATATATTTATCTAGGGTAGGGGTAGAGGTAGGGGGAAGAGATCGCTTTTTAGCGATAAGTCCGCCTGTTGTTACCTACTCACTTATGTCCTTTCTTTGTTTGTAACATGTATTTTTCTTTGTAGTGCACAATAAAGTATTTTATTATTATTATTATCTAGGGTATGTTTTCAGACATGAGTCATGACAGATATAAACTCCTGCGTAGTACGCGAAGCATGGCCGTCGTGAACGCTACCGCTACTGTTACTGTTAGTGCTTGAGAAAGGATACATAGGCTATTCGCATGAAAAAAATAGTTTAATGTTAGTATGTCTCACGACATTTTAAGTTCGATTCATGGAACTTAATAGCGTATAAATTAATTTGAATATTACCTCTCAGGCATTTATTTATTTAATCTTTATTGCACAATACATGTAGGTACAAATGGCGGACTTAATTCCTTAAGGCATTCTCTACCAGTCAACCAATAATTGTAAGTTTACCAGCCAACCAGGCATTGTCTCAAGTTGACAGCATCGTTCGTGTGTTGGACTTTAAAACTCAAACATTTATTCAGCAAATAGGCCACAAGAGCACTTTGTCAAGTTGTTTTACATGCAACGAAAATAAATCATAAAGAGATATATACAGTCTCTAAATGTCTAAATAAGTACGGTCGAGGAAATTGATTCTTTAGCAATTTGCGGTTCAAGTTATTTTTGTTGTACATACTTATGCTAAGAGCTGTCCAATGTAAATTGAACCGTAAACTGCTAAAGAATCAATTTCCTCGACTATACATAAGACTTTACTTTAACAGGTAAATAGTTATTTGACAACTCCTTAATTCCCCGATCAATCTTTGTCATATTCTCCTAAGAGTCACGGTCCTACTTACTAGTATATGACTTGTTTATGTTCGATGAAATTCAAATCAATTTCACTAGGAACAGAGTTGCATTTCACTACACTTAAATCGACCGGGATATAAACCGTAATTACCTTTTTTTTTTTTTTTTTGAGCTCTCGAGAATTCGACGCAGTTACATGCATCTTGTTTACGGGTAACTGGAGAAGGTAATCACGGTTTAGGTATATCCCGGTCGATTTAAGTCTAGTGAAACTAACCATGAATCATACTGTTAGAGTTGCATTTGTTTTGTTCCGTTCAATTTTCAAACAAAACAAAATCAAAATTTCTTACACTGTAGATTCCAATTTTACTGACAAATTTTGGATTTTTCCTTTTATGGATATTGGAACTTAAAATTAGTGCCAGATAGGGACCGTGCGCGTTGGAGGTTCTGCCATCTTGTGGCCTGAATCGGAACCATAAACATGTACATTTACACGTCACGTGTTTTCTTGTGCATAGTAAGTTCTGATGCCATCTTGTGGGCTACATCGGAACAATAAACATCAGATTTACGCCTCGCGCCAAAAATCTGACGGCTCCTGTGCTGCCTCCTACAGTTCATGCACGCTCCCTATAAAATAAAGAACTCTAATAAAATAAAGAACTCTAATAAATAAATAAAATTATCGATTGAACATGTTTTCAGTACGTATATAGTTCCGCCGAGCACGTTGACCCGTTTCTACCCTAACATCGACGAGATGCTAATAGAAGACATGATCGTGTCCTTCGGCGAGCCTCAGGACGGGTTCTACAGGCAACACAACTATACTGCTTGGTGAGGGTCTAATGTATACAATAGTCTTCCAAAATACCACATTGATTCAGTTCTATCCTGATACAGATAATACATTTAGTTACCAATTTTAATCTCTATACTCTGTATCTTTAGGTATTTAAATAAAAGTAAACAAACAATTTGTACATTTTCGCGTAGTTAATTTATTGGTTAACCGACCAAATACAAAACCGCCTGGATCTGTCACTGAACGACCTGACTTTAACCTACATTATTTGATCATGTAATGTTATCATCTAGCCTCAACTGGCTTAATTAGCCATTTGAGGGTAGATTTTTTTGCTTTTATTTAAATACCAGAGTATAGGAGGGGGCAGCTCCCCCCCCCCCTGGATGTCAGTAAAAGTTTTAGATTTAGGTCACAAGTCTAAAGTACTCAATTGTCCTTAGGTCCACAACATTCGGTTACGGCGCTCCACCCGTCGAAACCTTTTCTCTATTCGTTATATTAGTGATCACCATCGGGCTGTCCGTGCCGATTCTACTAGCGCTCTCCGGCGTGCTGTACGTGGTGGCGCGGCGCTGCCGGCTCGGGAACGGACCCACGAGGCTGCGGGAGGAGTGACTAGCAGGCTTCAGGCTGCTCAGCCAGGACGATGTCGAGGTGGACTCATAAATTATTTGTGAAATAATTCATAGACCAAGATAAGACGGCGGTTGAGGACTTTGGTATGGGAATGCCGCCGGAACAGTAACCTGCAGCTCCAACTTCAGGGAATTGGGCTGAATGAACGCAACACGCGATCGACAGCCCGCCTGCTTCAGGCCGGGCGTCCCTACACTACATCTGCAGCTACAAGATAAGATGGCAGCGATTTTAATAGCACAGACTGTGCAAGTGTCATAAATCGAAGTTTGACGTTTAAAATAACACTTGCACAGTTTGTGCTAACAAAATCGCTGCTGATAACTCGCTAACGTTTGGTCTGACTCTAATAAACAGCAAGTGATTAGAAAGTGCAAAAATTACGTTGGTGGCGCGGTTGCCATGTGAGGTTGCGTTTGGTTGCAACATTTATAACCTGTTTTATTTTGATGGTTAACAAGAATACGCGCCTGATGCTAAGCGGATAAGCAGCCTATGAACGCTTGTTAATATTTGAAATCAAAGACAAGGCACTAAAAATAGTTATATGCAATTTAATTTAATGGTAACATTTGGGGATTGTTTTCTTAGTACAGTCACGTATGAAAATATCGATACGAACAAAGTCGCAAAAATTTGTATACACGACCTTATTGCCCTTATATTAAGGTGTAGGTATAGATATTAACGCTTTATCGTCCGTATCTATATTTTCAGACGTGACCGTACCCGTCTGCGCGAATCAAAGGCGGATTAAGTGTTTTTTTTCTATTAATGGAGGTACTCAATAAATTGTTGCTAACTAAAAAAACTAAATAACAAAAATGAATTATCTAAAATTATTCCTATTGAAGTACTTGTCATAGATAATCAATCTTAAATGTTAGAAATGTATATAAAATAATAGAAATGTATATTTACTGTAAAAAATATTTAGTCGAATAAAGGTTCCTGATTTATTTTTGTAAAATATATAATATAATGAATATACTGAAAGAACAACGAACAACGAATTTTGCATGTTTTGGGCATCTTTCTATCACTAAAATTACGCGTTGATTGAAGTAAAACAGAAAGATGTTCGCAATTTGCGAACTTCGGTATTCGCGGTAGGCCCACAGTTGTTGGATATAAACTTGAGAATGCATTTCGATACTTTGGGTACTGTTTTACTGCTAGAAGTTTTGTATGCAGGGGGGGTACTTTTGCGGCTGTCTGTACGGTCAGCTGCAGAGACAACTGACCCCACCTGCATAGAAATTTGTTCGCTGAGGGGGCCAACTATCTCCGCAGCTGACTGTGAAGTTCAAGTTCCGCAAGCTCGTCCGAATTTCACCTTCCCATACAAACGGAGATTCTTTCTCATTTTAAAACTACGTGTTGTATTGTAATGAAACTTTGCACATACAATGACATGAGGTATATCTATGCCTGTAACTAGTTCTCTAGCTTAAAACAGACGAAGAGCAATAAAAACCGGTCAAGTGCGAGTCGAACTCGCACAGGAAGGGTTCCGTACCATTATCTATAAAAACGGTCACCCATCCAAGTACTGACCCCGCCCGACGTTGCTTAACTTCGGTGATTGGATGAGAACCTCGAGATTGGAAAGAAATATTTATTTTATTCTGTTTTTAGTATTTGTTGTTATAGCCGCAAAAGAAATACATAATCTGTAGAAATTTCAACTGGCTAACTATCACGGTTCATGAGATACAGCCTGGTGACAGACGGACGGACGGACAGCGGAGTCTCAGTAATAGGCGACCCTTTGGGTACGGAACCCTAAAAACAAGTTTTTTATGAAAAACTTAAATTCGCTGTATTTTTTAACTATAATATCTGAAGCTATATAAACTTATGGCCGTATGCTTGTTTGCCACCGACGTAGTATAAAAAAAAGGAAAAAAAAAAACAAAACTAATTACAGGCGTAGATATACCTCATCCTATTGTAAGCACAAAGTTCAATAGACATTCCTTCCTTGCTTATTAACCCTGATTTATATAACATCTTAGCTTGGTTCATCTTCCATAATAACATTAAAGTATAGTATTTTATAATATTAAGTATATTTATCACATTGTATTTTTTTTATTGAGCATACCTGCCTACCATTTTTTCCAAATTCCGAATATCCTTTATTCCTTTCCGCGTTTAATTTCCCACCCTTTTACTTGACGTTTGCTATGGGCAACACCGCCTTCAAGTCCATACATAGAAAAAAAAAAGCTCAAAGTTTCAGAGCAATCCAGCTAGTCGATTTAAAATGAGAACGTAACTACGTTTGCATGGTGAACCGAGCCCTTTTAGGGCCCAAATAAATAAACATTATTTCGGGCTTCTACTTTTTCAAATGTATTTCTCTCGTCTTCATTTTAGCTTGGGCAAAAATCCTTTCGTATCGATCGTATAGAGAAATCTCGGAGATTGGCTCTGTCGTTGCTTGAGCTATAATTATTAGAAATTATAATATATTGTTGTGTGTGGATATAAACAGTGCCTGCATCGTGTAAAAATGTGTATAAAGAGTAGACTTAGTCACAAAATGTATATTTGATACATTGATATATATCTAAGGGCCTTACGGGTACTTAGAATGGTGCTATTTCAGTGGTGTCACTCGCGAATTCGAGCCAATCGTGCAGTCTAACGCAACTAGTTGCGACCAATCGCGCGCGTGATGCGAACTCATTAACCAATCGCGTTGCAGCGTTAGACTGCAGGATTGGCTCGAATTCGTGCGTGACACCGCTGTACTGGCCCCATTCTTATTATCCGTAAGGTACGTCCTTAGGTATATGATATATATGTCAATGATTTGATACTAGCTTTTGTTCAGTTTTCGTTGAAATATTCCATACCCATTTTTTTTTTTGCAGACAAAATTGATCATTAAAATAATATCATGCACTAATTCATAAAATCGTTAAAAACTAGAAAATTAAGTTTTATATTTTTATATAATAAGATTAATAAGTAACATCTGGGGGCCGTTCCTCGAACGGTATCAAACTAATATTATTAGTCCACAAACTGTCAAATCGTATGGGTTTCCATGAAAACACACTAATAACTAATATGGTTCGACAAATGGGCCCACATGTGTAATAATACTAGTAATAGAAGAAAAAGATGTTGAAATTTAATACTATTAAACTTAAATAGGAGTAGCTAAGTGCCCTATCACACTGGCGATTTGCGAGCGAGTTGAGCGTGCAGTGAGTTCGCCGCGAACGCGCAACGTGTTCGTCGCCAGTCATTTGAAATAGAGGTGGATTGTCAAAGAAAACTTTGTAGCCACAGCGAATTTACTGCCATCTTTCGACACATGATTAAAACTTTTAGAACTCCATTTGACTTTGATCCTTATTATTTAATGATGTGTGTCAAATTTGTTAAATATCAAAAAGGGCGCCATCTAATATAGATCAAAGGCCAAAGGTATGACGACATCGTTTCGAGCGATGGCGCCATAACCTTTAGGTTGTGCCCGGTAAGATGGCGCCTCTTTTAGATATTTATAGATAATTAACACATCTGCGTTCGCAGCATGGTTCCATTTTTATCACCTATCACTATGCCCGTCACTTTCGCGCTTACATACTTGTTAGAACGTGACAGGCATAGTGACAAATGATAAAGAGCCGACCATATCAGCCCTACAGTGAAAGAATAAGACTCAAAGTCAAATGGCGTTCTAAAAGTTTTAATCATGTGTCGAAAGATGACAGTAAATTTACAAAGCTACAAAGTTTTCTTTGGCAATACGCCTCTATTTCAAATTCTCTTTGCAACGATGTCGCCGCGAGCGCGCAGCGATGTCGCTGTCTACTAAGATACTAGGATTCTTTGAAAATACGTTGCGTACTCGCGGCGAAATCTCTACACGCTCGTATGGAAACGATCGTTAGATTTTTCGTTTGCATCTGTCATTCTGATATATGTGCACGTCTACGTTTAGATTGGCGGACCGTGAGATCATTTTCATGAAAATTCATACATGGACAAATTTTGAAATGTATTACTAATCAGTCAATTCAGTGCAAGAACGTCGTCGCCAAGAGGGGAGGGAATAAAATTTGTAACTAAGTAGCCTCCCCCTTCCCTTGGCCATCGGCCATATCAACTTATTCAAACAGCTGGCTTCGCTCTTGATTCTGTTTTATATAAAGTTTTATGGTCCGAAAATCCTTCCAGTCCTAAAAGAATGTGATGTTTTAGTATTTTTAGATTTTGTAGTTTAATTAGAAAATGAAAAAACTTTCTTCACTAATTGGGCTCGACTTTAAAAACAGGTTGAGAACCTCTAAACAATTTGGTATGATTTTGTGCAAATAAATCTAAAAAATGTATAATCATAAGGCATTTTTGGATGAACGCGGGGGGGCTAGCCAAGATGAAAATCGTTTGCGCTACGTCAGCGGAACGCTATCTGTCTATCAGTTAGCGCCTCGTTGTCCTAGCCAAGAGGCTAGGCACCTAGAAACGCTAATATGTATTTTATTTCTGACGAATTTACGTTTAATAAGTAATTGTATTTTGATGTGATATTAATCTGACTTATAGTCGACGTGTATATTAGATAAATTAAATATATTTTAATTTTTATATTGTTTGATTATGTCATTTAATTTCCTTCCATTTTTAGCAACCAGGCGACATGGCGCTATTGGTTGAGAATTTCACTCAAATTTTATACTCAAACGGGTGTTATTTCATATTAGGTGGTTCAAGCGGAGGCACGGACACTTATAGATGAATAATTTTTAGCAACCAGGCGACATTAGTACTTGAGTGGCGCGATAGATGGCGCTACTGGTTGAGAATTTCACTCAAATTTTATACTCAAACTCAAACGGGTGTTATTTCATATTATGTGGTTCAAGCGGAGGCGCGGACACTTATAGATGAATATTTACTGTCCAATACTGAGGATAGATTTGAAAAAAGCGGCATATCTCATTTTGCGGAGTCCCGGGAGCCTAAATTGGCTAGAATTAGTAAGGTAAGAAGTAGTAACGGCTTTAACCGCGAAAATAGAAGTTCTTCAATTGCGGGCGTTTCTCTGTCACTCTAATTACGTTTTAGTGAGAGTAAAAGAGAAAATTCCCCGCAATTTGCGAATTTCGATTTTCGCGTTATCTCCACTATTTACGAGCTTTCTACAATCACATAACCAGTTAATTCCTGTTCTTGTTACAATTTCGCATCATAAAGCACTACGCAATACCCTCAACCTTTTGATAGCCCTTGCAAATTGCAAGATAACATACACAATAATCAAAAAGGGCATATGAGTCATGGCGCATTGAGTAGTATATATAAACTCTTTCGGAAACGTTTTCGCCAGACGATTTGCATATAAATATAAGGCCTATAATTCGACACATATAACGATCCTTTGTATCATGTTATTGAATGATGAACTTTATTTTATGAAAGTCAAGGTTTAAGTTTATAAAGGCAATAAGAGATTGTGAGCTTTTATCTTTGTGTTATAAAGTGAACTTTATGTGATCAGCTTTTGCAAGTCAAAAATTGTGAGCAAATTTCGTCCTAGGGCTATAATGTGCAGTCAGCTGCAGAGAATAGTGACCCCCCCCCCCCCCTGCATAGAAGGTGCTAAGCGAATAGTATTGCTGACTGTACATACGAAATTAGGCAGAATTTTACTTTCCCCCCCTTTTTTTCCTCACAAGTGTAATGTTGTGTGTGCTACGGGTGGTACGGTCACGTCTGAAAATATAGATATGGCAATAAAGTGCCAAAAATATGTATACATCTTAATATATGCCCATATAATAATAAGGTCGTGTATACATATTTTTGGAACTTTGTTCGCATCAATATTGTTAGACGTGATTGTACAGGAATTACGAACTCATGTTTAATCCCGGGGATCAAGATCATAACGAGTTAAGTGCCAACACGGACCTTAAGGCCCCTCCAGACTATGCGCGTGAATCGCGGAGCGAACATACCGCGACGTTGACGTAGACTCCACACTCGCACAACTCGCACGGCGATTTCAAGATGCAAGGTGCGCGCGGCAAGATGGCGCCGAAGCGTCAGCTGATCGGATTTAGTTTGCGGCACAGACTAATAAGAGATAATACGTATGGTTTGCGGCAAGGCACTGATTCAAACTGTGACCTGTCAAATTGATTTTTGGTTGATCAAGTTCGCACCCAATATAACCAAGTAGCCGCCATAGAAGGTTATGACAGTTCAGATTTACCGACTCGTGAGCGAATCGCGATGCGAAGCGATCGCAAGTGTGGAGTCTTGCAAGTTCGCGCTTCGCGTCTCCATGGCGTCTCCTTTGACGCGGGCCAAATACCGACAAAAAACGGGGAATAAGGCGCGAAGGCGTGAACAATCTGCGAAATCAACGCTAGGGCCCTCCACACTCGTGTTCGCGGCTTCGCGCCTCGATTCGCGCACGAGTGTGGAGGGCCCTTTAAGCCAATTATATCCACCCTTCCCGATTTCGGATAATTGTTTTCTGATTCACAGAATATCAGCACATCGTTAACAATATTTAAAATGTAAAAAATAATTTATCTTTAATTGCCAAAAATCTTCAATGTTTGATATTTTTGCATAATTTGATATGTTTGAACCATTTTTTTACATTTTAAATATTGTAAACGATGTGCTGATAGTTGGTGAAACGGAAATCTATTCTTTTTCGGACCCGAAATCGGGTCTGATATCAGGCCTGATAGTGTGGATGTAATTGGCACTTTACCATTAAAAAGACGGCCATGTAAGTTAGTAACTTAGTACTATTATTCATTCCGTGGTTTTACACATTACAATCAAAAGGAAGTAACTTCGCAACGCTTTGTACACACGTCTTTTTACTAAGAAGTGAAGATATTTAGTGACATCTCAAAACGGATTAACCGATCATGTTCGTTAATTAGACAAGTCACGAATTCTCTGTTTGCCTCTCATTCTAATAAAAATATGTACATATAAAAAAAAATATATATATAGATTATAGGACATTATTACACAACATATAATTATATTAATTATGTAGAATTATGTAGATGATTGTGACTAAAACACGCTTTGTCTAGAACGGAACGTAACGATATAGTTCGCGTCTTCCACGATAACGTACAGATTTGTCAAATCTAACCTTTAACAACATCAAAATACGATTCAAGACACGCGTCTTCGTGAATGACAAGTTCTATGGCTTGTGCTATTGACCTCATTTAATTTAGTTTAGTCCTTTGCTTACTCACAAAATTCCAACCTTTTTACTTTTGATTTAAAGCTTACTTTTTAACAAAAATTTACTTGAAACTTAGGTTTGTCTTTGATTAATTTTGATTATATGTGTTATTTTATCTGTGAATAAATAAATATGGCACCGAAGCAAAAGTTCGCTGAAGGTAACTGTGTTATTTATTTGTTAATATTCTATTAACTCTGCCTCATTTTACAAGTTATTCTTTAGTTCGTCTATTAACAAAATACATTAGATATATTTACCGTTTTTCAGGTGAGAAAGTATTGTGTTTTCACGGCCCTCTAATTTACGAAGCAAAATGTCTGAAAAGCAGCGTTACTAAGGATAAACACGTCCGTTACCTAATACATTACGCAGGATGGAACAAGAAGTACGTATTTAAGTAGTTATTTTGCTTCTGTACGTTATGATGAACAACATAACCTAACATTCGTAAACTGCTTTTCCAGCTGGGATGAGTGGGTTCCGGAAAGCCGTGTATTGAAGTATAACGAGGCCAATGTGCAGCGGCAGAAGGAAGTGCAGCGGGCGCATTCAGCCCAGCCCGCAAAGACCAAGAAAAGTAAGCTAACTTTTGTTGTTTTTAGCTGTTTACCACTTCAATTTGTTTGACATCGTCACTCATTTGAAAAAAATCTCGTATGCATCCCGTACACAGTTGCCACATTTTTCTTTTCACTGACAAGTTTTTTTCGAAGTTGTGACGATATACTTTGATCCTTTAGTGTTCTTTGATTCTTTAAGCATCTTAACATAAAATACAGTGGGAAATAGCTAAATTGTTTAATTGGTATTTTAATCTCAAGGGTCTATATGATAAGCCAATTTTGACGGGATGTTAGCAAAGAGAAGATCATATTTGCAGATAGTTGAGTCATTTTAATCTATAGCTGTGTCCCTGTCATCAGTTACTGCATTAAGTAAGGTGTGTGAAGTGCTTTAGGTTAAATCCTTAACCACTCATGAATATATGTGGTATTTCATCAACATTGTTAAGATGTTTTGCTAAAGTTCAATTGGTTACCGCTGAAACATGTCAGTGGTTAAAGGTTAAGTATGTAAAAGTTTTAATTATGTTTTCATAGCTCCAGCAAAGGGTCGCAAATCTGAATCAGCTGCAACTGCAACACCTGGGAAAGAGGAGGCAGCCACACCTGCTGGTATGTTATTCCATTACAGGCTTGTAAACTCTTTTTATACAATGGAGCACTTTATCAGAGTCTGCATTGAAATATTACTCATTTAATATTTCTAATACTTAAACCTAGAACTTTTTCTAGCAAAAACAAGAGATCAAATCTCCATATATTTCCCCCTATTTATAGTACTTTTAAAATGAGATAAAAAAGCCTTTTATTCTTTGTAACACAGTTACAGATGATGAAAATGAATCTTAAAATTAGTATTTTAATTGTTCAAGAATCCCTAGGGTGAGTAAAGGTCTCCTCCAGTGCTATTCATTTGTCCCTGTCCCATGCTACTGTCATCCAGTCTGTACCAGCTGTTATTTTTATATCTTTGTCCCATTGCATCAGTGGTATAGTACTTATCTGACTATAAAAGTGAAAATTTATGTATACATATGGTAGCTATAATAGCTATAATATTAAAGAAGATAGGCTAGTACTATTTTGTGGTAGATATTTTCTTAAGCAATATATTTTATTATTTAAAGAGTTGAGGTACCTTTGGATTGACAAGTTATTTATTTATTTAACTTTTATTGCACGAAAGAGTACATTATAATACATACATTAGTACATTATAAAGAGTACATTATTAGGAAACTATAGGTCTATAAGAAATCAATGTGTAGCTATTAGCTAAGTTGCTCATATGTTTACTTTAAGACTGTTAGTTTCTCAATAAAAAAAGAAAAAGAAAAGATTATAGTACAAAAGGCAGACTATGAGGTGGAGTTATGTTGATTTCATTTTGTCAATCTCTCTTTTATGCTAGAAATAGTTCTAAGTCTACTAATAATGCCAGGAAGATGATTTTGGTCTGTTAACATGCAATGGCAAGAAAATATTGTCAACAATCCATCAGAATAATGAAAAGGGTAGAATTATATATGAAAAATTCTGGTAAAATGCTCTGTTTTATTTCACCTTGATGGCTATGAATTTATTTATTTTTACCTATTTTTTTTTGTTTTGAATTCTTTCTAAATTTGTAATTTTGTAATTGTGTTTGCAAGCTGGTGTCTTAACAGTAATTTTCATACATATATTTCTGTTTGCAATTTAATTCCCGTGAATCGAATTAGTGTAAGGCCTGAGGAGTGCAGCATAGCGGCGGGCTCATAAGAGATGTGAGCAGCGTGCACTGTGGCCGCTCCTATGTTGGCATTTGTTGAACATGCACGCCGCCTGCCCCACTGCACGCCCAACTCGAGCGTCCACTCAGGCCTTACATTTAATTTTGACTGCAGATATATTTTTATATTATAGAGAATTGCTGTTTATGTATTGGATATGCGATGCTTGAAAACGCATACTCTTCTTTCAACTCTATAATTAATTAAAGGAAATGTTGTTATTGTTACTAATAATGAGGTTGAATATGACCATTATAAGCTAATGCAATTTACTAATGTTTTTTTAATAACATAGGTTTTACCGGTTCCCTCTGCTTATTATTTTCTTATAACTTGTAACTACAATATGATGTAACCAGTGAATGGTTCCGCAGCCGCCAGCAAGGGGCGCAAGTCGGAGGCGGCGCGCGACGAGTCCCGCGCGTCCACGCCGGCCGGTACTGCGTCCTGCTCTATCCCATTACACCGGGGACTCCCATCCTTTTCTATTGTGTCTAGGTTCTAAATTTCAAAAAGCCAGCCATACAGTATATATGTGACGTTTTCAACCAAAAGGTACCACATTGTCGGTTATCGAAAAGGTCGTTTCAAATTGAAGCTATATGTAATTAGAGTTAGACCAAGATAAGTTGGCAGCGATTTTGACATCCCAGCTATTGCAAGTGTTATTTTGAACGTCAAACTTCTATGATATTATGTCGTTTACTTAACACTTGCACAGGTTGGGCTATTAAAATAGCTGCCAATTCAGTTTGGTCTGACTCTAGCGCCTTATTAACAATCAACAGTAAGTACCCTTTTGGTTAAAAATGTAAACATTACCAGACATTAAAAGCTGGGATACCAGTACCCCTAGTGTACATTTATTCGATGGCGTAACGTGACGTACGCGTTTGCGTTAAGTCTCATTTTGTATGGCATTTTGAGTTTCCTAAACGTTCCGCTTGGCGCGCTGTTTCTAAATCTCATACAAAATGAGACTTAACGCAAACGCGCAAACAACGTCACGTTATCGAATAAATTTACACTAGGGGTTCTGTTGGGTCTCTTTTTTTGTGTTTTTCAAGCCTGTTTTTCTTTACCGGTAAGACATATCGCTATGGTTGGGAATTCCTGGTGTAAACCAATTAATAATATTTGAAGCTTTGGTCTCCAGTTGACCCCGTCTGCTGCGTACAGTGTAACTTTTTCTGTACATAGTATACCATATGAGAAATGTCAACGCAAGACCTAGGTTTGAAGTTGGGAATGCAAACCGGTTTTTATTTCTATGAAATTTCGGTTAATAATCGGTTATTAAATGGCGACGTACGGCAAGCAACATCTGCGCCTGATGTCAGCAGTTGACCACGACACTGCAAAGAATATGACTAGGAAGAACCGGTTTTCCCATATAATTAAAACCGGTTTACATTCCCTGGTTTGTACTGTGTTGTTGAAGCAACAATTTAATCAAATGTTTTCAACTAATAATCCCTGTAACATTTAGGTATGCTATTGCATGAATAATCAGCTAGATAACATGTACTTCTCTACTTCTATTAACTAAAGAAAAACTTTTAAAATTTTCAAATACCATTACAAAACTACGTTTTTTTTTTAGTTTATTTATTCACTATTAATTTTACGTTTATAAGGGCATTAATTTTCATTTTAACTTAAACTTTAAAGCGCGACTTTATCTGTGTTTAAGTCACGTCTACAATCCTGACAAAATATATGGGATTTAACATTGACCATCAGTTTTGTGAAAACACCTTTAAACTTGTAGAGCCCTTATAGTTTGTTTTAACTTATTTCAACTTAAACCCAAATACTTAATAAAGCCAACAGTCAAGGAAATGAATATTAACCGTGTTTTTTTGTATCAAAGGTAAAGACGCGGAGACCCCGGCGGCGGGCAAGGCCAGCAAGACCTCCAGCAAGGACGCGCCTGCGGACTCTGGCTCCGACCAGCCCAAGTAAGTCCATCGCAATTCTACTATATTCATATTAGTATTGTATGTCATGAATTCTAATAAAGCCCATCTAAGACGGAGGGATAATATGCCGTCAGATATCGAAAGATACGGTTTACTTATATATATTTTACGTACTATTTGACAGAGTCCACACACGAAGCGGTAATATATATTTTGGTATCTTACGATATCTTATTATATAGGTCGGTATATTACGATATATTTTGGTATATTTCGTCTCTCTCACAATGTCGTCTACTAGACAGACAGCGATATATATTTTGGTATCGTTGGCGTGTGTGGTGCTTAGCATTACTCTAAGATATCTGTCGGTATCTTACGGTCTTCTTTCTTTCTTCCTAGCGTTGTCCCGGCATATTGCCACGGCTCAGGGAGCCTGGGGTCCGCTTTGACAACTAATCCCAAGATTTGGCGTAGGCACTAGTTTTACGAAAGCGACTGCCATGTGACCTTCCAAACCAGAGGGTAAAACTAAGCCTTGTTGGGATTATTCCGGGTTTCCTCACGATGTTTTCCTTCACCGAAAAGCGACTGGTAAATATCAAATGATATTTCGTACATAAGTTCCGAAAAACTCATTGGTGCGAGCCAGGGTTTGAACCCGCGACCTCCGGATTGCAAGTCGCACGCTCTTACCGCTAGGCCACCAGCGCTTCATGCGCTTCGGTATCTTACGGTATATTAATATATAAATAATATATCTTATCGCTCCGTCTGTGACGAGCTTAATGCTTAAATTACCTACATTAGCAACGAAAGATCAATCGGTTCCTAGGCAGTTCCTTTCTAGAAACAAACAGATCAAAATACAAGGGGCTTGAGAACATATTTGCAACACAGCCCAAATGACCGAAACGTCCTATGGTTTCAAGACATGTCGTGTGTTCGTAATCTAGGAGAGTACTTGGAATGGATAGTTATTAAGAAGCTTTGGTACTTTTTTAATGTTCTTTATTTTTGTTACATTTTATGCAGAATTGAATTTTGCAGCAAGACAAAGGGGTCATCCATTCATTACATCACACGTTTAGGGGGTGGGAGGGGGTCAAGAATATGTGACATGTTGTGACAAGGGGGAGGGGGGAGTCACAAACTTTGTGACGTCACTCTAACTTCACCAGTATTTATATAAAAAAAAAAATTCGCTGTACAGTTAAATAACGAGTTTTTAGAACGATAATCGTTTTATGCGATTAATTTTCTTTGCTAGTCGGTTTTGTGTTATAATTACTAATATTTCTTTTGTCCAAAATACTGTGATAAAATATTAATAGTAACAAATTCGATTCACTGATTTTGTTTAAAAAAAATGCGAAAAATTGGATGTCACACCAGGGGGGGAGGGGTTTGCCAAATGTGACCAAGTGTGACAAGGAGGGGGGAGGGGTCAAAAAACCTAGAAATTCGTGTGATGTAATTAATGGATGACCCCAAATGCGGCAAAAGAAATATTATTAGGCACATCAACCGAATAATTCGGTTGAATATGAATATTGAAAAACTTGCCTCTCTGATCCTGATTTTGATCTCTTAAATCAAGTATGATTATATTAATTTCATAAAATTCATAATAATTATAAAAAATACAAAATTATTTCAGGAAAAAACGCGGCCGCCTGGACCTATCCATTGAATCCGAAGAACAATACCTAGCCAAAGTAGAAGTGAAGATCAAAATCCCCGAAGAACTGAAAGTCTGGCTAGTCGACGACTGGGATGTCATTACAAGACAACAGAAATTAGCCATCCTCCCGGCCAAACTCACCGTTGAACAAATAGTCGACAACTATCTAGCATTCAAGAAATCCAGCAAAACTCATAATCAAGCAAAAGAATCCGTCTTAGTAGATATTACTGAAGGTATTAAAGAATATTTCAACGCTACATTAGGATCTCAACTCTTATATAAGTTCGAAAGGCCTCAATACAGTGAGATATTGCAAGAGTACCCCGACACTCCGATGGCTCAAATATATGGTTCTATACATTTGCTTCGGCTGTTTTCCAAAATGGGTCCAATGTTGGCGTATACAGCGCTGGATGAAAAGTCTTTACAACATGTGTTAACGCATATACAGGACTTTTTGAAGTATATGGTGACGAATAGATCGACTTTGTTCAATCTTCAAGACTATGGAAATGCTACGCCCGAGTACCACAGGAAGGTACAATAGTATTTACATTGTAGTAAACCGCCTGGTTGTGCTTAACGAATAAAAAGAATTTGACAGAAATGGGTAAGTAAAAATGACTGCTATTGGAGCATTTTATAAAAGTATTAGCAACATGACCCTTTTTTAAACACTTCTGATAAAGCTAAGAAGTTTTTGGCATAAAAATGCTTTAAATTCAATGGCATATGATACAAAGTAGAGCTTTTTGTTAAATGCCCCTAAAGTTAGACCGAGCCATTTTGATAGCCCACACTTTCACTGTTATTTACAGGTCATAATTCGATAGAAGTTTGACGTTTACAATAAGCCTGGGCTGTCAAAATCGCTGCGTACTTAGCTTGGTCTAACTCTATTGCGCTAATATTCATAAGCTGCGTTTCTTTGGAATACAAACACACACACACACACACACACACACACAGATTACTCTGGCGCCAAATACTGAAGATATTGGATTAGAAAATGTCTCGGAGCATTTATTTACAGTTGCTGTCATATATAAAGGAGCGGCTAAGATGCTCTAAAAATTGAGATCTAACGTCTTCGCAATACGCCTGTATTTCGCAATATGTCTTTAAATATTTTTAAAGCCGAAATTACATTACGAAATTTATGGCGTGAAATTAATTTCGTGCCTTTAATTTTACCAACAGTTCCAAGTGTAATTTAATAATATATTTTCGTAATGCATGCATATCTTGTAAATCTAGGTAGATATTAGCATGCGAGTCGAGTCTTATTTGAGTTTTGCATGCGATTATCACGTTTTATTATAACCCCATCTAGTGAATCTTAACAGCATTTTGTCCTGCGGTGCAAATTGAATGCATTAGGTGGCGCTACAACTCACTTTGATCTAAAGAGAATTTGAAATAGGGGTGGATTATCAAAGACAATTTTGTAGCCACAGTAAATTTACTGCCATCTTTCGACACGTGATTAAAACTTTTAGAACGCCTTTTGCCTTTGATCCTTATTCTTTGATTGATATGTGTTAAATATCAAAAAGTGGCGCTTACCAAGCATCGGCAGGCAGTGGTGCCATACCTCGAACCGATGCCGCCATACCTTTGCCTTTGATCTATGAGATGGCGCCACTTTTTGATATTTAACAAATTTAACACATCAGTGAAAGAATAAGGATCAAAGTCAAATGGCGTTATAAAAGTTTTAATTAAGTGTCGAAAGATGGCAGTAAATTTACTTTGCTACAAAGTTTTCTTTGATAATACACCCCTATTTCAAATTCTCTTTGGTATTAGTAAGTAAGTAAGTAAATATTCTTTATTGCACCAACAATTATACATTTTACATACATGTAGAACTACAAATACATTTTAAAGGAAAATAGAACCAGGTAAGAACAGGCGGTCTTATCGCTAAAAAGCGATCTCTTCCAGACAACCTTTAGGTAGCAGGAAATGTAGAACTAATACAAAACATTACAGGTACTGCAAGGAGCTAAAAATTGAGACTATTTAACACAAACACACATACTACACACTACTTATACATATAAGTATTAAACAATACCTAATACACTAATAAAAATACAATATAATATAATATATATTTATACTTACATACATACATACTATATACAAGCATGCGAGTCGAGTTTTACATGCGATCATTTCATTTTATTATAACGCCATCTAGTGAATATTCACAGTCTTTTGTCCCGTGGTGCTAATTGAGTGCACTAGATGGCGTTACAACACACGTTCATCGAATCGAATCATTGAAATTGAATTTTCAATCGATAAGCCACGGATTCGAAGAAAAGCAATTTGTTTGAATATTAGCAGTTGTTTTTGCCAACTCATCTCTGTTATGTTATAATTGGGTCAAAATTCTTTTCGTTGTCTTGTTTTTTGACCCCAAAAATGTGACGGAGTGTAGCTGTTTGTATGAGATGAAATTTAGTTATATATTTTTCTCATGGTAAATGTAATCTACAGCTAAAAAGACATGCAATGGCTCTCGTTTTTTTTTTAATTTATTTTTAATAAAATACAGAAATCGTGACAGTGGTCCCAAACAACGGAAATAATTTATACCCAATTGTTCAACAAATGTAACCAGAATATATTTTAAAATTTTAATTTAATTGCTGAAATGAATTTAGATCATACTGTTTCACTACAGAGACAGCGATAATCAATGTTATGAAATGAAATCTTTGTGTCGTTCTCAGCCAAAAGGTACTGAAGAATTAGCTTGAAAACTGGCAAACTAATGCTTTATGTATGACGTCGTCACATTTGGGACCTTTCTGTGGTTAAATAGTACATTACGATACAAGTGCGAAAAATAGGAAATTCGAAACGAGTGGCGATAAATTAAAACACGACCGAAGGGAGTGTTTTAAATCGACACGAGTTGCGAATTACCTATTCGCACATGTATCGTACAACGTTTTACAGTACATATGGCCCTTTAAATGTTCGACACAGTAACGTAATATGCTACTTCTCGCACTAGTGCTATAAAGTAGCCCCATATGTACTGTAAACAGTTTTTTTAACCTTTTGGTACGGGAACAAGCAAAGCCGGGCTGGTTCGCTAGTTTAGCTTAAGATTGACTGAATATTTGAAGTGAAAGTATTCAATGTTGATATTGTTGAAAATGATTCATCTAATGTAAATGTTAGGACATTGATATTATATATTTGACACGTACATTTAAGATCAAAAATATCAATCAGGATAAAGTGGCATAATTATTATGTGAACGCAAGCTTAAATCTCAGTTATTATATTTTTGACTTTAGCTGTGCGTGAATAGGTTAGGTAGTGTTGTGTAAGTCTAAAATGTATCTTAATTAAAAAAAAAAACAATATTTGTGAGATGTATATTTGCGAAATTTAGTCTGGGCCGAATATTTACTTAGGCTTTACAAGTCTTTGTGCATAGTTTGTGTCATCCACGATGACGCGCAGATATGTCAAATCTAACCTTTAATAACTTGACATTATGAGTCAAGGCACGCTTCTTCGTGAATGACACGATCTATAAGTTATTCTATATTTTTCTCTTAGTATAATACCGGTAAAAAAACATGTGGTATGAGTTTGCCTTGGAGGCAATTTAGTTAGAATAAATATCTTTACAAAAATATTGTCTTTTAATAGTTTTCTCTACGAGTTACTATAGTTTGGCAAGCTATTACCGTCAGTAGAAAAAGGCGGCTAAATAAAACCGGCCAAGTGCGAGTCGGACTCGCACAGGAAGGGTTCCGTACCATTATCTATAAAAACGGTCACCCATCCAAGTACTGGCCCCGCCCGACGTTGCTTAACTTCGGTGATTGGATGAGAACCTCGAGATTGGAGAGAAATATTTATTTTATTCTGTTTTTAGTATTTGTTGTTATAGCGGCAACAGAAATACATAATCTGTAGAAATTTTAACTGGCTAACTATCACGGTTCATGAGATACAGCCTGGTGACAGACGGACGGACGGACAGCGTAGTCTCAGTAATAGGGTGCCGTTTGACCCTTTGGGTACGGAACCCTAAAAATGTAGCCAATGTAGGTGCGAAGGGAATTCTACAATGGAATATTTAAAGCTTGCGGCTTTTTCTTACTCACATAGGTGCCCGTGAGCATTGCGAGACATTTTAACTAAGCATTCCTGGTAATATTTAGAAACTAAAATGTCATATAAAATTTTCTGGATTAGGCCTAGTTTCAGAGATAATTAAATGTTTTTCGAAATCATTCTTTCGCCATAAGTTGGTACAAAACACATTTTTGACTGCGGTATTGCCACTTTGAGGTCTAGTCTGGACATACCTATTGATTGACATCGAAAAATTAAAAAAATGTATTCGAGAGGCTACCCCCAAATAAAAAAAAACTTTTTAGTTAATTTTAGGTTAAAGTAATAACTAACGTATTTAATTTGATAATTGTTAATAATATATCCATATAAATAGCTTTGCAAATGCCACATATTACGTGATCTTTTTCTAGAAGTTAATAACGGGTATACTAAGTTATCCTTAAAAGATAGACATTTAACATCGCGGACGTTTTTGTAGACCTATGAATGAGAGACAACCCCACCATACATTGTGTTGTTATAATTCAAACGGATTAGGCAGCGTTTTCAATTATAGCTCCTAGCCAGCGTGATTTTTTCCGACATCGTTATGTTTCAACCAATTTACACAAAACCTTAACAAGTTATATATCTAAGCTTTCCTCAAGAATCACTCTATTGACAGATGAAAGTCGTATGAAAATCCGTTCAGCAGTTTTTAGTTTTGGAGTAGTTTTATAAAATGTAATGAATTGACATTTTCCCCTAGACTTGCGGACGCTAGGTTGCGTGACAGTCGTGAACATAGGGAATAGTTTAATATAAAAAAAAATACCGATCACGTGCCACCGCGCTCCCATAGAAAATGTACCTACAATTTTACTGCGGTTTTTTTTTTCTGTGTTTTTAACCGTTACAGTTTTATTTATTTATTTATTTACTGCGCTCAATCCAGGGGTCACCAACTGGCTCACGCTGCGAAACCTTGCTGACGCCAATGTCGCGACCGCTGACTCATACATACCAACTTATCTTTGCCGTCACCATACGGCAACTCTTTTAATAAAACCATGAAGAAACATGTTTGTCACACGTATTGGTAAGTTTGTGCAGTAAAAAACTAGCCGTAGTAAGTTGGTAATGTATTATGTACATAATGAATGTTCTGGCACGGAGTATAAAATGGTAATTGTTTGGTTTGTATTGCTTTGGCGCCATTGGAATTATGCGGAAATAGTTCGAATATAAAACCGGTAAAAATAGCACATTCCGGCACGCGGCGCGACGTCCAGGTTAAAAAAAATGCTATTGATATGATATTAACTATCTCTGCGAGCGCATTGGGTAGAGTGAAGTAGTATAATGTTGTCTGTTATCATTACAATCCAACACGAAGTTTTAAAATGAGAATAAAATTCCGTTTGTATGGGAAGGTGAAATTCGGCCAAGCTTGCTGCGGACTCTTATCTTAAATCTTTACTTGTGATATTAGTGACCTGACGACATGATCATATCCAATAAATATCAGATATTTAAATGTGAATCGCGCTCCCGTTTTTCAGTATCAGATTGGGAGCAGAGATGACGGCAAAAACCTAATTAGAATTGCGTTTGTCTGGTTGACTGATAGAGAATGCCATTTGGCACTAGGTCTGATATTTACAAATACCTAGTAGTCTGCATCATAAGTAGCGACCTATAAACTTGTGAGGTGTTTCAAAATGATCTGACCACAACACAACTGGGGGCCTAGCCCAAGGCGTAGCCAGCCTGTGACCTGGGGGCCGAATTGCCAAAACTGTAATTGAACTTTAAGCTTATGCACGTAGGTCTGTGTTGCTCTGTGGTCTGCGACGGAATATCGGATATATGGAGTCTAAAAGTTAACACCTGGCCCGCTTATCTACTTTTCAGCTGACTACCTAACAGTCACGTATTTGTTGCATTCAACCAGCATCAATATCACTGTCGCCATCCACATATGGTCACAGACCGAACAAATCATAAACAGGAAAATAACTAGCGTAATAAATACGTTTTAATCAGTAAAGCTCAGCGCTAAATAGCCAGGGTCCACGAGTGCCTTAAAAGGAAGAAATGGCGGACCGAGGTCGCCTTGCGAAACCGAGGTCTGACGACAGCCGGTGGATGCTTTTAAATAATTTGGACAAACTTAGGTTTGATGCGGAAAGCAACCAACTATAAGTCTGATGAAAAATCCAAAGTACATCGTCTCCGTTGGCTGGGCCATCTTGAAATACGAGTAATAGGTGAAGGTCGTGCTAAGCTGTAAAGAGGGCACATTTGTGTCGACCGACTGGACGCCGTCCTCTAGGTCATCCTAAGTATCGGTGGGCGGCAGGCGCGGATCCAGCCGTCAAAAAAGGTTGTGGTCACAGCCACCCGAAAATCGGCCAAGTGCGGCGGAGTACGAACTCACTCATGAACAATCATGACTCAAGAGTCATGATCGTCGTCGTTCATGAAAGATCATCATCTATCGATCTCAATAGACTGTGAAAGTGTTATCTCACAAGACTATAAGGAGGTACCTAATGATTCCCCCACCTATTTTTTGTAGATTATTGATTTCGCCGAACATCGTTTTGCAGAGGGATTTATTCGTACCTAGATGCAACTTTTGGTAATTTTGGTTTCACCAAAAAAAATTACCAAATTTCATTTACCAAATATATTTTTTGCAACTGTACATTTTTCAATCAAACTTTTCCTATATACTTATTTGACATTACCATTTCCCTAACAACAGTTCAGCAACATTCTAGACCAAAATGTTTCACTTGATTTAAAAATGTTTAACAATTTTAAGTTTATCAAACATGTTTAGTCTATTTTTATTTATTTTTTACAACAACATAAAAACGACTGTTGCCAAAAAAGCGGGCTAGGTTAGAACTGCGACACTCTTAATAATGAACTCTTGTTAGAAAAGCAGGTTAGGTTAGAACTGCGACCCCCTAGAAAGGCAAACGGTTGCCGGAAAAGCGGGTTAGGTTAGAGCTGTGACCTCCACAAAAACGAACTGTCGCATAAAAATACTGTGTGGTTAGGTTAAGTTACTATTTAATTGAACTTAAAGATATTTTTTTGCTATATATAAAAAAGAGACAGCAACGTATTAAAAATGACTAAATAAAGAATTTATTTCTCAATAATGGTTTGTAATGTTTTGATTTGATTTACGTACCTATAAATTTGGCAAGTATATAATTCGAGGAATAAAAATGGTGACAAAAAATTTTGAAATACGGAAATGTCTAAACCAAGGCCTGTCGACTTCCTTAGAAAGACATGACGCTTCATAATTGCGCATGTGTGGTCTGACCCCCTGGAAATAGATACCAGTTATTAATATAAAAATATTTTGTTACAGCAACATTGCTCCTATCTGACTTTGTCTATTCAACTTTGGGAACAAATAAAATCATTTTTATCAAATATTTTGATTTATGTCACACTACCATATGTAAATTATTATTATTTTATATAAATTATTACCTATTTCAGTTTGTCTTTGTCTATGTTCTTAAAATCTATGGAGGTCAGAGGCACATATACCCTCCATAAAGCCTTGCACTTGGGTCTGGCCGGTTAGAACATAGACAAAAGTCTGCAATGTCAATGCTGTCAAAGTCATTGACGCAAAACTATTTTCATTTTCAAAACTATCAGTTTTCATATAAAATGATTAAATAACGATTTATGTTCTTGAAATAGATTTATTGATTAATTTTTAAAATTAAAAATCCACCGCACAGTATCTCCGCTCAGACTCGGTTAAAGTTTAATCCATTGTACTAAACTAAGAAACAACAATTATTTCAAGGTAAGAAATATTTTAATCTATAAATAAAATAAGTGTACTATTGCCAAATTCAAATTCATAAATTTAATCTTACCACCCTTTTAAGTCGCACGGCACACGCATAGGGCTATTGCGTCCAAAATTACAATCTAAATTCATCATAGATGTAAATTCTAACATTGTTTTAGCTGGCAATTTAGAACTCTGGTAGCTATTAGCAAGGTTAGTAATTAGGGACATAGGTTATAGTATTGTTTAAAATGTGACTGTTTTGTTTTAGAGGGTGAACGTGAGCAAAAAATCCTTGGGCGTCATATCATTTCCTTGGAAAGGCTAAAAATCAAAAGGCACGGATCCGCCACATAATTGTGACGAGTTGTAGTTTCCCGGTGACCATCAACAAGACCGCTGCACTGAGCTGTGGAGCAGAAAGTGTCCGACGATCGGATAGATGTAATAACAACTTTGTCTGTCATATATTCATGTATTTTTAGTTTTTTGGGCTGATATATGTGATATGATTACAAGTTACACTAATTGCAATTGTGGAGTAAAATCAGATGTGCCAAAGATCATGTTTAAGATATATAAAAAGCTATATTAAATGCAATAAATAGTACATGTATATATATAAAATTGTTTTTATCATGAAGATTTTAATGACTTCTATTTATTGTTATGAAGGTGATCTGGGAATTCAAATGTGCGCTAAAAATAGGCGACCTAAACATAAATAACGCCTTAAAAAAATCAAAAGATAATCACACGCACAGGATAGGTTAACTATTTGGTACCCACATCAATAATGAACCGAAATTACCGACCTGTGGTCTCATTGAATAAAATTCATATAGGTATGTAGATATTATATGGAAGTGTCACAGTTAGTTCAACAAGCCCCGTCCGATACATAAATTTGTATAGAAAATGACTTTTCCTGCCTATTGTATGTTTTTCGAACGAATTAAGCTCTTTTGATCCTAATATATAGGAATAAAAATATTTATAACTTGATAATAAACTGTATTGTTACCTTTTATACTGAAAAAACTTTAAAATATAGATATCATTATCTCTTAGGACAAAAGATGCCTGTGATTTTGAGTAATATGTAACATAATATTTTTTTATTTGATAAATACTAATTTAAAAACCTCACCCCAACAAAAACAAAAAATGAAAAAATACAAAAAGAAATTCCGTCGCCGGGATTCGAACCCAGAACCACTAGCTAGAACTGGATCACTACCTACCAAAACCCGCCAGGCTAAACCGGTTGTCAATTTTAGTACTGAGATACAAAGAGAGCGCCACTAGTATAAACGAACTTTTGAAAGGGGCATTTTTTTGTATGGAGTTAGCGTTCTTCTCCTAGTGAGTATTATATTCTTTGGTCTAAACAGTGTTTTTCAAAAAGTTCTGATGCAAAACATTTTTATGCTATGTATTGAGTTGGGAAATGATTATTTGATGTTTATGCTTTTGCGATAAATTCTTTGGAAAATGAGAATCAAGCCAAAACTTTTGGTCATCTTTTGGGTGTTTTGGTTGGTGTTTTTTTCTTTATTTCTTACTTTCTTATTTAGCAAAAAACTTGGTAATCCGTTAGTAACCTAATAATTTTATTTGGCAGAATACTCTGCCCGATTAAACAACTTTTACTCGAGTAACGTTTTTTAAATTTAATTTCGAATAAAGTGACAGTTAAATTATAACAGTTTAGTCAGTAATTTAGAAATGGCGGTACTACATACATATTATCGGCGTATAAAGTAATGTATCGGAAATCTCAAGCAATTTATTGCAGTCCATGGAGCCATTTAGATAGATAACTACGCTAAAATACAACTACGTCTGATAATTCAAAGTTGGCATTATTTGGACTAATATTTGTAAATGATTCAGGTTTCTAAGACTCGTTAAGCTAATACATAATTAATTACAATTATTTACTAACATTACAATTGCCCCTGTAATGTTAGTAAATAATTGTTATTCTTGTAAATAAGTAGGGGTCAGCTGATATTAACATGCTCGATTTTTTTTTATTAATACAAAAAATCACTCTACCTATCGTGTTTCGATCACGGTTTTCTCGGGTAATTATGACGGTTACCAAACGATTACTCTACGAAAAGTAAATCTGCTTATAAATGTTATGCCAAGTTGCCAACTGATTACTCTGCGTAATGAAATTCTGCCAAACAGTCGTCTGCCTAAGCGTCTGCGAAACAAAAATCGGCGTAATTTTACTTGGCGAATCAATATGGCACCCTATTAGGGTTGTGGGCATGCCCATCGTGCCCACAACGGTGGATCCGCCCTTGGTGGGCGGTTAGAGTGGAGGTAGATCTCCGTTCTCTCGGCGTCAGTGAAAATTGGCGTGAATCCGCGCAGGACTGGGTAAAATGGCGTGCTCTTGTGTTGGAGGCTAAGACTCATTTTGGGTCATTGCGCCAAACTAGTAAGTATAGTCTGAAAGCTTCCAATGACCCAAAACTAGCTTATATTTCTTCGTTCGTCAGCTGTGCATATGTCTGTATTTAAATGTCGCATTTATACGGCAAGACATCTTCACAAAAGGAAGATAAAACTCGCGCAGCACCAAAAAGAACATTGGTAGAATTAGACCAAGATCTCTGCAACGATTTTGAAAGCACAGACCGTGCAAGTGTTATTTCCGTACATGGCGGGAAGAATTTGATAATTCGAGATTTAAAATTGAAGAAATTTGAACCTCATGTAAGTCTTAAGTGTTCTATTTTAACTTCAGTTTTCTTCAATTATATATCTTGAGTTATCAGCTTCTTCCCGCCGTGTACCGATTGCAGTTGCACAGTCCATAGACATAAATGTACGCACAGTCAGTGCAGGGCTATTTCTTGCAATCGCCAATTATCAAGTTATTCCTTGTGGACCATAGATAGTTGTAGTACTGGGCAATAGTTGGATGGTTTTACGATACTTCATCGAATCCAATTTGAATTGGCTACTTTACAGTTTTTTGTAAATAATGTCAAACGATCTTGATTTTCCTAAGGATCAAATGTCTATATAGGACTCATGGCATTTAAGCAACACAAAGATCAGAAATGAGAGTTAAAGTCTGACGCTCGCACTTGACGATTGAAACGCCTTTAACAAAATGATAATGTGATGTGACGTCACATCATATAAGTCTGTCCTAAATGTATGGAAGATCAAGGAAATTGCCATTTTGACTCTGAAATATTGCGTTTATGTGTATAGTTGTCATACAATTTATTTTTCAATAAAATGTATGGAATCTTATGGTACCATTTTTTTTTCTATTTTTGAAAGACAAAAAACATATATTTTTTTAGTTTGGAGCCTTGTATTTTTTTTAAATCTCAATATAATTTTTTAATTCCTTTTTTTTATAATGGTTGGCACATTTTCTATCCATTTCACTAAATTTTGTTATAATATTCAACATGTGTCAAGTACCCAATTTCGAGCTTCTTTGATCCTGTGAGTGGGATGCGCGGGGGCTGCAGAGTTTGCAGGATTTTCGGAAATAATTTTACGAATGGCAAGCGATATGTATTTAAGTACTTAACTACCTACCAATTTACTTTACCGATGGGTAGGTTCTGTTATGGGCCATTACAGTTGCCTGATATACAATTTGAAAAAAAAATATCGTCCAAAATTGCTGGGCTGTACCAAGATGACCGCAATTCGTTTTACTAATCGTAACTTTCTAGAAGAGCTAGGATAAAATTAAAACTTAAATCTGTGATTAATTTGGCACTCTTTCACTCGTTATTGTTGCCAATGAAATTTGGCAATTTTATTGCTGTTAGATTCATCCTGTTGACAGAATAGGTACTTAGTGACAAGAAGGCAGAAGCACTTAAGTACACCACAATAATTTAAGAACACAGTTCTTTTTACATTCCTATAAGGTAAGTACCTAAACGTACAAGTATTTTAGAGTCAGACCAAGATATGTTGGCAGCGATGTTGATAGCCCAGACGGTGCAATTTCATAGAAACTTGAGGTTTAAAATAACACTTGCACCGTCTGATGGGCTATCAAAATCATTGCCAACTTATCTTGGTCTGACTATAGCCTTTCCAATAGTTGATAGCCAGTTTGTTACGTCTATAAATTGGACTTTAGGTTGAAGCTACCAGAACCAATAAAAAAACGAGTTAAAGAATGCTAGTTTATAACAAAACTAAAAGAAATGCTGAATAAAGTTATTATTCTCTTGATGAATTTTTCGAAGATAAGTTTTAAGATAAATACTTTAATTGTATTAGGTATAAGTTCAGATTAAGTTACATATATGGGTTGCAATGCCCTTGCAGGCAGGCACGCATGTTTGATTCAAATAACTGTTATTTAACATATGTATTGTCTGAAAACCAGCGCTAGGCCCTCTGCTTGTCATATGCTGAGATTGGAGCCCATTGCCCAATCATCAGGTATTAAATGTAATGAATTACCAATCTTTCTAATTTTTTTTTAATTATTTGTATTTAGTAGGTATTTAAGGTTATTATTGTACTTTGTTCATAAGGTTTTTTGTGGCAATAAACTCATTCTCATTCTCATATTGTACAACATGTATGCAAATAAATAACTTTAAGCTGGTGGTGTTGGACCGCGTCCTGGGGCCTTATTCGAGATGCACAACTGTCAAATTTCACGTCCACATCAAATCAACACTTGATTCTATCGCATGTTGATTGTATCAAGTGTTGATTCTATCAACTGTGGATATTATCATTTGGAACAATCAAAACTCATTCATAGAAAAAATAATCAAACAAAAATCAACTTTGTTTATTACTACTATATAGTTTGAAATGGCTCTGAACTCGAAGTGGTTCGGTTTGATTTGATTGTCACCTGACTGTGGATTGCTAATGTCAAATTTTGACAAGTGTTGATTTTATTGCTAGACTTTATTGTCCATGGGCTTGGGCACCATCTTGGATTTTTTGAAGTACGACAGGGAATACCCTTCCTTTCCTACAATATATGGCATAGAGTAAAGCGTCTTTTTTTTAAAACATAAGTTTACAGGAATCAGCGACATCTTGTATTCGATAGGATAAGTAATGCGCTATGAACAATGCGGCGGCGAGTAGTGAAACTGTACCTGACAACGTCAATCAATTAAAAAGTGACCACACAGTTGATGGTCGATAAAGGCGATTATTAATTGAATTTTAACGACAATAAAGAACTATTGACATGCGATCTTTTTGTTGAACCCACACCTACACGTCGAATAATGCTCGCTCCACATATTCTCCTATAAACGCTCAAAATTGTAAAAAAAATTGATGCAATTTACTCCGCACCCAGTCTCAAGTTGCTTCTAAATCTAAACCACATTCACGAACCAAGTTGTAACCTAACACATCTGTAAATATAAGGCATATGATTTAGAGATAAAGTCCGTTTTTTTTAAATTACGAGATGGTTCATGAATAACCTTTATTACTATAAAAATAATACTACATTTGTCAAAAAAAAATTCTGTATTGCGCTATTACATAATGCATAAAATTGATATAAAGATAGGTACCATAGTAGCTCGCTCACTTGGTCTATCAACAACTATGTTAATGCTCTTTGTACTCGTATACGCGACCCCATTGTATGTACAGTCGCCATCAGATATATCGGAACGCATGTATGAGATCTCATATTATTAAGATAAGACCTACTGTACTGTCTATATTACTTACCAAGACCTAAGTACCTATTATTTATATGTACCTACACAAAGAGAATTCCTATGTTAAAAGGAGATTAAATACATATTTTGTTATTCAACTACAATTAAAATAAAATTTATCTTTTTCAGTAAACACATTTTTTTACCGATTTCTTTAATAAAATAAAACATTAAAGTATTATGTGACTATATTTCATTGTCTTCGGTGTAGATTATTTACTGATGTTCCAATTTCCTGTATCAGTTTGGTACCAGGAAATATAAAAACTACACCTCTTCAAAAACTTTGCTGGTAGTTCGACATCTGTAAGTTTAAATATAAAACATGATAAAAACACTTAAGTCAAAAACGTATACATAAAATATTTGCCCTATATTCTGGTCGCTCGGTAGGGTGCCCAGAAGGCTGGGTGCATTTCCGCGCTGGTTAACAATGCTGATCCTCTGGTCACCAGAAGCCTATATAAGGCGCTCTCATAGAGCCACGCTAGTGCCCTAGAGTTTCAAATTCAACCCCAAGTGCCACAAATATGTAGTTAAGGGTTTAAATTCTGGATCAAGAACATGGAATACTATTCGCTAGTAAGGCCATAGGTATTAGAAAAAAATAATAGTAGGAGACGGCCGTGGTCATGGTAGGTGGTACAGGTGGGCCAGGCAAGCTCTGAAATTATGCACCTATTTTACTATAACTTTGTTCACCTGTGTATATTTACTGTTTCCATGATAATCATTTTTAATATGTAGCCCGTGTAATCGGGCTGTATAATTGGTCTCATATTTTTTAACACAAAATCATAATTATAATTCAATAATTAATGGTGTTTTACATACTAATCATTAATGTACCTATTTTGCAAAATTTTCTTGCATATAATAATATTGTTTACTTCAATTGACGTGTTTATTATTTTCGTTACTATGTCAACGTTAATACTTAAAAAATTATAACGTGAAGGTTGAGTCCGCAGTACAGTTACAGTTTACGTACATAGTGGCATTAGCACAGTCGGATTAGGACCAAACTCGAAATGTCTGAACAGTCATGAAATTTGGTATGTATATACGCCCCTTAAAGGCCCCTTTTTCATGCCCACACCATTTGACATTTGGGGACCTCGAGGAACCGCAGCCATCTTGGAAAATGTGGACCATCCAGGAGAAATTCGCGTTTTACTCTAAATCTACGTTCTTTATTCAATAATCGTGTAAGGCAACATTCAAGCTTATAAAATTCTACATAAAATAGTTTTAGACATCTTTGAGAAAAAAAATGATCTTGCTTTAAAAAATACTTGCTAAACCCAGATTTAGCCCTTATACCCTTTCATGGGATATTCTCTTAATAGGAAACTTGGAAGAATAAAAATTCCACTTTTAACTATACATTTGTACATAATCTACCCCAATATCAATATTTTACTTGACTGCAACTTAACCAGAAAGTAGGGTTATGGGTATAAGTACTGAGGATTCAGGCCACCTGTAGCTTAGGATACTGGACGGATTTTTTAAATGACGTATTATTTAGCCCTAAACCTTTTTCTTCCGTTAATTTTAGTAACTTTGTATTGCATAGCACTTGTATACTAACTGTGGATCTACTGATGTCTGTTTTACTGTACTCCGCTCAATAGTTTAGGCGCTAGAAGAAAACATATGATTTAATATTCGGAGTCCTCTCAAGGCGGCTGTATTGATTTTTCTTTAATAGAACAAGTAAAAGTAGGTTGTGAATGGCAAGAGGAATCTAACGATACGTCATTTAAAAAAATCCGTCCAGTATCCTAATACCTAGCTACTGGGTGTACTGAATCATCATAACCCTTACCACCCTTCTTTCTGGTTTAGTCACAGTAGAGTAAAATGTTAATATTGGGGTAGACCACGTACAAATGTATAGTTAAAAATAGAATTCATATTCCTCCGAGTTTCCTTTTAAGAGAATGTCCCCTGGAAGTGTATAAGCGTTAAACTTAGATTCAGCAAGTATTCTCTATAACAAGATGTATTGTTCTGCAAAGATATCGAGGACTTTTTTGTGTAGAATTTAATAAGTTTTAATGTTGACTGTTGTGTTGATGGTACACATTTTCCAAGATGGTTCGAATTCCTCGAGGTCCCCAAATGTTAAATGGTTTGGGCATGAAAACGGGGCCTTTAATTTATATACATAATAAATTTCATGACTGTTACAGAGATTTCGAGGTTGGTCCTAATCCGATTATGCTACATTGTGCGTCCGCAGCAAATTCGGTTCTCCATACAAATGTAGTTACGCTCTCATTTTAAAATGACTTGCTAGATTGCTCTGAAACTTTGTACTTACAATAGGATATGGTATGTCTATGCCTATAATTAATTTAAAACATAAATGTGAAATGAGAGCCAATTAAGTTCAATATTAAGAATATGTGTCGTTGTTGACTCGCCGACAACGGAATTGAGATCTATATGGGTGCCATGTTCTGTGCTGTGTAGAAAATCCTGAAATTATAAAGGATTTGTCTTGGCTAGTTTTTACGTATAGGCTACGTATCACCGAAACGTCACAAACACCACGAAGGTTCGGCTTGTACGGGCCCTCGTTTTTCCTATATTCTTATACGCTGCGGAGACCTGGACTATCCGAAAGACAGAGGAGAAGACGATAGACGCCCTAGAAATATGGTGCTGGAGGAAAATGCTGGGGATATCCTGGACCGAGTTTCGGACTAATGTCTCCATCCTTAAAGAACTCCGTATCAAGCAGCGCCTTTCGACTCTCGTAAAGACCCGCATACTCAGTTTTTTCGGTCACGTCTCGGGGAGGAACAACGACTCCATAGAGCGTCTAGTGGTGCAGGGTAGAGCAAACGGAAAAAGACCGCGCAAAAGGCCACCTATGCGATGGACTGACCAAATCAAATCTGCCATGAAGGGTCCCCTGAACGCATTTGCCAGAATGGCCCCCAACCGCGAAAAATGGCGAGAAATCGTACGGCAAGCAACATCTGCGCCTGATATCAGCAGTTGACCACGACGCTCTGCAAAGAGTACAACGACAAAGAAGAAGAAGACGTATCATATTTGTCTAAAATTTGGTTTGTTGGTACACACACAAGGGATAGTCTCTAGCTAGGTACGGGGGCCACACTCGTCAGCGCGACGGCGATATTTTTTACCTTTTACCTAAAAATCTCAAATTTGTGTACGGGCTCAGCTCCTGTTTCGTCTTAAGCCTGAATTTAACAGATTCTGACTCACAGGGGGTTTTGAGCATGCTGTTGCGTTCGTTTTCAAATTTTGAAAAAAAGAACTAGCCTAACAACACAATAAATGCTTGTTTATCCGCATTCTTCACTATATCTCCCTGTCTCACTACTATCTGACCTTCTAACCCAGAGGGGAAAATATACCTTATTGGGGCTACTCCATCTTCCTCATGATAATATATTTTACTTTACTGAAAAGCAATCGGTACATGATACAAGATGCACATTGTTAAGAGCCGGGGTTAGAACCCACGACCATTGGTTTTAAAATGAAGCTTTGTATATATGTAATTTGTATTTTTATAATAAATCTGTTTTCTTGTTGACATTTTGTGGTATTGTATTGCTTTATGTTAATTGTCAAGATATTTCTTTCATCCTGGACAATTGTCACATGCGTCACATGTACGTTTTTATGATAGATCTACATCGACGCAACTGCATGTCATTGTCAAAGAGCATATAATCACTACGTTTTAAGAGACGGGACTTCCATACTAGCGAGTGGAATCAGTTTGTTTCGCAAATCATTACCAAAATGTACGACAAAGAACTGTCAAAGAACCATAGTAGCAACATAAGCGATTTAAATAGTGTAGTACGCTACACGCTTACGATTCTTATCGATATCGATAAAATAAACAACATAAGCTCCTAACATAACAACAACATAGGCTCCTGTCTACAAATTTTGTACTCGAAATCAGGTTAGCATCGAGTCCACATTTAAGTTGCATGTTATAAAGTGGATAGTTCTTAATTGGACGGTCGGGCTTAATGTGGACCCGAATTATTTTAATACAGTTTTTAAGTCGTGTTTTTTTATTTTATTAAATGCTTGATTTTCATAATGATGTGCACATACATGTTTGAATAAATGTAACTTTTCTATGGGAAGATGTATCAGGTCTTCGTTTCCAACAAATTTGGCCCACTGCCTGCATCTGAAAACATACAGCCTTGGAAAAACATGACTTTATCTACAGTTTATATTCCATGTGTTTGCTAATGAGATGATCAACTGATTATTTCGCGCTAATATGCATCTATAAATCATGTTTTTCGGCATCCAGTTATCAACAACCCTTTATCAATGCTTTAACTTTTTATGTATTTATATGTCTGTTAATCATGAGAACGGGTCTGGCCTTGTTGGCAGCGACCCTGCCTATGAAGCCGATGGTCCCAGGTTCAAATCCTGGAACGGGCATTTATTAGTGTGATGAGCATGAATATTTGTTCCTGAGACATGGGTATTTTCTATGTATTTATAAATACTTATAAATTAGGTCTATGTACATATGTATATACATTATTGCACAAACTGACTTAGTACTAAAGTATGAATGGCATGTGTTGTGGGTATATATATATATATATCGTTGTCTAAGTACCCACAACACATGCCATTCAAACTTTAGTACTAAGTCAGTTTGTGTAATAATGTCCTATAATATTTCTTTATTTATCATAAAAACAGAGATTAATTTTCTTACATTTTAGGTTAATATATTAACTAATAATAATAATAAAATTCTTTATTGTGCACTACTAAAGAAAAACTCATATTACAAACAAAGACAGGACTTAAATTACCATTAATGCATAAGTGATAGATAATTTATGCATTATTAAGCTTCGACGAATTAATTATGGTCATATTGCATGCTAGTTCTAAGCAAATTTCACATATTTAATTTAATTATTTACACTGATATACAAATAAAACTACAGTTATCGATAGTTATAGTACATCCCTAGTTCACAGCGAAAAATAATGTAAAATATCTAATTTTCGATGTGTTTATAGCCTGCTGACCCAAAATAAGGTCAAAAGTATCTAAAGCAATACTTACCAGTCTTCATCCAAGGGAAATTTCGCCATAAAATCCCTTTTTTCGTGATTTTCTCGAGTGGCTCGCTTGCCACATATTTCACACTTAGTAAACCGTTTTCTCGCTGACATTGTAACAAACTCGCTCTTTACTCTGATCACGGTTGACTATTTTCGATTTTTGCACTAAACAATAAAGAAATTACACGAAATACCCGAACAAAACATTGAAGCCTTCAAAACAAACAAAGCAATTAGGCTGACAGTAGACTTGATGTAAACTTGACAAAATAAATAGCACTGACGTTTTCTTTTTCTTCGTTGGCAATGATTTGCGAAACAAATTCCATACAAAACTATTTTCTTCCTAGTTGCGTCAGCCTGATCGGAATTTGGCAGCTAACTCCATCTTGCGTCCAGTAGAAGAATCAAAATCGTACAGGTAAAACTACTCTCTGCCTTAGGATCCCCTTTTAAATGACATAAATCCAAACATGGCAGCCATACCCATCGACAAAAAAGTCTACCGTTGATCTAATTTCATTTGACAGTTAACTAATACGTATTCGACACGCTTATATTTGACAACTAGAATCCTGACTAGAGCTGGGACTGCGTACCAAAAGTACGTCTCTGTTACTCGTACCAAAAGTACGTCTAAAATACCAGTTTTACGAGTATGACCCCCAATAGGCAGTTTACGTATTTGCCGTGCTTAGGCGTCTTACAAATAAGGATTATTTATACAAATATCGACTTATTATTTCGGTAAGGGTCGGAAATATGGTGACGTTTTGAGTGAAGGCTATGAATCTATTGTCATATTTTTGTTATATATTATTACATTATTTTTAGATACAACAGACACCCAGACGACCATCTGTTAACAAAATTTTATTTTACCTAAAGTAACGGTAAGAATGGAGGTACGAGGTGATAAAAGTTTCATATTTGTTTTATTTCAGAAATCAAAGTCCGTACTTTTAAATACTCGACAAGCTAAAAGTAGTCTATTACAAATAACCTGTTCCAAAAACTATTCCGGTACAACGCCCCGCCTCTAGTGTGGATATTGTTCACTGACAGGTGGTGATAATAGCAATTCGACAAGTCACAATATTTCTCACATCAAATGGAAATCAACACGAAACGTCACTTTTAGCATGTCGAATAAGGGCCCTGCTCCGGCACTGGAACATTTATATATCCTTTACATATGTTTGACAGATACCGATTATTTTTAATGTTTTTTTTTGTATGTATGTTACTCGATATTTCCGAGAATCGTGAACCGATTTTCAATTTTTTTTTTAATCTAACGGGTATAACCCCGAGATGGTCCCGTTGGCACCAAGTCGGGGTCTGATGATGGGATCTTGGAGAAATCGAGGGAACTCTTCAAATGTTATAGGTACATGTATGGCGCTTTTGGTAATATTTGAAGTCGGTTTTTTTTTTCACGGTTAACACGCTTATCCGCGACGGCGAGGTCCCATTAGAATTTTCTTAACACATTCGCTACCAACGTATTAATAGCGCTACGCTCGTAGCCGATCCTAGCGTTTTCCCGCTTTGTAGAGGAAAGCGACTGCGAACAGAGAACCCGCCGAGCGGGTTCCCGCTACTCAATGTGATAACACATTGCGTTCCGTTGCGGATTCTACTGTATCTTGTCATGAATTCCTTGTCAACTACATATTTTCTATAAAACCGCTAACCGCCTGGAAGACACATGGCCCCGGCTATTTGTGGCGGCGTGTCTGAAATAACAACGTGTCGTCATCGGCCACGAACGGCTACATCATCGATTGCGTCCTATACAAGGGGAGGAAAACGATATGTAACATGCAAATGAATTTATCTATTTAACTCTAAATGGAGAGATATCCTGTTAGAGTCGCATTGCCATAGACAGTGATCTATATAGAGGTGGGAAGTTGATGGGGGTCTCTATTGTTTACCAAAGTTTTAAAGTCATAATGTATGTCCGCATTTTCGTTAGTCGCGTAACTTTTCAGGATTGCCATAAAACAAACCTACCTTATCTATAGGATAACCTTACGAAAATCCTGAGAAGTTAACGGTCTCAGAATTATGATTTTCAATTATTATGTCAAACAAGGGGTCCGAGTTGATGGCTGAAGAAGGCGGGGATGATATAAATGGATAATGTCAAAATTAAAAATTTTGGTGGGTCCCTTAGTTAGTTATCTTAAGCGTTTTTTGCAAATCGACAACGAGTGCCTGTTGCGTGAAAAATGAGGAAGCGCTACTCTTATCACCCCAGCTCTAACAAGAAACCTAGCAACTCTAGCAAGGTTTTTGTTAACTGTCTCCTTTAGTGTGCACGGAGACCAGGTACCTTTTTACAAAATCAACAATAATGTTTCTTTCACCGGTCTCCCTCATTGAAGTCTGTTTTTTTTCTTAAAAAATATCCTGTATTAAGTATATACCTAATCCTGCTTGCAGTCCTGATGAATATGTTTTGATGTTCCTCGATATTCAACAGATGTCTATATAATAATAATAATAATAAATAATAAATATTATAGGACATTATTACACAAATTGACTAAGTCCCACAGTAAGCTCAGTAAGGCTTGTGTTGAGGGTACTGAGACAACGATATATACATATAATATATAAATATTTATAAATACTTAAATACATAGAAAACACCCATGACTCAGGAACAAATATCCATGCTCATCACACGAATAAATGCCCTTACCAGGATTTGAACCCGGGACCATCGGCTTCATAGGCAGGGTCACTACCCACGAGGCCAGACCGGTCGTCAAATCCGTCGGTCTATATGGTATGTTATTGTTATGTATCTTCTGTAAACGTCGCCAAGGGGGGAAGGGGAGTATTCGGCCATATGAACCCCCCCCCCCCTAATAGCACATCAGCTGGCGACGCTCTTGCCTTAAATTTGGCTACCCACATTTTTTAATACCAACTAAAATCCGCAAGAGAATCGCATATCTGGTGGGCTGGATACGGGCCAGCCCCAACATCATTAAGACAAGATAATGATAGAGGTCAGGCTGGACTCCCCCTATTTGCTACGCTGCAGTCGGCTACATGTGCCGTACTCAGACCTGTTCGTGCCTAATAGATCACACCTTCGTATCGTCCAGGTTTTAAAGAAAAAGTAAGCCAAATCAGCCACAGGTTAATATTCCCTTCATACCTCAAGCATGAATACTATAGAGTCGCAAAATAAGTATTTTCTTCTAGACGGTCCAAAAAGCAATATTTGTCACGTGGCAGTAGCGAAACGGTAGTAGGTAAGTACCTAGGATTTTAGAGATTTTTAGAATCCAAACGCTTCCTTTTGTTCTATTCTGACACTTATATGGTATTCTGGTGGTTGTGTTCAGCAAATATGGTCCGGAAGTGTCATGTCATAACCTTGCAATCCTCCATATGACTATTTTTATGAGACGTGGCACCATCAGATAAACCCAAGGTCACAAGGACAAGGAAAGTCAAAGTAATGTACATGATATTACGGTTATACCATTTGCAATGTCACTGCTTGCCAAAACTCAAAAGTCTAGTCGCTTCAGCATGCAGAAAAACCGACGCATCAAAATTGAAACAGTTGCCCAGTTTACCTATCTTCTGAACCGCCTTTTCTTTCTTATCATTGAACAATAAGTGGATAAACTTTGTACATAAATACTTACACGTACTCCTTGTCTTCATATACAAGTGTTTCCAAACCGTGACATATTCACAATATTCACATATCGTAATTACGCCACGAATTCCTCGATGCGTCGGTGACTCAACGCGCGTGACAGCTGTGCCGACCCAGAATCTTTTTAAGGTGTTGCCTTTAAGATCAATGCTTACAATTATGTACAGTACGCTGCAGATATAACTGACCCCCACTGCGAACAAATTTCTATGCAGAGGGGTCAGTTATTTCTGTAGCTTATTTATTATTATTCGGCTAATGTCGCCCTTCGCAGGTTCGTCCTTTCGATTCTAGGGTAAATAAATATATGTATATGATAGCAAGTGTAAATATACGTTCCTCGTAGTTAATTTTACTTTAGAGTTTTGACCAATACAGTCATTTTCTGCGTAGCAACGACTGCTGTTGTCTTCCAATTCGACGACCGGTTTGGCCTAGTGGGTAGTGACCCTGCCTACGAAGCTGATGGTCCCGGGTTCAAATTCTGGTAAGGGCATTTATTCGTGTGATGAACATGGATATTTGTTCCGGAGTCATGGGCGTTTTCTATGTATTTAAGTGTTTATAAATATTTATATATTATATATATCGTTGTCTAAGTACCCTCAACACAAGCCTTATTGAGCTTACCATGGGACTTAGTCAATTTGTGTAATGTAATAATGTCCTATAATAAAAAAATATAAAAATATTATAATGATAAATGTACCACAAGAAAATAAACACGGTACCTACATACCTTAAAATTTGTGCCTAACTTTGTGATATTATTTGAACAGCTGCTGCTCATTTAATTTCAAACACAACTATTTCAAAATGAATCACAATTTTTTTTTTAAATAATTTATTATGAAATAAATATTCACCACACCAGCTGGTAAAGGCCCTCTTGACTGTTCAAAATAAAGAATTAATCGACATTCATGCCAATATCATTTCTTCCTATTCGCAATTCTACACAGTCTGAATTCCTCACAGTAAGTATTCAACCACATTCGTTATTGTGCACAGTTATTATTTGTGTACAGTAGCGATTCAGCCTTTTCGCAATTCTGCACAATCTGAATTCTACACAACGGCATTTCACCACAGTCGCTACTGTGCACAGTCATTATTTGTGTACATTAGCGATTCAGCCTTTTCGCAATTCTGCACAATCTGAATTCTACACAACTGCATTTCACCACAGTCGCTACTGTGCACAGTCATTATTTGTGCACATTAGCGATTCTCCCTGTTCGCAATCTCGCACAATCTTAATTAGTTTAATATTAATTTTAATTTCACTTAAGGATGCACGCGACTGTCTATCTTTATCACTTTTTGACAGTTTGTAACACCTTGTATATTAAACGTGCGGAAGTGGTAAAATAAAAAGTGGCAAATGATTTTTTTAGGGTAATATGTTATAGGGCAGGAGGTATTTTATTCCATAAAAACCTTGATGTGTGAGGTATTAGGAAGGTTTTTAGGTCAGAAAATAATTTGTAATATGATACCCGTCATAAGCCCGCCGTAGGATTTTTTTAGTATGTAATCTCAATAGCATATATCAAATAGTTCACTTTAAATCGGAATCACTTACTATGACTGTCGGAAAACCACGGAACCCTACAACTAAGCATGGCCCGACATGCTCTTGACCACTTTCTAGTGGTATGGAACCCTTCATGCACGAGTCTGACTTGTACTTGACTATATTTAAACTTTTGAGGTACCATCAAACCCAAAAAATTACAGTTGACTAAATATATCGACTAAAAACGAAAAAATAAACTATTAATGCGATTAAATGATATTGCGTAGAATTAAGATTGTGCGAGATTGCGAACAGGGAGAATCGCTAATGTGCACAAATAATGATTGTGCACAGTAGCGACTGTGGTGAAATGCCGTTGTGTAGAATTCAGATTGTGCAGAATTGCGAAAAGGCTGAATCGCTAATGTGCACAAATAATGACTGTGCACAGTAGCGACTGTGGTGAAATGCCGTTGTGTAGAATTCAGATTGTGCAGAATTGCGAAAAGGCTGAATCGCTACTGTACACAAATAATGACTGTGCACAATAGCGAATGTGGTTAAATACTTACTGTGAGGAATTTAGACTGTGTAGAATTGCGAATAGGAAGAAATGATATTGGCATGAATGTCGATTAATTCAAAAAAATAAACTGTACCCCTAGTGTAAATATTTTCGACAGCGAAACGTGACGTACGCGTTTGCGTTAAGTGTCATTTTGTATGAGATTTTTGACTTTCCAAAACGTCCCGCTTGGCGCGCTGTTCAAAAACCCATACAAAATGAGACTTAACGCAAACGCGTACGTCACGTTTCGCTATCGACTAAATTTACACTAGGGGTACTGATAAGAAAGTTGCATTTCATCCACATGTAGGGCAAAGTAATCGGATGCAAAATTTGAGTTGTTTCCTTATGTTAGCTAGCAGATTTGACTTTTACATAATGAATGATAAATATGTAATGACGTCCATTTGGATTTGATTTTGTTTCATATCTTGCAGCTGATATTTTCTTTTAACCTTCGTGCCTTGAAACCCTCGCAACGCTCAAGATTCCATTTTGCGAACCACTCGCCACGTTTGTGGTTCAATTTTGGGATCGTTCGCTTGCTCGGGTATCAATATTAGCACGAGTGGTTAAACAACAACTTTGCCCCCTTGTATTTAAAACAACTATTTCATTTACTGACGTTCTTATTGTTTGTAGTCTTTGTGCCTTTTTTAGCTGAATTGATGATTTATATTTTTAGAACTTCTGACTATGAGGATATACTTACATACTGAAAAATCTAAAAATACGTACACTCATATGCTGATATCAAATTAGCATAACATTTGAAAATACTTTGAATATAGCTGCATCTAAATCAAAAGGACCCGGGCATAAATATTTAAAAAAAGTAAGGTGTATTCGGTTAATTCCGTCTTCTGCATGTACTACAACGAAAATCATACATAATTGTTACCCGAATACATCTTATATTTAGGGTTGCCACCTTTTTTTTACGGAAAATTAGCATTTTTGTCAAAATATTGATAAAAATATAGTTTTTACTGGGAAAAAAATAGGACACCGATTTGAGGCTAATTGCGGCGTTTAAAAATCCAACGCGCATAAGATGCGATACCCCTTTCTGTTTTTAGGGTTCCGTAGTCAACTAGGAACCCTTATATTAGTTTCGCCATGTCCGTCTGTCTGTCTGTCTGTCCGAGGCTTTGCTCCGTGGTCGTTAGTGCTAGGAAGCTGAAATTTGGCATGGATATATATATATCAATAAAGCCGACAAAGTCGTACAATAAAAACTAAAAAAATAATTTTTTTTAGGGTACCTCCCCTACCCGTAAAGTGGGGGTGAAATTTTTTTTTCGCTTCAACCCTAGAGTGTGAGGTATCGTTGGAAAGGTCTTTCAAAGCTAATAGGGGTTTTTAAGAAACATTTTTTGATTAAGTGAATATATTCGGAGATAATTGCTCCGAAAGAAAAAAAAATGTGTCCGCCCCCCTCTAACTTTTGAACCATAGGTCCAAAAAATATTAAAAAAATCGTGGAAGTAGAGCTTAAGAAAGACATTAAATAAAAACTATAGCAGACATGATCAGTTTAGCTGTTTTTGAGTTATCGCAAAAAGTTTTCCCTTCATAGTAAAAAGACTTACTTTAATTAGGTACTGATTATATAAATTTGCCTATTTGTTTAACTCGGGTGAAAGGTATCGTTTCATCCCTTGGTTAGCAATTTACTATACTTTAAGCTCCAGTTTAGCTTATTGTGACGGAAGAGTACGGAACCCTACACTGAGCGCGGCCCGACATGCTCTTGGCCGGTTTTTTTTTGACATTTGTATACCGCTATCTTTAGTGATGAAAATATAGTATTTTTTGTACTACATGGTTTTTGTATAATATATAGTACAATTGGCAACCCTACTTATAGGCATTATAGGTACAATACAATACAAATCTTCTTTATTGCGCAACCTCAGAATAATTGTAATAAGTAGGTAATACAAATTGTTGTAAGACTTGTAAGTTTGCAAAGTAAATATTGGGACCTTCACCCCAGCGTCCCCAGTGTTTGGCCTTCTCACCTTACACGAGCATTCGACTTCGCGAAAATGTAAATAAGTGTGGTAGATATGTCCCCAACGACCGTCAAAGTCCCAAAATATTCAAGTAAGGAGCATTGGTAGCTTCGAAGCGGGGTCATTTTGATAATAACCAATATTTACTTAAACTAGTACTGTAGTATGTGGTACTACACATTTTATACTTATTAGGCAACATTTACGCTCCTACGCTTCTTAGCAAGACATTTCGCAAATTGCGGGGATCTTTCTCTTTTACTCTCACTAAGACGTAATTTGAGTGACAGAGAAAAAATGGCCGTAATTGATAAACTTCGATTTTCGCGTTTATAGCCCAGTAAGCAAGATGTCTTGCTAAGAAGCGTAGGAGCGTAAATGTTGCCTAATAACCCTAATAAGTATAAAATATGTACTTACTTCCTGGTTTATAGGTAATTTAGCTATTTAATACTATCCCGCTTTCGAAGCTTACGTTTACGCCAATGCACTTAAGGTCATACACCGAAAAAAATATTTTTCTACAATACTACCAGAACGTATAGTAGTTAAAAATATAGTTATACCTACTAAAATCCGGTAGTAATAACAAAAAATGTTGTATCGTGTAAAACTTGTTTTATAAACATCACTGTTTAATTCTAGTTAAATGCAATTTAGTACTGCTTACAATTTCGTGGTATATGTAAAGATGCAAGTGTTGTAAATATTAAACGTTTGTCTCGTTTAATATATGCATCGTAACACTAACTATTGATATGTAAAAATAAAGATACGAGTGTACACGTTACAAGTTATTATGTTATGGCTACTATAATGCATTGTATTCTGAACGAATCAAACAGTTGTGCCAACACCATGGTGTATGCGCGGGTGGCGGGGGAGGGAGAAAGGAATTGCGCAAGTCACGGAACAGCCATTGCCCCAGCGTCTTTCGTTGTGACGGTCGGTTTTTTTATTTACTTAGATCCTGTCCATAATTTAACTGTAAACTAGTACAAGTGTATAGTATAAGTGTGCTTAAAAACTTGTCTGTTTTGTGAGCATGGACGAAGACCTAAGAAACCATCTAATAACGTGGAACCTGGAGGAATATACGGAAATTTTCGAAAGTAAGTAAAAAGCTGATGTTATGGTCGAAATTAATGTTTGTCATCACTCGCCTGTATTCATTGTTAATAAATAATTATGAATGCTTTGTATTCAATTCCGCTGTAAAATAGTTTTAGCCATATACTCGAGGTGTGGTTGTACTTACCTACTTTGTGTTTGATACCTACATAATTATTTCGCGTGACGACATATTTATTGTAACAAAATGGCGTCATTTGATGTCTATGCATTTTATCCATGTCATTTATCGACGAGAGTGATATTATAACTCATGTATTCATAAAACAAGTAGCTTGAGCAGTTCTGTTGCCTTTTCTAACTAGGTTGTTGCACATTAGGGTTGACGCATATATATGACGTATTTACTAAGTCAAATACAAAAACTATGTTTTAAATTAATTATTTATTTGTTCTCAGGTGCAGCCACTACTCTAAAAGTATAACCAAATCCCTCGTGGGGGGCAGTCTTGTTAACCTAGCCTGCTGGACCCTTTAATTCATACTGTTCTTGATATACTTTAAATAATTTGAAGATGCTTTATAATTATCATTATTTAGAAAACCAATAATAAAGCGTTTGATTTTATTTCTCGTATTATTTTACTTTTAAATTGTCTACGATGTGTGCGGTGTACTGGTTATATATTGTTCACGTAACCAGAACCCACTGTGCTGAAGGGACTTCTAAACGGGCCATATTTTGACTGCAATATGTGGCCGGCAACTATTAGTGTCCCTTTCTAACATGTGAGTAAGAGGACACCAATAGTTGCTGGCCACATATTGCAGTCAACATATGGCCCGTTTAGAAGCCCCATTAGCACAGTGCGTTCTGGTAACGTGAACAATATAAAACCAGTACACCGCACAAATCGTTCAGTTACACATACCAAATACCTTGTTATAACAACAGGATAGGAACGTATATGTTACTGTATTATTTGGTACCCATTAACAGACCGGCTAATTGGGTTTACTAAAAGTCTTATACCCACTACTAGGGTGCATGGGTATACATTACATTTCTGCACTTTATGAATTACTATACGCTTCATAGAGTTAACAAATTTAATTTAACCAGAATGGTCTGGTTATGTTTACAAAGTGTCCTGTCGTCACATATACAACAAGACAATATAGTACAGCTAACCAGATTCTGGTTACCAGTACCAGGTTTTTTTTTCAGTGTACACACAATATACAACACACACACACACACTATACACAGAACAAACAAAATTAATATACACAGAATATACAATAATTTAGAACGGTAACTGTAAATGTGTTGATTTATAAAGAAATTCGTGCATTCCAGTGAAAAGAATCCTTATTGGGAAAATACTGGCTGACTAATTTAGGTAGCTTAGTGATTTCAGTGAATAAGAATCCGTATCCGTTGGAGTAAACACATGTATCTGGTAGACATAGGGTAAAGGCACCAGTAGTCAGCCTTATAACGCATTTTTAAAGTTTGTACTCTCGACGTTTCCACAGGATTAGTCGGATAAATAAACGCATGACATGGTTAGATCAAGTGTTTATTATAGTTTTGAAATAAAGTATGTCAAAAAATAACAATCCTCTTTATAATATCTATAATTAAGATTAAACAAAAAATGGCACTTTTCTCCAGTAGTCAGCCTCTAAAATCCAGTAAGCAGCCTTTGTGTACCCAGTACTCAGCCTTTATAAACTATTAATAACAATGAAATAAAAAAAACACTATTATATGTACATATTAAAGTTAACGATATTATAATATTTATCATTCCTAGGTAGGAAGCTAGAGTATAGGTAGGTCTAGGTAGGTACCTATACTCTTATAAGTACAATTCTTATGCCACGAAATTTGTAGGCCATAGGTGCTTAAAATTATTCTTGCAAACAAATAAACACTGTATTTATCTTCTTATTTTTTTTTAATAAATCTGTTTATTGAATATAATTCATTATTTTTAAAATCGGTTTAAATGCTGGTGAAACCCGTGCAGGGGTCCGTTAGATATTGGAATATTACTCAACAAAAGTATGTATACACTTTTGTACCTTATTTAAATGAGTTAAAGTTCATAATATTTGGCAGCGACGTACCAAGGAAGATAATGGCTGAGTACTGGATCTGTGAAACCCAGTGGTCAGCCGCATTAAAACGTTATTTCAAATGCGGCTGACTACTGGGTTTTACTTTAAATTGACTGAGACATGCCTAACTAAATTTGAAAATGTAAATGTAAGGGTCCTAACGGTCGCATTGGATCGAAAATAAAAAAAATAACTAATAACCCGAAAGTCAGCCGCGGGAGGCTGGGCACTGGATTTTTTGTAAAAAAGTGGTATCCAGTGGTCAACCTCCTCAATTTATAAGTTAAATATTAATATTTCTATTTAAATATAACGCAATTTAATAGATAAACTAACCAATAAACCCATCATTAACAAAAAACAGTAACTTTTTATATTAAAACATATTTTTTCTCACGCGTTAAAAGAACACCACGTGCAGTAAAAAATATGGCGGACATGACACTCCAGCTCTCGTCAACAAACATCACCTTTATGAACGAGTACCTATATTTCCTCTCCCCGATACCTCACCGCACCTGCCGCGTTACGTATTAACGAATAAGGAATCGGAGCTCCTATTTGACTACACGCGATTTGTTTAATCGAATATACCAGATATTTATGACCAATAAACGACTTAAAAGGCTGACTACTGGTCCCTGGCTCCACTGGTGCTGTTACCCTATTATGTATGAAATTAAATAAAACAACTTTAAATCATCCTAAATTATATAATTTAGAGTCCGTTTTACGGAATACCCGAATACAACTTCCATATAAGAATGCGTTTATTGGGCGCGTACCATCCTTAATAAAAATAATAAAATGAAAACCGGCCAAGAGCATGTCGGGCCACGCTCAGTGTAGGGTTCCGTAGTTACTCTTCTGTCACAATAAGCTAAACTGGAGCTTAAAGTATAGTTAATTGTTAACCAAGGGATGAAACGGTACCTTTCACCTGAGTTAAACAAATAGGCAAATTTGCATAATCAGTACCTAATTAAAATAAGTCTTTTTACTATGAAGGGAAAACTTTTTACGATAACTCAAAAACAGCTAAACAGATCATGTCCGCTATAGTTTTCATTTAATGTCTTTCTTAAGCTCTACTTCCACGATTTTTTTCATATTTTTTGGACCTATGGTTCAAAAGTTAGAGGGGGGGGGACACATTTTATTTTTCTTTCGGAGCGATTATCTCCGAATATATTCACTTTATCAAAAAATGTTTCTTGAAAACCCCTATTAGTTTTGAAAGACCTTTCTAACGATACCCCACACTCTAGGGTTGAAGCGAAAAAAAAATTTCACCCCCACTTTACGTGTAGGGGAGGTACCCTAAAAAAAATTAAATTTTTAGATTTTATTGTACGACTTTGTCGGCTTTATTGATTTATATATCCATGCCAAATTTCAGCTTTCTAGCACTAACGACCACGGAGCAAAGCCTCGGACAGACAGACAGACAGACAGACAGACAGACAGACAGACAGACAGACGGACATGGCGAAACTATAAGGGTTCCGTTTTATGCCATTTGGCTACGGAACCCTAAAAATGATTAATTCTCAGTAAATATACCATCATAAAGCACGTCACACACCGCGAAACCTTTTGTTATGATCAGCTGTTGGATGATTCAGTTTTCCTCTCACTAGCAAGCTGTAAATAGAGCTGTGGCCGCTTATCGAACGTGTCGAAAGCCAAGGTGGTACCAATTCTTCTGAATTGGGTCAAGTGGTGGTATAAAATGTACATTCTCGGACTTTAAGAGGCAAAAGGAGTGGTCACTATTCTCCATACAAACGTACTCGACTCGTTCCTCCGTGGTTTTTTTAACACAGATTATTATTTTTAATGTCTGTGTCTCACTGTTTTGCCTTTTTTGATATTTTTGTTTCTTAAGGCGCTAGTGCCCTTAAATATTCGCAAAAACGGCCTAATTTACTAGGCCGCAAAGAGAAGCATGGTATTCAAAACTGACATCAATTAACCTAAAAATCAAAACAGCTCGACACAAATAATTTCATTATCATTTAGATCTCATCGTTAAGTTTTAGAGGAGAAAACAAAACAGACGAGTACGAAACATCGTTTTTGTAAGAATTTTACGCAGGATTTTTTTAACTAACCTAGCGTTGTCCTTATATACTGGAGAGACGGATACTTTCACCTAAAATATTTAAATCTCAGCATTCTCAGCTCAAGCTCTACTCAGCTCAAGCTTAACTCAGCTGAAGCTCAACTCAGCTCAACTCAGCTCAAGCTCAACTCGGCTCAAGCTCAACTCAGCTCAAACTAGGGTTCAACCTAATTTGGTCAATACTAACGGTATGAAATGTCCAATGTAAAGTAAATCCTATATAGGTCAACAATTAAAGTTCGTGACTGTACGCTGACAGGCGCGGATCCAGCCCTCAAAAAAGGTTGTGGTCACAGCACAGCCACCCGAAAATCGGCCAAGTGCGAGTCGGAGTCCGAACTCGTTCATGAATAATCATGACTCTCTACCGATTTCAATAGACTGAAAGTGTGACGTCACAAGGCTATTAGGGGGCTATCTTAGCAATTTTTCGCAGATACCCGATTCTCAGACAACGTTTCGCAAGTCAACGTTTCATAGAGGGATTTATTCGTAGATCTAACTTTTAGTCGACATTTGCTAGTCTTGGTTCACATACCGTTCAATTCGCTTTTGTGTTAATTAGCAGAACACTGGCAGATCAATTATTGTATGAATTTCGTTTGGCAGAGTAATCTTTTCGTTTAATGAACTACTCGTATTAGTAGAGTAACTTTTTTTAAATATTTTATACATTTTTTAAATATTTATTTGAGTAGTCTAGTCGACACAAGTTCAAAATGGTTAAAAATAGAAATAAAAATACTTGAAAAATACCTCATTGGAATTGAAACAATGTCTAGAAAAAAGGTATTCGAATTCGAATCGTTTATTAGCACAAAAAATAGCAAAAGTTATTTTTTTTTTTTAATTTATTTAGAAACCAAACAGTCGTATAAACATATCAACAATGCAATACAAACGATGTACCACAACAAAAGGAAAATACAACAAAAAGACCTGGAGGTTCATAAATTATAAATTATGTTAACTGATATAAATATAGTTATATAGCTACTTAATGCAAATTTTTGAATCTGATAGAAAAAATAACTGATATCTGTACTTATATATTAAAACAACTTACTTTTAACTATATCTTTTAGACTAGCCAACGAATTTTGAAAACAATCTACTTCGAATAGATTTTGATTATAGTAACTAGGAACTCGTCTGAAAAAGGTATGCCTAAGTTATAAAAAATATGGTATTTTGTTTTTTGTCAATATCTCATAAACTATTAACATTTAACAAATGAAAACAAAAGATTCCTATAGTATTTTTCAAACAGGAAGGGTATGCGGATAGATTCTCATTCTCGCAAAATTGTATGTCATCTCAATACAATTTTGCGAGATGTGAAGCTTTTAGGATATAAATTGTATGGAGATGATATCTATCAGCGTACCCTTCCCGTTTGAAAAATACTATAAAGAACAGAAAATTTTACAATAAAAAATCCAACTCTAGGTACTCTAAACTCTATTCGTTATAGTTTTAATTTAACGTTAAAAATAGCCCTCCGCGCCTCATTTTTGGGGTGCGCGCGCGGCGTGAAAAAGCGAGTAAGTACGTAACATTAAATATTATTTTAAAGGTAGATTTTTCAACAAGATAGACAATTATTAATTAACACTTTTTTTTCGAACTTTCGTCTTCATTGTAAAGTTTAAAAAATGTTATAATAATTGGCGTAAAAATATTTCGCTTCGTGGAGCCCATCTTATTTATACACCAAGATCACGTCACAAAAAATTTAATAAAATTAATATTTTGTGTAAAATTTCAGAATAGTAGTGAAAAATGACAAAAAATTAAAAATCAGGGTAAAATTGTTAAATATAAAACAATATTATAACCAAAGTATTGTTTTTTTTTTATAGCGTGATATTGCTTAGTATGTATATAAGAAGAGCACCGATAACCGAAATATTTTTACGCCAATTATTTGAACATTTTTTTGTTTACATTTACGATAATGACGTAAGAACGAGATTTTTTATTAAATTAATTATTCCCTAACTTAGGGCTATTTTCAGCGGTAAATGAAACTACAATGCATAGAGTTATAGTACTTGGGATTTTTTTTTTGGAAATTTCCACTTCTTTAGGAATATTTTATTTTCATTTCTTAAATGTATTATAGTTTATGTGATTCGGTTCAAATATATTTATTTTTATCTTTTGCAATTGTTTATGTGCTAATGATAAATATACGCTTCGAATACATTTTTCTAGACATTACTTATTCCGAATCTAATCAGCTACCACATGTATTTTTAGGAGCAGTATCAAAATTTTTCAACTTGCTGACTACACTAAAGTTATTTTCGAATAAAGTGACAATTTAATTAAATTTTAACTGACAGTTAAATTAGTAATTTAGCAATTGCGGTAGGTACTTACAACATTCGGATCGGCAATATATCGAAAACAATTTATTGCAGTCTATGGAGCACTTTTTATACATACGCTACGCTAACTACGCTAAAAAAACTCCTACAGCTGTAAATTAAAAGCTGGCAATATTTTTAAATATTGTACTAATATTTGTGAATGTTGAAGATTTCTAAGACTTCATAAGCTAAAAATAATTGCCCTTGTTAGTAAATAATCTTTCTTAATTTTTTACAAATAATTAGGACTGTGTGTGGTGGCGAGAATTTCTAACCGATGATCTGTTTTCGACTTGGGTAAGCGTGACAGTTATCAAACTATCAATTTACGAAAAGTAAATCCGTGTATCAATGTTATGCCAACCAACTAACTACTCTGTGTAATGAAATTTTTACAAAGATTCCTCTGCCATAGCATCTGCGAAACAAAAATCGGCATAATTTTACTCGAGGAATCATTAGGGCACCCTATTAGGGTTGTGGGCATGCCCATCGTGCCCACAACGGTGGATCCGCCCTTGTACGCTGAAGTAGTAGTGTAGTTATCAATTATTTTCCTTGAAGTTAATACAACAATAAAATGATTTGTAGGAAAACCTCAGGTTTTTTCAGGCTGGTTTGTGCTATATTCTACAAAACAGATAATATTAATTAAACGGGAATAGTTATTTGTTTCACAAGGGGGCAAAGTTTTTGTTTGACTGCCCGTAGTTAATTGATACCCGAGTAAGCGAAAGATTCGAAAATTGGAATCTTGACCGTTGCGAGGGTTTCAAGGCACGAGGGTTAAACAGATTTTGCCACCGAATGAAACAACATTTTTCACCACATCAAACCAAATCGATCTTATTCATAAAAGTTAAATACTTAGGACAAACATTGGTTCCGATAATATAAATTACTTTAATTCAACAAACCATACCATTGTATTTTTCTGTAGGTAATCTAAGCAATTGATTTTTTTTTTGTTAAATGGATTTGCGCTGAGAAGAAATAATTGCCATTGCATTTGAAAGCACTGGCTGGCAAATTTCAGAGATATCGAGATTGTATAAATTTCCATCGTAATCAAAGAGAGAGCTTTCTGCAGATCCCAATTGCCAACTTAATCACAATTCGGAAGGCTTTTCTTCACACTTATTCTCGGAGCGGGGAAGAGCCATCTCCTTACGCGGCCGTAAGGCGACACCATCAAGCGCGCGGAGCCAACTCGCCAGTCGCACCACAGCTCGCGTCGACTCGACATGTAAGTAACCGTGCCATAGTGTCCGTGAAAAAAGTGTTTTTTTTTTTTAATTAACGTTTTGGTGGTAAGTAGGTAGTGCAGTGATTCAGGAATTAATAGGATTAAAAAAAATGGTTTTGATTTTTGGACGAGCGATTGTTATGAAAACCTTAAAAGTTATGCGAAATTAGGGCCGGTGTCGATTTTATTATTGCACTAATTGCTTGACATTTAATAAGTATTTAACTTATTAATTTATTTAATATCTATCTATGTATGTATCAACTTATAACCGGTATTTCAGTAATTAGACCGGGAAAGCGGCCAGAAGTTTTGTAATCGCTCGTTCTATTTTTGAATACCGCGGTGCTTGGTTACATTTCGGGCGGCCAATAGAAAACGTCTATGCCGAAGTTTTGCCGCGCTTTTGGCAGCCGGCCAGAACGTCGGCCAATGGCGAGCCAGCGAAGCGGGGGCGCCAGACGCATGCGCGGAGCGGTAGATAAACTTTTTTTCAGCCGAGTTAATTTTAGATGGCAGTAAATCAGGATATCGAGTGGAAATCTTATGAACGAAATATTCTGGATACCTTTAAATCAAATGTACGGGGAAAATATGTATTTAGGTATATCTTAAACGCTTAATTTTCTAGAAATATGTGTATGCTCAATTGAGTAAACAAAACCTAGAACACATAATCCAAAATTATAGTTTTAAGTTGTATGCACTATCGTTATGAATAAATAAATCTATTCTACATTTTAAATAATAATTACTACATTGAAAGTTTAAATGTTTTATAATTTTCGAAGACGACCGGTATCGATCGATATTAGGTACCTATCGATTTTTTTATACATAATTTTTTACGACAACGAACCTAAAGATTTTGACATGAATACATTCTGCCTTGACATAATACTCAACAGGTACGATCACCTTCCCAATTTGGTCAGCACGTTTCATTAAGCCGTAATAAGTCGCGATAAAATCAATGCCCGTTATGGATAACCGTAATGGTGTATTATATACCACTACGTCAATGCCAATAAACAAGCGAAGCGCAAGAAACTTTAGGGATGTCACATATGCGTCCAGCCTTTGAAGATTTTGTGTTGCACACTGTCCCAATAATTGGCACCTTTGAGACGAAAGGGGACGGCATCTTCTCCATATAAGCGAAGTCTCTATATCTTCTTCTCTGGATATTGTCATTATGGAAAATATTTTTACATAATTTGATGTATCCACAGAGGAAAATGAGGACTACGTTTGTATGAAAAGGCGAAATCGCGCGGGTTCTCCACCTTCCTCTTAATCTTAATCCCAAGATTGTCTAGTAAGAAAAATTACAAACGGGCTGTCAACTATTGGCATTAGGCTGTCAAACTCAAACAAATATAACACTTGTTTTTGATGAACTCGAATCTGTAGTCTCTCGAGAAAACTTAATTATTGTAATTGTTTCAATGTAAAACACTTGAAATACCGGAAAATATTTACCCTTGAGGACCGAAGCTAAAGTTAATCGAGGTTGCAATTGCGTCTCGACGCTTTCCTCAATATTAAAATTTATTACATTCTTTGATTGAAATTGAAATACACCTGACCTTAATTTTTCAGATTAAAAGAAACTTCAATGTAATAAATTACTGCCTGTAAAAGGCTATTAATTACGCGTTTATTGCTAAGATTAATTGCATTACAGATTAAATTTTAATAACCCACTCACTATAGGTACGTAGGTATCACCTGTATTATAAATGTGAAAAGTTGTCAAATATTGTTAAAATATTTACAGCGAAATAAACATAAAAATATAGAGTCCCACCAGACAGTGTACTATTTCATAAAATATTTCATAGCCCGTGTCGGATTCATCTTCCGAAGCGAAATTACCATTTACCAACAACGCATTTGGATTTGGACGCACCATTGACCTTAAATCTTGCAGCAGTCCTTAGCTCGAACCAATCAATCTTTTTAATTAGAGCAGAATTTCTAATCGTCCATAACTAAACACAAATAGATATTTGTTAGCTGATAAGTAGCCATTCACTAGGTACTTCTTGGATGGTTGCCAATTGGTGCAGCGTCTTGCGTCAGCACTCCTCAGCAGTCGGCACGAAACAATGAACACATTTAAAGAAAATTTGCATATAATACATAGTAATTTAATTTATTAAATGAATATACATGTATGTATTGCCATTGCCACCGGTCTTTGAAGAAATTTTAATGCCAAATTGTTTAAACTTCACAATCTCAGAAATACAAATGAAATATCAAAAATACTCAATTTTTTTACCTACAATACCTACTTGAAAATTGAAACAAAAATTCAAATCATAGAGAGCGCACTTCACTCTGTCAATAACCTTTTTTATTCTAGAAAGTTTCCAGATTAGTATTTTTATACAATTTTGGTGTTTGACGATCCTTTTGCGAAATTCTTATTATTAAGTTTGACATATCTATAGTAATTCAATGTTTTTTAAGAACAATAATAACTGCATCAATAAATTGCTCTGATATTTAGATTAAGATGATATTTGTAAAATTTGGCAATTTAAAAGTGCTTGTTGCTAAGCCTATTTGAATAAAGAATATATTGATTTTGACTTTAACGCCTAGGTTCTTAGCTACTCTAGCGCTACTCTGGAGAGTTTTGGAACTATTATTTATAGCTGACAGCTGGACACTAGCAACAGTTCTGCCTATGGAGATTTCGTTCCTTACCTCTTACCTTCCATAACTATAATAATAGAATCTTTATCAACATCTTGTGAGTATAACGATAAACATTAACCCCCTTATTCATAAACGTGTACTAAAGTTACGATGCCGCTGATCATCGTTTGTCCCTTTCCATCATACCAATGCATCGGAAAGGGACAAACAATGATCAGCGGCATCGTAACTTTAGTACGCGTTTATAAATAAGGGGGTAAACGTATGCAGATAAACAGACATAATCATAATGCACGCAAGGAATGCAGAAGATGCAATCGTCACGGCATACGGACGTGCTTTTTACTGGACTCGGATAATAATATTTCTTAAACGCGATGGCTATACGATAACGTCGATAACAGTGGTTCTCAATCTTTTATTCACATATTACAATACAATATCTTTATTTCAGAGTATCAGGACCCCATTGATGTATTACATACTTAAGCCTAGTTTATACAAAATGTCACAATAAAAAATAAATATTTATCCTAAATACTAAAATTACACTTAATCTAATAAATACGCTACCCCTTTGACTTGTAGAGCCCAGAAACGGAATATAGGGCAGTCATATTCGTTCGCAATGACTTTTAGAATGCTGTAGTTTTTGTTAGAGTTTACGCTTGACGCTTAAATTGTCAAGATTTTTTATAAGCAGGGGCATAGAACAAATTATCGTCACAGAATAAGTAATAGTATTATCATAGTATCGTGCCTAAAGTCCTGTAAGAACAGAAGAAATAAAAATAAATAGTATAGGACATTATTACACAAATTGACTAAAGTCCCACAGTAAGCTCAATAAGGCTTGTGTTGAGGGTACTTAGACAACGATTTATATAATATATAAATATTTATAAATACTTAAATACATAGAAAACACCCATGACTCAGGAACAAATATCCATGCTCATCACACGAATAAATGCCCTTACCAGGATTTGAACCCGGGACCATCAGCTTAGTAGGCAGGGTCACTACCCACTAGGCCAAACCGGTTGTCGAAGACAGGTCTGTTAGATTTACTTGCTATCTCTCTTTTTTTCTGTATTGTATCCTCGTGGATGAGGGACGTGACGCCTGTGGACACTCTTCACCAGTATTCTCCAAGTAGCTTTATCTTGGGACCGGTGTATGCTAGACTGTAATGTAGTTTTTGTCTCTGAAGTTATTTTATTTGCCCGATGCGTGATTAACTGATTATACATCCATCCCTACGCTTCCGGTCCTGTTCTGCTCAGATGGCCGAAGAAACTATGTACGCGTTGGTTGAATTGTGGAGAGCCTCATTTTAATGTTGAGTTTGTCCAGAAAACAAAAACAATACTCTTGCTATCTTCCTCCATCAAACCCGTTGAAAGAGTTAACATATGATTTGGTGGATTCGAAGGAAGAGGTCGAGTATAAATAAAAATTAGGTTAAAAAATGTTGATTACTCGTATTACCTGCCTGAATCATTTTAGGTATTTCCTCTGGAGGAACCAGTGTAATTTCTTGTCTATACTTGGCATTGTAAGAACCGTTTGAAAACCATTGCGGAAACCGGTCCGGCGTTAGTCCCGTGATTTAAAGCTTATGACATTCCTTCTCAACTTCTCAGTTCTCACCAATGTTTACTATTATGTATGTACAATAAGCTGCAGAATTATGTGACCCCCCCTTCCCCTGCAAACAGATATGCGGGGGTCACTTAACTCTGCAGCTTATTGTACAATTAAGCTCCTGCCAGACACTTCGCGAAAAAAAACTTTCTTTCCCTTTTTTACCCAATTTGGAGTTACATTTCAAAAATTCTTTTTTTATGATATTTACATAATTTGAGGAATATCAAAGATCTTCTTTTGAAGAGTTAGTAGTATTAGTATCTCAGTAACGGAATTATTGTACCTTTATTTTTATATCCCGAAAAGGATATTTCGATAGCCTACATTTTATAACATTGGTAAATAACGGAATAATTGACTAGTAAATTAAATTATCAGAGTTTAGTTGACACCTGTTAAGTAAACTTCTAATTTCTAATGAGGCATTTGAGCGCAATTTAGTGATTTCAAAAATTCCGATTTTTGTGATATCAAAAGGTCAGATTTCAAAAACAAAGCTTAAAATCTTCTTACTTTACCGTTCGAAGGTACCAATAAAAAATTTATCAGTTTAAAATATTTGCTCATATTCCATTTACACGCTGTATAACGGTAAAAGTTATTCTGAATATGTTGGTATTTACATGTTATTCGATTTGTTGTGACCTAAACATAAACTAAACCTGCGTTCATATGTCAGCTAAATACTATAATGAATTAATGGTTGATTGTTCGATTGTCCCAATTTGTCCAACCGATTTGTCGTTTTACAAGTTACAAGGCACAAAATTGGTATAAAAGCACGATTATGGGGTTGCCCGGTTTGGTTGCAGGTTTTACCTGTCAATTGTTTTCTGTGACCGATGCTAGAGTTTTAAGTAGACCTAAATCATAGAGGTATAATAAGTATATAGATGAAATGGAAGACCCGGCAGATGACCGAACGAGATGCTCTTATGGAACATTCAGCAGGAGTAGCAGAGAAAGCGCTATGATTGTTTGTCCTTGTCACAGTTTCATTTTTTTATTTCCCACCGTAAATTTTAGTATGGCTTATGGTGGGTAACAAATAACCCGACCAAATTACGTAGGTTGTTTTTGGTATGTTGTCAGGAATGTTAAAACGTGTTTTTAATTTGACGCATTGCTTATGTTCTGTTCCTTACTGGCGCACGCATATAGCACATTTGATATTTTGGAATGGTGACGGAATAATTTTGCACGAATTGCTTTAATTATCAGTATAAAAGTACTATCATTTAAACATGACAATTTATGTTACATTAAAAATTTAACACTTCAGAACTACCTATTACAATTATTTTTTTAATTTGAAATGCATAACGCTAATATTCAAGTCGCGCCGGCGATCTACTGGCTTCAATGACATTGTAACAGTTTTTCGATCAGGTCGCGTGTCCGTCTTACGAATTTTCAATCTGACGAATCTGTCGGTCACGTAATCTGTCGCGAGTTTAACATTTTTTCCCCATCACAAAAAGTGCACAGCGCCGCTAAAGAAGTTTTCACTTCAAAACATAATTATAAATAATGAATCATTGATAAAACATTGGTTATTGGAATGTATGAAGAAATCAGCCCGCTGCCGCTACCTCCGAGCTCCGAGTGGTGACCAATGTGACCATCCTGTTTTCTTTTTGTAGTTGACTCACGGTTCAAATTGCTTTCTCGTGAATCATCTCCGTTCACTGCATATTTAGCGGAAAAATTTAATTGTTCAGGTATTTTATGTTCTCATAATGCCGAAGGACTTATTCATAAAAGTGACGTTTTAATTCAAAGTGTTACAATTCTTCTCTTAAAAGCCTGTTGGGACAGTGGAGTTGGCCGGTCTAAGTATTTAACAGATGGCGCCACGCGCCAGCATTAGATTTACGTGTTTCGTCTTACGAATAGTGTCAAACTGGATGCTAGTCCTTTCAGCCAAATCTCTTAGAACTAAACTAGAGACAGGTAAAAAGTATAATCCTATACTGGTTGCCATCTATACAAACCTTTGACACTTTTGACAGGTACCAACCCCATTGAACCTACCTTATGGACAACAGTAAATTAAATACCTAATGGAATAATAACATTATTTAACTAAGATTAAGATAAGTAACGAGGTAAGAGTCCGCAGCAGGCTCGGTTCTCCATACAAACGTAGTTACGCTCTCATTTCAAAACGACTAGCTAGATTGCTCTGAAACTTGGTACTTACAATAGACAATAGGGTAAGGTATAATTAGTTTATGAACGTTCAGATATCGTAGTTTAAAAAATACAGCGAATTTAAAATTTTCATAGGTAACAGTCAGCATCAAAACTAGCGGATCAAACAAGGTTTCAAAAGTATCTACCATTCTGAAACAGCTTAACAAAATGTGGTGGTTTTGAATGTAAATTTTAGAGATTTATCTATATTTGGAAAAGTTATCCGGAATATCAGATACTTTTCGCGCGTTGTTTCATCCGCTACTAGTCATGCTGACTGTACAAAAGTCGTTTTTGCTCTGTTTCGTTTGTTTTATAAGGTGGAGCTATATAAAGTTTAAATAAACTAATTTTAGCCCCAGGTATACCTCATGTCATTATATGTGCAAAGTTTCGTTACAATCCAACACGTAGTTTTAAAATGAGAACGTAACTGTTTATATAGGAAAGTGAAATTCCGCCGAGCTTGCCGGGGACTCTTAAGCCAAACCTCATGGAACAAAACTAGAGACAGGTAAAACCTATGCTAGTTACCATCTAGGTATACGAAATTACAAATCATTGACAGTTGCTAACCTACCTTAGGGACAAATAAATAAATAAATTCTTGGTTGAAAATATTTTATTTACAATAACAATATACATAATGGATATATACAGATGATTACTATAATTAGCTTATGTCTAAAATAGGCCCTTGAGGCATCGTACCAAGGACGCTGGCGGCCTCGTTGTATCGCAATACTGATACGTTGTGCGAGGAAGCCGCCAGCTCTTCGGTCACCAGTTACGTTAACAAGACGTTTCGCGATTTCTCTAAAAGAAAAGGTTAAAGGTTTTAGGTTAAGATAAGTATAACAAGGTTATACTTATCTTAACCTTATAACAAGGTTAACGACTAATATTTCACTTTCTTACTGAGAAAACTGCAGTGGGTGCACGGTGGGCCGCTACCCCTTTATTGGTTTCATTTGTTACGGATGACCTTGCTCTCTCAACCGACTTTATAACATAACAAATTAAAACTTATTAACCCAATCAAAATCATTTCAAAATATAATCTTATTAATCTTGCGACCAGATTTCAAATAAAAAAAAAAATCGGCTGTTTAAAAACAATAGAATGTGGTTAGAAGCAATCATCGTGTTACCTACCGTTCTAGTGCTATGAAAGAATTAGATGCCATTCCAGTCCTTGCATTTACAAGCCATTTATACCAAGATTTTAATAGCCAGTATAAATTGATCCCTAGGCTTATAGCATTTCAAGCAAGTTTATACCACGAGGGCTGGCAAATTGGAGCTCAACGAGGGTGCGGAGTGTTAGGGCCGGCAACGCGCATGTAACTCCTCTGGATTTGCAGGCGTACATAAGCTACGGAGACTGTACCAACAGGCGGGCCGTATGCTTATTTGCCACCGACGTTGTATAAAAAAATCCTTACAATAGGGGATATTACGCAAAACTCTGCGTAGGGGGCACCACTACCACATACTGAAGGCCTCCCGCAAAACACGCAAATAAAAAAAAGTTATCTGCCTCTCATGCATATTCGAGCGTTAGAGAGGCAGATAACTAAATTTCACGTTCCGCGGTAGGCCTCTGTAAACAAACCTCAAGTTACTCTAAGTTATGGTTTCATAAATATAAAATAAAAGTAAAAGCTTACAATATGTGCTAGTGCTGCTCTCTGGCGGCAAAACATTGCAGTAATACCCCCTATTAGACAATCGAAATAAACAAAGGTACAGATATCAAACGCGCTCGCTAAAATTACAGAATAACTTACGCATTACGCACCTGTAATAAAATGTTAAATCCAGTATATTTTACGATTTTCGAATGTTATTGTACCTATTAAGCAGGGTAGATACTTATTGGAGATACATGCTAAAAAGTACGCTTAATACCTACCTCTCTATCGCTTAAGAATGACTTATGTTAGTCAAAAGGTCAAAGGTCAGTCAAGTGTAAAAATATAGGTGTACGCATCTTACTCAAAAATATGTCCCATAGCATCTTATTCCAGTGTAATAAGAGCGTAGTACCATATTTATGAGACGATTCTCTCGATACATATTTTTGCAGCTGACTGGTCAACCCCACATTGGCTTTGGTTGTGAAGCTCGGTAGCTTGTCAATAGCCTAGGTGTTTAACCTCTGCCGACAATCGTAGCAAAAACTTAATCGTTTGTTAAGTTTGTTCTCATAGTTTGCATTGGATTCTTACGGTGGAATTTTAATTGAGTGCAATCTTAAATGAAGTTTTGGAAAAACATTAATTTAAGTGTTGTTGTAGATATAGGGTAAAGGCACCAGTAGTCAGCCTTTTTACGAAATTTCTATGTTCAAGATCGTCTCATTTGCCCACTAATTGACCAATAAGAATTGTTAATGTTTTTTTTCTTCACTCATTTAATAAAGTATACTTTTTATAAAGAATAAAACGTTTTTTTAATTTAGCTTTTGGAAATATTTCATTAAATATTATGAAAGGGCCTTTTTGCCAGTAATCAGCCCCCTGTATACCAATAGACAGCCTTTAAGTACCCAGTGTCCAGCCATCCCATTTTAACGGCTGACTATCGGGTTCTCAGTTCCGTGATCCCAGTGTCTAGTAGTCAGCCACAGGTTGACTACTGGGTATTTGATGTATTTCAATCAAATAAAGTCATAATAATGTAAATATTTAAAGGTGCTTGATTAAACGACTGACATTACATTTGAAAATTAAAAATGTCTTGAAACCTATGGTCAGCCTCCCTCGGCTGACTTCTGGGTTTACGACCTTTTTAAAATTACTGCCTCAAACCCAGTAGTCGGCCAGGGGAGGCTGAGGCTGAGGGGATTGGATTTTGTACAAAAAAGTAGTTCCCATTAGGCAGCCCCCTTCAAAATGTTACTTTAATATGGATTTATATTTATTTTTTACGTTTTCCAGATAGATTAAGTATTAATTATGTGAAACAGTGCACATTCTTTTAACAAAATATCACGATTCGGCTGCTAACGTCTGATCAAAATATCATGTGACGCTCCAAAAAAAATGGCGCATATCACATATCCCTTCATATCCGAAAACATCACTTCTTTTAAGTAGTGTTGTGGTTTATGATAGACAATTATTTTAAGAATTAAGTTATTTTTCAATTCATAGTTTATCAATCTATAATATTACCTACTTTTGGCATGAAAATCTGTAAAACTTTGATAATTACAACCAAAAATAAGCAAAAAAGGCTGACCACTGGTGCATGGCTGAGCACTGGTGCCTTTACCCTAGCTTCGCCAACCATCTGACAGTTTTATAATTTTAAAGAATATTTTTCTTACAATCATTTAACTAATATAAAATGTACATATTATCTTCAAAATAGGTATACTACCCTCGGCTTGAATACTCAAATGTTAAAATAAACATTTTCAACATTATCAACGGTTACATTTTCGACGACCGGTTTGGCCTAGTGGGTAGTGACCCTGCCTACGAAGCTGATGGTCCCGGGTTCAAATCCTGGTAAGGGCATTTGTTCGTGTGATGAGCATGGATATTTGTTCCTGAGTCATGGGTGTTTTCTATGTATTTAAGTATTTATACATATTTATATATTATATATATCGTTGTCTAAGTACCCTCAACACAAGCCTTATTGAGCTTACTGTGGGACTTAGTCAATTTGTGTAATAATGTCCTATAAATATTTATTTAAATATTTATTTATTTTTGGGCTACTTTGAAAAAAAAATATATATATATACGCCTCCACCTCTCTGTCCAAACCTCAGATCGCTAGGCCACGAATACCGAAATTCGCATGTTGCTGGCATCTTTCTCTGTCACTATAATTACGTCTAAATTGGAGTAAAAGAGTAATTGTTCGCGGTAGGTCCCCAGCAACGACCGCCGACCCTACTCAACCGAACAAGCGTGAGTTATGGTTTGCAACGGCTCGGTCAAGTTTCAAGATCAACGCACCCGAGCTAAAAATAACCCGCCATTTTAAAATTATTTTACATTTCTTAACTGAGAGTTTGAAAGTAAGGAGTAGGTAGGTAGGTAGGAAAAGGAATCGTTGTTCTTAGCGGTAAATACGGACCGTAAATTAAATGGTCAGCTTTATATTTTTTTACTTATGCTTACAGTGTTACACCGCGAGTAGGTATTTAATTTTTTTTTTATACTACGTCGGTGGCAAACAAGCATACGGCCTGCCTGATGGTAAGCAATCTCCGTAGCCTATGTACACCTGCAACTCCAGAGGAGTTACATGCGCGTTGCCGACCCTAACCCCACCCCCCTCGTTGAGCTCTGGCAATCTTACTCACCGGCAGGAACACAACACTATGAGTAGGGTCAAGTGTTATTTGGCTGCGGTTTTCTGTAAGGTGGAGGTACTTCCCCAGTTGGGCTCTGCTCTAGATCTGGAATGACATCTGCTGTGCTGTGCCCTACCACACAAGGCGAGATGACATTCACATTGCCCATACCTCTCTTTTGGACGTAGTTTAAGGACATACCCGGGTCCGATAACTCGACAGAATTTAAATTACGTATTTCTGGCCGTATATCTATTACCTGTAATTATTATATAATTTTCCAACATACCTAGATTTAATTACGCCATATTTTTTAGGTATTAATTTTAGTCTTGTAGGTAGTTTTAATTTAGGTTACATTTACATTTTATTCTAAGTGTATTTAAGTGTGTTCTTGGTTTGAATTAAAACACTACCATCATCTATCATCATCTAAGTAAAAATTATGTTAGCTCACTTGTGCCATAGATGTTGGCGTGAGTGTCATATGTTTGTATCGCATATTTATTTACAATAACAATGTACATATTAATGGATGTATACAGAGTATTACAGAGGATTACTATAAGTAACTAGCTTAAGTCTAAAATAGGCCCATGAGGCATTGTATCAAGTACCTAATGCTGGCGGCATTTCCTCGTTGTGTCGAAATAATGATAGGTACATTGTGCGAGGAAGCCGCCAGCTCTTCGGTCACCATTAACTGATGTAAATGTAAAGGATTTAAGCAGGTATTGTCACGAACAGGCATAAAATGCATTCCTTTCAAACATTCCGTTGGATTACCGTTTTAAAGAAGATTAGAGACCAGTTCCATTTAATAACAATAAGATGTCGATTTAACTAGTTTACTGTACTACCTTTCTTACCTAATGCATTGTGACGCAGCAAGGTTTTGGGTCAAACACATTTTAGAACAAATTCTGTGGACAAAACCATAATAGTTAACAACTCTGACATTCATATCCCGTTTTACTTATTTCAGCCGCAAGTATATCCCGCCTGTAAGGGTGCAGCGTAAATAGCTTTAGATAACTTTGCGATGTCTACAGGAAAGAAGTCATAATGTATTATTAAATTTATAACTACTTGATGAACCTAAATATTTTGATTCGTGTTACTTTAAGTAGAAACACCTGTTAGTCATAGATATTCGTTGTTTACTAAAAATCGACTGAAAACCCACTAAAAACCGAATCTATGGGCCAAAATATTAAATTTATTTCCCTTGTCCATAGACTTTGACCCAGGGAATAGACCAAACAAACCGCCGCCATGGACGCGATCAAGAAGAAGATGCAGGCGATGAAGCTGGAGAAGGACAACGCGCTGGACCGCGCGCTCATGTGCGAGCAGCAGGCCAAGGATGCCAACCTTCGCGCTGAGAAGGTAAAGCTTATTCTTGGAGAAGATATGGCGATGGATAGAAAAGGAAGGACGCTAGACCGGGTGCTGTGCAAAATATCGAGAAAATAAAGAAATATAACTACCTACCATTAAAACCATATATGTATGTTATTATTGATTTCCTGATATTTCACACTTTAAAATACTTCACGTTAATAAAAAAATTGGAAACACATGTCGTGCTCGCGAGATGATAAAAAGTTTTTACCTCCCTATATTATATGGCAGTGTCTGATGTACATAGAAGAAGTAGATTATATATCAATTCCGGTTCTAATAAAATTCTCCCCACAGGCCGAGGAGGAGGCTCGCCAGCTCCAGAAGAAGATCCAGGCCATTGAGAACGACCTTGACCAGACCCAGGAGTCCCTCATGCAGGTCAACGGCAAGCTGGAGGAGAAGGAGAAGGCTCTGCAGAACGTGAGTACATCGTATACAATATGACCTAACAGAGATTTTAACCATAGATATCGAGGATTGGAAAAGTTAGTTAGAGTGCAAATAATTTGCAATGACAAAAGTGTGGCAATGTCATCATTATGTTAAATTGATAAAAATATGACGTTACTGCCACTTACCTCACTTTGTTCTGTTCAAGTTAAGATGCAAAGTTGCAAAATTAGGTTAGACAGACTTTATGACATTATAGGGGATAAAATAAATAAAAATAAATATTATAGGACATTATTACACAAATTGACTAAGTCCCACAGTAAGCTCAATAAGGCTTGTGTTGAGGGTACTTAGACAACGATATATATAATATATAAATATTTATAAATACTTAAATACATAGAAAACACCCATAAATCATCACACGAATAAATGCCCTTACCAGGATTTGAACCCGGAACCATTGGCTTCGTAGGCAGGGTCACTATACCCACTAGGCCAGACTGGTCGTCAAAGAAAAAAAGATAAAGATAGTTTATTTTCCAAGTAGGCATATTGCAATGCGCTTTTGAACGTCAAATAAAGCTACGCCGGCTCTAACCCTACACCTCTGAACCGAGCAGATTTAAATCCCTCCTAAATTGTAGGAGGGTATCCCTATATGCGACCGGCAAGGCAAGAAAAACGCCGGGACACATTTTTTTTAATATGATAGAAATGCTACTCTATGTTACGATATTATCGCAAACTTAACAAATCGATCTAATGCGATATACCTATCGGTGTGAGATGGGATGTAACTTATGTCACCTTATTTAGGTAAAACCATTAAACCAGGGTTGGTATCTGGTCTGGTTATTCGCACCAATCCGTTGTATTTATTAGGAATATTGGGTATGTGATAAAGACAACACAAAATGTCGAGAGGTTTTAGAAATAGGTAGAAGAATAACTTTGTATACCATGAATTGAATGTCTCAAAATGATACCTAATTAGGTATATCTTGTCTTTTTTATTACATACACGATAAAAACTCATTCATTGTCCAAGTCTCAGACGTCAAGAAGTAATGTTTAGGTTTTAAACACGGAACATTAATTCTTGTACTTGTTTCACAATTTTCGCCGTAGTAAAATATTGTAAGTTTGATCGAAATTGTTGGAGTCGTTTCCGAAAACCCGGTTACAAAGTATGTACATGACATCAAAATAATGTTAAGAACTTGTTTAATTCATATTTACGATGCATTGCATGTGTGTTTGTTCAGCTGGCTATTATGTCGATTTAAGTTACGTACTTTGAGTTTACCTACCTACTTTATGAATAGGTAGAGGTAGCATAAGATCATATTAGAGTTGAGGAAATAGATGAAATACTCGAAACAACAGTCGCAAGTCAAATAAATTTCTTGTGCCATTATTTTATATAATTAAATATTGCGGGTAGTTAGGTTGTTTCGTTTATTGTTTTTATCATAATCAGAAAGCACATGGCTAAACGAACGTAGACTCTAATGTTAAACGGATAAAAACGTTCGCTCTATTTCTTTCGATGACAATGAAATGACGCTGGATGACAGAAGCAAAATTGTTTGCCAGCTACCGACTTTCAGTGTTTAGTAGTAGTTATAAGATGCCGTTCGGTGCATAACGTAGTTTAATACGCGCTCCAGGGGGGCTAGATACACTCGCGGGGTTATTTTCAGCGCCTGACACCTAATATGGCCCCGATGCCCGGTGTTTCGGTAAAAATAGACGCGCCCACTTCGACGTGCCTTTTGAATGAGTGAGATTTCTAACGAGGCAATCAATCGCTTTGATTGAGTGATTGAATTATTTAAAGTAATAATTTCACATAATTTACCTCTTTAAACATCAATCTGCCATAATGTATTTCGGTAAAACTACTTGAAACGTTCTAAATAAGAACAGTTTATTTAGTATCAACAACGGAAGTTTTTAGAACTCGCGCGCTATAGTGTAAACAAAAAGTTTCCGCTCGGTCGGTAAAGCAGATCGGAAATTTAAACAAAAGATGGCAGCAGAGTGGCGACGACAGCGCCGCGGGCGGCGAGACGATGCAGACGCCAGTCAACATGGCGGCCGCGGCCGCCTGAGCCAGCGCGGCCGGAGCGCGCCGAGAGCAGAAATGTCCGCGTCCGCGCCCCACGCCCACGGACGCACCCCCGTGCGGCGCAGGGGGCACCAACACCACCCGCGGCTCCGGGGCGATCGCGCGCCCGCCCCCACAAACGTGAACACTGATCCGTCCAAACAAGTGACCTTACACAGTCAAACAGACGATGTTGTGCCTTGTGTCAATAGTGTTAGTGAATCTCAACAAGTGACAAGGACGAACGGTGACGATACACTTTCGAATCGAAACGTAATAGAGGAATTTTCGAATATTGACGATGAAGATGAATTTGATAAAATAATAGCGAGCGTAGAATTGCGCGATAGTTCGGACGATGATTTTTCTAATAAAGAAGAGAGATCAGCGGGAGACGGTGCGGAGGTGCCCGCGCTCACAGATGCGTCAGACGATGATCCGGAGACGGCGGAGCTGGCCCGGCTGCGGTGCACCAGCGTGTGCACAGAAGTGTTGGCGGAGCGCGAAAGCCGTAGGCGGCGACGCTGCGCTGACTACCCGGGCCTGGCCTTCGGCAGCTCAATATTTTCATCGGACACGATGATGAAATTTTCTATCATCAAGAATGAATTGCAGAATATCAAGAACACCGCTTTGAAAAGGGTAATGTCCTATATTATTTGAGTTATCGGTGGGCCGCGCTTGTGAGTTGAGCGGCCAACTGCGCCAGAACTATTTATATACGCGTTCAGGCGGAATGTTGACGCTGAACGGGGTGGTGAGCATCACTCGCATCCGATCAGCTGAGCCTGACATTTAGTTTGACATGTTTACGCTTAGTACTGCATTGATATTCGCCAGATGTCGCTGCTGTCGTCGCGACCACGTGGCCTGATGCTTGATTACACTTTATAAATAATCGAGAATCGGAGTTTTTAAATGCTGTAATGAATTCATTGAATTTGATTTAAATGATCAGGACTTCTGATTTCTGCGAATTTATTAACTAGGCGTTTTTCATTTATTTTATCTCGAAGATTCTCAAGTGCTCTGGTATTTAGAATCTGACAAGAGCTAATCTGATAAGATCTCTCTGTGCTACTTAGATAAAACATCCTAACTTCAGACACACCGAGATCAAGTTCATCTTTGTGTCTTTTTAATATAATTGCTTAAAATTCTTAATGTTTCAAATCATATGCCATGGGGTCCTCTAATTAATGTGCAATTTCTACTTTCTTTATATTTTTATAATGATTAAATACATTTCAATTTAATAATGGCTTGGTAACAGGAGGCTGCATAGTTGTGTGTGGGCAGAGAACTTTCTAAATTATTCAACATTACATACTCAATGTGCAGTTGTAAATGCCACTTCTTTACCCGAAGGTTGAGGAAGTCAATTTACACAACAGTTATACATTTTCATTACATAGCTACTTAGTTTTTCACTTAGTGATTTGCTTAAAATTATTTTTTTATATTAAATAACTTACATTACATAGGAGCGCCTCACCTTTTTCTGAGATACTAGTTGTAACCAAAGATAGGTATCAGAGATGCTAAACTCTAACAACACAGAAATAAGTACAACATGTTTATTAGATAATTGTCAGTCATAAGTTCACACAGTTTAATACATCATCATCTTCCTCATGTTGCCCTCGCATTTTGCCACAGCTCATGGGAGCCTGGGCTCTGCTTGGTAACTAATCCCAAGAATTGGAATTTTTAGTTTCTACGAAAGTGACTGCCATCTGACTTTCCAAGCCAGAGGGTAAACGTTTTCCTTCACTGAAAAGTGACTGGTAAATATCAAATGATATTTCTACATAAGTTCCGATAAACTCATTGGTTTGGGGTTAGAACCTGCAACCTCCGGATTGCAAATTGCATGCGCTTATGCTAGGCCACCCGCTTCTTTTAACTAGTTTAATAGAATCCCTACTAATATTCTTAATATGACAGTAAGTGTCTGTCTGTGTAAGGGTCTGTCTGTACTTCTACATGTTTAACTGCTGAAGTGATTTGATGAAATTTGGTATTGCAATAATTGGAGGTCCGCAAAGGATTTAGGGTATTTTAATGCACAAAAAACTAAGAAAAATGTACATACACATGGTATTACTGAGAAGACAGTTTGTAATATTCTGAACCGCTTACAGATAAACATTGTTGACCTTAGTTTTTTTTTATACCACGGTGGCAAACAAGCATACGGCCCACATGATGGTAAGCAGTCACCGTAGCGTCCAGAGGTGTGACATGCGCGTTGCCGACCCTTTAAAAACCTGTACTCTCCTTTTTTAAGAACACATTCCCGCAGAATTCTTGCTGTTTCGTATGGTGGGTTCTGAGATTTCAGGCGGTGCTTTGGTTGGTGTAGGAACTCTTGATGGACGGGTAGGTTATGTCACGTCTGACAATATCGATCAGAAGTATCCGAACAAAGTTCCAAAAATATGTATACACAACCTTATTGCCCATATATTAAGGTGTATACATATTTTTGGCACTTTGTCGTCCGTATGTATATTTTCAGACGTGGCCGTACTCTGTGCCTTGGTACATGAATAATTAAATAAATTAGTCATGCTATGCAGTGGATAACACTGGACTACTTAATAAATGGGTAATTAATGAGAAATTCCTATAAATCTCATATGGTTGAAACCAGTTCTGCATTAATGATTGTCTAATTATATCTTGACATAATAACAAATATTATAGATAACATAAATTATGAACAATATGTATTATTTTAGTTTAAGCTACAAAAACAATTTTTCCATCTTAATATACTTGATGAAAGGCAGCCTCAATGTTAGTAGGCATTTTGTACTTGGCAACTATCAGGCTAAACACATATTGTACCAAGTTGAAGAGTCCTAGTCCTACCTACATTATTTTTGTGTCAGAGAATGTTAATTCCTTTACACCCTTGCTTCTATTCTTTTTCTCATTATTTTTTGGTATATTTGCAAAGAAGCAGAAGCAATTTTTCCAGTGATTAATAGTATAGATACCCAAAGAGTCAAACGGGAGCCTATTACTGAGACTTCGCTGTCCGTCCGTCCGTCTGTCACCAGGCTGTATCTCATGAACCGTGATAGCTAGACAGTTGAAATTTTCACAGATGATGTATTTCTGTTGCCGCTATAACAACAAATACTAAAAACAGAATAAAATCAATATTTAAGGGGGGCTCCCATACAACAAATAATTTTTTTTGCCGTTATTATAAATAATGGTAACGAACCCTTCGTGCGCGAGTCCGACTCGCACTTGGCCGGTTTTTGGAATTACCCATCAGTCTTAACTTTTGGGTATTATCCAAATATACCTCACTGAAAACTATAATTTATCAATAGTTTAGCAAGACAAGTATGACCTGACCTTATATTTCTTATAAATAAAATATATATAACTGTATGACTCAGCCTCCATCTGTCGCGCACTGAGCATGTTCAATTCAAACCAAGTCCATGTAAGGCAATGTTAGACTTATTCATTAATAAGGATGAACATATGGCTACATGGCGGTATCTCTCATTTGTATATTTTTATTACTATACACAAATGGTGATGAATTCCAATAAAATATAATAGTAGCTAATTTAAATATGTACTTTAGTTACTTATTAATATTATAGATACTCTGATAAAAAAAAAACTACTGAACAATAACATTATACTTTGTTTCTTAGATGCAAGAATTCATACATGTGCAATGAATTAATACAACAAAATACCTACAAGTGTACGTTAATATGAATGCACTTATATTATAATTATTATAGCTACATAATAATATAGCTACATAATAATATAGCTTATTAGTATGTTTTTACAGCATACACAAATGGTGATAAATTGCAATATAATTTAATTATAGGTACTTTGTTTTTTAGGTGTAGGCAATTTTATTATAGGTACTTTGTTTCATTCATTTGGAATTCATATATAATTAATACAACGAAATAAAAGTAAAAATATACCCGCCCGCCCCCTTATTCATAAAACTTTACGGGCCTGATTTAGTTAAATTATGTTTTATCTCATTCTTTCAAATACAGAAGTTAAAAAGAAAGACAAACGATTCATAGCTAATTCAGGCCAGTAACGTGTTTATGAATAACGCCATAGGCAATTAAAACTCTTAGATTGTATCCAAACAAGAATTTGGTCGATCTATTTCACATGTAGGTATCGTAAAGAGCAACTGAAATTTTGGTTAAGGTCAAATGAATACAATTGAACACTTCCTGTACTGTAACAGAAGTGCAGAGAGGCAACTGGTTATGAGTAGGTAGTTTAGGTGTCTACAAACTTTGTTAATTATAATTAGGTACAATTTGGCCTAGGTTTGCGTAAACAGTTCTTTGGCTAATAGGTACTTGTTAGAAGCAATTAAGAGAAAAACGAGTCAGTACAAAAATATACTAAAAAATCCTTTGTCAAAGCATTACTTAGCAGAATTTGCTTTCCAAATGACGTCACCTCTTCACAAAATTCGGGCATCTCCGCGTTTGCCGCTACTTTAGCTACTTACCAGGTCACCCGACTTAATACCGGTTAATGCCGGCTGCCGTTGAGGGCGCTGAGGTCGCCCGCATATCTTTGAAGGTTCCGACGGCCAGCCCTAGATGGCGTTACGGGTCTCGATTTAACTATGGTCATAGAAAATAAATGTTATTTATGTGGCGTTAATTATAACATTTGTTTTTGCTCGTATGTAATCAAAATAATTATCTATCCATCATAATTACGTAGGCTCATTTCTAAATTACTACCGTGGTATTCTTTTCCCACGTTAAAAATTTGATGTACCACTAGTAATGCCCTTTACTATGTATAACTATCGTCTACTTCCGGTCACTTTGTTGTGTGGTCATTGGGCCGTTTCACCCATCCCATGATTTTGGTTATTCTTTCTAAACCCCACTTTTGACCCTACAGGATGTAGTTCTTGTGATGTGTAACAGGTGGTGCTGCTAGTCGCACGGTCGATCGCTTAGTGACGTGACGTTTGCCGTGTCTGTGTTCTGTCAAAGTCATTTAATTCGAAATAATGCGTGGTTGTTTCAATTACTAATTTGATTCGTGTTAATTGTTATCGCCGTGGGTTCCGATTATTAGTTATCGTCGAATGCACGAAAGTGCACGTCATTAGTATCGCGATAAAGTTGTAAGCCGAGGTTGGTGGCCGCCATCTTACTCGCCGGCTGTGTTCATTCGTGCTGCGCCCATCTCTGCGATACCGAGCCAGTCAGTTGGCATTTTCGCGACTCGAGCGGAGGTGTCCTTAGTTTTTAGCTTTTAGGCTTATAATCTAAACACAAAAGTGCATAAAAATGACGACAAACATGCAGCAAGGAACGATTCTGGACGTTTTGAAGAAGAAAATGCGCCAGACTAAAGAGGAAATGGAGAAATATAAGGATGAGTGCGAGGAATATCACAAACGGTTACAAGTGGAAATAATGCGGAGAGAAGAAGTAAGAATTGTGTATTGTTACTGTGTATAGTGTTCTGTGTAATTCTAGTTTCAATGTGTAAATATTTGTGACAAGATTATCACAAGGAAATGTGGAAGTAATCACGTTCGGTTACTATCTACCTATAGTGAGTAATGTCCGGCCATACTTAGGTGTGCAGGCAACGTACGCATGCTTCCGTCCCTTTCAGATTCATCTCGCAAAAAAGAGATGGCGGACAATATTTTTCGTCTTCCTAAAATTTAGTGATGTCCAGAAAATAGAAACATGTTATCGACAATCCCAATTGTCTGTCGAGGTCTATCCTTGTGCCGTGAAATTAACCTTACATAATTGCCTGTTGAATGGTTCGTGCGGTTTTTATGTTACATGAACAGGTTTGGTTGCGTTGGAGGTCGTATAGGTACCGGTCTTTTGTGGCACATGTAGAGCGAGGCGACGGGTCCGCGAGCCGGCACCCTTTATGCATTCCTGTTGTTCGGACGTCCTCGGAGGGCCGCTGGCGCCGGGAAGGCGTGTCCAACCTCTTCGCCGTTATCGCCGTATGACGTAACCCTGTACGGCGACGATGTCCTACCGGCCAACACCTATGAACGGCGTACTTATCTTCTACCGTTCTTTAAATTTCAATTACAAAATACTTATTCTTCATACCTATTTTCAATTTCCTTAGAATGTACATGCCTTATCAGCTTACGTGTAATCAGACTTGCGATAAGACATACTGTTGGGTAATAAAGGTACATTAGTCTCTTAGGTGAAATGAATTTGGAAGGTTGGATGAGTCAAACCCAAATTAAGAGATGTGTAATGACCAACGCGTTTACTGTGGGCGTAAAAACTAACATTGAACTGTTTAGTGTTGTCATTACACTTTAAACTGCCATCGATGTCATGTCATGACCGATTAAGGAAAAGCAGTATTGAGATTCAAATGATTCAATACTTCCAGTAATAAAAGGGACGTATGACTGACATACTGCTTTTATGCAGAGAAAAAAACAACCACACTTATTCAATTTCTCGTTATAAATGCAAAATAAACTCGACCTCTATATATATATAATCATATTCATATTTGTCTCTAGTGTATAAAATACTTCAGAATCCCATTATTTCAAGTCTAACCCTGACAAGTTGAACTTGAAGGTTTTATCGTACAGCTTTGGTTACAATATTAAATTTCACAATCGTAGCGCACCGTTTGGCAGGGAGTTTACAAGCCCTTCGTGGCCGTACGCCGCCTATTGTATTACAATCCATTGGGCTTGCCATTGTCCTCATATCAATAGCCACTAGCCCTACGTTTCCCTATACCATCAAATTAAACAATGTTAAAATTTATTAGAAAGACTCATCCGGAACTAACTGCCGAAGGGAACAGGTTCATTCAAACCGAATCTGCGTTCATAGACCCCACCTCAGGCTATTTGACTAATGTGTATAAAATAGCCTAAAACATCAATTAGAGCCATGTTCGAGTTCAAGGTGACGAGACAGTCCAGCGTCACGAGGTAATAAACACTTATGTGAGCTTACGTGTAACTTTTTTACTCCAATCGGACTCCGATCAGGTTTTATCAGATCGTTCTATTTACTGCCTCTGTTCATTGCTTAAAAGAAAGTTAAAAAAGATGATTGTTTATGGTCTATAAATAGAGGCCACGCACCGATGACGACACAGGATAAAAGGAGGAGAAACTGGGACTCGTTAGCGCTTCCTCGCAGGCAAGGACGCGTGATGTCATGAATATGTCGGCGCGACACTTGTCACATACCTAATATAAATAATTCTAGCTGATCATTACTGCCACAGCTCTAATTAAATTTTAACGAAATAAATGAAAGTACCTATAGCGCTTATTTTTGTAGACAGCTGTAACATTCATTGTTAAGGTCACTAAGTTTAATGACACGTTGACCGAGGAAAATATCAAAATTTGGGTTTATATGTAAGAAAAAAAATCCGCGATCTGTTAAAACTTCTTGTAGGAATGTTTTTGTGGAAAAATCCTTAAAGGAATTTTGTATAAACAGTCGCCGGTTGGAATAAATCAGTCCTAATTCGGCAGTTGGTAGTATAGCGATCAGTATGCCACTGTCGTGCCGTGAATTCGAAACACGTGTATTGTGTAGACGTTTAACAATGCGACTTTGGCAATGCGGACACGCACAGGCTTCGATGCCAAAGACATGTGTACCCTTTTGCACCTTACGGTATTGTAATAAGGGTTTAAAAATGATTAGTTAGATTTCACAACACAATGAGTGACTAATCGTGAACTTTATTACTAAGGTAAAAAAGTCTTCTAGTGGGAAATAATCCATGTTCGTTTTTGCAAGATATTGCTTTACCGGTAATCACTAAAAATCGTTTAGTACATCTTGTATGCAACAATTTCTAGAATGTCTTGAGCTTTTTGTTCTCTTCACTCGATAAAATTGAATATTTTTATCATAAAATACCACGCGCGATTGTTTATGGTTATCGATACTACACGCCTCACTAGCGTTGTTAATTTGTATGAAATTGGAGCAATTAATAATTATTACGCAACATGCCTACGTTTTCTGTGAAGGATAATTCAGATGAATATTCTAGACATGCTCATTTGCCTGGATGTGTAAGGAATCTTATAATATGTAAGATTATAATTATACGATTGTTGGTAGTTTTACCTTATTTGGCATAATAAGCGCAATGGACATATTCGTACCGTAATGATTGATGTAAATGTCAACTCGTTAATATTATTTATTGTCGCTATAAATGTCAATAGTATTCGGTTACTGTTTCAACATAGGTACCTTTATCGTTGTGGGTTTAAGCTTTTTAAGGTAGGTTAGTAATCGAATCGGATGTCTGAAGTTTTGATTTATGGAGCTGGGCTGGGAGTTACTGTATGTAGGTTAACAGGTACTTAAACTTACGTAATTTCCATGTTGAGATTTAAGAGAAAGCCTTATAGTTATACATGATTGTGTCGTATGTTATACATGTAAGGTTCATAGGGAGGGGGGGGGGGGGGGAGGGTATCTTGAAAATACTTCGGAAGCAGGGTAATTTTGAAAATGGTAAATGTCACCTAAACCTAAACACTTTCTAGTGTAACAACAGTAATCAAGATGTCTTGGTAAGCCTTGCAGTAGCGTAAGTGTTGCTAAAGTATGAAATACTCCTGGTTTTATAGATAATACTTACATACATATTTGTCATTTGTAAAATAAACCCGTTTTCAAAATTATCCTTATGGTTACTTAATATAACTGTATGCCATATTCCAAAAACTGTTAAGCAGCTTTTAGCATCAGCGGTGGCATCATGTTTCTATTTTTATCACGTGTCACTATTCCCGTCACTTTCGCGCTTACATACTTGTTAGAACCTGACAGGCATGGTGACAAATGATAAAGTGCCGACCATCTTAGCCCTATAGCTAGTTGTAAAGCGCTAAACAGTAGATAAAATATAATAATATTACTAAGTCATTAACCTCCATTCCAGGCTGAGTCTGAGGTTGCCGCCCTCAACCGACGCATCCAACTGCTGGAGGAGGACCTCGAGAGGTCCGAGGAGCGTCTCGCCACCGCCACCGCCAAGCTCGCGGAGGCCAGCCAGGCCGCCGATGAGTCCGAACGGTGAGTCGAACAACAAAGCTGATGTTAGATTAAACATATGTCTCTTTCTGACAAGTTAGTAGGCCCATTTTCTGGCAGAAGGATACGTTTTGGAGGGTGTCTTAAATATGTTTTGTGGCTAGGTTTTACGAATGCTGTTAATATCTTGTTTTTTTTTTTAATAACCTGAATACTAGTAGCCATTTAAGCCAAATCCTATATAAAAAAATAGAGACGGGTAAAACCTATGCTGCCGCCATCTATAAAAACCTTTGACAATTGCCAACCCTATTAAAATCTTATTACAATCGACGTGGGCCTTTTGCAAGAAAATGGCATAAATTCAGAAGAAAAACAAACACATTTGCCTCCATATTACTTACGAGGATTTTTAGCAATCATTATTAGAGAGTGAATCGTTCGCCATTTTACAATCGTTTATTTTATTATTTTAATATAACTAGATAACATGATGTAGGAGAGAGGCAAAATCATTTTGTTTAGGCACTAGTTGTGTCAATCCGAAAACAGTTTTAGTTCAATATTGACACAGTTCAAGTGTTAGTTGGTCGGATTTCCGACAGTGACTAAACAGTATGTTTGCGTCAGAAAACCTTATCTCAACTCAAAGAAATGCCACCTGTTTCAAAACCGTTCTAAAGAGCAGCCATACAACAAGGTTTTAATGCCTACAAAACATATAAATACGGACTCTGACAGTGATTTTTTATAAAACCTTTTTGTACGGCTTCCAAGTTCAACTGTAAATGGATTAGCCCTTTGAGTTTTTGTGTGCATGAGTGCTTTCGTTTTTATTTTCGCCCATAACCACCATATTTCTAGACCAAATGAAAAATAGTGTTAAAAGCCACTTTATCGATATCGATGTTTGTAACACGCATGTGTTTGACCCCGCACTAACCAGAATACGCAAGGCGCTGGAGAACCGAACCAACATGGAGGATGACCGCGTGGCCATCTTGGAAGCCCAGTTGGCGCAGGCGAAGCTCATCGCCGAGGAGTCGGACAAAAAATACGAAGAGGTGAACGCTTATCATCGTCATTATTGAACCAGAGACAATCAGTAATATCAGGACAGTATTTTTTAAAGTGTACGGGCGGCTGATTAGCCTACCTTTTTTATGAAATGCTGATACTTTGTACTTTTTTAGAAAAATACGCCCACATATTCAATACAGTCGCAGTTACTGTTTGTCTATATTTTTCATTTTTAGCCTAAGGTATAACTGAGCTCAAAAATACAGTTCTGTAGAAAAAACAAGTGTGACTGGTCCGAGTTCCGCCATTTTCCGTGATTTGTGATATTCATTAGCTAGAATAGGTTCATGTGTATTTATGGGCTTTTTAAAGAATGTAATGTTAAACCCCATACCGTTACTTACTATAATTCGTCTTGATGACTGTTGTGACCATCATGCGTCTAGTCATCAACTGTCAATGATCACAAACACAGATAACGAAGAGCGTGATGTAACTGCCGTGTTTACTAATAATTGATGTATATCGCGTTATGTCACCAGTGTCGTGACTCGGGTATTCAGTGTACATTACATTCTCCTATTATAATTATAAGGCTACACGAATTTCACCCTTTGAACGCCTCGCCTATTATATACAACGCGCGCCATCGCAAATCTTTTTGGAATGCACGGATAATCTTTAACTGCAACCGTGCGCGTCTGTGGCCGTCTTTGGCATTAATAATTATTACCCCAAAATATATCATTGCGATATAAAATTCGCATAGCCTTATAGCATCATAGTTGACATTTAGATACTTATGTCCATGTTTTGCATTCAGAAAATAATATACTAATATGGTGTAAATGCAAAACTGGATTTAAGTTTTTAAATGTCAATCTTAGTGTTGCAAAATACGTATGTTTATTTTGCAGTACTGTGTCTTACCGTTCCGTAGAATACTGATTCTGATCATTATGTGTTAAGAATTTGTAATGGGCATTAACAGTTATATTTACCGCAATTGTAAAAATCTGAAAGACAGAACCATCTTACAATGTGTTTCGAAATAGAACAGTCATGGCTACCGTTTGCGGTTTCAATACATAAGTTAATGCTCGTTGCAAAGTATTTCCTTTACAGCTGTATCCAGTCGGACGAGTCGCTTTGTGTGTTTCTTCCGTTGCATGTCTAACTCTTGGGTCTCCCTTGGAAATCTTTAGGTTCATCCATTTACATACAAAATCTCAAGCAAAAAGCGTGATGACGATTTTTGGTAGGATTTTCTGGTTACTGATGTTGTTTTGGATGTAGCGCCCGCAAGGTCCTCGAGAACAAGTCCCTGACTGATGAGGAGCGTATGGATGCCCTGGAAAACCAGCTGAAGGAAGCCAGGTTCCTTGCTGAGGAGGCCGACAAGAAATACGATGAGGTCTTTATTCGATGTCGTTTGGGTTGCGCTTGTGTGGAGATTTCCCCTTCGAAAATCCCTCCCATTGATGTCTCAGTAACTCATGACAGACTAATCCAAATTTAGTTTTGTTTGACACTAACATTTAATACGACCTAGTAACAAACGACGGTTGCATTCCCTAATTGACGTGTTCTGTAGCATGACGCTGTCTTTTATATCACGTTTTCACGTGATTAGATATTGGATTTTCAAACAGATATCAATAATTGGAAACAGATGGAGTGGCCAGATGGTCCGTCCTAATTTCTCTGACACTGTCCCGTAGAAGGAGCCGTGTCGTGTCGCCTGATCTTGGCTTTCGCCGTAAAAGGCGCGACAGGCCTCGGTCGCATGTCGTTACATAAGCTTTACTTCCATATACGCAGTCGCTCAAGACCGAACGTGATAAGATACCCGTAATTACTATACTCAGCAACTGTAATTCAAGTCCAAAAATGTTGCCAACGCGCAACGTGTAGACATATTTTTTTGTAATGTTGAATTTACAATCGGGAAAAGCTGCGTCAGTAACTTAATTTTGATGGAGCTATAAATTATTGTAATCAATTGGAATTATTCCATTTTGTTACAAATATTCGCAGTGATAAAATTTAATTTAATTGCTAAAATGGCTCATAAATAACAGCAGTAAGTGACAACGTATTTTTTGGACTGAAGATTTCAGTATGATTACGTCCTAATTTAGGTCTCAGCGACTTGTGTGTTGGACTTGAGTTTTTTTTTAAATATCGATGGCTGACTTTTGGGTTTTGATGTCCAGGTGGCCCGTAAGCTGGCCATGGTAGAGGCTGACTTGGAGCGTGCCGAGGAGCGCGCTGAGGCCGGCGAATCGTAGGTTTCCAATCTCGGACCCCCGCACTTCATATTGTTTGGTTGCAAGCGAAATTCAATCAAATCATCCTCGAATTTGCATACCAAGCAATACAGAGCTAGAGGGGAATTCTGAGAAGAGTTTTTGCGCCGTTCTGCATGGTTGTTGATTAGAATTCCTAACGCACCGTAACCCGATCTATAACTACATTAGTATTTTAACATAGGTTCACCGTTTTTATTGCATGTCCCATTTTAGGTCGAGCCAGCGTACGAGACATTTATTTTTACATTTAATTTGCATCGTTAAGTGTCATCGCACACGGTTTTTTGCATCAATACGGCACATTGATAAAATTGCCCCAGATGATCGCGAGTTAACATCAATTTAGTAGTACATACTCAGAATACATTGCTGTATCTTTGCATAAAATTGCCATGTGCGATGGCGATAAGGTGTTGTTCCATTTCATTTTCTTAAGTGGCAACACCGCCTTTTTTAAGTACGGTCCAGGGTCGTTTACGTCCGTAACGCGACTTAAATGACACTGTGCCTATAGATAACCAAAACAAGGGTTGCCCCATCTCATGGATATTTCTTTACGTTAACTATCATGTCCATGTGTCAACTAAACTTCTTCAGTGTGTGTACCGTAGTGGCTATAGGCTAGGCCAGGAAATATGTGTGGTATAGGGCAATTTTGTTTTCAGATATGCACGGCATTACACCAGAATTACTGGCCGTATGCGTGCCGCACATATACAAGCGCACACATCACATAGTAATCACTTTAAAGCACTAGATAGCACATAGATATTTTTTATAATGTTTACAAAAAGTAAAATTTAGAGCTAAATGTTTTGGGACAACCCTCGTTTATTCTTACGCCGCCGCCCTCGACTAAGCTTGTGTTTTTTTCGCTTCGCTTTTTTTTAGCATAGCGATTCCGTCCTAGCACCTTTTATATGTCACATCGCCTATAACCTTTATCCCTATAGCATAACCCCATCCTTAGATCCTTTGCACATGAGTTGGCGCATAGCACCGCCACTGCACACAGCGGGTCGAGAGCGGCGCGCTCAAACGTAACGTAGCGTAGTGTGTGTTGTGTGTGCGTGTACTAACGCGGCCGGCCGCAGGTGGCGCGCAAGCTCGTTATGATGGAGCAGGACCTCGAACGCGCCGAGGAGCGGGCCGACCAGAGCGATAGGTAAGTGGAAAAGACACTTAACCGACCTTATGTCGATAGGATAAGGTTGAAGGTTCATTGTGTCTGTGCTGTTACGTTTCACACGCCTTAAACATACATTAGTGCATTATGCACTGGACGATACAATAAAAGCAGAAGGTGCACAGTAATGTGTTCAATTTTGAAAGCAAGTTATCTTATACATACAATTCTGCAAGTTGAAACCGGATATTATTGCGAGTGGACCGCCAATTGCCTTCTGCATAAAATTAAACTTTCTAAAATAAAATAATAAAATTAAAATCTCACTACGCGCATTGAGTAACTAGAAAACAGTAGTTTTGGATCTACGAAATCCTTCATAAAATTAGCATTTTAGTGGTATTATTAATACGTGTGATAGATGTTGTATTCCAAATAAATGCTTAGAATATAGAGAATATTGCGTGATCGTTATTTTCACGTGAATGAGGTAATAAAAAGCAAAGATTTACGTTTAATATAATTTAAATTACGTTGTCCAAGTTGAAGGATTCTAATTAATCTTTACTTTGAATCACCAATTTAAATGCATGATCATGTTGATGGTTTGTATTTATTTTTATTTAAACATTGTACATATAAATATTGTATAATAATTTTTATCAGTCGGAGAGTCAGAGAATTAGAATTGAATTTTCAGATATGACTGAAAAAAAGTTGAGAATGTTTAAATTGTAATAAATGTTAACTGTCAACGATATATATTCAACTTTAACCAGCACGCTTTTTGATTTCACTAGTTTGTATTTGCTCTAGATATTAAATTAAAATATTTAGGTCATCAGTAGGCATCGGAGTTTTTATCGCATGGTAAGACTAATAGCGGTGGTGGCCGAGTGGATATGACGTTCGACTTTCAATCCGGAGGTCGCGGGTTCAAATCCTGGCTCGTACCAATGAGTTTTTCGGAACTTATGTACGAAATATCATTTGATATTTACCACCAGCTTTTCGGTGAAGGAAAACATCGTGAGGAAACCTGCATACATCTGCGAAAGAAATTCAAAAGGTGTATGTGAAGTCCCCAATCCGCATTGGGCTAGCGTGGGGACTATAGCCCGAGCCCTCTCGCGCATGAGAGGAGGCCTGTGCCCAGCAGTGGGACGTATATAGGCTGAATTATTATAAGACTAATAGCGAGGTGTGGAGTCGACATTAGCAATAAAATTCAACTCATATTCATACTCATTCACTTATTTAATTAGTGATTTTAATTTTACAAGGACAAGAATGTTTGTAAATGATCCTTTAATTTTGTCTTTCAGGATATAAATATTACTAATAAAAAATAATGACCATTTTTATGTATTGATTAATTTACATTCATATTATTTTTACCTCTTTTAATATACATATTGCTTTTTTATGAAATTTCGTAATATAATCAATACATAAAATTGTAATTATTCTTATTTGTAATATTTATATATTCAAAGACAAAATCAAAGTATAGTATATAACTCGTCAAAGTTCTAGTTCTTGGTTATAAAATTAAAATAATAATAATAAATAAATATTATAGGACATTTTTACACAAATTGACTAAGTCCCACAGTAAGCTCAATAAGGCTTGTGTTGAGGGTACTTATTAAACAACGATATATATATATGATAATTATATAAATATTTATAAATACTTAAATACATAGAAAACACCCATGACTCAGGAACAAATATCCATGCTCATCACACGAATAAATACCCTTACCAGGATTTGAACCCGGGACCATCAGCTTCATAGGCAGGGTCAATACCCACTAGGCCAGACCGGTCGTCTGAAATCACTTATTGAATAGATGAATGAGTATGAATATGAATTGAATTTTATTGCTTATGTCGACTCCATAGCTCGCTTTTAGTCGTACTATGCGATAAAAACTCCGATGCCTAGTCATCAGTACGTCCTTAAATTGTTATTGATTGACTAGCCCTTTGTTGTGAAAGAGTCGACTATATATGACAACTTGAATACAATGGTCAGTCCAAGAAAAAAATATCTCTAGAGGCCTTACACTTTATTAGTGTTTTTGAAAACCGACCTGATTTTGCGATTACATTTGGCATTGTTAATGTATTAATTCACTGTCATACATTGACACAAATGAAATATTAAAATATTAATTATGGTAAATTTTTCGCTGATTCCCAATAGTTTTCCCATAAGGAAAGAGGCAAGTGCAATCACGGCCGAAGCAACCCAACACTTACGTCATATTTGTATTCTAAAGTAGCCATAATTGCCTCAATGGGGCACTTGCCCCCACTTTCCTTAAATACTGGAGTTTCCTCCATCTGCAAAAAATGTGGATACAAATACTTTAAATGGGACTCGTGACATGATATTTTCTGATGTGGCTCCCTAACGTTTCCAGCAAAATCGTCGAGCTTGAGGAGGAGCTCCGTGTCGTCGGTAACAACCTGAAGTCCCTGGAGGTCTCCGAGGAAAAGGTACCTTATGTTATCCAAATATTATCATTCCTTGATCTGTATAATATATACAAGGAAATCTAAGCGTGCGTTAAAAACAATGCGTATTCTTATATGTCAAATTCTTGTACCAGTCTGAAGTAGGCATTTAAACATTTAAGGTTGAATTTTAAAACTATCACATGTCTTTTAATAACTTTTTGTTGTCGATTCAACCAAATACCAAGGACTACTTAAATTAAAAATACGAAAATGGAGTCAATGAAATGGTAAATGACTATGATAATATAACATTGAAAGTTTGATATCTTTTTATAGTGTATTTATGAAATTCTAAAGATAGATAGCTACACTGTGCAACAAGTCAAAGTAGGTCACAGCCGATCAACATATTTATAATTCGATAGTCGGATATAATAATAATAATAATAATAAACCTTTTTATTCCTTAAATAAAGTATACAATATATTAAAGACATTTGTTTCTTTAAATTGTTGAAACTATGAAGAGTATGTATATGAATATTTGATGTTTTATTTAAGGTCCCGTTCGGGTAAAGGTCTCCTCCAAATTTTTCCAGACACTTCGGTCTTTGGCTTTCTCTGTCCAGTTTGTACCGGCTACTTGATATATCTCATCTGCCCACCGTTCTTTTGGCCTTCCTTGTTTTCTCTTGCCTACTGGACCTTTCCAAGTTGTCGCTTTTAGTGTCCATCTTTTGTCAGAGTAGCGAGCTATGTGGCCTGCCCACTTCCATTTGAGGCGTTTAGCATGTTGTAAAGCGTCTATAACATTTGTTTTATTTCTAATGTCAATGTTTCTTTTCTTGTCTTTAAGTTTGATGTTCAGGATGCTCCGCTCCATAGCTCGTTGACAAATTTGAATTTTATGTTTTGTTTCTTCATTGTATATCCAGGTTTGGCTTGCATAGGTGAGGCAAGGAAGGAGGCACGAGTCCATAATCTTCTTTTTAGTTAAAAGAGGGAGACTAGATTTAAGTACTTCCTTGTAGGACCAGAACTTGTTCCATGAAAGGGTGATTCTTCGATCCAGCTCATCTATGTCTCTTGACTTTTTGAAAGATATCAGCTTCCCTAGGTATATATACTGATCTTCATAGTCTAGTTGTGTTCCATCAATCAATATAGGTGTCTTTTTACTATTAGTAATAATTTTTGTTTTGGAAGCATTAAGTCTTAGTCCAATATTGTTGCTAGCGGTGCTCAGTTCTTGTATCATATCTTTTAGTTGTTTTGCGGTTTCCGAGAAAATAGCTATATCGTCTGCAAAACGTAAATTGCTAAGAAATTTACCATCAACGTAGATACCTTTTTTATTCCATTTCAAGGTTTTCATAATGTCTTGCAGGACTGCAATGAAAAGTTTTGGTGACAGGGGGTCGCCCTGCTTTACACCTCTACATATTTTTATTTCTGGGCCTAGTCTATCCAACTTCACTCTGCTAACACTGTTACTATAAATGTTTTTTATTATTTCTATGTATTGTTTAGGTATATTCTGATGTTCTAATGCCTTCCATATGCTTTCATGGGATATTGAGTCAAAAGCCTTGGTATAATCGATAAACGCAATGTAAAGGGGTTTTTTTAGCTCCTCAAAATTTTCTATAATTTGTTGTGTTGTGTGAATATGATCGATGGTACAGTAGTTTTTTCTAAACCCCGCTTGCTCAATGGGCTGGTGTTGTTCGATGTTAGCCTCTAATCTCTTTTCTATGCATGATGCGAATAGTTTATAGAGTGTCGGTAGTAGGCTGATTGGACGATAGTTGCTCACATCCTTCGGGTCTCCTTTTTTGTAAAGTAGTATTATTCTTGATTCTGCCCAGTTTGATGGTATTTTGCTGTCTCGCAATATTTTATTGAATAATAGGGTCAATGGTGTTACTAAAAGATATTTTCCTATTTTTATACTTTCATTTGGAATGTTATCTTGGCCAGGGCTTTTATAATTTTTCAGGTTTTTAATTCTTTCAATAATTTCCTGTTCATCAAAAAGCTTAATTGAAGCTGTAGGTGCAGGTGTTGAAGTCTGGCATGTTTTAGAACTATGGTTGTGATCATGGTACAGGTTCCTATAGAATTCTGTAGCTATATTAACTATCTCCATTCTTGACTGTTGCTTTTTTACTACTGTATTTGTAGCTAGGTTTGGTATCCATTCCTTAGCCGTTGTCAGTTGTTTGTACGCTTTTTTCAAGCTGCCTGTTGTAGAAATATGTTTTTCTATGATTTGTTGTCTATGGTTAATATAGTCTTTTTTTGCTAACTTGTTAGTTTCTTTATAGAGTCTAGATAATTTCTCCCGATCACTATTGGTTTTTGGCTTCTTCTTCAGTAGCTCTGAACGTTTTTTTATCATGTTTCTAGTTTCTGCAGAGAAGATAGTGTGTTGCTTGTGTGTTTTAACTAGTGCTGTGTCACTAAGACTGTTGCTGATAGCTTTTTCAATTTTTTTGTAGTATGTATTTATGTCCTCAGTTTCGATTAGTTGCAAGTTCTCTACTTCTTTTTCTAATGATTTCAAAAAAAAAATTTGTCCTTCTTCATTATTCAGTTGAGATGTGGTGTTGTTGAAGTGTTTTCTACTTAGGCCCCTTGCTTTAAGTAAATATGTTCCTCGTACAAGTCTGTGGTCACTGGAGTAGTTCGGTATATTTATAATTTCTATGTTTGTAAACTGTCTGGTACAATTGCTCAGCATATAATCAATTTGATTTTTATGTAGCCCATTTGGTGAAACCCATGTCCATAGGGTCTTTTCCTTTTTAATAAACTGGGAGTTAAGGATTTTTAAGTTTTTTTCCAAGGCATATTGTAAGAGTGTCTCACCTCTATGGTTTCTGGATCCATAGCAAAAAGGACCCATAACACTTTCTTCTCCTGGTTTTCTTTTTCCAATTTTTGCATTGAAATCCCCCATTAGAATAATATTCTTACTTGTAAGGTCCTCTGTAGCTCTTAGTTGTTCATAGAATTGTTTGATTTCGTTATCTGAGGCGTCTGATGTTGGTGCATAGGCTTGTATTAGGGAAATTTCTGTTTCATTGAACTTTAAGTTTAAAATGCAAACTCTCTCTGATATTCCATTGTAGCTCAGTATATTTTTTTTAAATTTACTTCTGATTAGGAAACCTACTCCATACCTTCCTTGTGTTTGACCCGTATGGCAAAATATATAGTCTTCATCTTCTAGAATCTTATTTTCCGATCTTCTAACTTCTGATAGTCCCACTATATCATGTTTAATGTTAGTTAGGGCTTCTCTGAGTAATAACATTCTTTGAGGTGACAGTAAAGATCTCACATTGTATGTGCAGATATGTATTGTTGGAGGGTTTTGGTCTCGTACTCCCTCGGGGACCGGCCGTGTTGGGAGACCATTATGATTTTGTGCTTTGTAGGGTTGTGTTTTTCCGGTTTCTGGCGGTGTTGTGCTAGTTTGTGTACATGTGTTTTTCAGATATTTGGTTTGATTTCTCTCGCATAATTTGAAAGGCATCTTTTTTTTGCACTTTTGGAGTGTTTTGACTTTGAAAATGGTTTTGAAATTGGCTTTTTGGGCTCGGAGTTGCTGGTCGTTTTCTCTTTTCGCTGTCCTTTTTAGCACATACCTCTTTTTCTTTTCTTTGTTGTAGAGCAATTCTTGTTAGGTCTTGGGTAATGTATGTATTAGTTTTCATCTTCTTTTTATTTTTTAAAATTTGAATCTTTTTCTGGAGAGTCGTGGTGGCTAGTAGGATTGGTCTATTTTTGCTTCCGTCTTGACTTTTTTTGCCCAGCCTTTGAAGTCTGTCAATTTCCTCACTTCCGAGATTCACATCTAGCTTGCTTATCGTTGAAATAACCAGGGTTTTTAAACTTTCGTGGTTTTCTTCCTCTGGCTCAGTCAGTCCGTGGATAAGAAGGTTGTTTCGTTTACTGTTTGCTTCAAGAAACTTCACCCGATCAACATATTTATAATTCGATAGTCGGATATAGCACAGGACAATGATCTCTAGGCAGTGTTAGCTCACACTGAAATCTTGTCTTTAATGCGCGCTTAGATTGCCAATGTACCTACAGTAGGTAGGTTTCCGAACGCGACTTCTTAATAAACAAAGTATATAGAAAATTTTCATTGCACTGAATGTTAAATAAGTAAAATAAGACATAATTTTCTAAATCGGGTTTAACGTTTTACATTAGATTTTTTTGTAATGCATTCTAGATACAGCGTTTTGAAATCTATTTACAAGTGGAGCTCTAATGTTATTGTTAGTTGCTCTACATGAAACCACCCAATTATATATTGTTTTTTCACCTCGCCGGTGGAAAAACACCTTGTTATCTTTTGACCAATGTTTTGGACAAGAGTCATTTATATAGAGTCCCCTAATAATGTACAATTTTAAGATTATGATGCACCAACCAAAATTATCCATTGGAGGTCTTATCTTTTACAAACTCTAACATACCTAATATTTGTAGAACGATTGTAAATGCAGAGATTATGTAAACTAACTTGTTAGGGTATATCAAATAAGCTATACGAGTTCAATAACTAAGCTGACAATTTAATACAGGCCAACCAACGCGAGGAGGAGTACAAAAATCAGATCAAAACCCTCACCACCCGCCTAAAGGAGGTGTGAATGCGACCAGACCGTCGACTGATCGCTTGCCTAACTGCATACTGCCTCACTGTAGCGTGTTTTCTGTGCCTGATTCACATACAAAATGAAAAACGCTGAGGTTTGATGTGGCATCAAAAACGACGCGTAACGATTCTGGTATGCGGATTGACCACATGGTGCGTTAGCGAATGTCAATCAGGCATAGAACGTAGTGCGTCTTAAAACTTTTCGTATAACGTTACCCTCCTCTCACTTTTTATTTGACTGTTGTTGTTTTCTTTCTCTAGCGTTCTAATCTAGTGTACATCCGTTGTTTTCTACGCGCGGCGTTGCCAAAAACACTGTAACATAAGGCAACGCTGTGTGTGCATGAAGTTTCGTTTTTGTGTTGTGTTTTTTTCGTTAATAAGTAACAATCGCAGGCTACGCAAAGAGAAGAGACGTTCGAGGGGCAGGTGAAACTTCTGGACGCACAACTGAGAGAGGTAAACCGCGGTCTAGCAGTAGATAGCGGTTGCGGTTGTAGATAGGATCATCCATCGCCATTATCTTGGGATTGTAGTTGCTTTAAACTGTATGAAGTGTGATTTAGGCGAATGCCACGCTACAAGTTGAGAGACCTCGATCCTTGTCTTTAAGAATTACACGAACCGCTGCAATATAATTGAGGTTCCTCTCTAATTTTAAAATGTCATTCCGAAATAACATGAAATTTGATATAAACATTCAAGTAACATGTCTAGAGTCAGCTCAAGATAACTGGAGCTATTTTTATACCACATACGTGGAAGTGTCGTGGAAACGTCAAACTTCTATGAAATTATGACGTTTCAATAACACTTGCACGTCTGTGCTATAAAAATCGCCGTTGAGCTATCTTGGTCTGACTACGTCTGATTTTCGTTGCTAGATATTGAAAGAAATAGAAACGAGCAGAAGTTTTACACACAAAAGTTCTACACGCTCAAATTTCTAGCTATAAAAACTACGCTATGTAAATGTTGATACCAATTTTCATGTTATTTAAGTATCTCGTTTTAACATGAGAGCTTAACTTTCATTGTATGGGAGCGGCTTTTTGGCAGCGGGTTACTGTTGAATATGCGTGGCATTCTAGTTAGGATTCAACGCTTTCGTAGCAGACTTCTTCATACAGTTTAAAGCGTCCTTAGGTTAGGTATGGTGTAGGCCCGAGCAGCGGTTGGTGCTTCATCTATATGTATGTACAGGTCTATCCTCTGTGCAATAATTCTATCCCCTATGTATGTCTTGCGCCTGTATTGTGACTGTACGCTTTATGTTCCTTTAGTCGCTATGCTTGTCTTCTCCAGAAGTCATGATTTATTTTCCAAGTGTGTTATTAATATTTTCAGTGAAAGACTAAATGTAGCATCTTAGGGTCAATATCAGAAGCGTTATTATACACTTTTTTAACACATTTTTGATGAAGTAAGTCGAGATTTTGATGATACAAATGAAATACAAAAATGTATCCAAAGAAATTAGGCAGTCGCAAGGAAATGCCCGTGACATTGACCCATTACTGCCATGCATAGCGTCCGACCAAGATTTGCAATGACTAAGTGCGGATATGTCATAATTAATGACAAATTTCTATGAAAATATGACGTTTATAATACATTCCACACTTTCTTGTGTTCAAGTTGGTACGAAGTTAGCTAAGGACTACCCTCATTGCCATGCGTACCCCAAATGTGACAATATTTTCTAATGGTTAAACTTTAAACTATGAGATTGGTAAAATCGCGACATCTGGATAAGTCAAGGCCAAGCGAATCGTACAATCGCAAGGGGCGTGCTCGAGCTGTGAGTAAATACCCGTGTGTGTCAGGCGATGGCGTCCCGTGAGCACGTGGAGGATAAGATCCACGGCCTCTCCGCCAAACTGTCGCAGGTGAGTCGCGGAACATGGGACAGAGAAACGTCTATACAACCCCTATTATCTTAGCGCGGTTGCGTATAGCTGTTCCTCTGGTTCAGTTATGGAGCGCGTAGAAAATAAGTACCAATGACCTTGATAAAGTTGTATTCCTCTGACAGTTATTCTATATGCAAAGATCGGAGTTGAACTCTGTATCTTGATGGTGTCTGGTTTCAAAATTGTATTTTTGGTGTAGAAGTATAGAATATTTTCATTAAGATGATAAACAATGTTTTAATCTTTTAGACACAAGTACAGTAGTCACGCAACACAATTTTTTATTAGAAAAATGTTGAGAGACCTTTAATTAAATTTTTTGTATAGAAAAACTGCCAGAATTGCATCTTCTTGAACACTTATTTATATATATTTCTTATACAAATAAAGTACCTATTCATTACTAGATATAAGTATCACATCATGATCATATTTTGTAGTCACAGTATACAGAATTTCAGTAGTGGGTAACGGTATCTTATTGTCTAGTTAGAGACCGGCAACTTAGCTGCTTGCGGTGAAGGTAAATGCATGAGTTGTGGTGCTTCGGCTTTCTTTAACAATGTGTTATTTGTTTTTATATTCATATTTTTAATGATATATGACGGTTTTAAAATTACTCGGATTTTCGGTAGCAAATTGTATAATGTTTGTTTATTATATTTAGATTTATGACTATTCTGCCTTGTTCGATTTTTTTCTCGAACTATAATGACATTTGACTAGTGTGGGCACAAGTTTAATCGATAGATTTTTACTGGCATAAATTCATTTTGAAAAATACATCAATGTCAAATACCTGTTCATTTTTAAAATGCTACCGAATCCGTTATATCAATATAAAATTAACTAAAAAAGTTTGCATGTTTTTGGTCAAATAAAAAGAAAGTAGTTCAATTTTATAGTAATTAAATAACTTGAAAGTAAACCTTTTTGTTGTTACAAGTTCTTTTTTCAATCAAGTTGAGAATTCTTATTAAAATTGGACTGTTTTCGCCATCGGGTCAGGTTTTTACTTTTTTTTATGATTACAGGCTGAAGCCCGCGCTGAATTCGCTGAGCGCTCCGTGCAGAAACTCCAAAAGGAGGTCGACAGGCTCGAAGGTAATATATATTCCTGTTTCAAATATATTACGAACTTTATTAGATACGTCGGTTAACATTTTGACAAAGCATTCTGGAATTAGTACTTGAAAATAAAGGAAGTAAAAGCAACGAGAAAATAATATAAGTGATCCAATTATTAGTTAAAATTGAAACTTACATTTCTGTCTTATTTTGAAATATACCTGTATAGCTTTTCTCAAATCGCATTAACAATTACATAATCGATAATAAACAAATTTTGATATAGGTATCAAATCGGATTTATCATGTTGTCAATACTGTCTATTATAAATTTCACAGTGCTCGCAGTAATGCTGTGTAATTTTTTTGAATCAATAAAATAAAAACAAAATAAAATGTATGCTTCGTCAAAATGTATAAATATATGAAATATAATTAATAGAAAATCTAGGAAAAATAATAATATTATCTACCAATTGCTAGTTTTCAAGGTTCTCCAGATCTATTACACTCTACTGCAGTACGGTTAAGTCAATTTAAAGTACCTCAAGTCAAGTTATAACATGTTTGACAGAGCTTGATCATTAATGCACAGTCATTAGAACTGGCTTTCTTCTTGACTCTCAAAGCTAAGCTCAGCTATAGACGTAAAGCTTATTTACTTACTTCATTACGCTATTAATTACTGATTTTATTTAAATCATAGTAACAGTTTTATTTTTTTTATAATTTTATTTTTTAAGCATCGTCGATTACACAACGTAAAGTGGTGATTTCATAGTGTCGATATCGATATGGCAATATTATTTTGTCAACCAAAATATTTTATAAACATCCGAGAGTACAATTTTGGATATACGTATTATTTGTACTACTTCTTCGCTAAGATGTGCCCGAAACGATTGTGTATTCGACTTTAATTATCATTATTGGAGCTCATTCACGAAACAACCTTGAACAACATAGCACTTAATCATTAATCTTATATATCATGCGAAAAGTTTGTAGGTGAGCTCTGATACTTAATTACATAATTTAGCATGTCTTTGTGTTAGACTGCTTGATCGTTGTATTTATATGTATAGTGAAGCATGGATTTTGATTTCTGTTGTTTTTCTTTGTTTTTGATTCACATATTTTCTGTCGTTTGGTGACCATTTTCAGACTTTTATCTAACTTTAAGTGCACCTTTCTCCTTCACACATATAAAGAGATTGATGCATTTAATATCGTTATATTAGTCTTTTTTTTATACATTTTCAACTCAACATGGTCTGGACACTGAACAGTATCATTTTATTTGAGCACCGTTCAATGCAACGATGATTTAACAGTTCAGATCATATCGCGATAAAGAGTGAGATAAATTTAACCATAAATTTCGCCGCTCTGATAACCTTACATGTCACCGCGACAGATAATGTTTGAATGTGTTGTGTGTTCTGACCGTGGCCGCGTCGCCTTGCAGACGACCTGGTTGCCGAGCGCGAAAAGAGCAAACTCCTGCAGGAGGAGATGGAGGCCACGCTCCACGACATCCAGAACATGTGAACGCGTGACCGCCGCGCGCCCGCCCGCTCATCGATATCGATTCCCGATACGCTAGCGCGCTTTCCCAACCCTACAACTGTCATTTAAAAACGGAACGCGCGCTAGATTTTTTTTTCAACTCGGCATAGATATTTTATTTTTTTGACTTGAGAATCGATGCCCGCTGAGCCGGCCGGCTCTTAGATGTTACTAGCTATAGAGTAATTGCCAGCCGCTTCTATTGTAACGTCGAGTGTTCGCTACGACACCACTGCCATGTGCAATTTTTTTTAATTTGATACACAATTTTACTAATATTTTTTTGTTGAGATGCGTACTCGTAAATCCTCATCTGTTTTAGTCCTTATTTATCGAGAGTGACTGATTTAGCCGATTGCGGCCGTTGTATGCAGCTTAGTAAGATCTTACGGCACTCTAGTATCTAAGGGAAAATGTTGACATTCCAAAATGGGGACCAAGATGTTAAATACATTCAGCATTTGTCATACTCTCGGGTCATTCCAGTAGCGTAGAACAAAATAGACACCAACGTCAATGAAATAAGATTTCCACAGTAATTATGTATTCAGACTTCGACTTTAGCAAGTCTGTTTACAATTCAATCAACTCTTACTTAATTTTAGAGAAGAGATTAGATGTTTTATTTAATGAGTGATGGTAAGCATATGATATTTATAAGAATATACTTGCTATGAAGTATTTTGATATTCTATTTTGTTTCGAGTATGATTTTTCTTGTGTCATAATTTGAGTTTGTTGCTATTTATTTAAATTAATCGATGAAAATGACCACAACGTGTCGCGATTAGGTTCGGCGCGTCGAGTACCGCCCGCCGTTCATACATACAAATACTTATGAAAATGTGAAAAATATAAAATTACGTTCGATAAATCGAGGGGAATCCGTCTTTTTAATGTTATCGATTAATGAAATGGTAGATAAGTTCGTGAGAAATAAATTAATGAATTTAAGAGTATTCTAACACAAGTGTTTATAAATATATATTATCATTATTTTTAACTCGGTGTTGTTTTTTTGATACTAATCCGTGTGCTCCTAACCTCCCTTTCAATAATTTCATCGATTCTATCAGCTATAAATAAAATCATTGTAATTATTCATATCATTTGTGATCCATCAACGATTCGGAAGAGGAATGATCAAAAACGAAATCATCAAGAAGAAGCATCGAAGAGTGTACATTGTCACGAGGCACGGGGCATGGCCCGACCCTATCCTATGCATCATTATTCGTTATGGGCATGACACGGCGCCACCCGCACTGACGGCTCGGCCTGCCGCAGATGAGGTGATCAACGAGAGCGAGCGCGTCAACGACATGGGGCTCGACCTCGACGACTCCTTCGTGGAGATCATCCCGGGCGTCGACCCCTCCGAGCGCCAGATGATCGCCATCCGCGCCGAGCGCGCGCGCCTCGCCGAGCTCGCGCGCATCGAGGCCGAGCGCATCGCCGAGGCCAAGCGCAAGGAGGAGGAGCGCCTCGCCGAGCTCGCGCGCCAGGAGGCCGCCAAGCGCGCCGCCGAGGAGGCCGCCGCGGCCGCATCTGCCGCCGCCGAGGAGGACCGCATCCGCCTCATGGAGGAGGCCAGGATAGCCGCGGAGCTCGCCGATGTCGAGCTCCAGGCCCGGCTGGCCGCGGAGCGCCAACGCAAAGCGGAGGAGGAAGCTTTCCAGGCGGCCGCGCTGTCGCAGGAGGGAATTTTCGAGCGGGAGGGCTCCGTGTCCCATCTCACGCAGACGACGGAGGAGGATCTCGAGGCCGCTAAGGCCGCGGCGGAGGCGGCCGCCCTGGCTGCCGCCAACGCGCCGCCCCCGGAGCCCGCCGCCGCGCCGGCCGAGGGCGCCGCCCCGGCGGAGGGCGCCCCGCCCGCCGAGGGCGCCCCCGCCGCGCCTCCAGCTGACGCGGCCCCCGCCGCCGAAGCCGCGCCGCCATCATAAAAACACCTTACTGAAAATATACGCTTCGAATCTATATAATCAAACTGCGGCGTACCAATTATAATGTGAAGTCAATTTTTTATCGTCAAATTAAACGAAAAACGAGCTATAGCTGATGGAATAGTATTTCAATTATCTTGTAGTGTCCGTGTTGCATGCGTGTGTAACTGACGACCGTAGGCTGACCGCGTCGGTTTGTGCAGACGACCTGATCTCGGGCAAGGAGATGTTCCACGAGATCGGAGGGGAGCTGGACATCGCGTTCAACGACCTGGGCCTGGAGGCGCCGCCGCCCGTGCACGGGCCGCTCCACGCCATCCCGCCGGCCACCTGCGAGCTGTGCACTTGCTGCCATTGATCTGCTGCCAAGCCACTTTCTCATACGCATTTAAAGCCTATAAACCTTACATACCCATAATAATTATCAAACGCTTCTACTAAATTTTAAAACCGCATGACCGATTGACTTTCGAGCGAAACGCTTGAGGTAACAGCAAGACCGGCGCATGGCTTCGGAATAAACAGGATCACGACATGTAAGCACTCATTTTCTTTTTTCATACGCTGCTAATAAATGCAATACTTGACTTGGAGAAAAGATTATACTTTATTCAAATATGCGCCTACGAAAATAGTAGGCGCAATTGGGGATTAAGCAGAAAATTGCTAAGACAAAATTATAGGCGTCTAATCAATTCTAAAGATTCCCAAAAGTAACGCTAGTTACTGTACCTAGAGCGCCAATATAAGCGCATATACGCTATTAAAGTAACTTTTATGCTTTAAGTAAGGTCTATATGGACTGTTCAATGATGAATAAAGGGCGCAGAAAGGGAAAAATAAACACTTTTTTGTCTTAATTTACGACTAATATATCTTAAAATGTACAGACGAGCTCGTCGCCGAAAAGGAGAAATACAAGGACATCGGAGACGACCTGGACACCGCGTTCGTGGAGCTTATCCTCAAGGAATAAAGGTCGAGCCCTGGCTAGTCTGGCAACACCATCAGCCTGCGATTCAAATTATCTGTATAAACGTATCTTAATTAATATTTTATACTCCTGATGTTAAAGTATTACAAACCATAGGTTTATGGCGGTATTTATTTTCGTTTAATTTAATAAGTAAATAATTTATTAATTAGCTCTCTTGTTTTATTTATCTCAAAACAAAATGATCAAACAGAAGAACATTGTGTGAGGCCATATTCAAAGCTTTAATTCATGACATAGATAAGGTATAGTATTTTTCTAACCGGAGGGGTACGCTGACAGGTGTCATTACAATACAATTTTTTGCTAGATAGGGCGGTTGAGGTTATAAATACTGAAATGTTAATTTAGGTATGACTATTTAATTGTTAGTTGAAATAAGTTTAGACAATGTTGTTAATATTTAATTAAGAACATTACATGATATATACTAGTCCTACCGTTCAGAAACTAGAATACCTAGATATAAGATTATTTGCAATGCCCTAACAGGGTGCCATGTGTTTTCACACTCTAATATAACAACTATTATGTACCATGGTTTCGCAATAAAGATTTCTATTCTATTCTAAATTATATGGAAATAACACCTGTCACCCTACCATTGAGTTTGAAAAATACTATATCCTCATAATGAATCTCATTTACTGATAGAAAATTCAAAAATGAAAACGGCCATATCACGAACTCTCTTTAAAATACACAGACAAGATATTAGAAGTTATACTCTGGCAAATCCACTGTCAGTGGAAAAAAAGGCGCGAAATTAAAATTTTCTATGGGAGGACAACCCTTTACGCTTCAAGTTTGCCGCATTTTTCCACTGACGGAAATGGCCTGCCAAACTATTTGCGTCTTATTTGTAGTGCATTAAGAACGTGCCACATATTTTTGCGACCATCATTGTGTTACATATTGTCACTTTCCGATGTATTGGTATGATGGAAAGGGACAAACGATTATTAGCGGCTTGTCAACTTTAGTAGACGTTTATGAATAAGGGGGCTATAGTTTAAGAGATTTATTAATAAATACGCTACAAACCTCAATTACAAATTAATCGTTTGTTTTAGTCTGTCACTTTGACTTATAAGGGATAAAATGATAAGTACTTTAGATCTCGAGTCTGTGTACTTATAGAACGTGTCATTCACGACAACGCGTGCCTTGACTCGTGATGTCGTGTTATTAAAGGTTAGATTTGACAAATCTGCGCGTCATCGTGGATGACACGAACTATAGCTTCGAGGAGAGTTAGAGCGTTTTCACATTGTCCGATCCGATATCGGATGTAGGATCCAACATTCGCTTCCGTAGTATCACAGTACTCCGCAGTATTGGATGTAGGATCCGACAGCTGACGGGTTCCGAAACGGCTAACGGAATTGCCTTTCCGATATCGCATGGTGTCTATGAGAGAAACAGCTGCTATAGAGAGCTCCTGCTTATGGCATCAAACCCGCCTTTTTGCATTTAAAGTTTTTCTTTATCAATAAAGATTTCTTATATGAATAAATAAATACAGAAAATCACGATTTTATACATCTTACTTCCTTCCTGACCTTCAAACCCCCTTCTTTCCCCCCCGGCTCAACTACGGCTCAACAACTAGTCCAAACAAAGTTACAGAGTCAAAAATTGTGTTCCAAGACTTCCAACATTTCCCTCTATATCTTTTTATTGCAAATATAAATGTAAAATGTTCTCTAGATGGTAAAAACTTAAACAAACTTCACCTAGTTGTCAGTTTTGAATTTACTTTATTTAAGGTTTGTTTAGTTTGTTAAAATGTCATATTTTAGTAAGTATATCAGTACCCCTAGTGTAAATATTTTCGACAGCGAAACTTTACGTACGCGTTTGCGTTAAGTGTCATTTTGTATGGGTTTTTGAACAGCGCGCCAAGCGGGACGTTTTGGAAAGTCAAAAATCTCATACAAAATGACACTTAACGCAAACGCGTACGTAACGTTTCGGGGTACGTTTAGGGGTACAGTACCCCTAGTGTAACTTTGATCGACATCATAACGTGACGAACGCGTTTGCGTTAAGTCTCATTTTGTATAGGATTTTGAGTTTCCAAAACGTCCCGCTTGGCGCGCTCTTTCGAAATCCAATACAAAATGAGACTAAACGCAAACGCGTACGTCACGTTTGGAAATCGAATTTATTTACACTAGGGGTACTGTACGCCTAGTGTACATTTGATCGACATCATAACGTGACGAACGCGTTTGCGTTAAGTCTCATTTTGTATAGGATTTAGAGTTTCCAAAACGTCCCGCTTGGCGCGCTCTTTCTAAATCCAATACAAAATGAGACTAAACGCAAACGCGTACGTCACGTTTCGAAATCGAATTTATTTACACTAGGGGTACAGGTCAGGCATATTAATTGTTTATTTTTTGACATTTCTATTCTAATCTATTTAGTGAAATTAAATACCACATTTAACTTTACCAAAGTACTTTTAGCACACCTATTAGGCTTTCTATGCTTTTAGGTATTTATTTATATTTGACGTTTAGCTAGTTTCATCACGCTTGTAGATGGCTTATAATGGTAAAAAGTATATTTACGTATTTTATTTATAATTAGCCGAGGAGTAAACGCACGCGTTGATGGCATGCATATAAATGATATACTTAAATATAATCTTGATAAAACTACACGCCTGAAGTTACTGATAATATATGTCTACTAAGTACTTTTCGTCAGGCGTTTGATTCTGTCGAGAACCTAGAATACTTAGAATTTTAATTAATTTTTCAACACACTTGCTCAAAACGACGTTTTTATTCCACCGATTTTTGGCTCACACTTAATCCTAGATATTAAACACGCGTGCTTTTTCAGTATATTATAACACTCGTGCTTTCATTATATAATCCGACTGAGTTAAGAAGGTAACTGATTGCTATGCATGGAAATGAAGCCTTCTTAATTTGGCCGAGTAATACATTTTTTTTACCAACTATTAGGTTTCAAATGAACTAACAAAGAGGTTTTATCGATCGATTCGATCTCCATCCGTCGAATAGAAATACGAAAATATTAGTTTTTTTCATTTTTATTTATTAGCTGTTTGTCGATTTCGTTCGCGCTTTGCGCGCGCATTGGAATTGTGCGTAAAAAAAAAACGTGCCAGCCATTTTCCGTATGTGTCCTAAAATTGGAATAGTTTTGCATGATTTTAGTTTATATATTGACGAAAATGTAATTTTCAAGCACTGAAAATGAACACATAAAATTGACGCTGCCAGTAATACTAATAGAGGCAAGAGCCGAGAACGATAGCCTTTTACCATCAAAATCGGGTGAAAAATAATTGGCGGCATATGAAACTAACAAGCACTTTGGTGCACAGTGGTGGTCAGTGCACTTTGGTGCAATTATTCGATCTTAAAACTGTAAGCCACCATTTTGAAAATTGTTCTTTTACTGTTTTGACAAAAAAAAACTAATTTATAAGTTTTGTTTTTTCCTCGCAAGTGTGTTGAAAAACGTCGTATGAAACGCGTGTGCAATTGGTCATCGGTACGGTATAATAATGTACTATTACACATAACCTCAAGTATCGGTAAAAATAAGATGGTTTTGCTATTATTCTCTATTGCGTCTTTTGAGAACGTGCACAAAAAATGACGTGAGATAAAGCACGGCCGTGTTTATAATATAATCTACTAACACCAGATATGATATTAAGAGTGATATTGATCCTTTTGTGTTACTATTTGACCACACGCTGGCTTTGAGTTTGAGCAGAGTTCGTAAAGGAATTGTTAAACAATATATCAACATTATGGTTCTATTTGTGCAGTTTCAAGCGGAGTCCCGCCATGGTAAATGAAATAGGGTATACCTATCGGACCCATTCATCGCTGAGCCGATTAAGATTTAACAATGGTTTTGATCTTGTTTTGACACGACCTTGAAGATCGCTCACGGTGATTGTCTGTTGTGCATATGAAATGGAGAATTTTCGCATTCCATTCATCTTTGTCATACATCTCTGGCTTGCCCAGATGCGACTAAAGGCAACTTGTAAAATTTGTCACAAGGTAAGCGCTTCAATTCGCCTATAACTTATCTTGAGTTATAATGAATCACTGAGTGGAAGTTGTTCGTACGTACGTTCGTAAGACGATCGTCAAGGTCGTATCAAAACCATAACCAGTTGTTAAATCGGAATTGGGCTCTTTGGGTTAATGAATCTTTGGGCTCTTTGGGTTGATGGCTGAGATACACGTCATACTCGTGAACGGGTGCTGTTTGTGGAGACCGGTCTGTTTAAGCTTACACGGGGTACATGTTATGTTAAAGTATGTAACTTTACTTTTGAGTGGCATTAACGTGAGACACTTCATTCGGTTCTTGTCTGTTTTAATTATTTTATTTTTTGTCTTTTAATTATTTATATAAGAATTCAAGCCTTGGCAACCCTCTACATCTCTAAGGATAATTTAATATCTTTTTTTATAATTTATCTCTGACACTTAGAGACTTATACATCTCTAAAGAATTTTAGTATTTTATGGTTTTATTTTTTTATCATAGTTTTTTTTGTGTAATTTGACATTTAGAGACAGTATACATCTCTAATAAAGTATTTATTATTTCATCGATTCCATATTTGTAATTGTTTTTTTTTTTTAATTTTTATTGTTTGTAAAAATGGACATGTAAAAGTGCCCCTGTGGCCTATTTGCTGAATAAATGTTTGATTGTTTGATATTTGTGATTTCCTTGTGTATTATAGCGCGCCACACGTGACACACATAATACTTACACACTTCACTGGCTCAGTGACCCAAACAGGATCTTACACACTTCACTGGCTCTGTGACCCAAACAGGATCTTATACACTTCACTGGCTCAGTGACCCAAACAGGATCTTGCACACTTCACTGGCTCAGTGACCCAAACAGGATCTTACACACTTCACTGGCTCAGTGACCCAAACAGGATCTTACACACTTCACTGGCTCAGTGACCCAAACAGGATCTTACACACTTCACTGGCTCAGTGACCCAAACACGATCTTACACACTTCACTGGCTCAGTGACCCAAACAGGATCTTACACACTTCACTGGCTCAGTGACCCAAACAGGATCTTACACACTTCACTGGCTCAGTGACCCAAACAGGATCTTGGCCTCTGACACGAGAGCGCCACTCTGCCCTATCCTGCGCCACTTCACGCCAGTTGGGTATTCCGAGGGCGAACAGGTCTATTAGGACTTTGTCACTCCAGCGGCATCTGGGACGCCCAGACGGACGTTTTCCACTCGGGTGCCCCACATACGCTCTTCTCACTGCACGATCCTCTCCCATCCTCTCTAGGTGACCGAGCCAGCGGAGTCGTGTGGCTTTGATCTCGCCAATTATATTGGGCATCGCAACCAGCTCCTCTAGCTCCCTATTCTTCCTATTCCTCCAAGTTCCATCTTCATCTCTGATAGGTCCCAGAATCTTCAGCCAGATTTTCCTCTCCGCCACTAAGAGCTTACTCTCTTCTTTCTGAGTCAGAGTCCAAGCTTCACACACCCATACATCAAAATTGGCCTAATTACAGTCTTGTAGACACGAATCTTGGTTGGTCTACTGATCGGCTTGGACATTAAAACTCGATGGAGCGCTGCCGAGCATCTTAAAGCGTTTTGGATTCGTATATCTATCTCTTCCTCCCTTCGGTTGGTATCAGTTACTCTGCAACCAAGATACCTAAAATGATCCACACCTTTAATGACACACATAATACACCAGGAAATCATCATGTTATGAAATTGCTTTTTATCTTCATGTATTCTTAGGTCCAGTCTATAAAGACATCTGTTTCATGGCGTTACATGCATTCAGATTCAGCGGCAGGAGTAGCTAATAGCTATACATATAAAAAGGCAGTAGACGCGAGCTATACATAATTATGAAAAGGCAGTTTAAAAGGCGAGACGCACCATGCCCGTCCTGTGACCTACTGTGTTCAAAATTTTCAAGTACACACTCTTCGCCCCCCACTTAAACTGCTGTAAACTGTACCCAATACGTCATGGGACGATAATTTATCTTTCATCACACTTTTCGAGCAAGTGTGATGAAAAACATTGTTTATAACTCCGGGGGTAAGAATATTGTCGGGAATGACCGGCCTCGTATCCAAAATTTCACTTACCCCCCTCGTTGCACAATATACTATAACCTAGCATAACCTATTCGTTTGGTTGTTTACTAACCACTAACCCTTACAGACGAGGTGTTAGAAGAGCGCAGTAAGTACAAGGCGATCGCCGAGGAGGTGGACCAGACGTTCGCCGACCTGTCCGGCTACTGAGCAGGAACGAAACGCAGGCCGCCATCTTGCGCGATGTGGCGGGAAAGTGAGATTAAAAACTAAACGCTCGTGCAGAGGGCTCTATGGATATGGGCTAACCACAAATTAAGGCTTTTACTAACGGTGCAACAATGTCATGCGATTTTCGATAATTGCCGACTAAGTAGGAATAACGAGTTCAATCGATCGATAAAATGCGGCATCGTGTAGCAAGTCGCATGCAATTATGGGTGAGGTTTGGAGAGGCCATTAGTTTGCCTATTTTACGAGTAGAAAAGGCGGGAAATTTAATAAATGTCCAAAAGCTAGAAATGTTTAATGTCGCGCCTTTTTCTACTGCCTCACCTAAAGAGAGCCAAATTTATGGGCGCCTTCTGTACTGAGAATTTGTAATTTTAATCCTACTGACAGCGCGCACTGCGGGCTCAACTTGCTTTCTACTTCTTTATATTTTGCGATGTGCACATGAAAAAATAATTATTATAAGTTTTATATGTGACTAAGTAGAGTGGCTTCTAATGGTGGACAATTTTGAAAATGCCTAATACATATATGGATGTTAGCGTTCACCTTTAAATTGAAATATTAATGTTATCCACAATCAGCCAATTAGTTGAACATGTTAAATAAAAAGTCATCAAATTTTAAAATTGTAATTTTTGATACCTGTACAAAATTGTTATTTAGAAGAAAAATTAAGAAATGGAAATAAATGTGTTGATTGTAAATCTGGAAATTTAAATTTGCAAAGTCCTGAAAATTCATTTTGGCCAAAATGCGTTTTTTAGTAGATCACTGCCGATATAAATATAAATTTAATGTAATTGAAATATTCATATGTTTAAAAGTAATAAAACTAATAACAACCATTAAAATGTTATCTGAAAAGCTTTTAACTTTTAAACGTACGAATGTAGTTTTCGTAATTTGCGATTTTCATATTTTTTTAACGTGTAATTTTATTGAAATATTTTACTTATGAATAAGTAAAGATAATCTTATGAAGTAATATTATGATGATTATTTGCTATAAGTCACAATATGTATGAACATGTATGTTTTGGATTATATTCGTGTAATGAATTAGTGAGTTTTTTATACTGCTGTTCGACTGAGCGCACAGTGTTGTCAGATCTTGAAAGTGAGTTGTTGCTTATTTTACTGTAAAATATCGCATTTGATGGGGAATTGGATAAAACTATGTTTCTTCAATAAAAAAAAGAGTAAAAAACTAATTTTTTTTTTATTACACCCCCTAATGCAGCATTTTATGGTTACGGCGAAATAATTTCTCGATTTTAGACTAGTTTTCCGCTAAAAACGTAAACCTTTCTTGAAGTAATTTTTAATACTTTAATTAAAATGATATGTTATATGTAAAAACTCAGTGGGTACGCTGACGCTGACAACGATGACACTTGTCACCCTTTGAAAAATATTATACTTATAGGTACAATTTTTTTATTTCTTTTTTTTGCGTTTTGATCATACGCAAATTTAACGAATAGGAAGCATAAATTCTCAGTTTTACTTTCTAATTTTCAAAAACAAACTACAAGTAGCTTTTTCATTGATTAAAATTTAAAATACCTAATCTTATGTTTTAATGTAGGTAGGAGAGACCAAGGCAGGTTGACACGAGGGAAGGGTGCCAACCAACCAAGAGATCTCGCAATCTGACGTCGCTAAGCACGTATCGTGTTTGTTAGGTAGCTTAATAGAAATGGACATAAATCTCTCTTCGAAGGTAAAAAATAAATGTAGACGCTAGCTACAGATGGCGAAAAATGGAATTCTGGTTCAACCCACCTCGGTTTCCCCTGCCAAAGAGCATTTGAAATAGAGGTTGATTGTGAAAGAAAATTTTGTAGCCACAGTAAAAAGTGACGTCATCTTCCCGGGCATAACCTAAAGGTTTGGCCTTTGATCTATTAGATTGCGCCAATTTTTGATATTTAACAAATTTAACATATGAAATAAGGATAATGATCAAATTTCGTGAATAAGGTCAAAGTCAAATGGCGTTCTAAAAGTTTTAATCATGTGTCGAAAGATGGCAGTAAATTTATTGTGGCTACACAGTTTTCTTTGACAATTCTCCTCTATTTCAAACTCTCTTTGATCCTGCTTACTTACATTTTGTCCGCCATCTTGCAAGGGTGGTGCCGCACGACTAAAGTCCTAATTGAACGTGTGAATGTTGTTACTATAAACTTAACCCTTTGAACGCCTATACACGAAGGTTGAAATTGGTTTGGAAGCTGCGTGCGTCGACGTCTTTGCTGGTGAAATAGATAGATTTACTAATATTTTAAATGATTAAGCTTATGTTTCCATACCTACAACTCAATGACTGCTTAGTTTGTAATGTAGCTTCCCTTTTCAAGAAACTTACCTGCTGTATCTTTTCATTCCAATAAAATATACTTTTTACAATAATTTGTTTTATTGTTGGCCGACTTCGCTGCTTTGTACATTACAAGTGCGAAAAGTAGAAAATTCGCAACAAGTGGCGATAAACACGACAGTACCCCTAGTGTAAATTTAGTCGATAGCGAAACGTGACGTACGCGTTTGCGTTAAGTCTCATTTTGTATGGGTTTTTGAACAGCGCGCCAAGTGGGACGTTTTGGAAAGTCAAAAATCTCATACAAAATGACACTTAACGCAAACGCGTATGTCACGTTTCGCTGTCGAAAATATTTACACTAGGGGTACAGAAGGAAGTGTTTTATATCGACTCGAGTTGCGAATTACTTTTTCGCACGTGTCAATACACACAATTTTGTATCTTGCCTATTGTTTCCAATCAAAGCTTTACATCTAAACCCAAGTCATCTAGAAAAAAATATATAAGACGCTCTTCGTCTCAAAGTGTACTAGTAGTTCATCATTCAGACTTTGTTTGTTGATTTATGACCGACACCTTGGCGGCGCTATCATTTAGAGCCTCAAGTAAACTAACAAAACCAAGTCAAAAATCAACAATAAAGTCCGAATGATGGACCATTTGTACACTTTGCGACGAAGATCGTCTTATAGAAAAGTTTTTTTTCTGAATAACATGGTTCTAGATGTAAAGCCAGAGCTCAACGAGGGGCGGGAGGGGGTTAGGGTCAGCAACGCGCATGTAACTCCTCTGGAGTCGCAGGCGTACATAGGCTACGGATACTGCTTACCATCAGGCGGGCCGTATGCTTGTTTGCCACCGACGTAGTATAAAAGCTTTAATTGGAAATAATAGGCAAGATACAAAATTGTAATTATAGTACCTACTACTTACTTCTCTGGCGCAGCGACCCAAAGTGTGTCTTGGCCTTCAACACGACTGCTTGCCCCTGATCCCGGTCCTATGCAGTTTCTCGCCAGTCTTCAACCTGGAGCTCGTGCAGATCCGTGTCCACCACATCCACCCCAGTACATTATTGTTATTTTTTCGTAGGGTTTTACGTTTTTATAAAAATTTCCGCGAGTTAGTAAAGAAACTGGTTTGTGTGATTTTTTTTTTACTTCCATTATTATTTTAGTAAAGGTTACAGTTAATATTGAAACAATGTCAAGTAATGTAGATTAATTATAAAAAAAGATCCAATATAATTTATCCAAAGTTATAGTTTTCCTTTAATTTTCATTTTCTTATTGTCTGCTATTATATTGCACACAACTGCATGCAAAATTAATCGGGTTGAAGAAACGGTAAATTTATACGTTGATATAACGCACTGATTTTAAATAATCGGACAGACAGACGGACATGACGAATCTATATGGGTTCCGTTTTTTGCCATTTGGCTACGGAACCCTCAAAAGTAAGCATAGCAGAATTTTGAGATCTGTTTTTCCGGACCTACATCTACAGTAGCGCCAACTGGTGAGCACAAAATCGGTAACCCTCATTATACAGTTTAACTCACTGTATAAGAAATTTAAGACACCGCGCGACATTCAGAGCCATTCATTGAATTTCATACTTCATTGAACCGGAGGCCGATTCTAATCTAACAATTATGGTTTTGAACTGGTTTTGACGATCGTCTCTGTGGTTGGCGTGCATCTCACGCACGACTTTTACTTGATTCGCATGCACCAATTAGCGCGAGCAATCTTCAAGGTCGTGTCAGAATAAAATCAAAACGATAACCAAAAAAAAAGTAATTTATTAACAAATAAGTAAAATATGTATAAACAGATATAGTAATAGTGATTCTTAAGTAATGAGTCATTATATTTCAATGACAAACAAGATAGTACACAGTGCTGTATTGTCTTGTTTGCCGTTGCTATTAATATTAACTACACGGTTAACATAGGTTAACGGCACCATCATGGGACATTTAAGAGAAAATTTGGAGTATTTTTGATATTTCACCGAACCTGTAAAAAATTTACCGCTTTACGCTTTAAAAGTTGAATGTCCAATTCGTCCTTTATGTTTTCTATGTATTTAATGAAAGCTACTGCAATTTCAAACATTCATTTTCAAACTATAAATATCAATGAAAAATTAAACTTAATGAGCTCTTTGGCTCTTGTTTATTGCAAAATGTTGCCAGCGATTAAAAACTGATGGTAAATACTTGTTTTACAGGATTTGTCTATACCATCCCATTATTGGTTACTATAACAGATAAAGAACCTTTTCTCAAACTTGCTATGAAATGATGACATGACTTACGTCAAATTAGGTCCGGAAATACTACATATCAGGTGGCATGAGTGAAGATGATATGTAAAGGAATTTCATACTGCCTTACACACCTAGGACTAAAACAACCTTCTTTTGTTTTTTAACGTCAAATTGTGATACAACGTCTTGGTATCCAACCATCAACTAGCTTCAGCTAGCTTGGTACGGTGATTTGTTGTGCATATTCGTTGCTAAGCAACGGCGGTGGCGCATGGCGCCGGCGCGCAGACTTACGTGCGTAAGGTTGTACACCGCTGGTAGAGTGGCGAGCCGAGTAGGTCGCCACAAAACAAATTGACTGCAATTTTTTGTTTTAATTGCAAGTTTGAGAAAAGCACTATACATATCTCGGCGAGAAACTACTGTATATATCTACTTGGCCTGCAACCCAAAGTTTTCCCGGCCTCTATAGTAATGTACTATTACCTAATGTTATTTGGAGCCTCATCTGCCAATAATCCATACTCTGGTTTGGCGGAAGTTGTGATTTAGTTTTAAGGTTTGTTTTTTGAATAAACATTTTACTCATTATTTATTTTTCATTTCATTAATTATTTAATCAGAGTCGGGTTACAATGTTTGTAAAAAATGTTACTCTAACATGAACACGCCACGGCGTACGCTACGGCGTACGCTACGGCGTAGCACTTGTGCGCGAAGCTTTACCTACGGGGGTCATATCAAGTTCAAAATCAGAAAACGCTACGGAACGGCATTCGGATATGAATAGGTTTCGACGACCGGTTTGACCTAGTGGGTAGTGACCCTGCCTACGAAGCTGATAGTCCCGGGTTCAAATCCTGGTAAGGGCATTTATTTGTGTGATGAGCATGGATATTTGTTCCCGAGTCATGGGTGTGTTCTATGTATTTAAGTATTTATAAATATTTATATATTATATATATCGTTGTCTAAGTACCCTCAACACAAGCCTTATTGAACTTACTGTGGGACTTAGTCAATTTGTGTAATAATGTCCTATAATATTTATTTATATTTTATGGGTAGTCAAAGCTGGTATTTTTATTAGGATATTTAAATTTAAAAGTTACTAATGGTTTCCTGAGAGAAATTGTTAAAGATTGCTGTTTATTTTCAATAGAGACAAAGTAATTTAATGTATGTGTATGGTACTCGTACAAAACATCCTATGCTGTTATGCTAGGTGGGATACTTATAAGTACTTGTAGGAAGGTACAAACAACAACTCTTAGTTCTTAGTACGCACCTACAACTGATACACCATGGATACACCCTACCAAATAGTATATATGCCAGTGGCAGATAGTAAAATCAGGCAGATTGTGAAATGTCTAGGCATACCTACTCCCTTCCCTGAATCGACGGAGTCCCGCTACGAGGGGCCCCTATTTCAAGCTAACGAACCTATCCTACCTATAGTAAACAACGCTATAATGGAACAGGCACCAGTAATGGAATGGCATAGACAAATCCTGTAAAACAAGTATTTACCATCAGTGTTTAATCGGTGGCAACATTTTACCATAAACAAGAGCCAAAGAGCTGCTTAAGTTTAATTTTTTATTGATATTTGTTAGTTTGAAAATAATTGGCCCCATACATCCAATGACTGGAGCAAAAAACCATAGTTTTAATTGGTTAATAATATTGGAACCAATTGCAGTAGCTTTCATTATTGTATTGTATTGTATACGGGCGATTTTCCGCAACTCGACGACTTGCGCCTATTTTGCGTGATATGTTGGGGGTGGGCTAGTCCTGCCAGCCTAGCTCCTCGAGGAATCCTATCAAACCTTTAATATTGAGTAGGACCTCGGGGAGGTCTCTCTTTCATTAAAAACATAGAAAACATAAAGGACGAATTGGACATTCAACTTTTAAAGCGTAAAGCGTTAATTTTTACAGGTGTCGGTGAAATATCAAAAATGCTCCAAATTTTCTCTTCAATGCTCCATGACATACCGTTAACATATTTGTTGATTTAATGTAACTACCGCCAAAACATTACATGGAAACATTACGATCGGTCGCCGACATATAACAAACAACAAACGAGTTGTGGGTCTGGCTGCACGGCCCAACCTACGCTTGCCAAAATTCTGCCAGGCGCAGACTGCCCAGCGTCTAAAACGGCATACCTGGGCGTAACCGATCCGATTTAGCGTATGCGATATAGTGTTCTTATTTCTCTTTAATGTTCCCAGAAGCTCTGAAGATCAAATGCCCACAATTTAGATAGACACCAGAAAACTGTCGTGACCGGCTTTGGACGTAAAATAGGGGCACCGATACAGGAGAGTAAATGTTGATTTAAATGTCTATGTATCCATCAACGCGTACTTATTTTTAATCCTACTTTAGGGTTCAAAACGTTTTTGTTAAGAACTGCTTTTACATAGAATGTGATTAGAGGAAAATTGTTTTTCTTGTAATATATTGAAGTCATTTCGACGTTGTCGGATAATACGAATATTTTAACAGAAATTACTTTTTATCGTTGATTTACCTAAGACTAATAAGTAGCTGAGTTATTTTAATGCATGTATGAATTACCTTTCTAATTGTATATTTATTGAACTTTGAGATCGTTTTAACCAGTTAAGGACTATAGGATAAACAAGGAGCGCCTCTATAAACTCGTTCGGCTTTTAAGTTTAACGCAATGAATACAAACAAACTTTATTTACAGACACCGTCATAGATTATGTTACCGCGATGAAAGCACGATCCATGGCGTCCGATACCGGCTAAATATAGTCCAGGCGATAAAGCAGAATGTTCGGCAAAACGGAGAAAATCTGCAAGTGTGCGAGCAAGACGGTTGACAAATCACGACAGATTTAGCCGGCATTGACTGCGAGCAGTGCATCGATCTATCGACCCGAACCTCGATGCATCATCGTTATACCCTTTGAATTGGAATAGTTTTGTAGCTGAAAAGACGCGCGAGAGCGTGACGGGCAGCAGAGTCTCTCGCTATCGGATCCTGGATTTTTGGCACCGAAAATAGCAGGGCGGGCGCTCGGTGTGCGGCGCTCGCGCAGTGCGTGTCGCTCCGCCGTGTGAACAGCCCGCTCGTGAGGTGAGTGAGGAGCGCGGGTACTCCACCGGGGCCGGATTGAGGCAGTGTACTGCCTGGGGGCCCTCGCCGTCCGCGACCCTACTTATCAGGACTAATACTTGGCTTAATCCGGCCCTGCAGCCAACCACCTTGTGACCAGGAAGTGGATTTTGTGCCTGTGCAGTGTGGAGTATCCTAACTCTGGATTGTGTTCTTTTTTGGGTTCTAAGTGACGTCACGGTGTGAAAGTGAACGCGATACTTCTTATGGTGCGCCCGCGCTACTGTGACTCGGGTTTCAGCGGCGGCGCGGCCTCGCTGAAAATACCTCGTCCCGCCCACACGCCCGCCTTCGCTCCGACCTATTTGCGGCATGCGCACGGACGTTTATTTAGGAAACTCGCCTCAATTTTTATTTAGAATTAGACATGGCCCATATATCAAGTAATTAGGGCGCTTTGGAATGTCACTTGGAGCTTTACATGTCGAATGTTTCCGTTTTCCAATGATCTATTTATACGCTCATCTCACACAGAGATTACACGATTCGCACACATTCACACTGTGAAACACGCTTGAAAATGATATGATCCAACTTTAGCATACACTAGGGTTTGAGCGTAAAGTTGATCCGAACTTTTTAGTGTCAGGTAGTTTTGATATGGTAGTTAACAGCTGTAAGTGACAGTGGGGAATGTTGGCACGGGATCAAACGCGATCTGAGGCCGCTTCTGAAATATTTGGGCCGGAGACAGAGATGCTTCTGATACAAGTGGTTTAAATTTCAGTAAAATAAAAAGGAGAGTTAGTATGAGGAATTTCTTTAAAGTTTTACTGAACATTTATACGATATAAACTCCGATTCATTTAAATAGTAAGCTAAAATCGTGATTTGACTGAATACATTTTCTCTTGGTTGAAAATACTGTCTAATAAGTCATTCCATTAATAAATCGCGCGTTTTTTTGGCGGCAATTGAATCCCTATTAAATTAAATTCACATTCAAGCGCATGTTGCGCAAGTATTTCCTTGACAAACTTTCTTCTTCATCAACTTAATGATTCACACTGGGTATAATTATGTATGTATTAATATATGTATGTTTATTTGTATTAAGTATATTTGTAAGTTTATCAATATATAGTTTATATTCATATATAGTCTCGGTTACAAATTCATTTACTTTAAAAGACACTGCACCTACTTAATCTTTCTGGCTTAACCCATTGGTTGACTGGTAGAGAATGCCTTAAGGCATTAAGTCCGCCATTTGTACCTTAATGTATTGTGCAATAAAGATTAAATAAATAATAAATCGCATTATTCGCTATATAACATTTTAATTCACAAAGATGCCCTGTATTTTTGTAATTTTTGTAGGTATATACCCAAGCTAAGTCAGCTGTCAAAGTAAAGCTACTGGGAGGTTTTGGTTCGCGGATATAAACCCCAATCGGATTTAATATAAACCCCCAAATTAATATAATTCCAAAAAACTCTTTCAATTACATTTTTATGAATTGGATGGATAACATAAAAACATTGCGTGCGTTTTACAAGCTTTTATTTAACTTGCTCTGTTAGTATGTATGTACGAGTGAGTCAAATCTTGAAAGCTAAATTTGATCCACTTCCCCGATATCCGATTGAGCTGAAAATTCGCATACATATGTAAGTCACCCAATGCAATATTATGGTACCATCGAGTTGATCTGATGATGGAGACAGGAGATGGCCTTAGGAACTCTGTGATGAAACAACACAAACTTATTGTGTTTGGGGATTTTAGAATTGTCTCGATGAGTATTCCGCCTATTGTCGCTAGCCTGTGGGAAGAAAAAAAAGTTAGCGATAAAAAATGAATGAAATTGTGAAAATGATTTTTTTGCCATAAACTTAGTATCATAAACTCTAGTTAGTTGCTAACTTGTATACTTATATATTTAATATAACGTTATTCATAAACGTTTTTCTTAATGCTATAAACTTCTTCCTCGCGTTGTCCCGATTTTGCCACGGCTCATGGGAGCCTGGGGTCCGCTTTGACAACTAATCCCAAGATTTGGCGTAGGCACTAGTTTTTACGAAAGCGACTACCATCTGATCTTCCAACCCAGAGGGTACACTAGGCTTTGTTGGGATTAGTCCGGTTTCCTCACAATGTTTTCCTTCACCGAAAAGCGACTGGTAAATATCAAATGATATTTCGTACATAAGTTCCGAAAAACTCATTGGTACGAGCCGGGGTTTGAACCCGCGACCTCCGGATTGCAAGTCGCACGCTCTTAGCGCTAGGCCACCAGCGCGTCTTTAAGAAAACGATAAAACAAATTAACTAATTGTGGCTCGTAAAGTTTATGAAAGGGGGTAAGAGGTACAAACATAAATCATATTCAGTAAGATAGATCTTCCATTAAAAGCCAGATTTGAATTTCGTCCAAAGGCGCCCACTGATTACCAGTTCGCCGGACGATATCGGCCTGTCGGTTATTCGCAAAAGCTGACAATCGCGAATAACTGACCGGCCGATATCGTCCGGCGAACTGATAATCAGTGGGCTCCTTTACAGGGTATAGTAAACAATTGAAGGAGTTTTCTTGGCGCAACGGTTGTTATGCTAGGTACAATTTGAAATAGGTTTTCGTCACATTACACAGACAATGGTATTAGATCTGACGTGGGTTTTAACGATAGATTGGGCCACGAATTTCTGCCCACATGTTGGGCGTCTGCCAGATGAAATTAGCGAGGACGTAGTCGATAGTTTTACATAGTTTTGGAATTTGAAAACTGGAGAACATTAAAAACACATTAATCACGACTGAATAAATTAAAATAACAGATTGTCGAATGACGTCAAGAACTGCTTTTAAGAATAATAACAATATATATAGAAATTTTCAAATTTTGCAATTCGGAATGCAACGTTTTATGTGACATGTCAAAATGTCTGCAATGTCACAAGCTGTGAAAAGTAATGTGGAATCGCATCCTTACATACTTTTTACAGTTCATTTAATAGTCATGGACACCAAAACACATCTACACAACCACTTATTTGACTAAATAGTCTTTTTGTCCCGATAGTTCTAAAAGTGCTCCCACATTGGTGTTACAAAGTGTTATATAACACGATAACATTCACTAACATTTTATAACATTTGTTACAACTTTTTTGATGTTTGAATTGCTTCCACACTGGTGAAAATGCATAACATGTTGTATAACAATTGTTTTATAACTTTATCACAAATTGCAACAAAGTTATACTCGAGTATAGGCCAAAGGTATATCCCCATCTATTCGAGTATATATTTTTCTTGGTTTTTCGAAGCACGTTTTTTTCTTATACTTTATTTATATATATCATTGATACAGTAGAAAGACATACGCCATACAGCACCATAGGTGAATTTAACAGCATGATGTTCGCGAGAGAAGAAAACTGCGTAGGTTAGTAGGTATATAGATACTAACCTACGGATTTTTCTTCTCTCACGAACACCATGCTGTTAAATTTATTGTATTCAAGAACAGCACAGATCTGGGATTTAACAACACAGCTTTACAAGTAGGTAGGCCAGAAGTCTCAGCGCGACGGGTGCAAGTCTGCAACCGATATTGATTGATACGGGCTATTTTAGTCTGCAATAATTAATTTATATGTACGATGATCTGCAGCCCAGATCTACGGACAAAAATAATAACTGTGCCGCTATTCTGTGCCAGGGATTTATTTACTTTTAAACAAACACGAAGACGAATAATAAAATAAATGAGCATAGGTATAAGTAGTCAAAAAATTTAATTGGTGATTCATTTCGTACCTTGTCACAGTGACAAACAACATGAAAGTCGCTAGAGACTTCATACTATTGTCACTGAGACAAGGTACCAAATGGGTCACAAATTAAATATTTTGACTACCTTTTGAATACCTATATATATTTGTTTTATATATATAAAAAAAAGTTCTATGTCGATTAATAAAAACTGTTAGCTAAAAAATAAAAATAATAAAATCCGTGGTCTCTGCCTACCCCTTCGGGAAATAGGCGTGATTATATGTATGTATATGTTAGCTACATTTCAAACCTGACCAAAAATATATGATCATTGTCAAGACGGCGCTTTTTTAGGGTTCCGTAGTCAACTAGGAACCCTTATAGTTTCGCCATGTCCGTCTGTCTGTCTGTCTGTCTGTCTGTCTGTCTGTCCGAGGCTTTGCTCCGTGGTCGTTAGTGCTAGAAAGCTGAAATTTGGTATGGATATATAAATCAATAAAGCCAACAAAGTCGTACAATAAAATCTAAAAATTTAATTTTTTTAAGGGTACCTCCCCTACACGTAAATTGGAGGTGAAATTTTTTTTTGCTTCAACCCTACAGTGTGGGGTATCGTTGGAAAGGTCTTTCAAAACTAATAGGGGTCTTAAACAAACATTTTTTGATAAAGTAAATATATTCGGAGATAATCGCTCCGAAAGAAAAAAAAAATGTGTCCCCCCCCTCTAACTTTTGAACCATAGGTCCAAAAAATATGAAAAAAATCGTGGAAGTAGAGCTTAAGAAATACATTAAATGAAAACTATAGCGGACATGATCAATTTAGTTGTTTTTGAGTTATCGCAAAAAGTTTCCCCTTCATAGTAAAAAGACTTACTTTAATTAGGTACTGCTTATGCAAAGGTACCGTTTCATCCCTTGGTTAACAATTTACTATACTTTAAGCTCCAGTTTAGCTTATTGTGACGGAAGAGTAACTACGGAACCCTACACTGAGCGTGGCCCGACATGCTTTTGGCCAGTTTTATTTCTCATGTAGGTGACAGTTCACTTTAGTTCCAATGAAATTCCGCAATATGGCGCGTGATCATATATTACTGGTCAGGCTTTACCTTAAAATGACGAGTAGGTAAGCACTTTCATGAGTTACATACGTGGCCACTGCAAATGTCCAATTGTATTGGACACGCACTTAGATAATGTAGGGTAAATATATCTGTATAAAAACATTACAATAATTAATATAAAAAAAAATGGATATGTATAGGATAGGTGTATGAACTTAATCAAATTCATACAATTAACAAAATTTTCATTTATCAAAGCGAAACGCTACTTGTTAAACCTCTTATGAAGGACTCCTGAAGTTATGTATGTCGTCTAAAGTTGGTATTAATATGCACATTTAACCATAGAGGTAATATAGTATCGATTGGGGTTTCAGACTGTTGCCTACCAAATTCATTACACACGAGAAAATACCCAGAGGGATCGCCCCAGGGATTATCCATGTAGTTTATATTTCTCGGTCATTCAGTAACACTACATATATTACAGTAAGTATATAGTATTACAGAAAGGGCTACTTAAAATGACGTTTACCTATTACATAGTGTGTATTTTTTTATATAAGTAACCGCAAACTTATACTAGACGTAGGTTTTAGCGCTATAAACGATTCTGAAAGATTTTTCAAATTTAGTCTTAACTACTAGAGCATAATTAATTTCTGATTTTTTTAGCGGCAATGGATTTCGTACGGTCAACCAATTTGATTCCTAGGCCACTATAGAACCATGTCATAATGACTTCTACGACAGTGCTTATTGAGTGATGCATGTCATGTATAGACTAGCTAAAGCGACAAGGTTCTATAGTGGCCTAGGATTCAAATTGGTTGACTGTACATGATGGTGACTTGTGACAGTTGTGACGTCGCGGCATTAAATGCCACGTTTTGAGTTAAAACAAAGTTGCTTGCTGAATTATTTTATTTGGAAAAATAAAAGTCGTCTGATAAAACCTCTGAAAGTGTGTTCATTAAAGCCTAAAAACTAACTAACCTCTGGTTATGCGGTCGCCTGATGGTAAGCGAATACCGTCGCCCTTGGACACCGGCAACAACGAAGCGGTTATAATGCGTTCATTTTGGTTCATTAAGGTCATTTACGATTCCGGATCGTTATCGATATAATCAAAACAAACACCTAAATATCGCCTTACATTTGTAATAAATATTTATTTTAATTTAAAAGGCTTTTTAGGTAAGAACAATGAATTATCAGATTAGCTGAATAAAATTTAAAAATAAAACATTAATTCGTATATCTCGGTAAAATTTCGATATTTCTATGAAAAACTAAATGAAATGTTATTAAATCTGTTCAAATAGGTTAAATTAATATTTATATGAAGGCTACTTGAATATTACTGCTATACCGATATTAGCAGTACTAAGATAGGTTGTAGACGTCCGGTATTTTCGCCGGACAACGGACTGTGTTACGCGACTACGTCCAGTTTCGTATGTGGCTACCGACCAAGAAAACAAGACTTCATCGCCGAACGCGGACAAATGTCCGGTGAAAACGCCGAACGTCTACAAGCGACCTAAGATACCCGTCACCGTGACCACGGCTGGTGCAACCCAGCTGAAATATCGGATGAGGTAAAAATACTTAATGAAAATATATCACGTTAGACCTGATTAAATCACTGAATATGCGGATTTAGGATTTTCAGAAATATAATATACACATTCTGCTAAAATCATGACATTTATTTTGATCAATGTTTACGTTAACTATAGGATATTTGACTGTATTTAAAATAAATTATTTCACACCATGCACGAAATAGATAAACATAGATAAAATAGATAAACGTAGACAGCAGTTATTTTTAGACACTTCCTATTTTATAATTCGTATAGAATTATAAAGAGTAGGCGACTTGACCGTGACGTCATTTGCTAGTGTTTCATATAAATTCCATTGTGGCAAATCGTTTTGACAGTTCGAATAAAGAAACTGATTTGACTAGTAGTCAAATACTCAAATTCAGTATGGCTATTAGGATAATTTATTTTCTGAAACGTATGACATCATTTCCGCTGTAGTCACAGCATCCGTAGAATGGTTATTGGGTAATATTAAAAACAAGTTAATTATAGCTTGTAGTTGTTTATTATTTTAGAGCGTTTTCACATTGTCCGATCCGCCATCACGGGGCCTACCGTGAAAATTATTCTCTGTCACTCTAATTACGTCTTAGTGAGAGTAAAAGAGAAATAACCCCGCAATTTGCGAATTTCTGTTTTCGCGGTAGGCGTAGATCCTACATCCGCGTAGTCGGACCGCGGCGGGGGCGCCCTCTTTAGCGGTCACGCACACTACAAAACACAGTATGCCTACTCATACGCACACCAATAAATATTGTATTGTAGGTCCGACAGCTGACGGAGGGCTCTTACATGGCTGAAATTATTGGAAAATATGACAAAAACAGCTGCAGGAGAGTGTCATATAGCATTAAGTTCGCCTTTTTTTGCGTTATCTATCGTTTTTTAGTAATAATGATTTAATTAAATACAGAAAAAGAAATATGTTTTTATATTATATTTCGCTCGCGAGGTCTACAGCTGACAGACCCGCTAGTTTAAGAGAATTGACCAGAGAGACCAGATTCACAGAGACTTGACGCATCAGTGGTTCAGAACAGATATTCTGGAAAGTCTAGAAATATCTTCACGTCATGCTGCCGACAGATATTTTCGCAACTGCCAAGATTTGTTTTACTAGAGCTTTTAGGCAAAGAAACTGTTATGTCTGTGGATGCATGAATTATTTGAGAACATCTTGAGAACATCAGCGTTATAATTGATTTAATCTATTGTCAACGTTTCTTTCGATTAGGCACATTTTGAATCGTATTAAAATAATGTTTATAAATATTTAAACTACTTTCTTTCGTGAATTGACTTAAATGTTATATTTACATCGTGAGTGCATTTCATTTCATAATGAAATTAAGTGAAAAATTTACAAAATTTATTGAATAATTTTTCATGAATAAATTATTCAGGGTTGGCAATTGTATGAGGAAGATGATTTGCCAAATGTCTACCTCTAGCAGCAAGCAATTATTTAAATATTTGTGTTGTTTAAAACACGTTGTTTGCTCGATTCATTCCGAGAAACAGTGATAGTGATTGGCACCCAAATTCTCAAAATTTTGCAGCTTTTGACTTATTTCTGTGGAGCTATCTAAAATTAAGTTTCTATGCTAACAAGCTGATGAATTTTAAACAGTTAAAACCGACCATCCGACTCAAATTTACTAGGATAACGCCGAAAATGTGCGAAAATATTCTGAAAATTGCCTGCTGTCAGATGTGTACATATGTCAGACATTATGTTCCGCATGTATTTGCCAACCCTGAATAACATATTTTTAAAACAATACTTAATAGTCTTTGAACTTAAAATTAGAATGAATTAGTCACAATTTCACCTAGTCTTTGAACTGAATACAGTTAAAATTTAAATTCATTCTATTTCACCTAACGAAAATATGAAAGTATTGTAAACAAACTTACTAAAATTATTTCGATTACAAAAAGTGAACCCGAATGCGTTTAATTATTATGCACCCATCTGGTATTGGCCCCATGCCAGGAGTTGCATAATTCCATGCAGGAAAAGCCATTATACATGACATAATCTGGTGGTTTGTTACTTTTATTACGCCCTAAACGATCTAATGTAAAATTCCGGAATATAAATATAAAATTATGGAAAAAGAATTCGTGTTGCTAACAAAACCGACAGTCTGAATTTAATAGGAAGATGATATTAGGTTCTTAGTAGGTCTTAATTAGTTATTAGACATTTTTGAACTACAGCTGGGTAGACTAGCAAGAACTTGCTTGCAATTTTCATTACATTGCGGTTTCTGATCAAACTTTTGAATGCAGTTTACGTTACTGGCTGGCAATGTAACTTAAATTGCATGCAAGTTCTTGCTAGTCTACGCCTCGCTTTAGAATAAACGAAAAAACAATTTTCAGTACTTGTACTAAAAATAATACATTTTACATAATAACACAAAATGTTATGGCTTAATCATGCTTATTTGACACATTAAGAATCATAAATTTTAGGTTTAAGATTCTTTATTTCTCACTAAGAATTTGACAATTCACTTACATGAGAACTTAAAGCTATACAAATACATTTATTTTGCATGAAATTAGGGAAAGAACTAAAAATATAGAGGGTATTCAAACATACAGTAAAATAAAATCTGCCGATACACTTAAACAAAACAAGGTGATTAGTGGTGCATGGATGGTAAATGGTAAACACTCCGTCTGTTCAGATATACACAAAACATTTTGTAATTATTAGTAAGCTAAGGCCAGCGCAACTTGTATAACTAAGCGTCGGCGGGGATCATCCCTGTACTGGTCAATATACCGCATAGGTAGACGCCGTAGATGGTAGGTATTACGAATATCGGGACCGGTTCATTAGTTGCCATGAGCTCATTAAATATGCAAATATCGATCCTATTAGTTATACAATCATAAATTATGCCACTAATTCTATTTTGATCCCAGAATCTCGCATGGGTACTCAAATAGGCACCCAATTGAAAGCGATACAATATAACCTGCATCTCTAATAAGATTTGGCAAAAACATTTTTTTCGTTCAAACTTTTATCGCTGACTGTACTTTTCTTACACAGGCTACTCTAAAAACCCCAAACAATTATAAAAACCCCAAACAATTAGGTTGTGTTATTTTATCAACGAGTTTCTATGGCCACCTCCTGTCTCCATCATCAGATCAGCTCGATTGTACCATAATTGTCACCCGACTCACATATGTATGCAAATTTTCAGCTTCATTAGAAGTGGGTCAAATTTAACTTGCAAGATTTGTCCCGTATAAACATACATTGGATGGTAACATTTTTATATATTTGCTTACCTACAGAAATGACAGCCAAATGAAATTAGTTCGCTGAAGAAAAAAAACAAGGTCGTAGAATTATATAACGCAGCTCCCGTCGCGCATACTAATGTGCTCCGAGATATGATATTTATGATAGAGTTTTTGAACATCGAAATTAGGAGGCTTTCTTTCTGCATCCCTGTCGTTTTCATAATGTAAGAGCGCGACTTTCTTCGAATTCGATTTTTGCGATAGCCGATATTCGTTCCGTTCTTAGAGAAATACTTGTTAATACACTTTGCTAGCTTCGTTAATACACGTTATTAAAAATACGCATCAAATATCATATATCAAATACGGCTTAGTAGGTAAAAATATTATTGAATTGCTCAACATCTACTAAAATCCTGATTATATGTTTTCATAATCTTTTAGTCAGAAAATACTGCATTTTTTGTCGATAGGCACATAAATACTAACGTATGGTATTAACATATCGGGTTCGAATTTGGATGAACTCGGGAATTTTGTGTAAATAAGCCAACAATTAATTAAGAACAATTGCAAAAGACACAGATTAATAGATATGTACCTATTGTACCTACACATGTCCAAACGTAATATTTAAATAGAAGTTTCTCTTGGATCTTACCTACATATAGGTAATCAAATCGCAGGTATTGGCAAAGGAAATTAATTAGTTACAGATAGAAGGTATTTATCAGATATAAATATTAGTGCGGACATTACAAACTAATTAGATATCGTGCCAAAACTGTGTTGTAGGTATTTGGTGACATATCACCTTGAATACCGCTGTTCTATTTTATATTATAAATGATTAAATATTATAGGACATTATTACACAAATTGACTAAGTCCCACAGTAAGCTCAATAAGGCTTGTGTTGTGGGTACTTATACAACGATAAATATAATATTATAAATACTTAAATACATAGAAAACACCCATGATTCAGGAACAAATGTGCTCATTACACAAAAAAATGCCCTTACCAGGATTTGAACCCGGGACCATCGCCTTCATAGGCAGGGTCAAATATTAGTTATATACAAGATGTTTTGTAGTCTACTAAAATATATATTCAGAAATGATAACTGATAAAGCTCAGTCGCCGTATTTCTTCGGCTGCAAAGGTCACTATATGCGTGTCTACCACTTTTATAACTACTTCACTTTTACATCTCTTCCGTTCCGTTTTTATAATCGAACACCAAAATGTCTCGAGTGAAATAGGTCACTTTCAACCCTTGGTCTACAATCTACTATTAAATATGATCAGAATAAAAAAAAACCATGTATTTTTTTCATATTCCAGGCCCATTGGCGTATTTTCTGTAGAAAAAGCAAACACACAAAGCCGCCACCATGGACGCGATCAAGAAGAAGATGCAGGCGATGAAGCTGGAGAAGGATAACGCCATGGACAAGGCGGACACCTGCGAGCAGCAGGCCAGGGATGCCAACCTCCGCGCCGAGAAGGTATGGCTTGTTGGGGAAGGACAACGCGCTGGACCGCGCGCTCATGTGCGAGCAGCAGGCCAGGGATGCCAACCTCCACGCCGAGAAGGTAAGGCTTGTTGGGGAAGGACAACGCGCTGGACCGTGCGCTCATGTGCGAGCAGCAGGCCAGGGATGCCAATCTCCACGCCGAGAAGGTAAGGCTTGTTGGGGAAGGACAACGCGCTGGACCGCGCGCTCATGTGCGAGCAGCAGGCCAGGGATGCCAACCTCCACGCCGAGAAGGTAAGGCTTGTTGGGGAAGGACAACGCGCTGGACCGCGTGCTCATGTGCGAGCAGCAGGCCAGGGATGCCAACCTCCACGCCGAGAAGGTAAGGCTTGTTGGGGAAGGACAACGCGCTGGACCGCGAGCCCATGTGCGAGCAGCAGGCCAGGGATGCCAACCTCCGTGCCGAGAAGGTAAGGCTTGTTGGGGAAGGACAACGCGCTGGACCGCGCGCTCATGTGCGAGCAGCAGCCCAGGGATGCCATCATGCCAACCTCCGCGCCGAGAAGGTAAGGCTTGTTGGGGAAGGACAACGCGCTGGACCGCGCGCTCATGTGCGAGCAGCAGGCCAGGGATGCCAACCTCCGCGCCGAGAAGGTAAGGAGAAATTTCAACAGCACAATCCATCCCACTGTCTTACTCCTTAAGGCAAACCTAAACCTACTAGTACGTTTCAATTTACGTTAAGATTGTCCAGCAATAAGTGAGAAATTAAATATTTTGTAAAGCATTTCTTTAATAGTTATCCAATGGGATGGACTATAGTGTCATTTGTTGATTAAAGAAAGGCCTTAAATAATCCTATATTTTACTTGTCTTTATATTAGTGTTTAGACTTTAAATCGTAGTTTGAAATAGATCATCTCTTTCCACACCATGTCTTATTCAAAGTGTTTTCTTTCCGTAGGTGAATGAGGAAGTCCGTGAGCTCCAGAAGAAGCTGCTGCAGGTGGAGGAGATCCTCACCCAGAGCAAGAACCAGCTCGAGACCGCCACCAAGACCCTCGAGGAGAAGGAGAAGACCCTCACCACCACCGAGGCTGAAGTCGCCTCCCTCAACAGGTCTGGACTTTCTAGCGTATACAGTTTAGCCAAGGGGCCAACCCAGATGACAATTGCACATCTACAAGTACGCCAAACAAATATTTAAAAAAATTTAAGGGGATGACACGCTACGAAAAGTCACGGGACCATTTATATATATTATAGAAGTTTTTATTGGCGTTTTCTGTCGACGGTTATCAATCAAGTAATCAACATGGCTAGGCCACCAGCACTAACAAGATGTTTGCGATTTTATCATAATTATCATGTATGTCATAAATAAATAAATAATTAAGTAAATAATGCGGCCAGAAATATGAGTCGATCTAAAGGGGATTATTTAAATGATACTTAGGCCATGTATTGTAGGGGTTCTGAAAATTACTCAGCCACAGCAACAGTATGTGAAAACTAGTTAGAATTTGGACTTCGTTGCACGAAAATACATTGAATAAGTTTTCCAATGGCTGTTACAACTATAATGCTTGGTGGGCACTACTATGCATACAAAATTGAAAAAAATACTTGTTACTTGTTACCCAAGTAGACCACATGTTGACTTAAAGCACGCTACTACGTTGGATCCATTTCGAGCTTTTCAGTCGAGTACCATATTTAGGCAACGATGCTTGCTGAGTTGCCTAAGTGAGGTACGAAATTGAAAAGCTTGATTATATCACTATTGTATACAATACTTTTTCTACATGTCATAAAAAATATTTTTTTTTACTATAAAACCTAAATAAGTTATGAATATTGGTAAGTAACTAAGTAGGCCAAAAATATAGTACAAAAGACATAAACGCGCGAGGCCCCGCCCGTCTGCCGTTCTACAGGAGCGCGGCGGCACATGATTAGTTAATTTATAGTTTTTATAGTTGACTACAACGTAGCGAAAGAAATTTTATAGTTGAGTTGGGGGCCCATACATGAAAAGTATGGGCCACATGAAAAGTACGCAATTATAGTTTGGTAAACGAAATCTAAATTCAACCATTAAAGTCGACGTCTAGAAAAATGTATTTTATCTTTATCTTTAAATAATCCGATTTGTATTAATGTGATACTCGCAACACAGGAAGGTGCAGCAGATTGAGGAGGACCTGGAGAAGTCCGAGGAGAGGTCCGGCACTGCCCAGCAGAAGCTGCTCGAGGCCCAGCAGTCCGCTGATGAGAACAACCGGTCAGTACCAGATTAATTTAATAGTAGACCTCCAGACTGGGACAAGTGGCGTATTGGAAGAGAGGCCTATGCTCAGCAGTGGGCTATAAAAGGCGAATATGATGAGACTATCCTCCGCCAGCAACTTGTCCGTGAGAAGTTGTTAAATGAAATGAAATGAAATGAAAGCATTTATTTCGGACAAAAACATCCATATTATGTTAGTAATGACTTACGGCTAAGTGTGTTAGTAGAAAGTATAATTACAATTTGGAATGGCATGCAGAGACATCCAGTGAATAAGGATAGGGCTGTCCATCCTCTCAGCAATCACCTTCAGGAGAGTGTTGGTACTGCCCCGAACACGCTCGCTCAGGGACGCCCCCCGCTTCGTCATCACGGCTTGGAAACCGTCGGTTCTCCATGCGGCGAACATCCCCGACGCGCTGCAGCGCCAGGGCAGCCCCAACAACGTTATTGTACTGGACGCGCAGAGCACTGTAAAATAAAAAAAATCTTTTATCACCATTTTCACCCCTTTATGGACCAGTCTATAAAGGGGTGAAAATGGTGCTTTATGGACACGCCAGCGTGTACAGCCTGGCATGACGTGTCGCTTGAGGAAGCGGTTACAGCGATGGAATATACTTATAAGCAGCTGAAGCTCTTATTTTTGAATTAAAAAAAAGTATCCACTGTCAGATCTGATGCATATTACTGAAAGTTATCAAGGCTCCCTAAATATAGTTGAACCGCTCGCGGTACACTAGAAGTGTAGTAATTTTTGAAGACCTCTAGAGTTATTTTAGTTTGTTGAGTGCTTAGCTAGGTACTTATGAGGTGTTGTATGTTCCAGTATGTGCAAGGTGTTGGAGAACAGGGCCGCACAAGACGAGGAGCGTATGGACCAGCTCACCAACCAGCTCAAGGAGGCGCGTCTGCTCGCTGAGGACGCCGACGGCAAGTCCGACGAGGTACGTTCGTTCTTTTTTTATATTATGAGATATTGTTACACAAATCGATCTCAACTGTACATTTGTTCAGTCAGTTGTCCTGTCTGGCACAGTTAAACCGTGGAATGAACTGTCGCCCGCGGTATTCCCGGACCGTTACGATCTTCAAACTTTTAAGAAAAGATCGTACCTACTCTCATCTTGAAAGGCTGGCAAAACACGTGCAAACCCTATGGTATGGTACCAGGAAATATTAATTGCTTACCATCAGACGTTTCGCCTGCTCGTGTGCCTGTTATCATAACAAAAATCTGATAAGTCAAATCAAATTTTTTGTCGAATTCCATAAGTAAAGTTAAATCACCAATATTGACAAAAACTGGTTTTGCACTAAACAACATAAATTGCCAATTACATAATGATAAATAACTTCGAAAATTGGTATTTGCGTCCACAATTGATAGTTCGTAATCGAATCGAGTGCACTCGGCCAAGCAATGTCCTTGAATTTAATTTTCCATGAACGCCATATAATTCAGTAGACAGAATCAAATTTCAGAGGAATTCTATAGTTTGGATAGGCTCTAGGAGCTTTCTGGTTGTGCTTTTAGGAATTAACAACCCGCAGTTGTCCACACTTTTTGTTGAGGGGAAAGGGAGACAATGTGACAGCTACAAATTCTCAAGGCTCGTCTTTTCACGTGGCGCATGATACTCATGCCACCGGAAAGTTTCCGGAATTGCGAAATTCTAGAATTTTGGAAAGTTCTCATTTTCTTCAACTTTTTGCAACTTTGCTATCTTCAATTCTTATTATTATTGTATAGTTAAGAAGTACCTAAATATGTGTATAAACATATAGATTCAATAGTGAATGTTTACTTTGAAAAGTTACATTGTAGTTTGACCTACTTTCCAACATTTATAGCATTTATAAGTTAATGCAGGTAGCGGAAAGTATGTAAGTAAAAGGGGCAATAAATGACCATTAGAATATAATTCACGAGCGACCGTGAAACTGCGGAAAGACGAAATTAAGGAGCTGAAGTCGGTACCTCAGCCTTTTATTAACACAGATTTTAAAGCTGTTTTAAAATTTGTTGTGTAAAAACACAACTGGTAATAAAAATAAAAATCCACAAAAAAGAATGTAAAACATAATAAAAAAACTAAATCTCCTTATAGAGACGACGTGCGCTAGGTCCCTATGGCCCCAGGTTTTAAAACTACAACTTTTTTCGGTTCAATTCGACATCTAATATGTAATATTCTATTTTTCTTCCGGTATCCCGGTGTCTTTATGCAATATATTAGAGAGTTTCAATAAAAAAAACGTATTAAATTAAAAGTAATAATCTAAAAAGAAAATTGGCTGAGCATGGTATCGGTGATGCAAGCAACATTTTCTCGCTGCATCACGATGCCCTCCAGTCATTCCAAAACGTTGAAATAGTTCTCAGAAATTTCAGGAAAAATTCGCAGGAATCTTTCATTAAAGAAACCATAAGTTTCCGAAATTTTCCTGCTTATGTAAACATGCATTGGTACTAAGCTAATATGATGTCCAGGTGTCCCGCAAGCTGGCCTTCGTTGAAGACGAGCTGGAGGTCGCCGAGGACCGTGTTAAGTCCGGAGACTCCAAGATCGGCGAGCTTGAGGAGGAGTTGAAGGTAATTATTTAGTTTATAATAAGGATCCTGAATTCCTGACCGTTTGAACCCATAATGTTTGAACATGAATTGGGATAGAACATTCTTTTCTACCGTCTCAATTTACGAAAAGATTATTTTATCTATTCAGCTATGGAATGAGAACATCAATATTTTTAAGGAAAAATCATAAATCACTGATTATTTCGCCAAAAAAATACAGATAAATCTTTACACCGAAATAGTTTTGGAAATATAATTTTCACATTCAATTCAGATGAACCGATTCCGCGATTTGAGAGTAAATTCAAAGGCCTAAATTTGCATCAGTATATTGACATAGTCGTACCTACTCTAATTTTACCTTACCCAGGTCGTAGGAAACTCCCTAAAGTCCCTGGAGGTATCCGAGGAGAAGGCCAACCAGCGTGTGGAAGAGTTCAAGAAACAGCTGAAGACCCTCACGAGCAAGCTGAAGGAGGCCGAGGCCCGCGCCGAATACGCCGAGAAGACCGTCAAGAAACTGCAGAAGGAGGTCGACAGGCTTGAAGGTACGACGTTGTCTATGGACATGTTTTGTTTTTCATTTGTCTAGAAGGCTAAGCCAAGATGGCAAAAGTCAGACGAGTAGAAAAAACGGCACAAGAGCATGTCGGGCCATGCTCAGTGTAGGGCTCCGTAGGTACACATCAGTCACAGTAGTCTGCCTTTAACGGGGGCTATTAGTAAGAATCATCTCCAGTCAGCGAAGGGAGTACCTTCGCGGCGCTTTGTACGAGTACCCTTTGTTTGTACTAAGAAGGCAAGACTTTTTGCGATATATCAAAAACGGCTTAACCGATCAAGTTCGCTATAGTTTTCATTGAAAGTTTTCACTAAGCTTTACTTTTACGATTTCTTCCATAAGTACACTTAATAAATAAAAAAAATCTAGTATTCATTCTACCATTTTGGTTGTGTGATTGATTTGTATATCTATGCCAAATCGCTGCTTTCTAGCACTAACGACCACCGAGCAAAGCCGCGGACAGACAGACGGACATTGTGAAACTACTCGTATAAGAATTCCTATAGTTGACTAGGGAATCCTAAAAATGTATCGGTATGACAGATGGTACGAAAAGTCACGTGCCTATTTCCATACATTATTTAAATTTCGTTCGGCATTTTCTACCAAAGATTGTCATCTTGGCTAGGCCCCCAGGTTTCTATTTTATCACGCTAATAATTGTCACCTGACGTTGATAATTCACCGTACATAGCTGGTCCAACAAGTATATATGTATTACCATTTTTACTTACAAACCAAGAAATGTTCCGGAAAATTTCATTGTCAGAGGCCCTACCGCGATTTTTTTTTTTTTTATCGCGGGAGGGCCACAGGTGTCAAATGTCAAGGTGGTGAAATAGGCGCCTGCTGGACAGGTTAGGCAGAGGACTTTATGTTCTCTTCTTCAACATGCTCATGTATTTTATGACATAGCAGTCTATAATTTTACTATCCAAGCTATTTTCAGCATTTTTCAGCGGATTATAAACGATATCAGATTTAAATTGTTTACTAATGACTTGAATTTTGATCACAAATTGTAATACGAAGCGCGCTCTTCAAACTTCATTAACGCTGGATCTAACAATTAAGGAGAACTTTATAACTTCTCTATTGAAGCTTTTTAATCGGCTTTAAAACTAAGTTTTTCACAATAATGCATTAAAATATGATTGATATATGGTAACCAAGAAACTTGATACCTACCTAATGGGATTGTACTTATAACAGAAGAGTGTAATGCACTATTGCCGATTTGATTGGCAAAAACAAGCTTCAAAAACTAAAATATGATTTTAAAATTCACCATTTAAACTATTGATCACGTCGATTTTAAATAATTATTTGATACAGAACTGTTTTTACTTGAATCAACTCGCGTGATTTTAGTTTTAGTGGTCTATTATTGTCACTTAACACCATTTTCCAGACTTGTTATTCAACGAGAAGGAGAAATACAAGGCCATTTGCGATGATCTGGACGGCACATTCGCCGAACTGACAGGATACTAACTGCTTACAGCTTAGTTGAAGACAAACCGTCCAACGCGCTTTCCGTAGCCCATAGCTTTACCTATTGAGAATTCTCCTTTGCAATGTAGGATAGGAGAATGGGTGCCGTCTTCTATTTTACTTTTAATGCTTTACTTTTTTCACACTAACTCAATTTTAAGAAGATTCTCAATGCGCTGAACTTCAAAGGTCTAAAATTGTCTTAATAATTGTTGGTCATTTTTCTTTTCCATTATTTACTTCGATCCTGATTTTCGCTACAAAAGGGACTATTATTATCACATAACACCATTTTCCAGACTCATTGTGGAAAGAGAAGGAGAAATACAAGGCGATATGCGATGACTTGGACGGAACATTCGCTGAACTCACAGGATACTAACTTCCCTAGCTTAGTTTAAGACAAAAACGTCCAACACAAGTTATCCGTAGAGTCCATTTTGTATGCCCTTCGAGGAGTTTAGACTCCTTGCCTACGCGTTATTACGTGTAGCTGATGAGAGAATCAGCGCAGCCATTTCCGTTTTAATCTTCTTTCACACTAATCCCCCTGTTCTTTAGAGGATTGTTGACATTTGAGCCAGAACACGTTTTTAGACGAAAAAATAACGAGCGCATTTATTGTTTCTCGGCAAAGGACTAAAAAAGAATCGGAAATCATTGTAATACTGTTTTCACATTTAACTTTCTTTGGTATTAACATAGTGTAAAACCGTGTTCTTTTAGCTGAGCGTCTAGTAAACTTTGTCTGTGTAAAGTAGTTTAGCTTGAAAATAAAATTATCGTCTTTTGGAGCAATTTGTGACAAGGCATTTAGGTAAAGCTTGCAAATCCTTGTCACGAAGATTCTAAATGACGACGGTGGTTTTTGCATAATGGATGCAAAAGCTGTCTTAATGCATGGAAATAAAGTTTAAATTCCGAGCACGCTAGAAGCTGACGTTCAGACAATCCTGTATAGATCGCATAGATTTAAGGCCCCGCTTTTCGTGTTGTGACTAACATGTCTTACGCTTTGCTGCTACCGGCGGACAATGCTTTCAAGGTACTGGTTGTTCTTAATTAAATTAGACTAGTTAGGGCAAGTAGACAAGTTTAGACATCTGTTTGAACTTTGCTATTCGCCAAAATTATTCTAAAGTAGAATTTAATAGTGTAGCAAATAAAGCCGACGCTTGCGCTGCAAATTAAATTTAATTAGTAACATAATAATTCTAGTAACTTTCTGACTTCACAAATAATATTTCATATTAAATGCTATAACGTTCAATTCGCTTTTCATAAACTAATTTCACCATCAATTTAGACGATAGAGCACCAATGTAGAGGAGCAGCCAAGTTTCTAGATAAATTCTAATAAAAAATATCCGTTCCACAGACGAGCTGGGCATCAACAAGGACAGATACAAGTCCCTGGCCGACGAGATGGACTCCACCTTCGCCGAGCTGGCCGGATATTAAAAAAAATAAGCTCCCGCGCACTCCAATACAAACCCATGAGCTATCTCTTTCTATCACACTCGTGCGACAGAGAGAGACTCGAGCGTTTGTCTATGATGTAACAATTCATACTGCTGCCTGCAGAAAAGAACATCGACTATCGTGATGTAATGATATTTATTATTTTATGTAAATTTATTTACGATTTTGAATAAAATTAATTTATAACATCTTTTGATTTCTTATTTTATTTTAATCCATTTCTTAACACTCAGGATCAATAATAATGAAGTACCTCTATAGCCGCATGAGACCTATAATACTAGGTTGCTAGAGAATTTTTGCTACAAACATACTTTCACTTGATACTAAGTACCCACAGTCTTGTAAAAAAAAACCGGCCAAGTGCGAGTCGGACTCGCGCACGAAGGGTTCAGTCCCATTATTTATAAAAACGGAAAAAAATGTTTGTTCTATGGGAGCTGGGAGCCCTCCTTAAATATTTATTTTATTCTGTTTTTAGTATTTGTTGTTATAGCGGCAACAGAATTACATCATCTGTGAAAATTTTAACTGTCTAGCTATCACGGTTCATGAGATACAGCCTGGTGACAGACGGACGGACGGACGGACGGACGGACAGCGAAGTCACAGTAATAGGGTCCCGTTTGACCCTTTGGGTACGGAACCCTAAAAAGGATCGCAGGAGCTAACGTAACGTGACACGTTCAATAAAAACGTCTAACTGGTAGATAAAAGTCTGGTAAATGTTGAATAAAGTATTATTCCGCAATTAAATAATCACTCCACATAAAATAAGCAAAATAAAACCCCAGCTGCTGCAACAAAAAGCCTCGGGAAACGACTAGAAAATAAACTACGACCGGAACCACATCTGTCACCTGTCAACCTCACAATTGGCGGCAAATGACGTCTTTCCGCCACAACATGGCCGCCGGCGGCGCGCGCAGGCTCGACCGCGGTCCGCACACGCGCACTCGCCTCCTCCCACAATCGATAGTGCAACTCAGGTCGCACAACAGCCTGTTGGCCTCGCGAGTTTCACGACATATTTCTGATTTGAGAGGATTTTTCGGGACTGAATAGTGTGCAAAAAACGTCAAGGTGTCTGTGTCCAGCAGTGTTCTTCCGGGGGCCATCACCATGAAGATCCTGGCAGCGCCCGACGGGCCTGCGATCTCGCCCGTTGATCCTTGTAAGTTAAAGTTAAATAATAAGCATTTAAACTAATCTATCCTGTTTTAAAACCAAACGGAATAATATACTGAATGTATTCTTCACTGAGAAGTTTTTATTGACCATCAAAACAGCTGGAATGAGTATCAGCAAATGATGCGCAATAACATCGGATTGTAGACAAAATATAAACCTTTTCAACTTTGCCCTGTGGACCATGTTTCAGTCTTATTAGATAAGCGTATTTGATATACACGAAGGAAAAAGATTGGTAGGTCATTTGAGTAATAGATATTAAATTTCATAATCTTTTATAATCATACATATTAAAAACTTCGTTTGGTGTTTTATAATAGACTAAGGTAATTTTTATAACATTCCTCTTCTTCCTGTTTCCAAAGAGTAGGTACTCAAGCTATGCGAATAATCAAACCAGGGATGTATTTAAAACACAGGTAAAAACAATACCTCCAAATTTTTCATTCGCACTATGTTATTTTAGATCAAGGTAAAGTCAATGAGTACCTAGGTGAACCTTGCCTGAATCAATTTTAAATTCAATGGGGTTTGTTCTAATAACAATATAAGAAGGAGCTTAATCAATATTTGTTTTTAATCCGAATCCAAATTTAAGGCCGCAAAGACACAACTCACGACTATAACCAATAACCAAAATGGGGGTCAATTGGGTAGGTCTTGAGGTCTTCTATCATTGGCTTTCGTTTAATCCGTACCTACAGAAGGTACGAAGAAGGTAGGCGAAGGATCAATCTATGACAATGATGGGTCTACCGTTTAACTGAAGCGCTTGGTAAGAAATTATCCTGGTCAGCCATAGCTGGTTCATATTCTGCTGAAGACCTGTCTGCGTGAAGCTGACTTTTATTACGTTAATCAAGTAAAAATTAAATATTTAAACTATTTTAAATTTCAACACAGCTAAATTATAGGTACTAAAATATCATTGCGCAACTTCTTCGTGTATAATACCAATCTATGACAATGATGGGTCTACCGTTTAACTGAAGCGCTTGGTAAGAAATTATCCTGGTCAGCCATAGCTGGTTCATATTCTGCTGAAGACCTGTCTGCGTGAAGCTGATTTTTATTACGTTAATCAAGTAAAAATTAAATATTTAAACTATTTTAAATTTCAACACAGCTAAATTATAGGTACTAAAATATCATTGCGCAACTTCTTTTCCAACGCCTGAGATAAGTACCTATAGATGTCCTTACAATATTATTTCAGCCAAAGACAACATACCTACATACTACATGGTAACCTCACCAACTGAATCCGACGGCGCATTGAGACTGCGGCTCAATCTTGTGGCGCAAACACAACCCCCGCAAGAAGGCGGTGTAAAAACGGAGGTGTCTGTCTTATCAATCAATATAATTTCCATTAAACACAACATAGTTACCATCTCAATCTATAGCCTAACGCCGACAAGCGCATTGAGACAGCGACTCAATCTTATGGCGCAAACACAACCCTCGCAAGACGACGCTGCAAAAACGAAGATGTCTGTCTTTTCAATCAATATAATTTTTGTTAAACATAACATACTTAGCAACCCAATCTAACCTAACGCCGACAAGCGAATTGAGACAGCGGCTCAATCTTGTGGCGCAAACACAACTCCCGCAAGAAGGCGGTGCAAAAACGGAGGTGTCTGACTTATCAATCAATATAATATCTGTTAAACACAACATAGTTACCAAACTAATCTAGCCTAAAGCCGACAAGCGCATTAAGAAAGCGGCTCAATCTTGTGCAAACACAACCCCCGCAAGAAGGCAGTGCAAAATCTGAGGTGTCTGTCTTATCAATCAATATAATTTCTGTTAAACACAACAGTCATAGTTACCAACCCAATCTAGCCTAAAGCCGAGAAGCGCATTGAGACAGCGGCATCTTGTTGCGCAAACAACGTCCGCAAAGATGCACTGCAGAAACTGAGCTTCCCTTCCCTTATTTCTCCATTTAACAGTGACTTCTCCAATTGAATTAGTTCGTTGAAGTTCTTAATTTCGTCACGAAAGTAAATTCGTGCTGGAACTTACAAAAGTAGGTACCTACCTAACGATGCTGTTACGGAGAATAACCTTCTCATCTTATCTTTCTTATTTAGGTCCGTATCTTATACCTTTAACCTTTAACCGCTTAGAATTTTTCATCGAGCGTGCTTGTATCGCCGCCGGTACGAAGTTACACGAAGTTTTATCTTAGGCTGCGGCGAAATGAGCTGGATATTGTATGTCTTATATATCGGACTACTGTTTTAAGAGATTAAACGAGCAATTCATATATCACGGTCCAATCAGCAGTGATCGGGGTATCGGCTACCACTCGGAGTGGATGACTTCAGTAACTGCTTATTTTATAAATAAGATAACTAAACTAAAAAAGCGTTTTTTTCGAGCAGTTTAAAAGGTATCGCGGGCTTAAAGCGTATCCATATTACTGCTTTTAACTTGATATACTGCGGTGTGGTATCCAAAAACCCGATCATGCACCGCCAATCAGTGCCGTGAAACACTTTTACCCTTAGCTAACAGAATGCACAGCAGCAACAGTAAGCAACAGAATACAATGCTGAATTGTTTTATAAGAAAAAATAAAAGTTATTTTTTTCGTAAAACAATGGAAGTTAATTATTTCGAGTATACAGACTTATTTAAAATACACGCTGTATAATCAAGCTACAGGCCACGTATAAATTGTATCATAAAACATAACTAAAACCTAAATTATATAATTACATAAATAAATAATCTATTTGAAGTAGGATGATTTAACACTTGTTGTGGAAGTTGATGGCAACAGTTTTAACACATTTAACACATAAGCCGAGCTATTTTCTATGACGTGTCAAGTTTCGCTTATAGTTGGATAATCCCAAGCGCATATAACTTAGTCCATTGCTAAGCGTTTATGGGTAATCCACCGAGCTAACTGGGTCATCCAAACACTGGCTATCACGAGTAGAGGCTCTGGTCTCCAATGAGATAGTTACGAGATAGTTTGTTAGTTAGAAAAGCATTGGTTATGCATTATACAGGCTTAATATAAAATATAACGAATTCGTTTAATATAACGACATATTCGGTATCTTATTTTGATTAGGAAAGAGAAGATCGGTCAGTCGGTTTTTCCTCCTCAATTATTGTTACACCTTGTATATAGCCTTTAGGCAATACAAGGCAATTCAAACACTTTCCAAAAACAGATCAATTTACGTGACCGAATAAGGTTCTTTTACTATAAAATCTCACCCATGTTAGATTTAGTGACTATCTTAGACATTTTTACTGTCAGCTACGATTGTTGTTTGTCGATTTCGTTCGGAAAAGGCCTGAAAGTGCAGCGTTATGGTAGGTTATAAAATAATTTTGAGTCTCTTTTACCTTTTGGCAATAAAATAAGTACAACACGAGTAAGTAATCGTTTCAGGACACGGTTTAGAATGGATCGACAGGCACCTTTTTCCACAAACAGCAAATTTGGAGTAGCGCCTCTATTTTACTCGCTTTTTCTTCGAATGTACCGCACTCTACGGATGTGCCGACTGAATGTTTTCAAAAGCAAATTTTTTACCGTACATATGGTGCTACTTTACCGCACTAGTGCGATAATTACCATAGTACGAAACTATGTTGAAAATTCACACGACCGAAGGGAGGATTTTCTATATTCCTATTTTTCGCACTTGTACCGTAATGTACTATTTAACACTTATACGTTTGATAACAACACTAATTTTATTACATGGGTATAGCACTCAGCCACGGTGCTCTCTGTACTCTGTCTAAGCGGTTAAAAGGTTAAAATCGTTCCATCAGTTTGTCGCCACTACAATCCTCTCAGATAAATTAAATTTAGTTAAATAGTCTATTGCAAGCTCTACTTGAGCCCCCGCATTATAGAAGATGATGGTAAGAAACCGGATGTAATGACACTAATTCCGTGGAAATTGGGATGGGGGCTGGTGTGGGACGCCATCTGTGTAGACACCCTAACCCCGTCTTATCTCCACGGCACTTCTGCTGAAAAATTAAAAAAGACTAAATATAGGGGTCTCGGCGCCGAATACAATTTCGTACCATTTGGCGTCGAGACCCTTGGTCCGTGGGGTCCGAGCGCCCTTTACCTGATTAAGGAACTATCCAAAAGGATGACAGAGGTCACCGGTGACCGCAGAGCTGGCAGCTTCCTCGCTCAAAGAATTAGTCTTGCGATACAGCGAGGAAATGCTGCTAGCACCATGCCGCAGCGCAGGGGGATAGTTTTTAGTATTTTATTTTAAAACTACTATTATTTATTTTTAGATCTAGGTTTTAAGTTTTGTAGTTTAGTTACGCGGATTATATATATGATATTCGTAGTAGATAAATGAATATAATATGAGTTTATTTACTCTGCATTGGTGGTTGCTGAATGCAGACAGCCCGCATGCACTCGGCTGAAGAGTTGAGCAATCCAATGCAAATTTAATGATCACGATTGAATTGCGGCCATGATATGAAGTTTGTCCCACTTTGCAGTATCATCTTATTTGGCTCAATACTTGTTCGTTCGGAGGAAAAGTCAATCGTATTTTTCTACTCGTCGACTGTAACGGTTGAATTAAGATATCGTATACCAAACTATACTGTGTACTATATAATTATGTACTTTTCATGTATGGGCTCCCAACTCAATTATAATATTCATTTCGATATGCTGTAGTCAACTATAAAAAAATGGACCAATCACGTGTGTCCGCGCTTTCATTGAAAATACTAAACGGGCGACAAATAGTCGCACGTTTATGTCTTTTATACTAGATTTTTGACTATGTATATAATTACCAATTTTCATTTATTATTTAGGTTTTATGGTTATAAAAAGTATTAGTTTGGTGACTCGTAGAAAAAGTGTTGTATACAATAGTGATATAATCAAGCTTTTCAATCTCGTACCTTACTTAGGCAACTCAGCAAGCTTCGTGGCCTAAACACGGTACTCGACTCAAAAAGCTCTCTATTATATCACGATTGTGTAAAATACTATTTTATTTCAATCTGTAGGTTAAGTTGTCACGTCTAACTGTCACAATCCTGACAATATGTATGCAATTTGCCAACAACAAGTCTCCTTCTTCTTCCTCGCGTTGTCCCAGCATTTTGTCACGGCCCATGGGAGCTTGGGGTCCGCTTGACATTTAATCCCAAGATTTGGCGTAGGCACTAGTTTTTACGAAAGCGACTGCCATCTGATCTTTCAACCCAGAGGGTAAACTTGTTGGGATTAGTCCGTTTTCCTTCACCGAAAAGAGACTGGTAAATATCAAATGATATTTCGTACATAAGTACTGAAAAACTCATTGGTACGAGTTGGGGTTTGAACCCGTGACCTCCGGATTGCAAGTCGCACGCTCTTACCGCTAGGCCTGAGTATAAAAGTAATAAAATGACGCACAAATATTTCATAAATTTTTGCCTAAATTTGTCAGATTCAATTTGTGTTCATTCAACACATTTGACAGTTTGTCAGTAATATTGTTTGTTCTTAATATAAATATAGCTTGTTCAGTAAATATTTTATCAACCTTCTGCTGGTAAGAGGTCGTCGCCTTCAATTTATGTTAGCTAAACTCAGGGGGCTTATTCGAATCTCGACTTAATTTGTTTTTGATATGATGGGCATTTTCACCGTGTTAGGTGACCTAACCTAACAGTTAACCATTAACGGCCGGTTAGCAATCGTCACAAAATTGACGGTTAATGTCAAATCCCATACATTTTGTCAGGAATGTGACGGTTAGACGTTATTGAAACGCGACTTAAGTCAGACTTGAAAGTACAAGTTAGAATAAATGGCCTGATACTTGACACAACTCGCAGTGGATCTCTCTCGCGATTTCTGATTAAAAATCGTACTTTTTAAGTTATGCGGCTGCATATTACATTTTTTGCCTTCTGTACCATTGCCAGGGGCATATTGTGACACGGTTTATTAAGAGTTGTCCTTATGGAAGGTAGGGTTAAGGAACGCAATCTCCATAGGCAGAACTTATGCAAAAGTGTCCAGTGGTCAGCTATAAATAATAGTTCCAAATCTCTCCAGAGTAGCGCTAGAGTAGCTAAGAACCTAGGCGTTATTGGCGGAGTGAAGTGCGCTGTTTATGATTTGATTTTCTTTTCAAGTACTCTAGGTATTGTAGCGCCACCTATTTAAGGTTTTTTAATGACACTTTTTGGTACATGGAGATTCCATTCCTTATCTCCACCTTCCGTAGTTGTCCTTATGGAAGGTAGAGTTAAGGAACGCAATCTCCATAGGCAGAACTTATGCAGAAGTGTCCAGTGGTCAGCTATAAATAATAGTTCCAAATCTCTCCAGAGTAGCGCTAGAGTAGCTAAGAACCTAGGCGTTATTGGCGGAGTGAAGTGCGCTGTCTATGATTTGATTTTCTTTTCAAGTACTCTAGGTATTGTAGCGCCACCTATTTAAGGTTTTTTGATGACACTTTTTGGTACATGGAGATTCCATTCCTTATCTCCACCTTCCGTAGTTGTCCTGAGCTATGTACGTCACCACTAACAGTGACAAGCTAAATTTCATTTACACAGTAAGTTACGAACTTACACGAATAAACTAAATTGTTTGTTATACGAGAGTTGAAAGAGGTACGTGTTTGTTTAAATATCAGTTTAGTTAGTTACACTTGCCGCAAAACTAACTGGCCACTGAGATGATAATGCTATCTCCTTTACTCTTGTTAAGACCAACCAAGAGTGAAAGAGTTGGCATTATGACCTGACCGGCCAGATAGTTTTGCGGATAGTATAATTGACATTAAGAAAGAAGTTGACACTAATTGGGGTTTCGTATTTTTATGCATATTATTAGTTAACATTACCAACTGGCAATTTATTTAGGCTACACTATCTATCCTGTACCCCTAGTGTAAATTTAGTCGATAGCGAAACGTGACGTACGCGTTTGCGTTAAGTCTCATTTTGTATGGGTTTTTGAACAGCGCACCAAGCGGGACGTTTTGGAAAGTCAAAAATCTCATACAAAATGACACTTAACGCAAACGCGTACGTCACGTTTCGCTGTCGAAAATATTTACACGAGGGGTACTGTTTGGTAGCCTAAGTATAAGGCATTTTTTATATTTATTGTGTATCAGTTATTATAATTGAGATATATTTTAGTATATTATAACTATAATTAGACCGGGCCGGGGCCGGGTGATCACTGATCAGCCGTCATAGAAAATGACGTGTCGGACGCCCCGGCCCGGGCACGGGCTGGTCTAGCGTGACTTATCCTTTATTTGGGATAATAATATTACGAGATCAAGTTGAAATTTGTACGTTTCGAATTGGCCTCCAATCCACCTGTCCTAATTGCGAGCGAAGCCGGGATTAAGTCTGCTAATCTAATTACGATTTAATGTATCTCAAATTCGAATTTCACGTCTATCCCAATTTCGACAAGGTATTTTAGGACTTGAAATATTTAATGAGATATTTATTCAGAGATTGTAGAAGTTAGTGACCGAAGTTCGTCATTTGTTTAGATTTTAGGTTCTTACTTTAGGAATTTGGTAAATGTTTACTACTTTTTAGGGTTCCGTACCCAAAGGGTCAAACGGGACCCTATTACTGAGACTTCGCTGTCCGTCCGTCCGTCCGTCTGTCACCAGGCTGTATCTCATGAACCGTGATAGCTAGATGATGTATTTCTGTTGCCGCTACTTGGCCGGTTTTTAGTCTTTTTCGGTTAGAAGAATAGAGATCGGCACATTATTTATTTAAAATACACTTACCCAATATCTGTGAAAGCAAGAAGCAGCTCTTTATTAGATCTAGAGAGACAGCCATCACGCAAGCGTCTGTTATTAAATTCAAAATGTTTAATTGGGTATACAATTCACTTGCGACACTCTGCAAGGGCACAGAAATATACTTAAATAAATAAAATAAGTAAAATAAGTAAAATAAATAAAATAAATAAAATAAATAAAATAAATGAAATAAATGAAATAAATGAAATAAATGAAATAAATGAAATAAATGAAATAAATGAAATAAATGAAATAAATGAAATAAATGAAATAAATGAAATAAATGAAATAAATGAAATAAATGAAATAAATGAAATAAATGAAATAAATGAAATAAATGAAATAAATGAAATAAATGAAATAAATGAAATAAATGAAATAAATGAAATAAATGAAATAAATGAAATAAATGAAATAAATGAAATAAATGAAATAAATGAAATAAATGAAATAAATGAAATAAATGAAATAAATGAAATAAATGAAATAAATGAAATAAATGAAATAAATGAAATAAATGAAATAAATGAAATAAATGAAATAAATGAAATAAATGAAATAAATGAAATAAATGAAATAAATGAAATAAATGAAATAAATGAAATAAATGAAATAAATGAAATAAATGAAATAAATGAAATAAATGAAATAAATGAAATAAATGAAATAAATGAAATAAATGAAATAAATGAAATAAATGAAATAAATGAAATAAATGAAATAAATGAAATAAATGAAATAAATGAAATAAATGAAATAAATGAAATAAATGAAATAAATGAAATAAATGAAATAAATGAAATAAATGAAATAAATGAAATAAATGAAATAAATGAAATAAATGAAATAAATGAAATAAATGAAATAAATGAAATAAATGAAATAAATGAAATAAATGAAATAAATGAAATAAATGAAATAAATGAAATAAATGAAATAAATGAAATAAATGAAATAAATGAAATAAATGAAATAAATGAAATAAATGAAATAAATGAAATAAATGAAATAAATGAAATAAATGAAATAAATGAAATAAATGAAATAAATGAAATAAATGAAATAAATGAAATAAATGAAATAAATGAAATAAATGAAATAAATGAAATAAATGAAATAAATGAAATAAATGAAATAAATGAAATAAATGAAATAAATGAAATAAATGAAATAAATGAAATAAATGAAATAAATGAAATAAATGAAATAAATGAAATAAATGAAATAAATGAAATAAATGAAATAAATGAAATAAATGAAATAAATGAAATAAATGAAATAAATAAAATAAATAAAATAAATCCTTATCTACATTAATGACCTGCCTTACCTTGTAAAGACCCACCATGACATAGTATTGTTTGCAGACGATACCTCACTTATTTTCAAAGTCAAACGACAGCAACAAGCTTGCAGTGATGTAAACAATGCTATTTCTAATGTAGTAAATTGGTTTAATGTTAATAATTTATTGTTAAATGAGAAAAAGACTAAGTGCATTAAGTTTGTTACAAGTCACATAAGGAATGAGCAAACAAGTGTCATTGTCAAGGATGAGGAATTGGAACTAGTAGATAGCACAGTTTTTCTTGGTATAACTTTAGATTCTAAACTACAATGGGGTCCCCATATTGCTAATCTCTCGAATAGACTGAGTTCTGCAGCTTTTGCAGTGAGCAAGATCCGTCAGTTAACAGACGTGAAAACAGCTCGATTAGTTTACTTTAGTTACTTTCATAGCATTATGTCATATGGTATTTTACTATGGGGCAGTACTTCAGAGATAAATACCATTTTTGTTCTGCAGAAGAGGGCTATTCGTGCAATATATAAAATGTACCATAGAGACACACTTAGAGATAAGTTTAAGGACATTAACATAATGACAGTGCACTGTCAATATATTTATGAGAATATTCTGTATGTACATAAAAACATTGACATTTTTAAGAAAAACTGTGAAATACATAATATTAATACTAGAAATAAGCATAAGCTCGCAGTGCCCTTCACTAGGCTCCATAAAATTAAGAAATCATTCATGGGTAATTGTGTAAGATTTTACAATAAACTTCCTAATATTATAACTGAATTGTCTGTTAGTAAATTTAAAAATTATGTAAAACGTAAGCTTATCTCTAAAGCCTATTATAGCACACAAGACTACATGAATGATGAAACACCGTGGGATTAAGTGTGATTGTAAAGAATGAATTATTTATTGTTATGTTATTAATGATGAAATTGATAATTCAATGTATATATATACCGTATTATTTGACATTTAGATTTTATTCTAGAAAGGTTCTAGACTAGTATTTTTATACAATTTTGATGTTTGACGATCCTTTTGTGAAATTCTTATTATTAAGTTTACCATATCTATAATAGTACAATGTTTTTTTTAGAACAATAATAACTGCATCAATAAATTGCTCTGATATTTAGATTAAGATGATATTTGTAAAATTTGACGATTTAAAAGTGCTTGTTGCTAGGCCTATTTGAATAAAGAATATTTTGACTTTTGACTTTTTGACTTTTAAATAAAATAAATAAAATAAATAAAATAAATAAAATAAATAAAATAAATAAAATAAATAAAATAAATAAAATAAATAAAATAAATAAAATAAATAAAATAAATAAATATTACAGGGACGTTCTTACACAAATTGACTTAGTTCCACGGTAAGCCTAGTGTTGTGGGTACTCAGACAAGGATATATATAATATACAAATACTTAAATGCATAGAAAACATCCATGACTCAAGAACAAATATCTGTATAAGTGCCCTTGCCGGGATTCGAACCCAGGACCATTTGCTTCATAGGCAGGGTCACTAGTGTCACTACCCACTAGGCTAGACCGGTCGTCAACTATACTTAAAACTAATAATGCATGAATAATAATAATAAATTTTAAGAAAAAAAACTGACTTCAATGAGGGAGACCGGTGAAAGCAAGATTATTGTTGTCAGAACTGAGTTTTGACAAAAACGGGACCAATCTGTATATATATATAAATTAAAACATAAAAATAATTTTCAAAATCGGTTCAAAAATGACGGAGTTATGGAGTAACAAACATTAAAAAAACACATACAACCGAATTGATAACCTCCTCTTTTGAAATCTTGAAGTCGGTTACAAATAAATTAGAAGATATCCTGCAAATTAAATAATACAAATATAGGCTTAAATCGACCGCATTTGGATCGTGATTACATTTTATATTGATTTTGAGCTCTCGATTTTAAGCGATATTTTATTTCCCGATTTTAAGTCTCGTAAAACTACCCGTGAATCATTCAAAACTGTTATTGTAATTTAAATATATTGGTAAATATTAATTTGCTAAGCGAACAGTGAAAGCTCTTTCCCACTGGACCATCTTCCTATACTATCTATAAATAAGTTGTCCTGAAAGTCAGTTGAAAATGTCCTTTACGCCTACCTAAGGCAGGTAATACAGTAAGTGTATAAATTGAATTCCTGTGGGAGGTTGTAATATTTACTAAAGTATCTTGCGGCCCGATTCGAAGAATGAAATACGATAACGATAAGTTTTGGTTTAGATAATTTCTCATTTAGATATCGTTAGTATGTCATATAATTGACAGAAGCAGCTCGATTCGGGCAACCAATTTCACTTACACGACGTTAGAAATATCGTAGATAGATCTTATTGGGATCACAGCGGAATCGAAATAAACGTCAATTTCGACATGTCGTTTAGCTATCGATATTTTAAAGAGCTTTCCAAGAACTTAAACGTGTCTTAATCATTCTTCGAATCGGGCCGTTGGTTAGAACAGACAGTACAAAGACAAATAAAACAAAAGCTATCCAATGACAATGTGGTTCGGAACTCCTCAAACAATTAGATTAGTGATGCCCGCATTATTTCATTGGCGGCGTAATTTGGTTTGCCGACAATGCAATTAGGACATGTTCGGGATACGCCGAATTAAGGCGGTGTTCTTCTAATATATTAAAGCCCAACCAGAAAATATATGATCATTGTTAAGAAGGCGCTTTTATTCTCATGTAGAGGGTGACAGTTCAGTTTAGTGTGAAAAATTTAGTTCCAATGAAATTCCGTAATATGGCGCGTGATCATATATTACTGGTCCGGCTTTATATGTATAACAGTTTTTTATGTATAGATAGCCTTTTAAAATTAAGTATTGGTGTTTGAAGAAGCGGCGCGCACGGTAATGTACTAGAAATTTATTTTTCTGCTTCGCGACTGCAATGGTTGAATTAATCTTTCGTATACCAAACTATAATTGCGTACTTTTCATGGATGGGATCCCAAATCAACTACAATATTTCGATACGCTGTAGTAAACTATAAAAAAAATTGGTACCACCACGCTCCTATAGAATAGGCTAAACGCTTGGCTTCGCGCGTTTCTGTCTTTTATACTACAGTTTTGTCTACTAAGGTACTTACCAATTTTCATTAATTATTTAGGTTTTATAGTAAAAAAAATATTATTTTAGATGACTGAATGAATAGTGATTTAATCATGCTTTTCAATCTCGTACCTTACTTAGGCAACTCAGCAAGCTTCATTGCCTAAACACGGTACTCGACTGAAAAGCTCTCTATTATATCACGATTGTATACAATACTATTATAGAAGATTGAAAATAACCATTCTTAACCTATTACTTATAAATAATCAGTCCCCACCATTTTAAGTTACTCTTTCTCGTAATTTCATTAACTAATTCTTCTTACTTTTTCCGCTTCAGAGACTGGAATTAATTCTGAAACTAATCAAACCGGATTGCTTCCCCGAAATCCTTGCGACAGTTCGTCCAAGTCGCTTTTGGATAGGCTTAATTTAAAAAATAATTGAACAAATGTGTTTTTATCGTATTTTTGTAACTTAAATGTTACATTTCTAAATAAATTCATGTGCTAAACTTCCAAAGTATGTCTAAAACATTGTACGTGACAGCTACTCCGTTAAAAAATACTGTCATAGGGATTATCATTGGACGCACGACTTTTTTTAAGTAATTAATAATGTCAACGTCATATTAAGAGGCTGTCAATACCTAAAGCGCGCACACTGTCTATTTGTATCGGAGTAAATGAGATAGCACTGTCGCATGTTACTGGGCCTGGGCAAGGGAATAATAAGAAAAATATTTTTATAAAAAAGTGGATTATTAGTGTAACATTTTACTCAATAGCGGTTTAGATATAAATGTTTGGAAATTGTGATTTTAATTGCAGACTCATCATAAGTCAAAACAATAAAGACATAGAACCGTTTAATTGTGAATTTAAGACCAATATTTGCAATTATTTTCTATCGAGCCGATTTCGTTCAATCATGTATCGAGTACAACCACGGTCTTTGAAATATAATTAATATGAACATATATTTTTCTTACTTGACTAAAGCAAATAGTCTTTCTTGAAAAACTGTTTAAGTAACATCAATTTCAAGGACATTGGGTGTTGACAGCCTCTTAAGGGGCTCCCCGCGGTTTTCATCGATTTTTGACTAGTTTTGAGTCGTTACTGCTATATTTGCACTATAAATAGAATCATAAGACATATCGGTTCTTCAATCTTTTATCTCCATTCTGGTCTGCCGGATTTTGAAAGAAATGGACACTTATATTTTTATAGTATTTTATACAATGTCTAAAAAACACTTTTTCGTTACTAGATTGTTGTGAAGGATTTTATATGGACGAAATCTACACATATGGGTTCGTCTTTGACGTCTCTAAAAACTGGTCAGAGATTTTAATTTTAAACTAATTAACACAAAAGTTATGGCCAGTAAACCAGTTTTTTGGCCTAAAATTATTTAACTTTGATGCCAAATATCTCGAAGACAGTGAACTTTGAAGTAAAATACTACGAGTATATTGCTTACAGCCGTTGCTGTTAATATGATAAGCTACGAGTACAAAGAACAGAAAACTAAGGGATTTAGACCGAAGGTTATTGGCGTTAAGGACCCCCTTAATAAAACCTAAATTGCGCTTTATAATTTATATGTATCTTTAAGACACTTCAAATAATAGCTCTACATACGATTTGGATCCGATATATCAGTGTCAAAAGTGACGTTTTTGTTCTGATCTAATATTTGAAAAATTTTAAAGTTAAAATTGGGCCGTAAATATCTATACGGCGTGATAGAGCCATTTAATCGTAATGCCCCTAGCGGCCGATTCGAAGATTGATTAAGACACGTTTAAGATCTCGAAAAGACCTTTAAAAGATGGGTAACTAAACGACATGTCAAAATTGACGTTTATTTCAATTCCACTGTGATCGCAATAAGATCTATCTACGATATTTCTAACGTCAAAGTGACATTGGTTGTCCGAATCCAGCTGCTTCTGTCAATTATACGACATACAAACGGTATCTAAATGAAAACTTATCTAAACCAGAACTTATAGTTATCGTATCTCATTCTTCGAGTCAGGCCGTTCGTCTAATATTTCCAAGAAGTGACAGGAAAGACCACAATAGAAGCAATCATATTTGTCTGGAGAGTTTACAGTCGTGACCGGCACGTTGTTACACATGTTTGTATCTAATAAACGTCCGGAAGTGACAGTTGACATAGCGTGCGTGATGCGTAACGGGACGGGAAGTGTTTTGACTCTTTCAGGATTTAAGAAGACGTGGAAATGATTTAGGTTAATATTTCCAAAAAAATCTCTCGTTATCGTATCTCATTCTTCGAATCGGGCCGACAGCCATTTAATCTTAATGCCCGTAGGTCGTAGCCGCGTCGACGGTCTACGGCGTAGCAGGTGCTACGCGTAGAGCCTGGTATTACTTGTGTAGCCTCCTAGATCGAGCAATAAAGGTACCTTAATAAAAATATATGATACTTTTACTGCCTTGTTTAGAATCATTTGCCATTTAGCAGGGTTCAAAATTATCCAGATAATATTAGTCTTTGATAATTATCCCAGGTATGTATGGCGCTATATTTATTTTCTTTAATTTATTTGATATTAAAAAAATATGATTGGGGTGTTTTTTGCAATGTAAATATAAAAACTGCCCTAATGTTGTTTAGGTACCATTGAAATATACGATAATCACCAAGTAAAAATCTTATTATATTTCGTAAAATTTTAGGTTATTATCAAATCAATAATTATTAGACATAACAATCGGCATAGTTATCAAGATAAAGATAAAAGTTCCAGCTTTTGTTTCATGTAAGATTAAACCATGTAAAAAAGAAAAACAAATAAATAGTGATCAAAATCACCTTGAACAGGTCGCGTATTTTTTTGCATGTTTTTTTATAAAATTTTCCTGAATATTACATAGAATTAAGCAAAACTGAGACAGCAAATCACGTTCAATTATATTGTAAGTAATTAATCATAAAATAAGCTTTCAACTCATATACAGACTGATTTCGGAGTCGTGAAGCAAGAAAACAAGACATCATACATAATTCAAAGACGAGCCTAATGATGTTACTAATTATTTATTATCGCCATTAATGATGATTATTTTTCAGATGACAAGTAGAAAAAAACATTTTTGCATACAATTTGGTCACCCTACTCAATGTGACGTCTTGTCGCTTTCCATAATATAGCGTATGTCAAGTCATAGGGTGACCATGACCATGATTACGTAGTATAAGATTAATTTTAGTTCAAAAATAAGAAAAAATAAACTACTAATCTTTTAATCAAATACTATCATACGATCATGTGGATCATTTACAGAGTCAACAAAGTGGGTCTGGATCACGACTCAGAAATCATAAGGGATCTGAGAGCCTACCGCGAACCACGTTCGACGTTACCCCTCTGTCGCACTTGTAAATTCGTACGTAAGTGTGACAGGGAGGCAACACGTCGAACGTGGTTCGCGGTAAGCCCTCTGTACCTATAGCTTTTTTATCAGTCAAAACCGTTGTTACACAACTTATGACCTGATTAAGTATGGGTACCAAGTGTACACACGGGAAGATATTAATCTGTATTACGCTGTATAGGTAATATACAAATCAAATATAACAAAGGCAAGATTTCCTCTTCTCCAAGACACGTGATCAACTGGACGGTATAAAACATGTTTGTTCCCGATTCAAGGGCAGAGAAGTACTTTGAGCGCGTGGCACGTGCACGTGATATCGTTGTAGTTGTAGATGAGCAAACTTCACAGTTTCATACCAAGTGTACGCACGGGAAGATACTAAACTGTATTACGCTGTATATTACACAATACGAACCAAATGTAACAAAGGCAGGATTTTCTTCTTCGTCGACACACGCGAGCCGGGCAATATAAAACATGTTTGTTCCCGTTTCAAGGGCCGGCTTGGTAATCCGATTACGCGCGTGGCGTGGGACGCACGCTATATCCAGGCCAATTCAAGTTTTAGTTACTACTACTTTAGATACTGATATGTCAGTGTCAGATCAGTACCATTTCGGAACGAGATTGGTCAACTACAAATCGAATCGCCCTGATAATTGTCGATGAGCTAACTTCACAGTTTCATAAGAAGAATGAAACTGATGTGACTCCAATATGGTTAAAATATCGGTTGGATTAAATTGGCCTGTAAGTCCAAATTAATAGTGAGGGCCGCACCGGACCGCGACCTTGGTGCGATCCGGCGCACGTTCGATCGTGTGTAAGGTGGTCCGCCGTACGTCTGTTAAGGACGCAGCTATAAGTGAGAGCAAAAAAGAGATATTTTGACCGCAACGACCGGTCCGATACGCCCGTCCGTAACGGCTTTAAGTCTGAGTCTGGGTAAATCAAATGTTATCCTAACCGAGAATTTTAAACAAGGCTTCAAGGTAATTCCCTAAAGTAATTTGGTGTATTCATTATGTAAAACAAGTGTCTGGAAAGCAGCTGAATGAGTTATTATAATAGACATTACGGTCAGAGCTCTTTGTTTTATCTAGCATCTCTTTAATAACACTTGTTGGAAAACCCTGAATATACTCTTTCGATTGTTATATTTTATTCACGATCTCTTTTTCTTTGGGAATAAAAGGGCAGATTATTTTTGTTAATCTTACGAATAAAATCAGGTTTATTTTCTACTCCTCTACTATTATCTGTCATTTATAACATTCATGAACACTAATAGAAGAACATACATAATTGGTTTGAAGAAAAGTCTGTATTGTCTATTCCTCATAACAGCACTTGTCCTTTAAAATCGCTAAAACAATACTGCGATTCATGGCTACCAACCTAACAAAATCTAAATTAACACAGTTTTCAAACTAAGTGCATCACCTTCTAGTGATCGTCATAAAAACAAACTTCGCCATAGACATTTTTTTTTTCATTTTGACGTCTGTAGTCGTACAAAATGTATTGTATAATTGTATGCAACGTTGTATAAGTAGTTCAAGAAATGCTCGTTGTATTTATGTAGGCAGCTAAAATGAGGTAAATCCTGCAAGCTCTGTGTTAAATATATCTATTTACACCACTGTTACTTACCACACTTTCCCAACAGAACACAAACAAAATTCTGTCGAGGTTTTTTATATATATTAGTTTATAATAGTCCGAGACTGAAATGGTGCCTTTTACCCGAGTTAAACACTGTACTTTTCATTTCTTATACGAGGAAAGTAAAATACAGGCGTATTAGAAAAAACATGAGTACAACAGTTACAAAGTACTTTTTAAGGCTACTTTCAACTAACAAATTAGGTAAAAGTATCGTTATTTAAAGAATGAGAAGTTAAATGTCAGAATGGAAACCGTCCAACAAATCCATTTAAAACCTTATTTTAATTGTTAATCGTAAAAAATAAATAAATAAACTTACTTGGAATGTAAAATATTATCACTTTCTGCATACCTTGTAGAACACCAAATGACCCACTTTCAGACCATGCGAAATGAAAAATATATCCATAAACTGTGTGACATTTCATTTCGTGTACCACTGGAAATAATAAAATAACAAATAATATTTGAGGGCAAACTAACATAAATCTAGTTCCAAACTAAGCAGAGCTTTATGAAAGCTTGCTTTTCTTCCAAAAATGTCCGTCCTATTTTCGAACAGACGTGACCCCACAACATGTAATAGTTTAAGGCTCGGTCAGTCGTGTCTCGTGTAGGCCCAGAATGTGCCCTACATGACAGTATTAATCCATCTAAAATATAGGTATTTTGGTATTAAACACAACACCCTCAACACAAGCCTTATTGAGCTTACTGTGGGACTTAGTCAATTTGTGTAATAATGTCCTATAATATTTATTTATTTATTATGAACAATGTTAACGGCACCAATCATGGGACATTTAAGAGAAAAATTTGAGTATTTTTGATATTTCACCGACATCTGTAAAATTTCTACCGCTTTATGCTTTAAAAGTTGAAGGTCTAATTCGTCCTTTATGTTTTCTATGTATTCAATGAATGATACTGCAAGTGGTTTCAATATTATTAACCAATTAAAACTATAGTTTTTCGCTCCAGCCATGGGATGTATGGCGTCATTAATTTTCAAACTAACAAATATCAATGAATAATTAAACTTAAGCAGCTCTTTGGCTCTTGTTTATGGTAAAATGTTGCCAGCGATTAAAAACTGATGATAAATACTTGTTTTACAGGATTTGTCTATACCATCCATAGACATACAATATAACTAGACAAGAAGTCGAGCGACCAGGGGTAAGAGAAAGACATATATGACGTCATCATGACATCATAATATGGGGTTACCATGGTCGCAAAAAATTACCCTAAAATGTAATAGGAAAACGATGCAACAAGTACTTAAATTACGTAATAGTGAGTCGCCATTTTGACTCCCTAACTTGCGAAGTATCGCAAGAGAAATCGCGAACATAATCGCAACTAGTAGTCGGTTTATTTGTTTTTGTAGTAACTTGTAAGTAAGCCTTACTTACCTATATGAAGTTTTGAGTTGATATAAGATTAGGTGATTGTTAGAATAAAAAGGATAAACTATCAAAAGAGGTAATTTATTTATTCAAAACTTATATTATTATAACTGTACTTACTAGAAATAATAATTAAATGTGTCGTCTCAAGTAAAAGGTACCACATAGTCGCTTACCATAAGGATACAATTTGCTTGCTCTCTATACGTACAACCTGTAAGAGCGTTCTTATGATAAGCGACAATGTGGTACCTTTTACTTGAGAACAACACAAATAAATTGAATTTTAGGCCATAATTTGGTAAATATATATATATATATATATATTATATAATACAAGCATTTCAAAATGGAAACAACCCTATTGCAGCGAAGGTTCTTGACGGTGTGCTTGAGCGACACCTCAGTAGATACGCAGTATATGATTTTAAGCTAACATAGTCATTTACATTAAAACTGTTACTTAAAACCGAATAATTATGTTTAAATAAAAAATCTTACGTGTTGCGCGTTGTACATACTGTGGGGGTCAAGAAAACTTTATTTACACATACACTTGTAACCTGTGGATCAATTATATGAAGTTCAATAATAGCTTCAGAATGCTGTTGAGACTGCCACGACGACGACGTGCACGAATGGACGATTTCCATGACATGATGAAGAAAAGAATGTTCTCTCTCCTCTCCTGCGGGGTAGTATTAATCAATTTTAATAATTACATTATTTTAGAGTTTTATACTCATATAATCCGTAATCCCATGTACCAAGCCTCCAAAGAAATACTTTAAAAATTTAAGTCTGTGGTCTTAATAGTACAACGGGTTATTCCTACTAGTTACCACCAAGTTGTTACTAGTGGTAACTACTAGGAACTTTTGTCCACCTTTTACCACAGGTAGTTACACTAACTTTATTCCCACCTTTTACCACTGGTAACTACTGGGAAATAAAATTCCCACTGGTAATAGGTAGGATTTTTAATTCCACTGGGAATTAACTCTAATAAATTATTGGGGGTGATTACTGAATTACCCCCAATAATTTGTTAGAGTTCAAGAACCCAAATAAATACTTCAAAACACTGTGAGACCTATGTTAAGATGTACCAACTCTAATATATAGTGTATAGTGTAACGGGTTATTCCCACTAGTTACTATTACTTATTTAATAACAGCCAACTTACGTGTATGAACAAGGTTGGAAAAGAAAACTTTTCGATGAAAGTTCGTTTGCCCAGTTTGGGGACACAATGTTGTTCAAAATGTTTGGAACAAATACGCGAGTATTTGTGTGGCATCCAATTTGATTTTCCAGCTCCCGCAATCCATTCTTTAACAATTTCATCCTCCGTCGGAAAGCTGGAAATATCAAATAGCTTGAAACTCCCGAAATATAGGGTAATTGCAGGGGACTTTTTTTTCTATTTGTTTGCAACCCTAAATAAAATACTACTGAATTTGACTGGTTTACATAACCAAACTTTCTGTTTTATTTTTAGCAATAATTTACTGATATCTCCTATTTTATCAAGTTTTTCATAATCCAACTAATGATGTAACTCAGTAACTTGGTTCCTGTTAGATTTGAGAAAGAAATACATGATCAAAATACGAAAAACTTGTACTTACGCATGAAATGTTACACCCGCTTATTTTCGCAAGCTATTGCTTTTGTAGGCAACCACTGAACACCCCCACCATGTTAATTGTACGTAAAAACTTCTTACACCTCCATTAAATACTTAATAAACACAATCATTCCCTTTATAAAACTTCTACAATAAGAAAACCACATTGTTTACTAGCACTCTCGACAATATGATTGACAGTTTAATGTATGGCATCTTGCGGGATTTTGTCTCTTTCACTCTTATAAATTTCTGTATATCGCCATCAGCCTCCTTCCTAAGCTGCCATAACCCGACCATGAAAAAAAACCCGGTCGGTGATAAAGACAAAGCATTGCACTATTTTCTCTTTCCTCTTATAGGAATCGCAATAAGACTATCTTTCTCTATCAAAGAGTGTCAGGCCCTTGATACCATCCCATTACTGGTGCCTGTTCCATTATAGGGGTATTTACTATATAGATCGTGTCATTCACGAAGACGCGTGCCTTGAATCGTAATATCCTTATAGGTTAGATTTGATAAACCTGCGCGTCATCGTGGATGACACGAACCATACTAAACATTATACATTGGTAATCATTTTACCAACTCCTGCCTGTATCTGCCTTCGTCTGTCTGTGTGTGTGTGTGTGTGTGTGTGTGTGTGTGTGTGTGTGTGTGTGTGTGTGTGTGTGTGTGTGTGTGTGTGTGTGTGTGTGTGTGTGTGTGTGTGTGTGTGTGTGTGTGTGTGTGTGTTCGTGTCTGTGTGTGTGTTCTTCGTGTGTGTGTGTATATGATATAACTATCATCATCATTCATAAAACTTAGTAAACCTTTATTAAATTTTTCATCACACATGACCGAAAAAGATCTTATTTCATGCAGGTGTACTGAAGGATAAAGGCCTATATTGTTCCCGGGGGAGTGTGATGAAAAACATTTGTGTGTAACTCCGGGGGGTAAGAATATAGCATACTCGTTTTCAAAATTTCACTTACCCTCTCGTTGCACAATGTAGTCAATGTACTATTGCCCCTATCTAAACAAACAACTGGCGTTGAAACTCTAGGTCCATGGGGTCCCAGCGCGCACAAGTTTTTTGGAGAAATCGCGAAACGTCTGGTTGACGTAACTGGTGACCGAAGAGCTGGCGGCTTCCTCGCCCAACGTATCAGTATTGCGATACAACGAGGAAATGCCGCCAGCATCCTTGGTACAATGCCTCAAGGGCCTATTTTAGATATAAGCTAGTTATAGTAATCATCTGTATATATCCATTATGTATATTGTTATTGTCAATAAATAAATGTTGTGGTAGCATAAAAAAAAAAAAAAACAAACATGAATTGTCATTTTGACAAATGACAGTCAAGGACAAATGATTATCAGGGGCTTGTAAGACTTGGCAGGCGTTTATGAATAACGCCATATATGTTCTGTGCCCTTTCCTGGGACTCAATCTATATCCATTCTTCATTCCAAATTTTATCGAAATTGGTTGCTCAACTAATTTAAGCGTAAAACGGTAACATAGAAACAGACCGAGTTACTTTTTGCATCTAAGTATATTATATATAGGGATAACACTTTATCTGTGTATTCTTTTTTATTCCATGACTACAATACAAAAATCAACTTCTTTCCTTAATTATCAATACCCGTGGAATAGATACTTTGAAGCCTAATACGAATCAGAAATAAGCTGACAATTTGAATCCCTATGTACGCGACTGCCGTTGGATTTGGATTGAATTTCCATAAGCACGGATTTATATCTAGTACCTTCCTTATTATACGATGTTTTCCGAGCTCCAAACTGTTATATTTTTATAACAATAGTTTTACTGACAAAAGGCGCGAACAGCGGAAAACCTTCAAATGAACAAAGAGTTTGAAAATGCGACACAAATAATTATCAGAATTCTGAATTACAATGAATTCGGTGACATTCGGTGATATTCGTTAAAAAAGAAATTCGTGTTCAAAAGGTATTAGAAAAAAATAAAAATTGTTAGAAAAAAAGAAAAAACGAACTGATCCACTTTGAATACCGTGACGGCAGCGGTTACCTCATTTATCAAATTTTTCACACAATTTTAAACATTTATGAAAAGTATAATCATTAATCATGTCACCATCTTCATTTCTCATAAATATTTATTACTTACTGATTTCATAGTACCTAACAAATGTAAATATATCTTCTTCCTCCTGCCCTTATCCCACGTTATTATATCTATACTACTATAGTCATACTACCATAACCCTTCGTATGTCAGACACCATTTTGTACAGGTCTGTGACAATGCCGTGTTGGCCCGCCAGACGCGGCAAAATATACAAAATGGAGACCGGAAGACGTGGCCACTTTATATCCCTCCTGCTGCGGGAGTTCGGCACACGAAGGGTTATTAGTAAATTAGTGTATTATTAGCTAGGAATATAAGTAGGTGTCCGTCAGATCTGCCTGGCAGAAGTATCTAACGGTCAAATTTCGTCAATGTAGACCAGGAATTAGGCAGACACAAACACAAAATACCTAATCCCGTTATAGACAAATTTGTCTTCTTAACCTTTTACATTTGACACTATCTAAGCATATTGCCGGTATTTTTTTGTAAGTTATCCTTGTTTTATATGCTCATGCCGGTAGTGGGTGTAAAGTTCACAGCGATCCGCGAGCGTAGCGTCGCGGTCAGCGCTCATTTCTTAAAGGGTAACGTGGCTGCGAGTGCATGTCACTTTAGCAATAAAACTACTGTGATGGGGTCACGTTCGCCGGGGCGGGCGTGGCCTCATACAACTCCCTTGTTCCAGACGGGAGCAAGGGTTTCCTAGTTAGCTCAGAGGAGAGAGAGGGTGCAGGGTGAGACAAAGAAACCAAAGGTAATGCTGTAACACAAATCGGCGGGCTTTTATGCCGGTTTATCTATACATATAATAAAGCTGTAGGGGGTCGAAAGTCTGTACATGGAAGATATTCGAAAAAAAGTAGGCTGGGGATACTAAGAATCTTTAACAGAACACGTTCCAACAGTTTTTAGAATTTTTGTCTGTTTGTCTGTTTATTTGACCTCGCATCACGTGAAAACGGCTGAACGGATTTTGATGAAAACTTCACTAATCTGTCGAGAAAATGCCCGGCCAAGTTATAGGCTATAAAAATTCAACCCCTAGAAGGGGGGGTAGCCACTACACTCGATTAAGTTAAGTTTGCACCTGAATCTTATGGCGCTACTTAGGAAGGAGGTGCAAACTTTTACAACAAATATGTGCTACGAGTATCGATTACCCTGCTAAACTAACAAATATGGTGCTGAAATTAAGCAACCGAGGAAAAATTTTGCCAAATTAACTCTAAAGTTAGAAGAGGGGGGTACGGATATCAATTCAATTTCAATTGTGTTGATGTAATAATACAACGAAATTAAACGACAGTAAATTAATTGCCATACATTGCACAGTGCCATCTTTTGGGAAACTGAGTAAAAATTCTATAATCAAGTAAACTAATAATTTTTAAGAAAAAAAAACCGACTTCAATAAGGTAGACCGGTGAAAGAATGATTATTGTTGATTTTTTATTTCATACAATTAAATTAAAAAGACAGCGTCCTACGCCTAATTATGTAGAAAAGGAGGTAACATGTTTTTTTTGTCACTGCACCCACCTTGACACATTTCAGATTTTCCCTATGGTCGACTGGTAAGATACCCGCAATAGGGTATTCGACTATATTTAAGATAAATTATTTCACACCATGCATGAAATAAAGCACCAGATATTTATTAAAAAAACTAAATAGGATAGAAATATAAAAATGTGTCTTGAAAACCTAACTGCTTGACAAACATGCACAGAGAACAAATTGCCAAACGTGAACTATGCATCGTTGAAAAGTTCCATTCTGTTCATCATGAACAGTTCCACTTCATCACATGTCAATTCTACAAATGTTAATACTTGATTTGTTGATGAAAATACAAAAATCACTATATGTATGCCTTTCACATTTGAAGAGTTCCCTCGATTCCTCATGGACCCCATCGTTAGAACTCGAACTTGACAAAAATATGTCTTTAAAAATCTAATTTATTTAACAAACACAGCGAAGAGGACAAATCGCCAAACTTGTGCTGTGTATCGTTGAAGAGTTCCATTCTGATCATCATCAGCAGTTCCACTTCATCAAATGTCACTTTTTTAAATGTGAATGCTAGATTTGTTAAAGAAAATACAAAAATCATTATATGTATGACTTTCATATTTGAAGAGTTCCCTCGATTCTCCTCCTTTTGAAATCTTGAAGTCGGTTAAAAATGAGTTTACCTACATAGTTAAGTAGTGGCAAAATCAACACACATATCAACACGCGTATAACTGCATAATTATTAAAAAAAATATTTTATCCGTCATGAATTATACCTAATCGTAATTTTATCGTATCCATATTCATACATATCGCCTCTTTTAAGCACTTAATAATGGCTACGAAGGTGGATACTATGAAAAAAAAAATTCTCTGAAGTTTGCGGTGTAAATGTCAAACGAATTGAGACTCGCATTTTATACGCGTTAAAATGCCATAAGAACTAAACACTGAAAATGCCTTCCCGAAAAAAAGCGAACCTTTCACGAAAGTCTCGCAACGCAGTGAGGTTACGAAACTATAGCGACGATCGTGATTTTAGGCGTAGCCTCAACTACCAGAGACGTTATGCAGGATCGTTCCATCCATTAAAAACCTCATTCGTAGCGTGTACGGAGACCTAAGCCATTCTTGGGTTTGTGAGAGATCCATACTCACGCCCATAGAGGAACGGTCGATGCTCACGCAGAAAAATGAGCAGGCGGAAATCGAAGGTGAACATGCAGTATATAATTCCATTAACACTGTCTTGGATGAAGGCAATGTCACAACATACCCGGTAGAGTTCCTTAGTTCCTTAGCTCATTGAGTGCTTCAGGACTCCCAGCACACACATTAACCCTGAAAGTTGGAGTTCCAATCATGCTTCTTCGGAATTTGTCGCCTCCGAAGTTATGCAACGGAACCCAGCTAAAAGTAGTGCAGCTACAGCGAAACCTCATTGAGGTGCAGATCCTGACGGGGTGCGGCGCCGCAGAAGTCGTGTTGATCCCGCGCATCCCCCTCATCCTGAGCAGTTTCCCGTTCCACTTCAAGCGTCTACAGTTCTCCGTGAGCGTCTGCTTCGCCATGAACATCAACAAGTCGCAGAGGCAGACGCTGCGCGCCGCTGGCGTGGACCTGCACACGGGCTGCTTCTCGCACGGGCAGCTCTACTTCTTGCGCGTTACCAGCTGCACGGAGCTATTCGTGCTGATGCCCGCCGCGGAGACTCGCAATGTGGTGTACAAATAAATATTGTAAAATGTCAATGTTATGTAAATATACTATTACATACCTACTTATTAGTATGTAACTGTAGATATAATTATATGTATACATTTAGTTGTGCATACATAAACATAACTGTAAATAAAATGTAAATACTCGGCCTCAACTTTTTGATATCTATTCTCCTTTCTTCTAATCCTACTTCTAACTAATAGGTATTACACCTAAATTCGAAAGTGTTCGGAAGTATGGATTTTTATGTGTATATTTCTTACCTTTTCATGCTTAGACTGATTGGTCTGAAGCACCGATTTGGATGATATTTTCCATGGACATGATTTGGATAGGTACAGTCAAGGACGTAAAAAAAAATACAAAAGTGGAACTGTATTGTCCGATATACATCTACTACTCTATGTCGTTTAAATCACGTCAAAAATTTGAATAAGGACGAATTTGAAAAAAATAACAATAGATTTTGGAGTGTAGTTTTATTAAGTGGTACCTAATTGTAAAATATTTTATCTAGACTACAGTCCTCTAGCGTATCCATCTGTCAAGTTTACTTCAAGTTCCACCTCCAGGGGAGACGCAGAGAAATTAGCGGTGAATGAGCCGGTTACTGACAGACCGAATACCACGCGGGCGGAGCCGCGGGCACAGCTAGTTATAAATAAAGGTTCCTTAAATCTAGATGTCCTAGGCTAGGTACGACGCGGGGGATGATTCTAATTTATAGCAACGGGATTACGGGACGGCGCGGACCCTAAGCTACTCGCGAATTTGGGATCGGTATCCCCTAAGAGTGAAGGGGTGGTTTTGACGGGAGCGAGATAGTATAGGGGTGGATACCCCGGGTGCCCTCACGCGTCTGTAAACACGCCGGCACAACCGGGATAAGGAATCGGGAAGGGGTACGTACTCCAGGTGCCTTCACGCGTCTGAAAACGCGCCGGCTCGACTGGGCTACGGGGTCAGGAAGGGTACGTACTCCAGGTGCCTTAACGCGTCTGTAAACACGCCGGCTCAACTGGCCTACGGGAATCAGGAAGGGTAGGGTGGCTAGGGACCGGGAGCCATAACGCGTCTGAAAACACGCCGGCTCGTACCGGGAGAGCAGCGGTCCTCACAGCAGAAGGCGGTGAGAGCGACTGCCTGCTATCTGGGCGACCGCGCTGGCTTTTATAGTGCGCGGCTCGCGGGGCGCGGGCGGGGGCAGCGACTCTCAGTCGCTCGGCGGCCGGCATGCGGCGCGATGGGGAGCTCGGGACAGATCACGCGGCGGTGGCGTGGTATTGTGATGCGTGGCTGCGCGCGCCATCACAGTCCCGTCACCCGTTTGGAGATTTTTACCTATTGGGAAAAATCACCGAATTAGAACATGATGGTTGAAAGATGTTACCTCTCCTCGTTTACTGTTGTTTTGTCTTTTTATTGATATTTACTGGATGCTATTCTATTTATCTATTATTTTTATATTTATCCTAAGTATTCGTATTCCTTTTTTCTGTATGTTTATTTAATTTGAGGCATTTTATTTTATGTCGCACCGGTATTTTGTATGCATATGTTTCGTTTATACTTGCTATCTTAATTATGTGTCTATTTATCTTCATTTAGTGTTAGCCTATGTTCTCTGTTTTACCCGCGTCGTTTGTTTTTTAAAGTTATTTATTGTAACTATATTGCTTTTACACTATTATACTATTCCCACTATATTGTTGTTCACTTATCGTAATGCTACCAATTCACTTAATTGTTATGTACTTACCCGGTACGTAATATACTATTTCTATGTGCTCATATTGTTTTTATCTATTTACTATCTCACTTATATAAATTTTTTTAAAGGTATTTTGTATTTATATGATTATTTTGTTGCCTTTTATTTCACATATTATATTCACGGTTTATACTTTTTTACTTTATATTGGATTGTTTTTTTCACTGCACTGTCTATTTATTTCACTTATATATATATATTTTTTTGTTATCTATTCTTCTTTTCCCCCTTTTCCTTCTTGCGGTGGCGTTCGTAGGGCGGATGCGCGTGGCTTTTTTTTTTTAAATTCTATTCTGCTCTTCTAATGTATAGGTATCCCTTTGTTTATAACTTACTTGTTTTACTCGGATTTTCTGGTTCAGTCGGATTCGCACCTTATGCTGTAGCGCGTTAGTTCCATTTTGTATTCCTTCCTATATGTATTTTCCTTACGCTAAATTGTCGGTTAAGGGTCCCATGTTCCTTTTCTCAAGGTGGCTGATGCCCGCACTTTTTTTTTTTAATGCTCTTTTACGTGTTGTTGCATTTGAGGCCGATAATACCTTTGTGCGATACGTTTCGCTATCGTTTTTTTTTTTATGCCCAGGTGACCCGCGCTCGGTATGTCGTGGTTTTGCTGTGTGCAGTGTCGGTCTTGTTCTGGCACACATAATTTTCATTCTGTTTCGGTGTCTGTACCTCTCTCGATCTGTGGGGCCTTTGCTCTTGCGTAAATTTTTCCTCCTTACATCGGGGTCATTGGTCAGCTGATGCCATTTTTCCTGGTACCATTCGTGTTCTCTCACTGTACTTACTGGATTTCTGGATAGGCCGTCTGCTATCTTGTTTTGCGTTCTGCTTCGATACACTATATAGGTTAACCGACCTGTGGGGTCCTTTATGCTGTTCAAGCAGTGTATTGCTTGCTGGTCCGTTCTTACGGTGAACTGGTCGCCTTCTAGAAATGCCTTCATTTTCTTTATACTCCCTCGGATTGCTAAGTACTTTTTCTCTTCTGTTGTATAACTTTCTCTGTGGTATTGGGTACGCATCTTTCTCGGTTATCTGGTTAATTTTACGGAAATCTACACAGGATCGGTACTGACCTGACGGCTTTTTTGCCAGCACCACGGGGAAACTATCTGGGCTGTGGTACCTCTCGACCACGCCCTGTTGACGCATGTGAATCACGCGTTTGTCTATTATTTCTTGCTGCTTCGGATTTCGTGGATAATATCTTTGTTTTACGGGTTCTATGTGCTTCGGTTTTATTTTATGTTGTACCTGTGTGAGCGGTGTGGTTGGCTGCTGTTGACTGGATTCGGTGGTTGTGCTATTCTGGTTTTGCTGTTGTGGTTCCGGTGTGATCTTGTTTTCTTCTGTGCTTTCTACGGTTTCTTCTCCTTCTCCGGTTTCTTTGTGTTGCCGCTGGCTATTATTATTACCGCGGTCATCTGAGTCTTGGCTTTCTCCTGGCCATTGTATTGACATTCCAAGTCGTTTCAGGATGTCCATTCCTATTATAATGTCCGTGGCTGACGGCAACATTCTCAGCCAGTGTCTGATCGTTACCTCCTTGATTACTATGTCGACCAACAGGTTGTCGTGTGCTTGCGTCCTGGTCCCATTTGCTAGTACTATTTCTCTTGTTTTTACCTTATCCTGGTATGCGCGGTCCTTACATTCATTGTATACCTGTTGATTGATGTACGAGTTGGTGGAGCCTGTGTCTATAACGCCTCGGTATCGTCTTCCCATTATGCGTAAATTCATGTATAGGCGGTTGTCGCTCGTCTGTAGACTGTCGGCTGCTCCTACCTTTTCCTGGCCTTTCCAGGTTATTTTCCTGCAGCAGGCTCTGCTCAACACTCCCAGTTTTCCACACTGGCTACAAAATACTTGGCGTCTGCCTCTGCAGGCGTCTGCGTTATGTCCCGGTTTCCCACAGGACCAGCAACTGGTCTTGGGGTCGTACCTTGGATGTACTGTTTGGCTCGTACTCTCTCTCTGTTCGGGTTTCGGTTTCAGGTTGTCGTGGCGTCTGTCGTCTCTACCTTGGGTCGCTTGCTCACTGTTTGTTTGCTCGTCGTCACTCGATTTGGTGTATCGCCATGCTCCTGATGACGTTTTTGTACCGTATATGGGTGTCCTTATGTTTTCATACTCGGTTCCCAGTCTCAATAGCTCCGGTAAGGTCTTGTAGTCTTGTCTTTTGATGTATAGCTTGTAGCTTTGTAACATATTCTCGTGGATGCGGTATAACTTTTCTCTCTCATTGAGGTTTCCGTACCTGCGCATTAGTGTCTGTATATCTGTGACGTAATCGGTAAACCTCTCCTGGACTCTTTGCTTTCTGGTGACGATTTTGGTTATGAGATCCTCTTCATAATTAGCAGGAAAGTAGTATAACTTAAATATTTGCAGAAATTGCTCCCAATTGGTCAATGATTCAACGTAATTTCTGTACCAGAGCAGCGCCCTACCTTTTAAGATGCGTGGTAGTGCTGGTAATATATCCTCCTTCTTAATGTTGCTCGCATTGATGAGTTCTTCCAGCCTTTCTATGAACTCGACGGCGTCGTCTGTGGTACTGAATGATAGGTTCCACTCCTTTATGAGTTTTGTTATTACCTTTGCTCTGTTTTCTGCCATGTCTTCGGTTTTTTCTTCTTTCAGGATCTCTACCAAGCCCTTACGTATCTCTTCTACTGTTAAGTCTTCGGTCGGGATGCCACGTTTCGAGGCTTCTTGTATCAATTCGGGTTTCTTCAGTCGGTATATCCAATTTGTAGGCATTTGTAATACCTACCGGTAAGTAGTGGCTGTACGGTGAACGGTTATTTGTGCGGGAGTTGAATTTACCTGGATGGAGCGTCGGAACTCCTGGTGTACCTCTGTGTGGGCTAGATGTGATCTACGGGTGGGCGGGATGCGACAGTCCCCCCAAATCGGTGCGGTGATGCTACGTATAGCGGGTGTACGGTATATTATATATACCCGGTACGGTATATGGCAAATATTTATTTATTTATTTATTTTTATCCCTGTCCTTTCTCTAGCACTGGTTCTTTTCAGGATACCGTCTGGACTCCTACGTGAGTTATTTAGTTGGGCGCTAGATGTGATTTACGGGTGGGCGGGAAGCGACACTCCCCCCAAATGGATGCGGTAATGCTACGGTGTAGCAGCTCTACGGTATATATATTTATTTATTTATTTATTTATAACTACCCCTGTCCTCTCTCGAGCACCGGTTCCTTCCAGGATACCGTATGGACTCCTACGTGAGTTATTTCGTTGGGCGCCAGATGTGATGGGGTCACGTTTGCCGGGGCGGGCGTGGCCTCATACAACTCCCTTGTTCCAGACGGGAGCAAGGGTTTCCTAGTTAGCTCAGAGGAGAGAGAGGGTGCAGGGTGAGACAAAGAAACCAAAGGTAATGCTGTAACACAAATCGGCGGGCTTTTATGCCGGTTTATTATAAATAAAGGTTCCTTAAATCTAGATGTCCTAGGCTAGGTACGACGCGGGGGATGATTCTAATTTATAGCAACGGGATTACGGGACGGCGCGGACCCTAAGCTACTCGCGAATTTGGGATCGGTATCCCCTAAGAGTGAAGGGGTGGTTTTGACGGGAGCGAGATAGTATAGGGGTGGATACCCCGGGTGCCCTCACGCGTCTGTAAACACGCCGGCACAACCGGGATAAGGAATCGGGAAGGGGTACGTACTCCAGGTGCCTTCACGCGTCTGAAAACGCGCCGGCTCGACTGGGCTACGGGGTCAGGAAGGGTACGTACTCCAGGTGCCTTAACGCGTCTGTAAACACGCCGGCTCAACTGGCCTACGGGAATCAGGAAGGGTAGGGTGGCTAGGGACCGGGAGCCATAACGCGTCTGAAAACACGCCGGCTCGTACCGGGAGAGCAGCGGTCCTCACAGCAGAAGGCGGTGAGAGCGACTGCCTGCTATCTGGGCGACCGCGCTGGCTTTTATAGTGCGCGGCTCGCGGGGCGCGGGCGGGGGCAGCGACTCTCAGTCGCTCGGCGGCCGGCATGCGGCGCGATGGGGAGCTCGGGACAGATCACGCGGCGGTGGCGTGGTATTGTGATGCGTGGCTGCGCGCGCCATCACACTACAACACCACGAATCCTATTCGTATGAAGTACTGATCTGACATACTACAAGTGCGATTTGCTTGGGCTTATTTGAGAGATATTATCACATCCATATCAGATATTATTTAGGTCTAAGTATTTTATTAACATATACATACACCGAATTTATTTTGTTTAAGTACCTACCACCTATATTTCCGAGGTTCCGACGGTCTTACAAGCCAATCTGAACGTGTACATGGCATCGAAACGATATTTAAATAAAATTACCGTTAGAACTATTTTTCATACACACTTTTATTGCCGACTGTAGCTTCTGTCCTTTGTATGTCTGTAAAGCACAATGTATTAACGATTTTCCATTGAATACGGAAATACGGAAGTATGCCAAATTGCAGCTCAATCAGATACCCGGAAGTGATACAAATTTAAATGACAAGATTTGAAGCACATATAAGTAGAAATAAATATGTATAAGTATATACAAATATACGCAGTGAAGCTAAATTAAAGTGTGTACAGCCACAGGAAAAGATGTGCCGCATCTCCGGTCTCCGACGGCGCACAGACCTCTTCTTTATAAACAGTCATAAAAGTATGTTCTCTAGTTGTAAAATTGTAACAAGTTTTAAATGTATTCCAAAAATATCTGAGGCGCTTATTCGTGACCAAATGTTTGCTGCTCTTGAAACTTCCATCTTGTCGGAGCAACATGGATTCATGAGTAACAGGTCGACAATAACAAACCTTCTACCATACACTAACTTATTGTTCGAGTCTATGGATAAAAGACAGCAGGTAGATGTAATATTTACTGATTTTAGGAAAGCGTTCGATAAAGTTGACCATCTGCTTTTTCTTAAAAAGCTCGCGTTCAATGGTATCCTCGGCAACCTTCTGCGATGGTTTATTTCGTACCTCTCAAACAGGTCTCAAATTGTTGTCGTCAATGGTTTTACATCGGAGCGCAAATTAGTCACATCAGGGGTAATCCAGGGATCCATATTAGGCCCACTACTGTATACACTGTTTATTAACGATATTAAACAGTGTTTTAAGAATAGCCATTTTCTTGTGTTCGCTGACGATCTAAAAATATTTAAAACCGTCGAGTCTATTGACGACAGTAATCTACTGCAAAATGATGTGAACGTTTTTTTTAATACTGTTCTAAAAATAAGCTGCAATTGGCAAGTAATAAATGCTTGCAGATGACCTTTACAAATAATAAAAAAAGAGTTATCAACTCGAAATATAAAATAGGTAACAATGAGTATATCAAAAAAGTGTCAACCTCACGTGATCTAGGAATCCTATTCGATGATAAACTAGACTTCCAGTTGCACATAGAGAGTATCATTTCAAAAGCGTATCAAATGCTAGGTTTCGTTCTGAGAACAGCAAAGGTTTTTAAAAAATCTTCAAGTTATCTTTTGCTGTATAAATCACTGGTTAGACCCCACTTGGAATATGGCTCAGTAATCTGGAATCCACTGTATAGAAAATATGCAAATACAATAAAAATGGTTCAAAAAAAGTTCTTGCGGGCATTACACAGACGATTGACAGGGAAACGACTACCATACGTTGATCTGTTGCAGTATTATAAGTTGCATTCATTAGAGACCAGACGCAAATGCTGTGACGCAATTACTCTTTATAAAATATGCAAAGGGCAATTTAACAGTATGGAACTGCTGGAGCGGATACGTTTCAGAGTCCCAGCTCGATTCAGCTCGCGCTCTAATGCTTTGTTCTCGGTTCCCACCACCTCTAGTAACGCCGGTTTGCGAGCCCCCTTACGTCGTATTTGTAACACTTACAATAAAGAATTTACTTCCATCGATATATTCAATGTCACTAGGCCCAAATTCCGTTATCAAATACTCAATATTCTAAACGGCCAACATAATGTTCATCAGTAGTATGTCGTCATCATTGCTAGTATCGGTACTGTCTATGTACTTAATAATGTATTGCACAAATTGGTTATCAGTAGCTAATTTCGACTTTTTGCTGATTTTATTTTCTTCTCCATTTGAATTTAGTACCTAAATTATAATATAGATAAGCTTGGTCTACAACACTTGGTAAACTTGTATGTTAACATACCGTTTAGTTAAGTCCGTTTATTTTATGTATGTTTTAGTGAGAGCGTTTAAGGAAGTAAGTGTTCATCTCTATATTGTTTGTACCTAACAATGTAACCTATTATCCTGTCGCATACTTCTGTTGTTTCTCCAATAAAAAGAAAAAAAATATCTGAATCGGGGTCCAATATGAAATTATTCGGACGTGGGCGCTTATTGATCACATCCCGCGGGCTTACCTTGCCCTTGAGCCGGCAAGATCGATGGCTGGAAGATTCCTCCAAGCAATTATTAACGCGCGGAGTGCTGGGATTCCACTTTCCCTTTTAATTAGAGTTGCTTTAGTGAAAAATTGTCGGAGATCAAGGTTTTCAGGAAATGTTTAGACTTGACTCATTGTCTGCTAACTTACGATTTCCCAATCAGGGTGTTTATTTAGTCATCTGCAATAATTTACGGGGTGAATATATAGGTCATACTGAGCAACTTTTACTATGGAACCAGCCCCGAAATCGCGAAAAAGCGCAGCGGTGTTGTGATACCGTTAATCTACCTTAAGTTAGGTTACAGTAATGTGGGATTTTGATAGGCCTCTGAATAAAAAACCAAAATAGCACTTGATGGTTTTATTTAAATAGCAAAAACTAATTTTAATGAATAACTAACTTTAACGCACGCTCGCTCGCTCACCATTCGAATCGTTCTCCCCGTCCCTTTCGCACCTCCTGTCACCCTTCTCTCTCCCTTACGTTCCGTTTCACGCTATCCTCTTACGTTCCATTCCTACAGTAATGTTAATTAACTAAAGTTAGGTTACAACAACGTTAATTTACCTAAAGTTAGGTTATAGCAACATTATTTAGCTGACCAATGGCGGGTTTAAATCCAGCAAGATGTACCCGCACCTTTTTCATTACTTACACACTCAAATTGTTGCACATTGTTGAGATAAATACCTATTCTTTATACCTAAGATGGACTACTTACCCATCTAACCTTTATACCTATAAACTGCTTTAAAAAGTAATGAAATAAAAGTATTTTGTATTTAATTTACCTAAAGTTAGGTTACAGCAACGTTAATTTACCAAACTTTAGGTACGTTTATTTATAACAAGTTACCAACGCGCCATTTCATTATCATTTATTTGAAAGAATTCGGACCTAAAATAATAGCTTTGTTTAAAATCTTGAATGAATATTTAGGTAAGTATTCAATTTCGCTCAATCAAAAGGACTACGATTCTAGGAATGTATTTTCAAATGATAATATTTATTCAAATCCCTAAGGGTTGCTAAGGGTGTGAGTTTAAGGGTTGAGGGTAAGTTTTGATTTCGAGTCTTTTCTGTAAGAAATAGGTCTTAAATACCTAAATTTCTGATTCGAATATCAAATGGACATCTTACTGATGTTATTCAGTTATTCCGCATTCGCTCATACAGTCGCCACCAGATATATCGAAGCTGCCGTAGTGCTCAAAAATATCTGAACACCACTCTAACGCCTTGACAATAGAGGCGTGTTCAGATATTTGTGAGCACCTCGGCCGCTCCGATATATCTGATTGCGACTGTACTTGTCCGCGTAGGTACATGTATTGACGTGAGCGAAACGCACGATAACATATCTCTAGCCGCCGCCTTAAGGGGCCCACACTGATTACCAGTTCGCCGGACGATATCGGACTTTTACCCCCTTATTCATAAAACTTTACGAACCTGACTTAGTTAAATTATATTTTATCTCTTTCTTACAAATCCATAAGACAAACGATTTATAGCTAATTCAGGCCAGTAACTCGTTTATGAATAACGCCATTAGTTATTCGTAATTGCCAGCTTTTGTGAATAACTAACAGGCCGATATCGTCTAGCGAACTGATAATCAGTGGGCCCCTTTACAGTTGTTACTTTATAACACCAGACAAACATAGATATATATGTTAGCTTGCCGTTTTTAACTGAGAGTGTCACTTCTATTTGGTGGCTTTCTAGTGGAGGTTAAGGCTTAACCGACTTTGGAAGAGGTGGAAGGGAATTTCCAACATTTTGCTGTCACACCATATTTGAACACAATCAACCATAAACAATATCAAATACGTACCGTCCCAGTCAGGCCAACAGGTGTGAAAGTGTCGTGTCGTAATCTGATTAGACCACGACAGCCGGTGACGAATTACGCAATAATAATTAACTAGGGTGAATTATTTGTTTACTAGCTCAGTTGACCTCCTTTATACTGGTTGGTTGTGTTATGTCTCACACATTGAGGTGTGAATATGTAGGTCATACTGAAAAACTTTGACTCAAGGGCCGACCCCAAAGTCAAAAAAGCGGCCAAGTGCGAGTCGGACTCGCGCATGAAGGGTTCCGTACCATTTAAGACGTATTAAAAAAAAAATCTACTTGCTAGATCTTGTTCAACATTTTACCACTTTGGACACACATTTTACCACTTTGGGACTGTCTCTCGCGCAAACTATTCAGTTTAGAAAAAAATGATGTTAGAAACCTAAATATCATTTTTGAAGACCTATCCATAGATACCCCACACGTATGGGTTTGATGAAAAAATGTTTTTTTTAATTTATTGACGTATTAAAAAAAAACTATTCACTAGATCTCGTTCAAACCAATTTTCGGTGGAAGTTTGCATGGTAATGTATATCATATATTTTTTTTAGATTTTTCATTCTGTTATTTTAGAAGTTACAGGGGGGGGGACACACGTTTTTTCACTTTGGTAGTGTCTCTCGCGCAAACTATTCAGTTTAGAAAAAAATGATATTAGAAACCTAAATATCATTTTTGAAGACCTATCCATAGATACCCCACACGTATGGGTTTGATGAAAATTTTTTTTTTTTTTAATTTTTATGACGTATTAAAAAAAAACTACTTACTAGATCTCGTTCGAACCAATTTTCGGTGGAAGTTTGCATGGCAATGTATATCATATATTTTTTTTAGATTTTTCATTCTGTTATTTTAGAAGTTACAGGGGGGGGACACACATTTTTTCACTTTGGAAGTGTCTCTCGCGCAAACTATTCAGTTTAGAAAAAAATGATATTAGAAACCTAAATATCATTTTTGAAGACCTATCCATAGATACCCCACACGTATGGGTTTGATGAAAAAAATTTTTTTTTTTAATTTTTATGACGTATTAAAAAAAAACTACTTACTAGATCTCGTTCGAACCAATTTTCGGTGGAAGTTTGCATGGCAATGTATATCATATATTTTTTTTAGATTTTTCATTCTGTTATTTTAGAAGTTACGGGGGGGGGACACACTTTTTACCACTTTGGAAGTGTCTCTCGCGCAAACTTTTCAGTTTAGAAAAAAATGATATTAGAAACCTCAATATCATTTTTAAAGACCTATCCATAGATACCCCACACGTATGAGTTTGATGAAAAAAGATTTTTTGAGTTTCAGTTCTAAGTATGGGGAACCCCCAAAATTTATTGTTTTTTTTCTATTTTTGTGTGAACATCATAATGCGGTTCATAGAATACATCTACTTACCAAGTTTGAACAGTATAGCTTTTATAGTTTCGGAAAAAAGTGGCTGTGACAGAATCGGACAGACAGACGGACATGACGAATCTATAAGGGTTCCGTTTTTTGCCATTTGGCTACGGAACCCTAAAAATACTTTGTATTAGGGTTAGATATGGTTCTTTGTTTCTTTCCAACGGTGTTGTTCAAATGAAACCGCATTTCCATTTTATAAATAGTTATCATAATCCCTCCAGTATATTTGTATTATAAATTGGAATAAAAGTTTGTTCCATAAATATGTAGAGTAGGTACTTAACATTATTATTATTTAAATGATAAATCATACAGTCGGTATGCAAGAAATACCATTTGGTAATTTTCTAGAGAAATCGAATTATCAAATTCTCCAGCCGTTTACTCTGGAGAATAAAGTTAATAAAGTTCTACACAATACACGTGTTGATTATTAAAAACTTCCCTAACGCATGCTTGAATGAGTTAAGTATGGGTTAGATCATTGTTACCGGCGAATGCTCAATGGGGATGACTCACTCTAGACCAGGCCGGGCCCGGGCCGAGGCGTCCGACAACGAAGCGCCGGAAGCTCCGGCCCAATACGGGGTGAGATGCACTGAGAGTACCGACGCATATGTTTTTGTCTAGTCTGACCAGGTTTTCTGAGGTTGTCCCATTTGTACAAATATAATGTTTTACTTAAAAAATCACTAATTTTTAATGTAAGTAGGCTAATTTTATATGAAAATATACCACAATAACTAAATCCAAATATAAGAAATACCATCCGTACTGAAAGAAAAAAAAAAACGCATTTTTATTTTTTGGGTTGGAATATAACAGATGTGCAAACAAAATATTTGTGTATTACTAGACGAACTCAGTGCAGTGGCATCGGGGCTCCTAGTATCACATCAATATATATTTTTTTAAATATCTGAATGCCGCTTCAAACGCCATTTTAGTCTACATTTCCAGACAAAGAAAACAAACTCGGTAAACAAGGTTAGACCCAGAAAACTTCACTTCAAGTTACACGAGGAATCACACTCGGTATCGGATTCGCAATCAGAATATATAATGAACACGAGTAAGGAAGGCCAATTCGAATTTGAACTTTAATTTTGATACCAAAATATGTCATTTCGCTATTATTCGTGCAAGCACGCTCGTATAGACCGCGGGCCAGGAGCATATATTGTCAGTCATCGCGTCCCGGCTGATACTTTGTCAGGTGATAGTTTAGATGCTGTTTTAAATAAAAAAAACCGTCAGCCGGTTGTATCGCGGTGGAAAAACCGTCAGCTGTAAAATGAACATGTAAAAAATACGCGCCTTACCACCTTACGTCCGCAAAGTATGCGTAATGTGTAAATTGCGTAATCCGTTTATGGCGTTTCAGGATGAAATACTACATGCAAAGTTATATGATTTGTTATTGCTATCATAAAAAGGTAAAGCGCTTATTTTTCAAGTGCGCGCAAGTTCATGCGACCAGCTAACGTTCTGAACACCGCGATATAACCGGCTGATGATTTTTTAAACAACAATAGCATCTGACCTATCATCTGACGAAGTATCAAACGGGAGGCGATGATTTTTTATTACGTGTTTCGGTGGCTGCGATTCTTCAACCCACCAACGGAGCGGCAGCTGACGTCCACGAGGATCATCATACATAGCCATTAACCATTATACGAGTTTTCGCCCGGGAGGCGATTGGTCATGGAAATCAGTTCCTGGCTCGTGTTCTAGTAATTTTTGCGAGACGCACGCGCGAACGGTATCAAAATGACATCATTTTAATATCGGAAAGTAAGTTGGAAATAGCTTCCAAGATGAGAAATGCTAACAGGGACTTGGATCTCAACTGTTGAACGAAATGAAACCTTATTGTTGAAGACGGTAAATTCAGTTTGAATTGTAAAACCTATTTTGAAATGGGAGAAACTTTGAAAGTGTGTCACAATAAAATAATGAGTCTTGAAGTCTAATCTCGTATCTTAGGGAATGCCGTGAGTTTAATTCAATACATAAATCATTAGATACTTAGCAATCTTAAAAATACATGCAAATTTAAAGTTTAGGTAGGTACTGTATTTTATTCTGGAGAATCTGGATACGACATTACGAAAATGAAATATCTATGCGAATTTGCCATGTACAGTCAGCATCAAAAGTAGCGGATCAAATAACGTTTCATGCAAATTAGGGTTCTATGGCGAGTTGGTGACATAACAGCGGTGGAATGTGATTTATTTACTCTGAGCTTTTATGAAATGGGGCTTTTGTGGTGACATATTTGTAATTAAACAATGTTTTATGTAGTCCTTTTAGACGTTGAATCAAAATTAATTTTAATTAACTCTTTTGGGCCGTTACTTCAGCAAATCCTACTTAGTAGCTTAGACATTTGACAATGCAATAATTGTATTGCGGGGGAGGGGGCACGTCCATACTAGGGATTGCAAACCGGATCGATTTTCAATCCGGCCGGATCCGGCCGGATTTTGGCCCTGATCCGGCCGGATCCGGCCGGACCGGATCCGGATTGGTATAGGAATATTTAAGTTAATTAAATAACATATTTTTATAGTTTTTTGCGTAATACGTATTCCTAAATCCATAATTTGAAGTTAATAAATAACTTCTTAACAATAAAATAGAACTTAGTAGTAAAAACCGGCCAAGAGCATGTCGGGCCACGCTCAGTGTAGGGTTCCGTAGTTACTCTTCCGTCACAATTAGCTAAACTGGAGCTTAAAGTATAATAAATTGTTAACCAAGGGATGAAACGGTACCTTTCACCCGAGTTAAACAAATAGGTAAATTTGCATAATCAGTACCTAATTAAAGTAAGCTTTTTTTACTATGAAGGGAAAACTTTTTGCGATAACTCAAAAACAGCTAAACTGATCATGTCCGCTATAGTTTTCATTTAATGTCTTTCTTAAGCTCTACTTCCACGATTTTTTTCATATTTTTTGGACTTATGGTTCAAAAGTTAGAGGGGGGGGGGACACATTTTTTTTTCTTTCGTAGCGATTATCTCCGAATATATTCACTTTATCAAAAAATGTTTCTTGAAAACCCATATTAGTTTTGAAAGACCTTTCCAACGATACCCCACACTCTAGGGTTGAAACGAAAAAAAAAAATTCACCCCCATTTTACGTGTAGGGGAGGTACCTTAAAAAAAATTAAATTTTTAGATTTTATTGTACGACTTTGTCGGCTTTATTGATTTATATATCCATGCCAAATTTCAGCTTTCTAGCACTAACCACCACGGAGCAAAGCCTCGGACAGACAGACAGACGGACATGGCGAAACTATAAGGGTTCCTAGTTGATTACGGAACCTTAAAAAGTGTTACAATGTGAATATTACTTTAAAAAGAAAATTTGAAATCGGATTTTTATTATATTTAACTATTTGCAAGTTGCAAGTGATCAAATTTTCGTTTACAATTATAAATTTGATTAGTTTCTAAAGCCTGATGATGTGGGGTGGGAAATGAAACTTCTTGAAAGGACAAGTTTTCGTAACTGTTCTCTGATTGAATTCTTTGTAACGTTGACATCCATTCTAGTAACAAAAGAAGATATTTTAATTTTAATGCGCTCCAATATTACCTTGTTCTATTTTTTTTTGTCCGAGAAAATAGTAAACTGTATGTTTAAAAAAAATCATAATTTACAAAAAAGTATATTGGTTAAATTATAGGGAACGAAACACGGCACGACGATCTCATGCGAAAAATAATAGAGCGTTGGATTAAAAACCATCGCGGAAAGGGACTTCCTAAGAAAAGTTGCAAGGATCAAATAAAGAATTGGCTAGACGTAGCACGTACCAGGAGATGAAGGAAACTGCATAAGATTGGATGAAATTGTAAAGACAAAAGATAATCTTTTTAAAATTAACCTTCTCTTTAGCATAAATTAAAAATGCCTTCCATGGCATCTCCATCCTTTAATTTTTCCTTCTATTACAGTATTTATGTAATCGTCATATCGTACCACCAATATGAAAGAAGAAGAAATCCTCTCCTGTTCCCAGTCATCGTCATAATAAATATATTTTTATCTCATTAAATTTAAACGTTTTCATTCGTTTTTTGTTCTCTTCAACCTCATACCTCTCCTCCGTCACCTTTTCTTCTTCTAAAACGCACAGCGCGTGCTGTATTTAGGCATTATTTTAATTTTACCGGATCCGGTCCGGATCCGGTGATTTTTACCTGATCCGGTAGCCCCTGAAAAGTGCCGGATCCGGCCGGATTACCGGATCCGCCGGACCGGATTGCAATCCCTAGTCCATACAATGAGTATGACGTGACTATGACCATTGGCCGAGGTTTTAGACAGAGGGGTAGGCTCGTAGGCGACTCGTTGCGAGGCGAAAGGTTGGTTAAATGCTCTAAGCCGTTGATAATCGTTTGTCCTTATCCATCTTATTGATATTTGTGTTTGTAAAAAGAGACATTTAACAAAGGTTTTTAATATTGTGGTTATAATTTGTACTAGTTTACCAATCGTCTCAGTTAAGTTGGTAGTACGATATTACGTACACGGCATGGAACAGCGCGTAATAAATACATTCTTCTCATAGGTACGCACTCGGCAAGATTGACTCGTCTACATAAATAAATAAACGCTTTTCTATCGTCCTGTCCCAATCCTTCAGAAATTAGCTTTAATATCTTTTTTTTTTCAAATTTGTCATCCGTCTGTGTCAATATCGCAACAAATTGCGGGTCTCGTGTTCGGATAATCTGATTCCTGGCATGGGCAGCAGATTTATAGCGGTGTCTGTCGACGTCAGTAATTACAAACGGTTACATTTTGTTTTTATTTCACAGATCTTAGAATAATAAAGCTTACTAATCTTACTTATAAAGTAAGTACTGACTGGACCGAAGTAGATTATTAGTTCAACTTTAATGAATTAAAGCCTTCTGACAATGTTTTTATATTATTGCGGCACCCAACGTTATATCGCTCGGTTATTTTAATAGCTATATATATATAAATCAGATTGTACTCATACGGAAACACAGACTCGGGCAGGGCATTCCACTCCTTGGCAGTTCGTATAAAGAATATGTAAAGATCTGGAGCGTAACCGATCAGCATTTCGATTTTTTTTTATAGCCAATTCAAACTTTTAGAGATACTTACCAATTTTTATTAATTATTTAGGTTTTATAGTATTACTTATTTTAGATGACTCTTAGAAAAAGTATTATGTACAATAGTGATATAACCAAGCTTTTCGGTCTCGAACCTTACTTAGGCAACTCAGCAAGCTTCGTTGCCTAAACGATAAACTCGACTCAACTCGAGGCTCTCTATTATATCATGATTGTATAATATACTAATTTGTGCCACGGGCGGTACAAGAATTACGAACTCGTGTTAAATATTCGGGTTATTTAGTGCTGACTTGCGTCAACTTTCTCATATTATACCTAAATTAACCCAATTCTTGGTCCTCTGTGATAAACGTCTATAATTTGCAGGCTGAATTATAAGATAAGATTAGGGCTGACACAAATGCAGCTACAACTTTATTGGAACGCCAACTTCAATTCAGCTACTTATTTTAAAAGTTTATTACTAAACAAAAATTCACGTTGGTGATGTATGTTATTAGGGAACTAGTAATAGAGAAGAATCGTGTGACGTCATAATGTTCTGTGTTTAATACCCTCGTTCATTAGATTTGCGGATTTGGAATCGCAAATGTAAGAGGAAACTGATGTTACAATTTGTTTTTTCATGCCTTTTACAAACATTTAAGCCCGTCACAGACGGAACGATAATATACCAAAAGATATCTTGTAGCAAGGCATCTTACGATATATTTTACGTACCATTTAACAGAGTCCACACACGAGGCTATTATATATATTTAGTATCTTACGATATCTTGCGATATATTGCTCGGTGTATTACGATTACGATATATTTTGGTATATTTCTTCTCACTCACGATGTAGATGCTAGACAGACAGCGATATATATTTTGGTACCGTTGGCGTGTGTGTAGTATATTTACTATAAGATATCTGTCGGTATCTTACAGTATATTAATATATATTATTTATCGCTCGACTTTATTTCTGTTCGGAAAATCCTAGCCTATTGCGAGAATGTATTTGTTATCGCCGGTAACAGGATTTGATTATTTCATGAAATGCCATTTTAGAACTGAACACTTCATGATATGGCCACGACATATCCACATCTGTTAGGTGCTTACATTTACGTCATATTCTGAGTTAAAATATCATAATTTCTTATAGCTATTACATTAAATTTTATTTCCATCGTCTGCTCAAATTCACTAGATATAACTGTCGCCACTCGTAAACTGAAGTACCTACTTGCCTGTAGTTGTGCCCCTTTTATTGCGTATTACGTCGGTGGCTCAAGTGAGCATCAAATCAAATAAAGCTAATAAAGGTTATGTTAAGGTTAGAGGTATAAATAAAAGCTCACGTTGACGCAATACGTTTTGTGTAGCTACAATATGATATCAGGTCATAGGTGGTCCTGTTCCTTGAGTGATTGTTACAAGTACATATTTAAGAGGCATAATAACATTCAAAAACGGAAAATATTACAGTAACTTAATTTCAATATTAATGCTCTCGGCACTTTTGTACATAACACACTGCTGGTTACATGTTATTCTTTTTTCTTTTTAAGCAGCTCGGTTTTCGAATTGCCTCCCGAACAATATCCCCACGGTCCGATTCGAAGAACGATTAAGACACGTGTAAGATCAAGGAAGTTTGTCTTGGATCTTTAAAAGATCGATAACTAAACGACATGTTAAAATTGATGTTTATTTCGATTCCGCTGTGATCCCAATATGATCTATCTACGATAATTCTAACATCAAAGTGACATTGGTTGCCCGAATCGAGCTGTCGAACAAACTATATCTAAATGAGAACTTATCTAAACCAGAACTTATTGTTATCATATCTCATTCTTCAAGTCGGGCCGTATGTCTACCCCGAACATTTATATAAACTAATATCGAATAGATTAATATTTTACAAGCTTCGTTTTATCGTTATCGTATTTCATTCTTAGAATCAGGCCGTCAGTGTCCGAGCAGGTTTGCATCAAAAAAATCCTTAAATGAGTAATTTGCCGACTGTACCTACTTTTTTTATTTTATACTACGTAGGTGGCAAACAAGCATACGGCCCGCCTGATGGTAAGCAGTCTCCGTAGCCTATGTACGCCTGCAACTCCAGAGGAATTACATGCGCGCTGCCGACCCTAAACCCCCCCTCGATGAGACTAAAGATCATTAGCTTTTGCACGATGTGATTTCTATCAGTGAGGATATTTAAACTACGTCCCATAATAGGAAGTTAGCAACGTCGCCATCATAAAGGCATTTAGCACAATTTTTTTTTTTTTTCAATTGGCATTGACTCTGAAACTAATTCCAGAAAAACTTATAGGATATTTTAGTCTTTAAACATGAACAGTATGATCAGCGGTGGCAGCATGGTTGCATTTTTATCACTTGTCACTATAAGTATGATGAACGTGACAGGCATGGTGCCAGGTGATAAAAATGATACACTATTAACATCTTTCGGATTCCTCATGAAACACCGCCGTCTATGTACGTTACGATTCTGAAACGACCACCGGTAACGGTTTCGATGCAGCGAATGACAATTTTTTTAACTTACATGTATTTTATTAAATTAATTATTAGTTAAAATCTTGCTCCTCCAAATTAAAATGCGGCCAATAGGGTCACACATAACATAACAATAACATTGCTCTAGAACTTAGATCACCGAAAGTACTGTACCAGACACCATGGTGTGATAAGTGGATAAAATCCGTTTCGTCCATTAGTCGTATCTGGGACTGGGTCAGCTGGTGGTCACCCCCCCCCCCTGACTACCCCTTTCCACCCTGCTACATCTTGAGTCTTTCACGGTCTAAGGTCACGGACTCTTGAGAGGGTAAAACGTCAACACGCTTATGTTTGAAGTAGAACATTTAAATAACCCAATAGAAGCTTTATAAATCTACTCTAAATACGATCTGATATCGATTAAATACATTTCTTGTAGCAGGTACCTCACAACGAATTCGATCGAAAAGTTATGGCACTTACTGTACCCCTAGTGTAAATTTAATCGACATCATAACGTGACGAACGCGTTTGCGTTAAGTCTCATTTTGTATAGGATTTTGAGTTTCCAAAACGTCCCGCTTGGCGCGCTCTTTCTAAATCACATACAAAATGAGACTAAACGCAAACGCGTACGTCACGTTTCGAAATCGAATTTATTTACACTAGGGGTACAGTACACTTATACAGTAAGTGCCCTAACTGAAGTACCCACGCGGGCCACCACGTCGCTATACTAGCTGTTTAGAAAAGAGATTAGTAGATACTTAAGTTAGGACACCAAGTATACGCGTGCGTTTTTTTTTTGTTTTACATCATAATAAATCCAGTAGTATATAATTGTAAAGAGGTGCCCCTGTATAAATTATTAATAAGAGTAAATAAGTTAATAACTCAAACTAATTAATCAAACAATTATAAGTAATCTGTTTCGTTTACTAAATCTAAATTTACTTCGTAAATTCACAAAAACTAATTATAAAAGTTTCTACTTAAACATAAATGGAGAAAAATAATCGTGTAAATAATGTGTTGTCTTGCTGAGAGTGCTGAGACTGAGTACAAAGAACTTTTAATCTTCCGTCTCAAGCTGTCTGTCTGTGTGTGTTTTTATTTAGGCACTTTCACAGTGTCATAAAATAAAAGAAAATAATCGAGTAGTTCTTAAATAAATTTGAATATTTAAAAAAAACTAGCGACCCGTCCCGGCTTCACACGGGTTATACAAAACCTTAAAAAATTATATACCTAAACTAACTTCAAGAATTACTCTTTTGATAGGTGAAAACCGCATGAAAATCCGTTTAGTAGTTTTGGAGATTATTGCGAACATATATACACAGACACGCGGCGGGGGACTTTGTTTTATAAAGTGTAGTGATAGTGATAATCTCTGAAAGTATTTAGTATCTCCGGCGATTAGGGTGACATGGAGTTTTGGACGTTATTGTCACGTAGGTACCTACATGTCAAGTATATAAGGTACAATTGAACAAACAATTAATAAGTATTAGTAATATTAGTATTGATATTTTCGACCTAATAAGAGTAGAAAATAGAGACACAAAAAACAGGCTTTACTTCAAGGCCTCAAAGAGAAATCACTTCACCTCAAAACATTTACCTTACTTGCGTATACTGTCATAGTTGTTAGATTTGTAACTGTCCCCGAGTGGCTAATCCTTTGTCTATTGTTAACTAAAGCCGCGCGTACCACTACCCGCAAAAAAAGGGTCCAGTCACTTTAACCGGTTATTGAATTACAATTCCTATGGTGATTGAAATAAGTTTCAAAATGAACAAATGGAAATATAATTTGCGATTTCTTGTGTGGTCCCTAATTCCCTATACGGTTACTGAATGCCGTTCGCCGTACGATGCATACGATGCGTACGTGGGCTCAATGTGTCCATGCATGAGTATTATGAACTGCGCTCCCCACGCTAGCCTAATGCTTTAAATTCCTTTGGCAGGTATACAAAGACCTCATTATGAGTTTTCTTTACCAACAAGCTTGTTAGCATACTGCACATTTTGTCGAAAGGCGCTCAGATGCCAACTGCATCTGCTTTCAAAAATGCTAGTGAATTCAATCTTTTCAAATTCTTTTTAATTTCAAGAGTGTCCTGAGGTACTGCGAAATTTTCTAAAGCCCGCTCGTTTACTTTTCAAGTCTATTCACGAGAGGGTGAAGCTTTAAGCATATTCACAATATAAATATGGAAATGAGCACAACTACGTTTCATTTCAAGCAAACTTGTAATTCCACTTCATCATAAATTCGGTCCTGGGGCGTATTTCAAAGAATTAAGGGATTTATTGTGGGTACTTGACATGACGTGTCTGATGAGAATTACTAAAATATAGGGAACACCGGTCCGATCGCTCTAACCCAGGTTCGCCCAGGGTCGATAGTTCAAAAAAGGGTATTTTTTAGCTCAAAAATTTTAAGGGCTTACATTTACATGCGGACAACCGTTACATTTATCTCAGCTATAGAAGAGGCAAAGGGCGTTAGTTTTCTTACTATTACTTACCTACCTAAACTGATTAATACTATGAAGGCCATCTACTCAGAGAATTGAATAATTAACTGAGGGATACCTTATACCTTATCCACAAAAACCTTTTATAATAGGATATTATTATATATATCCCAAGTTTAACTTACCTATCTGTTAAAGATTGTGTAATCTATGCCGTACATTAGGGGTAAAAAGATTTTGTATCTGTGGTTTCCTCTTTGTCGCTGCCCTCAGCCCAATGCGGTTGTAAGATTGTGTCGTCCCATTTATTTTAATTATTTTATGTTTTACTCAGCCTTTATAACTTTTACAAACCTCTTTTAATGTAATGTTTTCGATCATATAAAACTAGATATAGTTGTGTGTTAATTTACTACGATTAATACAGACTCATATCATAACTTGGTGTTGCTCATTCGTAATCTCGGTTAGTCCCTCGTCTGCTTCCCGTGTGCTCCTTATATTCCGAACAGGTTCAGGGCCTAGGCACAAAAGCTGCAGAAAAGCTAAAAGGCGTTGAGATATTCCCAGATTACCCGAGTTACGACAATGGCGCAACCAGGGACGAGCACATGCAACATAACCTCAATGTCCACCTTAGAGAAACTGAAAGGCTTGGACAATTGGATCAATTGGAAATTCGCTGTGAAGATGGTGCTTACTCTTGATGGTTTATGGGGCTGCGTCGATGGCACAGACACGGACACTACCAAAGATGGACGGGCTTTAGCAAAAATTTGCCTGTCATGTGAGCCACACCTTTACCAAATCGTGCGGAATGCGACGACCGCTAGGGATGCGTGGAAGTCATTATCCGATACTTTCGAAGACAAAGGACTGTACAGGCGAGTACTTTTATTACGCAAATTACATAGAGTAGAATACGGTCACTTTGCGGGCATGTCGGATTACATCGAAGGTGTCCTTAAGCTCGTCACGCAGCTAGCCGATATCGGGAAGGTTATCGACGATGCAGAGACAGCTGAAATCCTGCTGTCGGGCTTGCCAGAAGAATTCAACATACTAGTGTCCAGCCTTGAAGCGGCTAACCTCAGCGGCACCTTATCAAGTGAGGTGGTCCGGACTAGACTACTTCAAGAAGATCACAGACGAAGCCAAAGTAACACTACAGACAACCTAGCCTTCATGGCTAACAGGAAGAAGAAAAGCAACAATAACTTATGTACTTACTGTCAGAAAAAGGGCCACTCCGCAAGCCGCTGTTTTAAGAAGAAACGAGAAGAAGCAAGGAAAACTGGACAGGAACACACCATGTTTGCTTCTGCATACTCGGCAACACATTCTAATGAATATGTGCTCGACAGTGGAGCGTCCAGTCACATGGCTGGTGACTTGTCTCTTCTTCATGAAACTAAAAGCAAGAAATGTGTGATCACAGTAGCCAATGGACAGCAACTTAATAGTGAAGTTATTGGTAAGACTTTTATATCACCTGAATTGACTCTAAATAATGTGCTATATGTGCCTAATTTAGCGAAAAATTTAATGTCTGTCAGTGAAATTACAAAAAATGGATATGTTGTAGTGTTTTCTAATAATTATTGCAATATCTATAGCTCTTGTCAAATCACAGGCAATAGGGTTTTAACTATTAATAAACAAGATGGGCTCTATAAGTTGAAAGTGGATGAGCAAACTCGACCTGACCTCCAATTAGGCAACTCTATGTCCCTGCATGGGCAAGGATCCATGAGTGCCAATGCTGCTGACGCTGTGCCTTACTCTATTATGCATAAGCGTCTTGGTCATTTGAACAAGCAAGGTATGTTGGTATTAGGTGGAGGGAATAAGTGTAGTGTCGTATTTCAGGCTGAAGACGGCATTCCTGCACAGTGTATCGCCTGCCTTACCGGGAAGATGTGTGAAACATCGTTTCCGCGGTCAAGTGCGGGGCGTGCTGCTAACCTTCTGGACCTGGTGCATAGTGACATCGCCGGACCGGTTCATGTACCCAGCTGGGGCGGAGCTCGGTATTTGCTGACATTCACCGACGACAAGTCAAGACGCACCTTTGGCTATCTACTGAAGAACAAGTCTGAGGTGAGTTCTCATTTTGTTAATTTTAAAACCTTAGTAGAAAATCAAACTGGATTGCGTATTAAAGTATTACGTACTGACCAGGGTACTGAATATTGCAATAAAACTTTGTCCGATTACCTTAAAAAGGCAGGAATAATTCACCAAACTACTTGTCCTTATTCTCCTTCTCAAAATGGTGTCAGTGAGAGAGCAAATCGTACGATTTTTGAAAAAGCTCGAGCTATGTTACAGGATTCTCAGTTACCAGATCGCTACTGGGGCGAGGCTGTTATGACGGCCATTTATTTAAAAAATAGGTCGCCTACCAGTGCATTATCGGGTGGAATTCCTGAATGCGAATGGACCGGATCTGATAAGTTAGATCTTAGTCATTTACGTGTTTTTGGCTGTGTAGCATACTCTCATGTGCCTAATCAAAAGAGACGCAAGCTGGATGCTAAGGCAAAACAGCATATTTTTGTAGGATATGGCGAAACGTGTAAGGGATATCGCTTAATAGATCCAGTTAACCCTAGAAGGGTTATTTATTCTAGAAGTGTTGTGTTCCTTGAGGACAAATTTATGGGAAACAATCTATTACATGCAAATGCTGAGGCGAAAAGAGCAAATTTTATTATTTTTGATAATTTAATAAATGATAATTTAAAAAATGATAATAGAGGGAATAATACTTGCTGCAATAATATTTTAAACAATAACTGTGATATTAGTGTAGGTAATAATGATTGTGATAATAATCTTAACCCTCTAAACAGCCATGAGGATCATGTAAATTATAATTCACCTAATCGGGACTCTATAACTGTTTCAGAGAAGGCGGCAAGCACACCAGTGCAATCACCCCTGTCTGAGCTGTATCGCACAACTGAAGACGCCACTGAGGATAGCGGCGAGGCTGTGGTGCTGTCTAGCCCTGTCACCTCACCACTGCAACCCTCTGCATCTTCAGATTACGAGCCAATGTTGGCGGAAGTAGAAGAGTCTGCTGTTCCAACCAACTTTAGGCCAGTGCGGAGTACGCGAGGTATATTTCCTGAAAGGTATAATGATTTCCATATTGATTCTCTGATGGCTACAGCAAGTTCATCGCAAGAGCCACTTACTTTCCGCGACGCCATGAATTCACCTGAAAAAGACGAGTGGTATGGTGCCATGGAGGTTGAGTTGGGCTCGATGGTCAAAAATAATGTGTGGGAGTTGGTAGATCGTCCAAAGAATGTTAATATTGTGAAAAACAAATGGGTTTTTAAGAAAAAATACGACTCCACAGGTAATTTAAATAGGTATAAAGCAAGACTTGTTGCATGTGGGTATAGTCAAAAAGAAGGAATAGATTACTCGGATACTTATTCGCCTGTGGTTAGGCATTCCACCCTAAGAATTTTATTTGCAATTGCAAATCAGTTGGATCTGTGCATGGACCATATTGACGTCACCACAGCTTTTCTAAATGGTGAGTTAACTGAAAAAATCTACATGGAGCAGCCAACTGGTTTCCAATCTAATAATAATAAAGTATGTTTGCTAAAAAAATGTATATATGGCTTGAAACAAGCAAGCCGGATGTGGAACATTAAAATACACACATTGCTTGCTAAAAACGGATTCTTGCAAAGTAAATGCGAACCATGTGTGTATGTTAAGAAAAATGAGACTGAGTACATAATTATAGCCTTATTTGTAGATGATTTTTATGTTTTTCACAATAATTGTATCGAGACAGTTACATCATTGCTAAAACAGCACTTTGAAATACGCCATCTTGGTACTTTAAAAAATTGTTTAGGCATGAATGTTACTAAGTACAATAATGTAACTGTTCTAGATCAGCATGATTATATTAAGAGGCTGCTTGAGCGCTACAACATGTCTGAGTGTAAACCAGTGTCAACTCCATTACCTGTAAATTATAAATTAGAAAAGTCCAACAAGCATTTAGATGACAATGTTTATCAGTATAGGCAACTACTAGGCTCGCTTATGTTTTTGTCCGTTTGTACTCGCCCAGACATTTCATACGCGTGTAGCCAGTTAAGTCAATTCAGTACATGTTTTGATGAAAGCCATTGGCGGACTGCAAAGCGGGTATTAAGGTACTTAGCCGGTACTACCAATTATGGCCTTTATTTCGAAAAAGATAAGAACTTTGAAATAAACGCTTTTGCGGACGCTGATTGGGCTAATGACATAACTGACCGCAAGTCGTATACTGGTTTTGTAGTTAAACTTGGTAATTGTGTCATCAACTGGGAAGCCAGAAAACAGCGATGTGTCGCTCTTTCTAGTACAGAAAGTGAGTTTCTTTGTATTTCTGATGTTTGCAAGGACATATGTTTTATTAAGAATTTCTTGTCGGAAATTATTGATAAACAATTTAATGTCAATGTATTCAATGACAATCAAAGTGCACAGAAATTGTTGTTAGTCAAGGAGTATTCCCATAGAAAAACTAAACATATAGACTTGCGGTACCATTTTGTTAAAGATTTGATACATGAAGGGAATATTAGTGTTAAATACTTGTGTACTGATGAAATGATAGCCGATGTGCTTACAAAACCATTGTGTGTGCAAAAGCATCTAAAATTTGTAAAAGGTTTGAAACTAAAATGCATAACTGAAAACTCGCATCCATAGCTGTTGTTACTTGTTATGTTTTAGAGTCACAGTACTAGTTAGATTTCATGTTGTTCAGTATACTTGTTCAATATTCTATCATGTTGTAAGATTATCCAATGTACAGCATAAGGAGGCGTGTTAAAGATTGTGTAATCTATGCCGTACATTAGGGGTAAAAAGATTTTGTATCTGTGGTTTCCTCTTTGTCGCTGCCCTCAGCCCAATGCGGTTGTAAGATTGTGTCGTCCCATTTATTTTAATTATTTTATGTTTTACTCAGCCTTTATAACTTTTACAAACCTCTTTTAATGTAATGTTTTCGATCATATAAAACTAGATATAGTTGTGTGTTAATTTACTACGATTAATACAGACTCATATCATAACTTGGTGTTGCTCATTCGTAATCTCGGTTAGTCCCTCGTCTGCTTCCCGTGTGCTCCTTATATTCCGAACACTATCCCTTGCTATACGGAAATTCTCGTAAAAATTACGACCATCGAGTAACCTATATCCAATTCCCGACGCACAGGGGCGACATGTCATACGATAACTTGTGGCCATAATGTCACAAAACTATATAACTTGTGGCCTACGTGCCTACGGTACTAAAGCGGGAGGGGGTTGGGAGGAGGAGGGGAAAGTAATATACTTAGTTTGGTCAGGTTATGTACAAAGATACCTGCTATATCTAAACTCAAAAAAGTTGGAAATTTTTTGAGAGCCACCCTGAAGGAATGATAAATTATACTTAGTTATTCTGTTTCTTTTTTTTTTTTTTTTTATTCTGTTTTGTAAGCTATACTTAGGGCCTGTTTCATGCCCAAGTAAAATATTGGATAGCTAATTAATAGCTAAATTTATTGCCAGATAATTCTTCCTGCAAAACTTAGCACTTTATCTACCCGTTCAGTTAAGCTTATTTGAAGATTGTGAAACGCCAACGATGACTTTATTCAGATGAAGTTGTAAGCGGAGGTGAAAGTCTATATAAATCAAACGTTGATTTATTTCTAGATTCTAACATAAATGTTGCAATTAAATGGATATGAATAGGGTAGTAACTCCCAAGAAAGTAGGTCACACTGCACGTGCCTAGTTCATGTGCTGCGCACTGCAAGCTGCCCCTTTATACCACTATATACAGTATAACGACATTGGAATGGAGACGACAACGTTCTCTCTTTCGCCCATGCGTAAGCAATATAGTATAAGAGTGGGACGGATACCAATAGATACGTACCTACTCATAGTCCAGATTGCATACTAAAGCTTGGTGATTACTTGTGAAACACGTTTCTTGTGTTTCTTATACGTATGCTGATGGTATTTGTAGCGTTTCATGAAATCTAAAGACGATGGTTCTTACGTACCTACATTGTTGTGCCTGGTGCAACTACCTACGTATTTGACGATTGTGCGCGCTGGGACCAAATGGACATTGAGTTACAAAGCCAAAATGAAACTCTCTAATACTTAATTATACATCCAAGAGAATAAATTAAAGTTTTTTATTTCAATTTCACTATTATATTTTTCCATATTAAGTCATAAGGAGTGACCGGTCTATAAGTAGCATTTGTAGGTACCTTCATTCATTCAATTAAAGAGCTGGGCTCTTGTCTGCGCAGCTTGATGATGTCTCCACCTTGGTCGATCAGAAGCCAGCCTTTTCATATCAGGACACATACGACTCGGCCCTACATGCTCCTTTACTTGAGTCATAACTTTTTCTTGGTCCTCCCCTCCCTCTTCTTCCATTTGTTTTTCCTTCTATGATGTTTCTGATGAAGTGGCCGTGGCGGCAAATAATTTTTCCTCTTATCTTTTAATAATGCAGCATATATTTACCTTCACTATATCTAGGACGGCTTGGCAACTATTTCTGTCCAACTTATCAAATTGCACCATTTGTACCTAAGGAATCTCACCCAGGTGACCCAGGGTTACCAGGGTTTAATTTAGTTTTATACATACATAGATATGTTTAGTTTATAGTCTGAGTGTTTTCTTTTTGACAATAAAGAATGTTATTAATCCTCATTTTCATGTTTGTTGCAGCGGGCGAATGGCACGGTGCGACATTTTGGCTGCTAGTGCTAGGAGCGGGCGCGCTGGCGCTCGCCACGCTCGCCGGGATCGCCTGCTGGCTCGCCAAGCGACGTAACTCATTGCACAAGCTAGGTAACTGTACATATAGCATCTGAATGGCACAGCGCAACACTCTGGTTGCTAGAGCTGGCGCTCGCCACGCTCGCCGGGATCGCCTGCTGGCTCGCCAAGCGACGTAACTCACTGCACAAGCTAGGTAACTGTACATATAGCATCCGAATGGCACAGCGCAACATTCTGGTTGCTAGAGCTGGCGCTCGCCACGCTCGTTGGGATCGCCTGTTGGCTCGCCAAGCGACGCAACTCACTGCACAAGCTAGGTAACTGTACATATAGCATCCGAATGGCACAGCGCAACATTCTGGTTGCTAGAGCTGGCGCTCGCCACGCTCGTTGGGATCGCCTGTTGACTCGCCAAGCGACGCAACTCACTGCATTAGCTGGGTAACTTCAAACTCTGGCTCTTCTAGAGACAGAGGCGTGTAAATCGCAAAATTCACCGATAGATATCGGAGAACGCTCTGTCGATATCTATAGTTAGTCGATAGTTCCGATTTTTTATATACTACGTCGGTGGCAAACAAGCATACGGCCCGCCTGATGGTAAGCAGTCTCCGTAGCCTATGTACGCCTGCAACTCCAGAGGAGTTACATGCGCGTTGCCGACCCTAATGACCCTCCCTCCCCTCGTTGAGCTCTGGCAACCTTACTCACCGGCAGGAACACGACACTATGAGTATTAGGGTCTAGTGTTATTTGGCTGCGGTTTTCTGTAAGGTGGAGGTACTTCCCCAGTTGGGCTCTGCTCTAGACATCCGCTGTGCTGTGCCCGACCACACAAAGTGAGATATATGACATTGACAATACCCATAGATACCTCTCTTGTGCAGCATTTAGTTCCATTTGAATGGGATAGTTGTATTTAGTTATTTATCGCTGTAAATAAAATATTCGTTTCGTTCTCTTTTTTTACGGGCGTAAGTATCCCCTCGTGTGGCAAGATGCCTCGAAATGCACGCTCTCCGACAAACACCATTTTGAATATCGAAAACTTGCCGCCTCGAGACTGCGCGCCGCATGACGCGAAAATTTAAAATATTGCTTTCCCGCTCGAGGGGATATTATTCATTCTAAATGTCTCCACTGCGATTTGTTCACAATAATTATAAAGATCATTTGAACCCGTAACTAACATGTTTATTTTTTTTTTTCTCTCAGGAGGCAAGCGCGGCCCAGACAAGGCACTAGTATTCCAGCCACCACGCCGCGCCACTGCTGTACGATCCCCCGGCTCAGCGACCCACTACCTGCGCAAGTCTCCGTCACCTACCGCACCGACTGCGCCAGCTACCTCGCCGCCTAACGCGCCGATCCCGCCGCAGATCCCGGTCAGTACATGACTAGCCACCCGGTGCAGTCTCCAGGCTCAAGTGTAACACTAGTCACCACTTTCTAAGCTCAGTGTCACTTGCGCAAGTCACCATCACCTCACCAGCCGCACCTGTGACCTCCCCGCCCACCGCGCCGATCCCGCCGCAGAGCCCGGTAAATGTAACACTATTCCAAAGTCAGCCTGTCGAAGTGTAAATACGTTTTATATACTCTTTATATTTTTTATACATATTGTCCATGTTTATTTGACACCTTGTATGTATAACAGTTTTGAAAGATTCACGGTTTCACTAGACTTAAATCGACCGGGATATATACCGTGATTACCTTTTATATTCGGGAGCTCAAAAACAATATGAAAGGTAATCACGGATTATATCCCGGTCGAATTAAGCTATCCTCAAATTAATGTCCACAATTCCCGGACACAGCCATTCACTGCCTACGCCGTAATGCCTCAGTACCTTGAAAAATTCAAAATTTCGCGGAAGTTAAATACTTATCAACCTAACGATGGACATAAATTACTTACCGCATCTCAAGTATCTCAACATGCAAATATCTTGCAGTCATCCGGCGGCAACAGTCCGCACACGCCGACCGCGCCAGAACCGGCCCCGCTGAGCAAGGAGCTCGCCGACGCCAATGCCACAGAGAAGCCGAACAAGCCCGCCGACTCGGACAACAACGAGGGAAAGCTTGGTGACTTGCATTTTAAGCTGCGGTAAGTCACTATTTGTCTCTGAGATTATTAGACCTAAAAAGTGTTCTTAATGATGACTGAGATAACCTCACTCTGGTATTAACCAAAAATATTGGTAGCCTAGCCAAGATTACAATCGTACTTACATCTCAACGAACGCCATATTCGGGATGACAGATGCTACGAAAAGTTACATGACTATTTCCGTAAATTATTTACGCCTCCTAAGATATTTACTCCGGTTTCAATAAAAAAATAGCGACCAGTTAAATTGTTCGGTCTGTTACGAGGAGGTGCACTGATATTTTAGCAACGCCAGCTTCACTTGCGTTGAATAGGATTGAAGTGTGACGGCGAAAGACACTTATGTGCACGAAAGCGGCGGTAATGGTTGCAACCCAAGCCCACCGCTTCTGACAAAATAAAAGCCAGCTGCTGCACTTATATCGACTTGATACCTGCGTCATTTTTACCATCCTGGACAGAGTTAATAGGTTAGCTCTAACTCATCTCGACATACTAAACTTGAACCATAATTCTGAGAGTTTATATTCGACATTGGACACGTTAGAATATATCACTTGTAAGCCTTAGATACCCTATACTATGAGCATCTCTACAGACAGGACTTCTGAACTACAAAGTACAACTTCATAATACAGATTTTATTATTAATTCCGTCTCACAGTGCTTTCTCTACAAAATACCTAGATACCAATATGCGAGACTGTAATAGGAACGTCCATTTCTCATGGACAATAGGAATCGAATTCCAAACCGCTTACATTATACATGAGGCTGCATTGTTGGCTTGTGTCAACGTACTTGCCGCCGGGAGCGGGGAAGCCGGTCGATATTTCGATCAGGACGTAATCTGACCGCAGGCAGACATACTTTAAAGGATGATACCTATTCCAAGCTGAAGTGTAGGTAGGTTTACAAATTGTTAACGTTGTCGGATAATAATTGTCCTAATTTTTAAACCTACCTTGATTGCTGCTATAGTAACTCTGATCTAGAATTGTAACTTTAAAATAACCTACCCACATTACGTCGACGTTCAATATTTGAAGTTCAAATGAAAAAGTGTAGTAATGTCATTATTAATATCAAATTTCGCAGACATATATTTGTGATTTTATATATTTTTTCTTCAATCAGCAAGATCACAAATATCGACTACTCTTAATGATTGCCATCAACGGAATGCTCGCCTGCAGATACTTTTTTCATTTGCCAGGGGAATAGTTCTGAATTCAAATACGTAATTGTTGCAAGTTATCTTAAAAAAGACTGTGAAGGTTTCCAACCTTCACAGTGCCTACCTACTTAACTATCTATAGATACTTATGCAAAGGTCGTATCACAACATGTTCTACAATTTACTAAAGGTTATGTAAACATTAATCTAGCAGAGTAACAAATTGTTTCAACCACATCTCTTTATATGACAAACCGCCGACACACGTCGTTGTACCTATTTATTACAGACGCGCAATTTCCATTATCCAAGTAAATTTTACATTTAGGATCTAGATAAAAGGCCCGTTCTGACATAACATGTTTTCGGGATTTACCATATTGAGGGTGAATGGGAGAGTGGGTGAATTGCGGACACAAGGTCATCATTGAATACCTCACCGCGATTATCCCACGCCTACCTACTTGTGCACATCGTATGTAATTTTTATCGGCACATGTGAAGATTAGTCGGTTGGTACCAAAATATTCCCTATTTTGGTACCAACCGACTAATCTTCTGGCAAAATCACGGTTTTTAAGGAATGCAAATGTATATTTACCAGTTAACTAAGTTGTTATCGCAATGAATTTGTGGTTGAACTTCAGCCAAAGGCGCGTTTTGTGTACCCTACTTCCCTGACACCTCCTGACCAGTAATCAGGGATTTTCTCTTTCAACGCTACTGGCGTCTTTCTTTCTACTAACGTTTACAGGGAACGGATCAGGAAACCGGTATTTTTTTATGGAATAAAAACGGTATTTTTTCGTTCTTTGTTAATTATTTCATTTCTAATTGGACAATCTAATAATAAGAACTCGTTATCTAAAAACACAAGTGAGTCCTACATTTGGAGTATAAAATAAACTGAAATATATATTATTATTTCGAAGTTTTTGCAAAAAACCGGTTCCGATCCCTAAACGGTTAGTTGAGTTAAGAGTGTTTCGGTTAACCTTGTCAAGATTATATTAAACATAACACTCGTCCACTCCGATAACTATTACGTCCCCATTAGCCTATTATCCGCCTCCGTTTAAAAATCCCTTAGCTAGGTACATATTTTTTCTAGTATGATCGTTCATCTAGAAACACGTCAACGCATTTTTAGAATTCCCAATCAATCAATGACAGCTATGACGATGGATTAGTCGGAGCAAACAAGCAATCGATTGGTTACTAAATAAATATAGGTGGGTGATATCGAGAGCCGTCACTGGGTCTTACTTGGTCTTACTCGTTTAAAAATGTACCTAATAGAATAGAATAGAAACATGTTTATTGTATATCTTTTGTTACAAGTTATGCCCGCTTAGCGGGTGTGGGTAAAATTACATATGTCTTAAAGATCTAGTAATTTAATCAATGTATATATTTTGAATATTAGGTTACGGAGGAATTCAGAATTCATTCATAACAAAGGAGCCCCTAGGAGGAATTTTACGCTTGTTGACACGTTTCCCATAGCTTATGACACTTCACCGATTCTTGTGCTGAGCAACATTGGGTTGAATTGGCCGTATCTTGTGTACGTTGGACCTGGAGTATCTAACCCTTGAATGCACAGTTTATCCAGTCTCCGTATCAACCATGGGTCTTCAACAAGCATTTCCCAAAAGTAGATGTTGGAAGTGATCTATGGAAACTGATAGCCGACTTTAATTGATTCAAGGGTCGTCTGGCTAATTTTAGGAAGAAGTTGTAGTATACCGTAATCGATCATAGGTAGTGCTTAAATCATGGTTAATTTTGTTTCAATTTTAACTTTAGAAAACCATCCGATTATTGGAGACAGCATTCCTCTCACACTTTTAGCTCTAGTGACCTTACCTTACCTTTTTAACATGTTCGTTCATACTGTTTCTTGTCCAATATCACGCCCAAATATCTTACACTTTCCTTATATTTCAGCACTGACCCTTTAAGCTCCACAGTCGGTTTGTAGCCTTTTCACGAAGTTCTTCTGGATTTTTTCCTTGTAAACATTATACACTTGGTTTTGTCCACATTGCACTGTAAACCCCATCGTTCATAGTCTATAATTTCTTCAGCCGCCAATGTAGCCCTTGTAGCATGGTCAGGTGTTTCAGATGCGGTTAATATGCAAAGATCGTCCGCGTATTGTGAGTTAATTTGTCCCGCGATTTTTGTATTTGCTAGGTCATGTACATAGAGATTGAATATCATTAGTCCCAATATAGACCCCTGTGGTACACCGTTGGGCACAATTTTTTTCTTCTCCTGAAACCGTTTTGCATTTGCCTCTTATTTTTCGATTGGTAAGATAGTTTTCAATAAGCTTGAAAACGTTATATGATCAGCATCTTGAAGTTTACGTGTGAGTCCTTTGTGGTTAATAGAGTCAAAAGCTTTGCTTAGGTCGGTTGATGCCAGAGTGTCACAGATGAACTTGGATGTCCTTAGAATTTGGGTGCTGGTTCCTTTACTGCTCATAAATCCGTGTTTAAAATTGGGAACTAGTGTACCTATAACATGTTTAAAAACCGAAATGTACGGTTATGATGGTCGTTCTTGTCGACGCGACAGCGTGATAAAACGGTGTCCGTCACTTTCATTACCGCGGTGTTAAAAAAAGTGACAGTTATTTTATCACGTATATAAAATATCATGTCAATACTTGTAGTTAATTTGAAACTTGATTAAAAACATAAAGCTTGACAGCAAAACAAATGCGCGATACTACTATAATTAAAGAAAGGAAAAAAAAACACATAATAATTTCATAGCGCTGCTCAAGTTAAAATAATTAATAGTACTTAAGGGTCCCTGAAGTGTAAAAATAAATAATCAATATCTTACCATGGCTTCATGGGAAAAGGTGAAATGATGGTATGCTTTAGATAGATATGCTGCCCACTGACGACGCCCATGCACGCCGCTCCAGTGTGTGAGCGAGAAAACGCTGCACATATATGGCCCCATCTTGCTCGCACGCCAGAGCGCCGTACGGATCTGCATCCAATATGAAAACCATAAAATCAATGAGGTGCTAAACAACTGAAAGCCATCGAAGCCCACTCACGCCCCCGCGCCGTGCGTCAAACTCATTATTTATAGTAACGAGCTGTCTTACAAAGGAGAAGGGGGAACTTTCTTCGGAGAACTGCCAGTGTGGAAAAGTACTAACTTAAGTTTATATTAAATAGTACATTATGCAACGAGGGGGGAAATTGAAATATTGTAAACTGGAGAATTAAAGACTCGAGTTTGTAATACACCCTCGTAGTTACATGCAATGTTTTTCATCACACAGCGAAGAAAATACTAAATTTTAAGCGAAATAATTATTAAAAACGGTGACATTTCAAACATTCGTCTAACATACTGTGATTTTTTGACAGGTTAGGGCGTTAAGCATGAAAGGCAACAAACCCATCCGGCATTCAGCACGACTGAAAATAATGTAAAAATATTATAAACGGCTATTAAAATTAATCAAATTAAATATTTTTAAACTTTAAATACCTTGTTTTTTTTTAACAATTATTTATTAACTGATAATTTACTTGGTACATTTATATTAGAAATCTGTGACCCCCGAGGGAGTTATAGCTTTTTTTTCCAATCTATAACCCCCACGGGAACAAGGCATATGTCCTTCTAAATAAAGTATTTTTCGAGCAACTATGATGAAAAACTATTAAGCTCTTTACAAACGGAAGCAACAGTAAGTAACACTTCCGAACAAGTTTCCCAATTCCAAAGGACCTAATCGATCTTGCCACCATCAATGTGCCTGCTCTTCTTGAGCCGACTGGCATTATCAGGGATGATGACAAGAGGCCTGATGGGATGTCCTTGGTTCCTTGGAGCTTGGGAAGAATGTTGGTGTGGGATGCTACCTGCGTAGTCACACTGCCACCGTCCCATCTCTGTACTGTACTGTACATCTCTGTGGTGTACTGAAGGACAAAGACCTATATTGTTCCCGCGGAAGTTATGGATTGTGAAAAAAAAAGCTATAAGTAACTCCCTAGGGAGTTATAGCATTTTTTTAAATTATGTTACTTATTCATACAAACCAAATAGCATAAATGAGTTTTACTTATAAAATACTGACGTTTATAATTCAATATTTTTGTTTATGTTTAAAATTATTTAATTTGATTAATTTAACAGCCGTTTAAAATATTTATACATAATTTTCAATCGTGGCTGAATGCCGAATAGGTCTGTGCCTTCGATACCTATATAACCTGTCAAGAAATTACAAAATGGCGGACGAATGTTTGATATGTCACCGTATTTAAGAATTATGTCGCTTAAAATTTAGTTTTTTCTTCGCAAGTGTGATGAAAAACATTGTGTGTAAGAATATAGCAAACTCGGGCCTTTAGCGGCTGTCGGGAATTACCACCCCCACGTTGCACAATGTACTATTATTAACTATGGTATCTGAGGCTTATCCTATTGTAAGAACAAGTTTCAGAGTGTGGAGAACCGAGCTTTCTAGGAACCCTTATTGTCAATTCGCGCTTTATGAATTTGATGAAATCGGGCGACAATTGACAAGATATACGCGTATAATCTGCCTGTCTCAACTCCGTGGTCGAGTATGAAACTAGAACGCCAAGAATGTAACAAGTTGTCTTACATTACACAAAAGGGTTAACTTTTTGCAAATAATATTTATAATACACTCCCGGACAAAAGTATAGAAACAAAAAAATATATTTTACAGTACATATGGTGCTATTTTTCCGCACTAGTGCGTAAATTAGCATATTACGTTACCGTGTCGAACATTTAAAGGACCATATGTACTGTAAAACGTTGTATGATACATGTGCGAATAGGTAATTCGCAACTCGTGTCGATTTAAAACACTCCCTTCGGTCGTGTTTTAATTTATCGCCACTCGTTTTGAATTTCCTATTTTTCGCACTTGTATCGTAATGTACTATTTTAAGCGATGTAATATACTACTCATTAGAAACAAAATGGTAAATATACCTAATAGTGGAACATTTTAAAAGTAAATTACTCAAGTTGTGGCTATGATATTTGCTATTTCAACATTTTTGAAAGCAATTAAAAGGGTATAATTATGTTACTTTTTCCTATTTTTTTTTATGTTTTTGACAATATTTTATGATATTTTGATATTTAGCGAGTATTTTTAACCTTTAAGGGTTGCTTTATGTAAATTTTAGGTTACACTTATAAAACAAAGTCAGAAACAAGAGATATTAAAGGAAACAACCTTGTTTCCATACTTTTCGCTTTGGGTGTACCTCTCATGCTTTTCTTCCACTGATTTGTGAGATAAGATGCCAGTCGCCTTCTATATACTAGCGCCTACGCGAATTTCCATAATTAGAACTAGAATAAGTTATTATAATTATCATGACTATATTCGGGGTCTAGTTATCAAAATCACCTCTCAATGTTAAAACCCACGCGTGCGATGTCTATTACACTTTCTAGCTTTCTTATTTAGGTATTTGATCGAAGCGTTAGCGGTGGTCTCCATTTTGACTCGGGTAAACTGCTTTCTTCTACAAGTCGCAATTCTCAACCGATTCTCGTGAAATTTTGTGAACAGATTTAGTAGACAGAAAATAATCTATCTATTTTCTGTCGTTTCTGTTTTTGTGTGTTTGAAAATGGTAGAAATCGGCATAAATGGCTTAAGTGCCATTAGAGTCTATGGAGCTTAAGACTATTGTGAGTACGCTGTGATAATAAGTATCTTTTGTTTTTACGCTTATGAATCTTATTGCGAGGTCTACAAGTCAGCGAGCTACTAGCATTATTTTCGGGATAAACAGCTCACGTAGCATATCTTGTTACCAGACGTCTTGCAACCTGACAAATAAAATTTAAAGCCTTGTTATATTTGTCCCCGTGGCGGCAGTAAAAGTCTTTTATGGGCTGTTTCAGACAAACTTAACCTTCAGCCGCGTCTGCTGCCGACTATACGAATAACTTAATAAAAAACCTGTTATAGGAAAAACAGACCTTAAGTACCTATGTGCGCTTATGGCATTTTAATAATAAAATGCAAGTAATACTTGCTACGAGCGACGGCGTAGCTACGATAAACAGAAACAAAAGCTCAACATGCAATGGGTACTCAAAACAACCTAAAATTAAAAAGAACCGGTCAAGTGCGAGTTCGATTTACTCGCGCACCGAGGGTTCCGTACAAACTTTGAATTATCTTGTGTAACTAGAAAGACGAAAGACTTTTAATTAGAAGTAATAAGTGTGTACAACGCCATTTATCGGTCTATAACTAATTTGCGCCATGTAATTAATGTATGTTGGTTCTTCGAGGATAATTCTCTATCATGTGAACCGATTCCAAAAATTGTTCGTTTATTTGAAAAATTAATGTTATCTTACAGAAATTGCAAGTGTAATAAACACACCTAAAGTTGGTTAAATTGCAAACTGAATTCGGAAATGTTTTTATTTTATTAAAAAAAGTTATCAAAATAGAGGTCTAATTATATTTTTCCTGTAAAGTTTATAGTAATGTTAATATTATGTAAAAATTTCATAATTTTTGTTATTTCGGTGTTTCACATTTTCCTTCATAAATCATTTTTTTTTCACTATGATAAAAAGAAAAAAAATAGTTTTTAAATGTAAAATTTGAGCTCTTTTAAATGATACCCCACTTGGCCTGGACACTAGATTTTGAAATTGATATTTTGTCCCCCCCCCCCACATTTAAAAATAAATAAAAAACTTTCAATGTGTCCGGGTTAGCGTTGTTCATAAATATTCCAAATTTGAAATCGATAGCTTAAGTGGTTCTCGAGATATTTAGCGATGTGACAGACAGACAGACGGACGGACGGACGGAGTCGCACAATAAAGCCCTTATTGTACCTTTTTGGTACGGAACCCTAATTACAATTAATCTAAATATAGACTAGACAAAAATAAAACTACACTAAAAAAGGCCCCTGCGGCAAGGTCCCGAAGATGCTGGCTGCGTTACCACGCTGAACTGCCAGACTGATGCGTTGAGCGAGGTAGCTATTATACCAGCTCTCCGGTCCCCAGTTGCGTCTCTGAGTCTCTTTGATAGATCTCCAAAGAGACTCAGAATCATATACTTACGTAGATAAAAAAAAGTATACCTACCTATTTGCTAAAGCGAAAACCTATCTCGAAATAGAAATTAGATCTATCCAACGTTATACGGTACATTTAGAACTTCTTGAAGGCTTTAAAAGGGTTTTTACGTCGTTCTCAAGTATAATACCCAAGGGAGGGCCCTTGGTAGAGGCAGAGTCGATTAAAGGACACTATCCAAATACTTTTATTACTAAGTTCAAAATCGAACCTTAAAGTTGGTTGTTAAGAGTGATTTTGGTTTATAGATTTGTTGAGAAATAGTAAGTTTATTGGCATTACGTAAATCGTAAAGCAGTCTGGCGTACCAACGTTTGAAACATATATTGAATAATAATATGTAGGTAGGTATATTGTTACAATATTTGTGAGGAATACGCGACATTGCGTTGAGTCGCTTGATTGCAGAATATTTAAGTTATGTACATAGGTACTCAATAATATAATATCTACTTTTAGTAAGGTAAGGTAAAAGGTATCTAAAATACATTCATTAATTCTTAATGGTATCTAGTTTATCACGCTTGGAAAATACAAATAAGCATATTAGCTTCAACTTTGGAGATTATCGACTGCCAGAGCTGGATACTAAAATATTATTAAACTCCAGTATAGCCACGGACTTTAAAAGCGCTGGTGGCCTAGCGGTAAGAGCGTGCGACTTGCAATCCGGAGGTCGCGGGTTCAAACCCCGGCTCGTACCAATGAGTTTTTAGGAACTTATGTACGAAATATCATTTGATATTTACCTGTCGCTTTTTGGTGAAGGAGAACCTCGTGAGGAAATCGGATTAATCCCAACAAGGCCTAGTTTACCCTCTGGGTTGGAAGGTCAGAACGCATTCGCTTTCGTAAAAATTCCTACGATAAATCTTGGGATTAGTTGTCAAGCGGACCCCAGGCTCCCATGAGCCGTGGCAAAAATGCCGGGACAACGCGAGGAAGAAGATAGTCACAAACTTGAATTGTTGAGCCATTTAGGGTTATTTTACATTGGACATTTCATACCTTTAATATGGACAACCGGATAAGCTTGGACCCTAAATGTCAAAAATTAAAGTCCGTACCTGTACCTACGCAGATTCTTAGCCTTGTTAAAATCTCGCAATATATCGTATAAATATAGGAACAGAATTGGTCATAAATAAAATAATAATGCCCAACTCTACCCTCGGCAGCAACCATATTGCTTTTATTGTTCCGACGCACGTCATACCTGTACTACCCTTACCATGAGTTTACCGATAGGTATACACTGTCGCCGTGTTACAATCTAATCTCGCATATCATATATCTTTTTAAGAAATATTACAATTTTTGATCATTAATATTACAAGAAATACAAAATACAATTAATGAGTAAACTAACTAAAATAATATTTTGTTTAATTGTATTTTAATTTGTTTTATAATTTCGCATAAAGTGCCTTAGTGACCTTAGTGTAGTAATACCTACTGCCTTGCTGTGTAACTAGTGGTGAACTGTTTGGCTTATTGTTTGTGATAAACTACCAAAAGCGTGCCTGCCGTACATAATGAAAGGAAATTCTTACGTAAAATCCCGACCGACCGGTCTGGCCTAGACCCTGCCTATGAAGCCGATGGTCCCGGGTTCAAATCCTGGTAAAGGCATTTATTCGTGTGATGAGCATGGATATTTGTTCCTGAGTCATGGGTGTTTTCTATGTATTTAAGTATTTATAAATATTGATATATTATATATATCGTTGTCTAAGTACCCTCAACACAAGCCTTATTGAGCTTACTGTGGGACTTAGTCAATTTGCGTCCTATAATATTTTTTTTTTCTTTTTTTTTAATCCGTATCAAAAGCGACTTATAAGAGGCCGAGCTACATAGAGGTCTGGCGCTTTTCTCAGGCGATTGTCAAATAAGTTGCGAGGAGATTTTCTAGTTGAAGATGAGTTCTTGGCTTAAACTAGCTTATGGCTCCATGCTTATGGGTGCAGCGCTGGACTAGCGAGATAGTCATGCGATGGTTGCGGCTCCTCTACACGATGGTCCATCGCTCTGGACCAGCGAGATGGCCATGCGATGGTTGAGAGCACGCACGCACTATGGAATGCGCCACGTGTAGATGCGTATGCGCCATCGCTGGCCCACTACCTTTGATGTGCGGACGATAAACCGACACCGTGGCTATCCCATCGCCATCACGCCGCGCCATAAGCCATCCGACACCTCTACCCTCTCTACACGCTGGCCCATCTTAGTGGGCTAGTATGATGGCCCATCGTGTAGAGGAGCTATTATACAATTACATCTTCACTTACTTATCAGCCCGTCTTCAACCAAGCCGTATCAATCGTTTCGTTAACGGTAGGTATGTATAGCGAGATGTACTGCGAGTGAGTTTACGCATTCGGCGAATACTGCCGCGGTATACTCATGGTAAGGGTTGTAGTACTGAAGTATCTAATTAAACTTCATACAATACACGATATTTGCTCCCGACGCTATTGATTTTGGTTTTATTTTTATTAAAGTTTGCGGGTATAGTGGCTCTCAACTTTTTAATGGTTATTTGTAACACAATATGTTTAATAAGGGCTTTTATTATAGTCTAGACATAGCTTAGACCTTTTGTTCTAGGCTAGAATGTAGAAAATAAATGATTGCATAGTATTCATCATACAACTTGTGGCTCGGAGTCTTGAATGAGCATATACACAATGCTGGACTCGTTACACAATGGAATCAACGGTGTAAATTGTAGACAAATTATCGTTTTTAAATTAGTAAATATGACTTTAAATATATGCATTAATACAAAAATAAATATATTAAATAACATGATTAAAACTAGACTAAAATATTAATGAATTAAATTAAATTTTGTAAACTTTCACGATTTTAACGTGGATGATGTTATTTTCAGATATGAGAACGAGAAGAGCGCATTGGTGGTGTCGGTGGTATCCTGCCAGGGTCTACCTGGCCGCGAGCCCGCGGGCCCTGACCCCTATGTCAAGCTGCAGCTGCTCCCGGACAAACAGCATAAAGTCAAGACCAGGTCGGTATAGAAATGCACAAAGTATTCAGCCATCTATACATTTTGCTGACTAAGCTAAAGATGTCAAAGACCAGGTCAGTACCAACTACCAGTAGACACGAGGTGAAGAGCGCACTGGTGGTGCTCGTGGTATCCTGTCAGGACCTGCCTGGCCGCGAGCCCGCGGGCCCCGGCCCCTTAGTCAAGCTCCAGCTGCTGCCGTACAAACAGCATAAAGTCAAGATCAGGTCGGTATAGAAATGCACAAAGTATCGAGCCATCTGTACATTTTGCTGACTAAGCTAAACCCAACCGTTGGAGAGTTACCACAGATCCCAGACCACAGCCACAGATAGACAGCCTGACATTGGCGTTAAACATATAACACCCCTCTTTTTGCGTCGGGGCGTAAATAGCAAAGTAGGATTTTGCTAATTATTTCCCCTGTGTATTCCAGGGTGGTGCGCAAGACCCGCTGCCCCGTATATGACGAAGACTTCACTTTCTACGGCCTGGCTCCTCATCAGCTTCCCGCCATCACTCTGCACTTCGTTGTACTCAGCTTTGACAGGTGACTATACATTGTCAATGTTTTTCCAAGTACTTGTCTAATTTACGGACATAAAATGGGAGGGTTGATTTGCAATACTAGGAATGATTTTGAAAACAATTTTACGAAGGTATAAGGCTTCATTGAGTTCATTTCACTACATTTTTATTGGTCCCTTTACGTAACGAAAAACATTAACATTGAAATGGGTGAGTTAAGCTACACAATGGAATCGATTTCGATAACGGATTAATTGAAGTCCCAAATAAATTCCATTAAGGAAAGGGGAAAATGCATTTTTCTGTAGAAAATCGTGAGAACTTTTCGCGATCATTCCATGTGAACACACCACATTAGTATTAGCCATCAACATTTCTTTTGTTTGTGGTCAGGGGATACCTATTGTTATTTTATATATTTTCAGATACTCCCGTGACGAGATAATCGGCGAGGTGGTGGCGCCACTGTCAACGCTGCAACTGCAGAGCGGCGAAGCCATGGCGCTGTGTCGCGAAATTCAACCACGTAGTCTCAAGGTATTGTTCACTGTGGTTCACATGGATATTTATGACGAAGCCTCTTCCACATATTTCAATTAATTGCTCCTTGCTTTGTCAGATACGGGGCAAGGTCCTATTTTCAATAAATCTCTTCTTCAAAACAAATAACGTTAACGAATTTTAGAGTAACTACCGACCCAGGTTACAAGAAATAGGCAGCTATCGTTGCAAAATCCCTGAAAGCTGGATTGCATTTTACAGATATTTTAAGAAGATTGTATTTTGTATAAAAAGGGATTTAGCCTAAAGTTCCCAGAAGCTCATTCGTATACGAGTAGGTATACGAGCCAGGGTTTAAATCAAATCCTCCCACGTAGGGCCACGTTCAGGGCTTCGCTGTTTTCGCGGGCCGGATCTAATGGAATTTGGCTTTTTTCTCGGGTCGAATCGTCAGGCTTCTGGCCCGGGTGGGCCGTGCGAGACAGAGGTGGGAGAGGTAGCACAGAGGTGCGAGGCTAGCCGATCATATTGAGAACCTCCAAATGCTAATGAGCATAATAATGTTTCAGATGCGCAGCGTGGGGCGCGGTGAGGTGCTGGTGTCGCTGTGCTGGCAGCCGGCCGCCGCGCGCCTCACCGTGGTGCTGCTCAAGGCGCGCAACCTGCCCAAGATGGACGTCACCGGGCTCGCCGACCCGTACGTATCTACTGGTGTCGCTGTGCTGGCAGCCGGCCCCGGGCGCCTCACCGTGGTGCTGCTCAAGGCGCGCAACCTGCCCAAGATGGACGTCACCGGGCTCGCCGACCCGTACGTATCTACTGGTGTCGCTGTGCTGGCAGCCGGCCCCGGGCGCCTCACCGTGGTGCTGCTCAAGGCGCGCAACCTGCCCAAGATGGACGTCACCGGGCTCGCCGACCCGTACGTATCTACTGGTGTCGCTGTGCTGGCAGCCGGCCCCGGGCGCCTCACCGTGGTGCTGCTCAAGGCGCGCAACCTGCCCAAGATGGACGTCACCGGGCTCGCCGACCCGTACGTATCTACTGGTGTCGCTGTGCTGGCAGCCGGCCCCGGGCGCCTCACCGTGGTGCTGCTCAAGGCGCGCAACCTGCCCAAGATGGACGTCACCGGGCTCGCCGACCCGTACGTATCTACTGGTGTCGCTGTGCTGGCAGCCGGCCCCGGGCGCCTCACCGTGGTGCTGCTCAAGGCGCGCAACCTGCCCAAGATGGACGTCACCGGGCTCGCCGACCCGTACGTATCTACTGGTGTCGCTGTGCTGGCAGCCGGCCGCCGCGCGCCTCACCGTGGTGCTGCTCAAGGCGCGCAACCTGCCCAAGATGGACGTCACCGGGCTCGCCGACCCGTACGTATCTACTGGTGTCGCTGTGCTGGCAGCCGGCCCCGGGCGCCTCACCGTGGTGCTGCTCAAGGCGCGCAACCTGCCCAAGATGGACGTCACCGGGCTCGCCGACCCGTACGTATCTACTGGTGTCGCTGTGCTGGCAGCCGGCCCCGGGCGCCTCACCGTGGTGCTGCTCAAGGCGCGCAACCTGCACAAGATGGACGTCACCGGGCTCGCCGACCCGTACGTATCTACTGGTGTCGCTGTGCTGGCAGCCGGCCGCCGCGCGCCTCACCGTGGTGCTGCTCAAGGCGCGCAACCTGCCCAAGATGGACGTCACCGGGCTCGCCGACCCGTACGTATCTACTGGTGTCGCTGTGCTGGCAGCCGGCCCCGGGCGCCTCACCGTGGTGCTGCTCAAGGCGCGCAACCTGCCCAAGATGGACGTCACCGGGCTCGCCGACCCGTACGTATCTACTGGTGTCGCTGTGCTGGCAGCCGGCCCCGGGCGCCTCACCGTGGTGCTGCTCAAGGCGCGCAACCTGCCCAAGATGGACGTCACCGGGCTCGCCGACCCGTACGTATCTACTGGTGTCGCTGTGCTGGCAGCCGGCCCCGGGCGCCTCACCGTGGTGCTGCTCAAGGCGCGCAACCTGCACAAGATGGACGTCACCGGGCTCGCCGACCCGTACGTATCTACTGGTGTCGCTGTGCTGGCAGCCGGCCCCGGGCGCCTCACCGTGGTGCTGCTCAAGGCGCGCAACCTGCCCAAGATGGACGTCACCGGGCTCGCCGACCCGTACGTATCTACTGGTGTCGCTGTGCTGGCAGCCGGCCCCGGGCGCCTCACCGTGGTGCTGCTCAAGGCGCGCAACCTGCCCAAGATGGACACCCAACATGGCACCCTTTAAACTACTACATACAGGACTTCACAGTAACGTAAGTAACAGGACCACAAACCCTGGAAGATCCGCTGTACCCTGGGTACCCATACCCCTCGGCTGTTAACGGCGCTGCTTTCTGGGCATCCTTTTTATGAGGAACTCGATAATACGGAAGAAAATCTGAAACGCAATTTATTATTTAGGTTTTGAACGAGAAATAAAGCCCTCATCCGTCGATCTGTCTCCCATTCTTCTAACTATGCTGATATAAAAAGGAATGGTTTGCTCCTTTCTTACTGTAAACAATAATAACTGTTGATAATACATGACTTAGTATTTTTTTTTTCACATACTAGTTGAGTACACTTAAATGCATTGCATACAGGGGTCACCAATTAGTTTCGCTCGGGGTCTGTTTTAAGAAATGAAATGACCATCGCGGTCCGCACAACATTTTATAGAAAAAATATTTATTAAACAAATGTAATTACAGAAATAACAAAGGTATTTTTTTACATATCAATGAGAAAAATGACATTTTTTGTTGCGGACTATCTGGACTATCTTAGCTAGTGACTTCGCCCGGCCGTTTTTAAATTGACTTCAACAAAGATAATGCGGGGGATACATTTTTATTTTAAATTACGTACTCTGTAGTGCAAAAGTTGCTGTGTTCTCGCGGTCCGCACAAAATGGGTCGGCGGTCCGGATGCGGACCGCGGTCCGCCATTTGGCGACCCCTGCTGTAGGATGACAAACACTTTTTTACAATATTTAGTCTATAGTTTAATAATCCATTGTGTAACGAAAATACCCATTAAAATATATTTATTTATACAGAGGAATACATTAAACTAAGTGCACATTAAGCCTCAAAGCCTTAGTCACGTATAGGAGATTTGATTTCATCCCTAAACTCAATATTTATGAAATCAACGCCATATGTGAACGTCACACTTTTTCACAGATACGTGAAAATGTACCTACTGTACAACGGTCAGCGCATCGCCAAGAAGAAGACGCACGTGAAGAAACGCACGTTGAACCCCGTCTTCAATGAATCCTTCGTTTTTGAAGTCCCGGCTGCGCCCAACGCCGCTCTTGATCATGTGGCACTAGAACTCCTGGTCCTGGATTGGGACCGCGTCACCAAAAACGAGGTAGGTACTTCTCTACAATACTTCATGTTTGAAATACTTTCCCCCCGCGCTCGACCACGTCGTACTCGAGATGCCAGTCTTTGACGAGGTCGCCAAGTGCCAACGCTTGCGTCACCAAGAACGTGGTAACTACCCTATGTTCAAGTCACTCGTGTTGTAATCACTTGGGCATCTGTCGCGCTTGAGCTCATGTCATCACATTACAAAGAACTAAGCAGCAGTAGCAAAAATTATCGTATTTAAGTCGGTTTGAAATGCTCACTTTGCACTGACTTGAACTGAACAGAACAAAGTGAGGGAGTGTTAGTGTAGTTGGGTAGTGTTCGTATAAATGTTATATTTTCATGGAAATTTGACGCTAATTATGACATGATCACACTTTTTTATTCCAAATACCACGCAGAGTCAGCTTGGTTCGATTTTAAAAATTGAAAGTCGCCCACTTAATTTAATGATGTTTCTTTTTTTGTTCGATTGACTTATTTATAGGAAGTAATAAATTATAAATTTTCTAAAATATGTAGATGTTGTAAACTTTAAAGGTGTGCATGGTTAGATTGCAGAGTATATGGGTCATTTACACACACGTTGCACACAGTAACCGTTGGCAATGTTAAAGTTGTATATTAAATTTTTTTTAGATTGTAATTTTTATGTTATTCCTATTAATCACGAGCTCTTTCAATCCTAATAGGAGAAAAAGAGTCCGAAAACTTTCATACCTACATTTTCCGTTTGTTCTATTAAGTTACCGCCATGTCAATGGTAATGGAATGGAAAACCCTTGGGATACTTTTTTCTACTATCAGGATCGATGTGATTAGGACTCGTGATTCTGAGAGAGAAATAACATAAAAATTTCCAAATCTGAAAAACAAAGTGAATTCTACAAGTTTAAATAAAACGGGTTACTTACTAGCAGTTTTGGTGTTACTCGTAAATCAAGGCTCGACCTAAATGGCAGGACGTTCGCAGGTGATCGGTCGGCTGGAGCTGGGCGCGGGCGGCGCGGGCGCGGCGCGGCACCACTGGCGCGAGGTGCAGGCCGCGCCGCGGCGCCAGATCGCCGACTGGCACAAACTGCGCGAGTAGGCCGGCTCCACACTCCTTAACCCGGAACTTGACTAATGTTACATTTCTTTTTAATCTCTCGGTCTCGGCTCTCGAACATATTATTGACCTGTTCGTTTTTTTTCTTTTGACCTGAAACTTTGGTCAATTTAATGTTTTTTAGAACACGACGCTTATGATTTTCTCTAAAGATGTATTGCTAATTCCATGAGATAGGCCCGAGCTTAGGGAGTGGGATTGGGACCCCATGATTATGACTGTCTCGCATTCTTTTTTAACCTGAAACTTTCGCCACTGCAGCGTTCTTTAGAACGCCTGTTTTGGTTTAAGACTAGCGAATTTTTACACGCGTATACAGCCGTTTCGGCAAACGTCCGTATACGCGCACGTAGAAAATGCTAATCTGAAACCGCCCTTAACGAGACCATAATTCCATTGTGTAACGAAAATTTGATCCAGAAATATATGACGATGTTTCGTTTGGACGACAAATAAATTAAATTGATGATGAATTAAGGCTCAACTTAAGTCATCTCGCGTACCTATAGTAGTTTTGAAATTCACTTGTAAAGTCAGACCAGAATAAGTTGACAACGATTTTGACAGCCTAGACAGCGCAGGTGTTATTTTAGACTATGACGTTTATTTAACACTTGCACAGGATGGGCTACCAACACTAAATCAAAATCACTGCCAACTGAGTTTGATCTGACTTTAAACTTTTCAGGATTTTATGACCAGGGGGCCTACCGCGAAAACCGAAATTCGCAAATTGCGGGGATCTTTCTCTTTTACTCTTAGTAAGACGTAATTAGAGTGACAGAGAAAAATGCCCGCAATTGACGAATTTCGATTTTCCCGGTAGCTGCCCAGTGTTTAGATAAACAACTCACTATACCAAGCAAACGATTCTACGGCAAGATAAACCTAACATAAAGTATGTAAAAACGTATCAGGAACAAAAAGGTATGAGAAAGCGTGTGTAGATTTGAATCAAACGTTACATTTTATCAATTTTCAGGTTACACGAGAGTACAACACCTATCTTATGCCATCTCTTTGACCACCCTTTTTAAATTTAATTTCTTCCATAATTATTTGCTAATTCAGATACGTTTTTGGTAATTAAAGACAGCAGTTGTTGGAGAGGTCGAAATTTATACTAGTTTGAAATAGGAGGGAATGTCTTGCAGTACTTCCATCCTCAATATGGAAATGTCTATCTACCTATTCGTAGTTATGAGCGTGAATAAACAATAGCGCATTGTTTAAGGGCTTATTACATCAATCCTGCGGCTAGACCTTACGTTCGATGCCGACATCGGTGTCGGGTCGTACTCCGTTTCACAAAATATCAGCACATCGTTTACAATACTTAGTTGAAATGTAAAAAAATAAATCAGTGCAAAAATATCAAACATTACACATTTTTTCCAATTCGAGACAAAATGTGTAATAATGTCGTTAACGATATTATTATAATTCGTGAAACGGAAAATGACTCTTTCAAGAGCCATCGGGCCCGTTATCACTTGCGATCGTTAGTCGTTGGACGGCAGGATGGATGTAATAAGCCCTTCACTCAAAAACTACATTCCGTTTATTGTTATGTACGTTTATAGTTTCTTTATGTAAATACGTATATTTTTTCTTTCTGTGTGCGACGAATTGATTTTGATAAATATTTAGTTAGGTAAATATTTATTACAAAACGTTTACTCGTTTGCAGCCGGATAACAGGCAAAGACAAAAGGGAAAAATGTTATAATTGTCGAATGTTTTGTTTACTTCACTTATTATTGATGCACGTTTATATAATCGAAGCTCGAAGGTTTTCCACCACAATGGTTAAACCAAAGTCCAAAAAAGATATGGAGTTAGCTATAATTTTGTAATTATAAAGTAGTTAGTAAATCATTCTTATTTCCAGACCAAACCAATCTCAGGACCCTTAAAGTATTACGCACACAGTTTTGTATACTACTCGATTTTTCAATGTTTCAAAAACGAAACTTTATTCATATTTTTGTGTAGTTAAACTTGAATGTAGACACCGGGATCTCGTGTTTAATATAGATGTAGATTGTATTGTTTATTGTGAAGAAGTAGAACCTCGGTCTTGCTTCGTTTCGACTCTACATATCTGTATATAAACACTGGATGTAACATTGGGATGTAGGAACATATATTAATATGTCTTGAAAAGATTTGGACAGTTAAAAAGCCACTTGATGCAAGTTAAACGCGATTTGATTCCTTTATACGTTTTTTGACGTTATTTAGTTATCTTTACAAGATTATTTGTATATTAGGAACGATGGCCATTGACATATGATATGAATAGATAAATTACAGTTAAGGCTTTATAATCAATACAGGTATCTATAGATAGTAGCTTCACTACTGAGATGATACAGTCGACATCGAATACGCCGGTATATTGGTTCGATTTGTAGCTGGCTCCGACGGGCTAATCCTTTGTCTATTGTTAGGTAAAACCGCACGTGCTACTACCTGCATAAAAAATGGTCCGGTCACTTTAAGCGGTTATTGAATTACAACTCCTATGGAAATTGCAATAAGATTCAAAATTAACAAATTGAAAAATAATTTGCGAATTGATTGATTTGATTTTTTGATAATTTGTGATATGGTCCCTCTACGGTTACTGAGTGCCAGCGACTCGTACGCTACAGAACCAGTCTAAAAGGTGTCCTCGAGATGCGTAACAAAGGCGCGTTATCGGAGAGCGCTCCTACACTGGATTTTTGATTATTGGACTAGCCCGCGCTCAGGTGTTAATTAGAATTATACGACCTTTTTTTGCAGGTAGTGGCACGTGCCGTTTTACTTAACAATAGAGAAAGGATTAGCCCGTCGGGGCCAGCTACAAATCTAACGACTATACAAGTGCAACATTACCTGCTTTGATATACTCAGTGGCGTAGCCAGACGTGGGCGTAGGGCTTATGCGGGTTAGCCTACGGCCACGCACTTAGGGGAGCCCGCAGTCAACATTTTTACTATCTTATACATTCATTTTTATTTACAAATTGTAAAGGGCCTCATAGGTGTGGTTTCGCCCCCGGCTAGATTAGTTCACGCTACGCCACTGGTGTCGACTGTACGAGTATTTATTAATTAATTTATTGAGTGGCAAATAAAATAACTTTATGTCGTCAAAGTAATTGTGTCATTCTACTTGACCGTTAGCTTTTGGAATCTTATGGTTAATGAAATGTTGAATGGTGTAAATTACGTAGGACGCAAAAACATGTAAAGATACATACCTACATACAAACAGATCATAGTCGATCATTGTTGTCTATGCTTTATGGATGAATTTTATGTCTACAGAGTTCAGAACTTTTATTAGTCTACATTAATAATAATTTGTGTAACGAAAGTTATGTATGTTTCCTTGTCGTTATGGAAAGGAATCAATTAAATACAATAGGCAATATTAAATAAGTACCTACTCCAAAACGGTTAATTTTAAAAATATCGTATTTAATTGGAGTATCTGACTCTATTTTATTGTACAACGTAAGATGTATATTAAATTACAGCTATTTTTGTTTCACAATGAGATGAAGTACCTATAATTTAAAAGAAATCAAGCTAACGATTTATTTAATTTCCTTTTCTTTATAAAAGTTTCTCTCTTTTAAGCATAGACAACATTTTATATGTATTTATAATTTTTAAAGCAACTACATGTAGTTTAACATCAATACTCAACATTATCAGTTAGTCGGAAGGAAATACTATGTATAGAGCTAGGATAGGGAAATCAATCTATTTTATACTTACATTACGTAGTTCGTGGATGTAGAATAAATCTTTTACTTCTACAATAATTAAGTGTATATTTGTAAGCTCATTGAAATATCCACATTTATAAAAAAAAAAACAATATTAATTATTATGTAATCATGAATGTAAAAAAGCGTAGACATGGTTAATAGTGGAAGATTGCAACTCAAACTATAAATGTAAAAGATGCGGATATTACAGAATGACTGGAAATGTTTTAAAACCATTGCCTCATTAGGTAGTATTTAACGTGTTTAATATTTAGTGTCACAATTTATCGTAAGTATGGTTGGAAGGTAACAAACTTAAAACAATTATGTTAAAGAACTGTAAAATATTTATAAAATACATAAATAATCTTTCAAACAATAACGAAACAATTTATTTAATTTTATACAAACATAAAATAGAGATGGAAATAGTCATGACCAATTATTTACTTTTTCATGTAGTGACAATAAAATTGCACGATGCGCAGCACAGCCAACAAATTTTTCACTCTTGAGCGCTTGATTCTTTTTCCACCTCTGCATTTGAAGTTAAAGTACAAATGATAGGAAGATACCTTCATGCAAGAAAAGCTTAATAGCCATATTGGTATGGTATGAAATTGAGCTTGATTTAATGTACCTGCCGAAAGCACTAGGTAATCAACGTTCGGTGTACATGATTATCCTATAACGAACTATCTTGTATGATACTCCATACTTCAACATTCCTTGGTGTAAATGTAAATAGTCATGCTTTAGTGTTTAATAACCGTTTCATTCTACTCTTAATTGTAAGTACACACAGTGGCGGATTAACCGAACAGCAGAAAAGGCATATGCTAAGGGCCCCGCGCCTAGGGGGGCCCCGCGCACCGACCCCCTGACCATGCGATTTCGGTACGCGAAACCGACCAAGTTCAAGTCGAACATTATTTTTCGTAAGTGAGTGGCAATTTTGAAAAATTGTTATTATGCTGTCTATATATTTTTCTTTATTACGATACCATGTTTGTAAGGTTGAGGAATGCACGGAGATTTTAGGGCTTACGCAAAGACCAGGAGCAGAGTTTCACGTAAAACCGAAGGCGCAGAGTGTCTCAAAGCTTTTGTGCATGGCGAAGCTGCAGGAAAGATCAGAGCTCGGAGACGAACAAAAGAAGTTGTGTTGAAAAACTAACTGGTGAAAAGTAAGGAAGGATGATGATCAGCTTTGCGGCTGTGGGAGGCTAAAGGGCGCGTTCCTCTCCGGCCTGCCGGGAGCACAAAATATGCCCAGTTGTTGCAAAGCCCTGATCGTGATATTCGTGATCGAACCTACCTAATTGTCAGTGTTATAAAAAGGAAACAGAGCTCCGCGTAGGCCGAATGTCAAGCCCTGCATCCGAGCTGGAAACCCAAAGCACTTTCGAGCGAGAATTAAGGCCGAGCAGCAGGCGAGCCGAGTTCACATTCGTTCCATTTCAAACTATGTTCTCCTATAATTCAGCCTTTGCATGGAGGCGCCCCGCGATAGAACGCTACGGACTTCCGTCCTTATACGGAGCTCGGCCTACAGCCTCGCTCATACTAGGGCATCGGTTTCATTTTAAGCTCTGCTTTCCTGCAGCTTTGCTATCAGTTTCGCACTGGAACGCGACGAAATCGGGTCCTCCGGATATTCAGCCCTAGGTGGGACTCTGCTTTTGGTCTCGTTTTTTGACTGACGTGGTCATTGATTCCCAGTTCCCATTGCGTCCCTGATACATCCTACCTACTTTGTTCGTAAGTCCGACTCACGTTTCACCTATTTTTATAAGCTTTTATTTAACTTGTTATTCTATTTTATATTTATTAATTGTTATAGCTGCACTAGAAATACACACTTGGTGTACATTTCGACTGTCTACCTGTTACGGATCATACGATAGAGCACACTGAACGACAGATTTATTGGAAATTTTTTGAATTTTTGTACAGTGTAGCAGTAATAGAACAAAAATCTAATAATTACGATTTTTCTATGTGTAGTAGGTAGGCGACAATATAAATTTACATAGAAAATTTCAAGTGCTTATTTATAACAGTCTTCATGTGGTACGTGGCCGCCCCGACCGTCTACTACCAGTCGACTGCTAGCGGAGACCCTGCTTGGACTTGGGCGATCAGTTGAGAACTTGAGAATGAGGCTGACTCAACTGAAATCGGCTGGAAAGAGCTGGAAGTAGCCGCTCAGGATCGCGACAAATGGAAAATTCTTCTGCGAGCCATATGTCCCCAATGAGGGATAACAGGATTACATCATCATCATAATCATCATCATTTATAAGGGTTTATTTGTTTTTTTGTATCACCTATTACGGTAATAAAAAACAGACCTCAAACTTGATATGATAATAAAAAAAAATACACTACATTTTTTAACACGATAAAAACGAGTTCGAGCACAAGTCGGAAAAAAAATTAAAACATTGTAAAAATGTTGTGATAGTACTGAATCCTCGTGGTGCGAGCCCGACTCGTAGTTAGCCGTTTTTTTTTTCTAACCAGAGGGGCCCCGCGAGTTATTGTGCTAAGGGCCCCGCGCCTTCTTAATCCGCCCCTGAGTACACACTTAAGAACCTAAACCTAACGAATTCATAGATCATAAAGTTGTTTTGATTCAAAGCTTATGACACAAGTAAAATAAACGACCTTTTCGAAAATTTGATAGATTGATGAAAGTTATTACAATTAAAACCGTAATAAGTATGTCTTCTTTTGATGTGGTTCCACTGTGCTACGAAAAGTTTCACAGTGTGAAACATTTGTTACACAATGGAACAAATTAAATTGAAGACATATTTGGCCTTAATCAAGTAACAAAACGTTTTGTAATCTATCATATTTCTTCTATAACCAATAACGTCATTTTGATTAAATTCTAATTGACCTTAATCGTTATATAATGTGGAAGTTATGGAAATAACTATCTCGTAAACTGCAACGATCGTTTTCTTATTTTTAATAAATAAATGTTCGGGTGTGTAGCGAAGCTCTTCAAAAGGGCAAATATTTGTAATAGTTGATAAGTTAGAAGTGTTTGGACTTGGAAACAACTGATACTTGTAACATCTATAAAAATTTTAGATTATACTAGAAATGTGACACCGTAAGTACATAAAGTATTTTGATTCGTAAGCATGACTTGCTCTTGTTTGAAATGTCACAACCCTTTGAATATCATACATAGGACGTATTTTCAAAAATAATGATTTGAGGGGTGAGTTACACTTTCGTGCTTCCTAGGCATTTAAAAAGTTACATCAAAAGAACTAAGCTATTATTTGACGGTAAAACAAGTTAAAGTCCGAACACTTTGCTCGAGTAATGTCCCGCGTTCGCCGCACGTATATCGTATTAGTGTCGATGTCACCCCACTGATACCTACCATGTTTGTATACTAAGAAATTTTAGTGAATAAATTATTGACTGGTGCTTTCACAATAATTGTGCGTTTTATTACTACCTACGTCACAATAAGTACCTAAGTTTAAAATCCCGGTATTCGCATACCTGTTAGTGAATTTATCTGTTGTGTGGGGTAACTTTCCAGCGTAATGTACAGTAAGTTAAGTTGTAAAACTTGGACTTGTCAAAGGAAAAGTAAAACAAATCACATCTCTTATCAATTGTATATTTGATATCAAATCTTAATACATATACCACAGCTTAACAAATTTGAAATATAGTTAGTTGAGACCAATTTCACTACAGTGACAACTTTTAGATCGATATTCGAGTTTGATCAAATCAAAACAACAAACATATATATTGGTGGCAATTTTGAAACTTATTTTGGCTCAGGACCGCTTGACCGTCCACAATCCTATTTCGTCACCTTTTTTGATCGTTTACAATGCCATGTCGTCAGCATACAATTCCTAACTCGTCCACATTACTATTTAGACTACAGTCCCAGATCGTCTCCATTCCAATTTTGACCACAGTGCTAAATTGTCAACATTATTAACCCATTATCCTGACTACGTTCTTTAAATAAGACAACTTCTGCCTTTTCCATTTACTTTTGTATTACTTTTTCAACCTGAAAAGTTTTGTTGCCCTGTCATTTTGACCACTACCAATGCCAGCAATGTGGACCATATAGGAATGTGGACGAGTTACCACTATGGACCACATAGGAATTTGGACAAGATAGGAAAGCGATAATACGACAATAATGACAAGTTAAGAAGGTGACTAAATAGGATGACGGACGGAGCGATTCTGAGCCATTATTTTTAGAAATAGAATGAGTTTATAGTGACACCTTCAAAGTCACACAGTTTACGGATCCCTTCAATGTCACGCCTTACAATAAACATTTTGACCGTGCAAAGTGAATAGCAAACGCCAAAAGGCTTTCACATGTTCGGCCTATACATGTCGCATTTCTTAACCACTTTCCATGAAATTTTGTGAGGAAATTCGATACTTATTTAATTTTTATACCGATTTTGTTTTTCGATACCTGTTAAAGAGCTCAATTTACAGAGAAGAAGATACGGCAACGATGAAAAATGCTGTTTTAAAATACATTGAGCTCGAAATAACCCTTAAAAGTAATCTTGGGAACATTTCTGAAGGCGTCACATCAATCTAATATTTCTACAGTTTTTGTTTTTCGTATTTCCGTTTAAGCTCAGTGCTTTCTACTTGTTTCATTAACACAACTTAAGTTTGTGTGTTAACAAGTTTGTGTGTTTATGCAAGTTAAACATTTTGCGACCAGCCAAAACATAAAAAATGTAAAAATGTAAGTTTTAAGATTTTCGCTAGTCGCAATACGAATACGAATGGTGACGCTATGAAACTAAAAGCCACCCTCACAGCCACACTAGCGTCTCCCGAGCGTCGGCGTCTAGTCAACTGTATGGTTGATGCTCGACGCAACGTTGGCGCAACTGCGCAGCGACGCCATTTTCCATAGCGCTAACAAGACGCCGACGCTCGACGCTGTGGGGTGGGCCTAAAATGTTGACAACGTGTAAAAAAGCGATTCGTGTAAAATAGATAATAAGCGTTAAAATTACCTTATCAATTAACAATGAAAGGACAATGATACAAAAGTACTCCAGTCAACGAGACAACTGTTCTACTTGATAAAGTCGCCCTGCGACATGTTCTACATTTACGAAAATTGGATTGAAGTATCTCATTGAACGGAGTAAAGGCCAGTCCAGACGGGACAATTTTTCGGATTAAATTGTCTACTTAATCAGGTGGTGTGTTGAAATTGAAGGACATTGGCTCGCCGATCCCACTGTGAAATTGTGTACATGTGAACTTGATTGACGCCAATTAGTTTTCTGATCAAATTGTCAATTTTATTATCCCCTCTGGACGTGCCTTAGTACCACGTAGAGAGTAACAGAACTAAATTAAGTATTACTACACATTTATATTGTCAATTTAATACAATCCCTACTTGGACGTCTTTGATTTCATCTAGCTATGACAGCTACCTGTAGCAGGTTACTGTGCAGGCGAGTGGACTTACAAAAACAATGTTGCTATATTACACGACTTCGTGGCCATAGATGAAAAAGGACCAAGTAACTATCATAGATATGACAAAGTGTTATACTGATAAAATTATTTGAAAGGAGAATTTTTTCCAAGCATTTTTCTGGCGCAGACTAATAGTAACCTAGTGTAACCTACTAAAATAATAAAACGTGGCAAGATTTTTGTGCAATATAAATATTTTGAAGACTCAAATTCTTCCTTTTAACCGCCTTACTCTGATATATAAGACATACAATATCCGGCTCATTTCGCCGCAGTCTGTTAAATTAAACAAAACTTCGTACAGGCGGCGATACGAGCATGTTCGATGAAAATATCTAAGCGGTTCAAAAGTTCAAAAATTCTTAACGTCACAGATTTTATCTTTAGAATCGTTCCACTCTTTTTATTTTACTATATTTTGTGTTACTGACCAATGTAAAAAAAAATACAATTTCAAGAAAAATGACATCTTTTACTTTTGCACGAAATTTTCAATCAGTAAGACCCCGTCTAAGGGCAGCATATCAAGGTTTAAGCCATGCGAAGTACGATAATGTGGACGTATAAATCTACGCCTGTACACAGTAATTGAGACAACCAGGCTACAGTTTGACATATTTAGCATGAGCGTACTTACACGCTCTAAGTTAAAAGTAGTTTTAAATAAATTAATGTGATGTTACAAAGTTTAAACACATACATTTGAACATGATTTTGTTTACAATTTAATTGCGTTAACTGGAATGAATTTGTAGGCAAAGATTATCAATAGTACTTTTTTGTTATTTATTTATTTTATATCTGATACCTAAGAGAATTTGAAATAGAAGTGGATTGTAAAAGAAAACTTTGTAGCCACAGTAAATTTACTGGCATCTTTCGACACACGATTAAAACTTTTAGAACGCCATTTGACTTTGATTCTTCTTCATTCACTGATATGTGTAAAATTTGTTAAATATCAAAAAATGGCGCCATATTACCGGGCAACGGCTAAAGGTTGTGGCGCCAACGCTCGAAACGATGGCCTTTGATCTATTTGATGACAATGGAATTACCGTAAAATAATTATTGCTAATACAAAATCAGATATGACTGTTAGATCAGATATGTTGACTGCGTAGCGATATAGTTTTGGTCCAAATATAGTTGATATAGAGAGTACATTGTACACAAAGCTATGGATAAAATGATCGATACAATTTAAATACATTATCAGTTCACGCTATTATATGTAGACGTAATATCGAAATATATTATTTGGACATTTTTTTTTATATTTGATAACATTACAATTATGTCACTATTATACTTTTATAATGTAATGATCTATGTCTAGGACAGGGATCCAACTTAGAGATAACATAAATATGCCAGAATTAGGTTTACAATTTCACCTATTGCGCTAACACTACCATGCTCTCGCCAGACAGAAAATGAATATGGAAGTGCCTATTAAATATCCAAAAACAAAGAAATAAACATACATAATAAAATAAAACTTATTAACAACTTAAACTAAAGATAAAAAATTTGGCCCAAATCGCCGTCAATGGGCAAGGTGCCTAGAAGGCTGGCCGTATTTCCCCGCTGTATGGCGATACTTATACGCTGAGCGAAATAGTGGCCAGCCCTCTGGTCGCCCGAGGCCTCTATTAGGCGCGCCGACAAATCTTTAAAAAGCCGACGCGCACTTGGCCCCCATGGCCCCAAGGTTTCAACGCCAAACGCCGCAAACATGTAGCTACTTCCTAGTGCTGAATATTTGCGGCGCTTGAGGCTTTCGGCCGAGGATGCCGCAGCGCCAGCGGTAACTTTGGTGCTCGGGACATGGGACGGTGCCAGGGTATCAACGCATGTAGCGTCCCACACTAGCGGCCGACCCATGCTCCAAGGCACCAGTGTCATTCCGTCGGGTCGCTTGCCATGGTCCCTGGCTAGACCGCTGGGCTCAAGTACTGCCGGCACTCTGGCACTAACAAGGGCCCGACGGATAACATCATTGATACTGGCGTGGCGGGGCATTCTTCCAGCGCTTCGGACGCACGAGAGGCCATGGTGGCCTAGGATGTCCACCATGGCGCCGCATTGACAGCGATGTGGTTGGTTAGTTGATGCCCCTAAACGTAAGCTAGCTGCCAGGCGGAAGGTAGTGTCATCCAAAAAAGTGCCAATATTTGGAGAGGGTAATGCCTGCAGCCACAGACCCGACTCCCACTCCGCAGTCGCAAGGAGACGAGCTCGGTCTGTCGAACTAGTTGACGTATCTAAAAGGTTTTTCCGTACTAGTTGACAGAGAGGCTCGTCCCATTGCTTCTGCGAGCAAGGATTGGCAGGCGGATCCGTGTTGGGGCAGGTTATAGACCAAACGTTCTTGGCCTCGGAGCAGTGTGCGGCCTCCATAGATCCAATGGAAGAATCTAATATTTTCCCTATGAGGCTCTGAGCACCATGCACCGAGGACAAGAACGCAGGTAGAGCAACACAGGAAATTTTGCGGATTCCCAGGCCGCCAAACCTAATAGGTAGGCTAGCCTGGGTCCAAGATCTTTCGTCAAAAGAAATGTTGAAGATAGATGTGAGCGTTTCTATGACTAAAGTATCTAATTTTGAGACCAAATTGGGATATTTCCAGAGATGGGTTCCGCGAAGTATATAAGTAAATTTTGGGACGAAAAGGCAATGCTTAATGATCGAATATGCTGAATGTAGATTAATTTTTGCCAAACGATGTGATGTTGCTTTGAAATTTAGAATTTTCTCATCGATGAAATTTTCAAAGGATTGATCTAGGACGGGACAACCAAGGAGGTGAAGTGAATCATTGTTTAGAATTTTGATATCTGGGGCGAGTTGTTTAAAAAGGTTCATTGTATTTTCCTTATCCCGACAAGAATCGGTAATAAAAAGTTCGCACTTGGAAAAATTAAGTGAGAGGCCAATTTTTTTCATGTCTGTATTAATTTTTTTTAAATCTTCCAGTACGGAAATTACGTCGCCGCCAAGGGTCCCGTCATCCAAATACCATACTTTTATAATTAGGTATTGTTATTAAATTAAAATATACAATTAAATTATTTTCAGATAACTTAGACATTTTCGTTATTTCAGTTCAGTTTATGTCATGTTTAAGGCTATCTGGTAACTGGTCTTAAATTCTAACATAAATCCGATAAAACTAACGCCGATAAACATTATAATCACATTTAGGTACAGCTATTAAATGCATTCTAACCTTAATTCACATCAAACCATTCAACAAACCGACATCACAATATATAACTAATAAATTATACAGCATACAAAACAATTATACCTATTATTAATGTCATTTTATAAACTTACACTACCTACGTCATGTTAGAATACTGGCAAACGATACGGCAAGCCTTGATTTAAAAAAGTCTTTCAAGATATTCGCAGTTCCGTTGTGTAACGAAATGAAAGTTATCCATAAAAATGTATAAGCCCCTTTCGTTACACAATGGATTGAATTAAATTGTAGGCGAATGCATATGCATAAAAATCTTTCATTGCTTGGGACTCGCGAAGAATTTGGAAAGTTTTTCAAGCCAGATCAGAAAAGGTCAGAGAGCGCAAAAAACCTTTTTTTAATTTTCATCCGTTAATTTTTCTTACAAGAGATATGTTAAAGTGAAACCGCCGACAGAAATTACAACCTATCTAAAAGATATGCATAATATACCAACGTAATACGGATTTCAATGACTGAAAATGATTGGGTGATGTACAAAATCGGGTGTAATCGGTACAAAATTATTTTATGCATAGCCTTTTGATATCTATGAGACTAAATGGCCTGTAAAAATATTTTATGAGTATTCAGGTTTCAGTAAATATATAAATGCACTCATAATTTCGTTCTAATGTTCGATGTTGACAAGATGATAAATAATGGCAAAATTTTAATTTAATTACTTATTACTTTTCGCTCAAACTTACAATGAATTCAAGCAGTGAGTATAAAACTTAAAAATCAATATAAAATAAGAAATCGTGTAAAAAATAACATATAAATTATTGAGATTAGGCTCAAGCAAGATCTATTCAGTGTAGCAATGTCATGTCATCGATGTGAAGTAAGCTGCTACAATTTGATTGGTTCTAGACACCAATCGTACGAAAAGTGTTAACAGAATTATCTAGAGAGAACCTTTCGCTAAGCAGCGAACTCCACTCGCAACGATACACTACAGTGCAAAAAATTCGTCTTATAGAAAACCAAATCCCCATTTGTGGGGATAACATGATCCCACAGTCGTCTGAAGAAACGACGATTCGGGAAGATTCCCGCAGAAAATTGGACACAGACCTTTGGGACGGTTTGATTATAGGAGGCCACGGTCGAGTTCCTTGCGAAGCATGCGTGCTAGTTTGAGAACGTCCTCGTCGACTTGTCCGGCGAACAGCGAGTCGAGTAGGTCGGCGCGGGAGACGAGCGCGAACACCCCCGCCAGCCGGGACACGGACTTGTCGGAGAGGTGGCGTTCCACCACTGATCTGGAAAATGTTTTACATTATTTAGAAACTGAGTTACTTATTTGTCTGTTAGCATGTTTTCTCATCTTATTATATGATTTAAAAGCATTGGCTGCCTACGAGTATGACGCCAATTGTTCTGGGTTCAAATCCCGGTGAGGGCATTACGTAACATATTTGTGTGATGAGCACATATTACATATACTATTATCTGAATACCCACAATACGAGTCTTCTTGAGCTTACTGAGGGGCTTAGTCAATTTGAGCAAGGATGTCCTAGTTGATTTATTGAAGTTAGCCAATATCTTGTGAATAATTTGTTTCAACGTATAACCTCATTAAGGAATTATATGTGAAGTGACACTCACTTTAGCGACTGATGCGACTCGCGAAGAGCATCCTGAAGAAACTCGCGGTCATACGAGAACTCCACTTCGCAGAAAGATACCACAGCCATCAGCACGGTCTGCAAAAAAAAAAGATATAATAATATTATAGGACTTTATTACACAAATTGACTAAGTCCCACAGTAAGCTCAATAAGGCTTGTGTTGAGGGTACTTAGACAACGATATATATAATATATAAATATTTATAAATACTTAAATATATAGAAAACACCCATGACTCAGGAACAAATATCCATGCTCATCACACGAATACATGCCCTTACCAGGATTTGAACCCGGGACCATCAGCTTCGTAGGCAGGGTCACTACCCACTAGGCCAGACCGGTCGTCTATATCTAATCTATCTAGTCTATCTAATATCTAAGTAACTTAAGCGTAACTTCGTTACTGACCTTAAATTTACAAATAAGTAGTATTCAAAGCCCAGAAATCCAGGGTTTCCAATTCAAATTAAAGGATTAGTAACGAAACCCACATCGAAACTTCAGTAAATAGTTGTCGTGATTCCTGACGCTCAGCACCGAATTGCTATAGCATAGCCTCCATCTGTACACAAAAGCTAGACAGCGCTCGGGTACTGTAGGCTTGAGTTACGAGGTTACGTCATTTGCAGTTCGTCTTCGTCCTGACTGTTTATTTTCAAATGTGATGTGTACATCATGCCGAGCCCCTACTGCGTCGACAAATTGAACGAATTCTGTTGCGATATCTTGTTCTCCATTTTTTTGTTTAAGCTAGTATTGCAATTTTAAGTTCATTTGTTGGTTGACTTTAAACTCACGTGGAACTTGGCCCGGAAGGCGTCGAGCGCGCGGTCGTCCGCGGACAGCAGCTGAGAGTGCCGCCGCAGCACGCCAAGCTTCACTGCCGCTTTGATCACGTGCTTCACCATCTTCTCCGCTTCGCGCTTCTCCACGCGCGACCGCAGCACGCACAGGAACTGGAATCATAACCATGTTCTTTTTTTATTTCGTTAAAAAAGGAAGGAACTTAAAAAGCAGTGATCGTTGTTACGGAGAGCCATTGACACTTGAGGATCTAAAAATTAACGCATCAGCAATCTATTTCCGTTTTGAAAACTCGCATTGCTAGCCAAAATTTATCCCCACTCCCCAATAACAAGAAAAGCCACCTTTTTAAATGGTAGCATTGATTTTGAGTTTTTGCAGTCAGTTTCCTAATGGCATTAGCCAAGTTTTCCTTCACTTCACAGCCAGTAACCCTGTTGACCCCTCGGCATCTTTTCGTCACCTTTCCCCGCGTATAAATATTACCGTAAACCTATGTCAGCCGTGGTTACCATACCGCTGAAGAGCTCATCTCATACGTGCCCCCGAGCACGTAATCCATTCATTCGCCCTAAAATTATATGTTTCTCCACATATTGGTGACCGCATAATATGACCGAAGAGTCTTAAGGGCTCGCTTGTGACATATTGTGGAGAACCGAGTGTCAATGGTTGAGCTCTTCTAAAATGGAGTGGTTGGATCTTCTAGCTGTATAAGTTATACGCAGCAGTCTTCAAAAATACCACATCACAATCTTTGCTACGTCACACTTTTTGAGGCTTTTCTCTCACCTGGTCGAGGAGCTTGGCAGCATGCTCGTCTAACACGAGTGCGCGCGCGCTGGCCGAGCCGCCGACGCGCGACAAGAACTTCTTCTGCGCGCGCAGCGAGATGTCGCGGGCGCACCACGCGCCGCCGTCCATTGCTGGAACAAAAAATTTGAAGGTTAGTTAGTTAAAATACCTACGTGTATTATTATTATATATAATTATTCAAATATAATTTAGAGAACTGTTCTCAGGAGTAATAGGTTTGTATTAACATAGGTAGGTAATTGAAACACTTTTCAAAACAAAGAGAGGTACCTACAGTATTTATACTAGGTTGAGAGTCTAAGAGTTTGGCTCCGTAAAAGATTTAAGAATATTACTATTAAATTAAACGAAAAATTCTCCGCTTCGGGGAAGGGTCGAACTTGCGCCCTTTTGTAACACCAAAGTTCGGTTTTAGACTGGTTTTGTCGTGTAGACATGTACAATTTGTGATAGACTTTATTGAATCAATAAATAAATAAGAAACGTCACAATAAAAGAACACCCACACCGCAGGCCAGAAAAGGTTACGCTAGTTCAACCGAAGCGAGTTAAGATAATTGAAGGACCACAAAGTAAAGACAACAATAAATTCCGTCGAACCTTGCTTCAACCGAAATAACCGAGCCCACGCTTGTAGACCGAATACACGTAGACTAATGAAATTGCATATTGACATATTATGCTGATACGATACATGTTGCCAGGCAGAGTGAGGGCAGGTGGACCAAAATATTAACGGATTGGTGGCCGCTTTCGGATGAAAGAAGCGCCTGTGGCGTCCGTTAACTCCTTGGGTGGACGACATTCGGAAGATTCCGCGGGCACTTCTGGATGAGACTAGCTCAGACACGAAGAGATGCCTAAATGATGCTCGGCAATAGGCGGCAGGAGGCTTAAATAATGATATATTGTTCTATTTATACTGCTATTAAAACGATATTTTTCTAATAGTAGAACCGAGATTAAAGGGCTAGGATTTATTGAATTGAGATTTGTTTACACGATTACATTTCTGCAAATTTACACAAATTTCCTTCAAATTAAACTTAGAAATCCATTTGAAACTTCGTAATTTGCAAAAAGTAGGGAGAGTCCGGGAGACAAACAATATGATATGACCTTAACGATAAAATATGATGGGCAAATCTCTCGGACTCCTACTCATACACTCTGCTATCAAAAGTATAATTTTAAATGAAATGTCAGTCTGCCTTTAGCGACCTCTGATCAAATTCCACTTAAAATTCATCGGGTTCCTAAACATTTACATGTTATAAATATACGGGGATTATTACCAGAGGATCAGGTATCTAATTTCATTCCAATATTTCAAATTCCTATGTTGAAATAGACTCTTATACACACGTCAAATCTTTCAAGCAATGTATTAGCAAGCAATTAGTCAAACTGATATTTCGAAATACATAATCAAGACGCCTTATGTCAACTGGCGCTTAAGACTTTACTAAGTTCCCTATCAGTATAAATGAAACAATAAAACGACTTAAGCGTACATTATCAGATGGTTTATGAGTACAGGATTATTGCAATACCGTGATGTTATTGGAGCGGCGCGTTCCAAACGATTACCTCGAGATGCGATGCGATTTCATTTCTGTATCATACGACTTGCTTTGTTGCATGTATAATTGTATATGATGGATTTGTATAATTCTTAAATTGTCTTTCGTTACGTTACTTCCTCTGCGTGGATGGAGGTGAAGAAATTAAGATTCATAAAAACAATCCCTAGTCCTTCCTGGGGTCTCAAATTATTTCTATTAGGTGCATATATTTCGTTATACAATTTGAATTATTCATAATGGAAAAATTAAGGGCCTAAACTATAGACTTTTTTTAATTGACCCAGTATTATTACATAATTTTGTCCAATCATTGAATTAAAAAAAGACCTAAAAGTCGATGGTTTACAAACGTTACATTTTTTAATCCCTTTTATTGACCGAAGCGTTAGCAAAGTTGACTCGGGCAATCTACTTTCCGGATATCCAGATGTTCTCTAGAAGTCGCAATTCTCAACCGATTCTCATGAAATTTTATGACCAGATTCTATGATGAAATAGATTTTTTTTGTCGTTTCAGTTTTTGGATTATTTTTTTATGCGGAAATTGGCATAGAGAACTTAAGCGCGAACTAAGTATTTTTCATTTTTACATACATTTTCTAAGCTTAACGCGAGGTCCACAGCTCACAGAACCACTAGTTATATAATCCATTTTTAGAAAACTGGTTATTTTTGTCAAATAATGATTATGTTCGGACCAACAATTGTGCACAAGGCCATAAATATTAATGCCCGAATCCAGAGCATCGTATTATGTACCTACATTGTGTGGTGTATCAATTTCCTAATAGACAATTGTCTCAATTGAACATTTAGCGTGGTGAACTGGGACAAGCCAGTGCATCGTTACATCATCGGCATAAACGGACGATTTTAAACCTTATTGCCAGGGTGTAAGGTCTAGTAATAGTAAGTTAATTGTTGTTGTTATCGTGCGTAAGCTAATCATGTCTAAGATGTTCGATGTCACGGGCTCCTCATCTCAGTGTTGTTCTAGAATGCATCCTTAACCCATTCTGCGCTAATCAGTACACGTTGTCGTTTTGCCTCTACAAATCATTTCCGTTACATACCAGGAAACCCATGTTATTGGCTACGACGTAGCGCTACGACCGTAGCCGAGCCGTGAATGTGTTAAGAAGCACAAAGTCCACTCGGCTAGATGAGGGTCTACCGCCAAAAACGTAAATCGCAATCTCCTTATCTGCCTCTATCTTGCACATTCGAGCGATAGAGAATTTCGATTTTAATTTTTCGCTGTAGGATCGCTCATAATAGCATAATAGTGCACATGCAGGTTTAATTTTGGGTGTTTTTATAAGGGTTTAAGTTTATTTTAATTATCGTATAAGTTAACAAAGTTCCTAAAATTGTAAAGGAAGTATGGGTAATGGGAGGAAAATAACAACGATTTGTATAACTAAACAACAATTAATAATATGTTGTTCTCATTTTCCGTAAACACTGCAGTATGTTGTTAAATAATATGAAGGAAAATTAGCTTATTAAATCTTAAATTTATATAAGCAATAATTTTTCTACAATATGTATGTAGGTAAGTGGCTGCATCAAAAGAAGGATCTCCTTAAAGCAACTCCTTGACTGCACCTTAAACTGATCGCGGTAAAAACTAATTTCATATAAAAGATTCGGTAAATTTTGTTGGCGGTTTTCAGTTCACACATTAAAACTGGCCATACACTCGCCATATTATAAACAACGTCGAATTTACTAACGCTTTCCATATGTACGGAAATCTACCTACATGGAAAGCGTCTCTGCTAGTCAAACCAATAGTCAAAAAACAACGGTTAATATGTACTCCTAGCCACATAATTGTATAGCCACTTTGAAAATGAATTGATTCATGTGTCCATGTAATTTTTTAGCTCGCTGTATATATGTAGGTATATATGTTTGTACAGCGTACAGATGTGTCGAATTACGGACATATGCGACTATCGGATCTGCCTGCAATCGGCGCCTATTTAACTCATACATTGACAGATTTATCCGCCAGACACATCTACCAAACAGACCTGATGGACACATCTGTAATATCTGTAGTTCTGTACGTATATCCCTTTGATAGCTTTTCGTTTTCCAAGTTTACATAGACACACATATTTATTATAGTTATAATTCAATTCTTATATTCCTCTGTGTCATGTTTGGCGTGTGGCCATGTGGGATGTTGATTCAACGATCATTGTCGCGATAGTCGTTTCAGCGAACGGTCTCATAGCGAAGAGTCTCGTCTCGACCAACACCTTGAGAGACTCTCGCTAGATGGTTGGATCAAGAGTCAGATGCAGAAGGCGGTGATCTTGGACACGGCGAGGATAGCCCGGCGGTTCCTCTCTCTGCAGCCCTGACCACCGGCAGCTGGCGGCACCCTAGGTTAGGTTTTTTATAATGAGTTTATATATTTTTGTATTGTTTTGTGTTTTTATATTTTATTTACTTTTATATTCATATTGTAAAAGACCTAAACTAAGACCCAAAATAAGAAAAGAAATAAAATAAACACGCACTGCCGACCCCATAAAATATGAATTCCCAGAATAATTTCTAAATTTTTCATGACAAATGGCGGTGCTTGAGTGCCATAAAGTTAATATCCTAGAATTAAAGGTTCAACGACCGCAGCAGGAGGCGTTGGCCAAAATTAGTCGTCAGAAATATTTATGTCCAGTGATTTGTCTTGAACAAACGGACTGGTGCTTGAAAAGTTATTGAAGTATTTTATTCGTACCTATTTTAACGAGTTTTCTCGATCGCATCCTATAGGTTATGTAGTTATCTCAAGTATTTTGGACATTGCAAAATTAAGGATTCACAAATACCTATTAACGAAACAAGACATAATAAATGAATTTTATAATGTTCCTAAACCGCAGCTAGGTTTAGCAATAACGCAACGGACATAGTCCCAGTTTCTCATAATTCGTTTCATTAGAATTTATATCCTTAATTACTAAATAGTGACCGGGTCACAAGTACCACTCCTAACTGACCACTTATAAACAATATAAACCTTAGCTCTTTGTAATAAAGTTCAGAACTTACCAATCCAGTCGGCAGTATGTGGAGCCATAATGGAAACGGCGCGGACTTTCCAGCTTAATGTTTTGGAAAATATGAAATTCGTTTCAGCTAATGAAAGCCTGGATTACGGACGCACCCGGAATGTTTCAGGCTAGATAAATTCCAGTTTATTTTGTTCGTGGAAATCACAGTTTTTCCCGCTTTTTATGTTAATTTCGTGTGCTTTTGGGAAATTTATATTTAAACGGGTTGGATTTTGGTGAAGTACCTACACAAATTCACATTACTTCTCAACATCCTTCTAAATACTAGCCTATAAATGTGTCGAAATCTAGTCAAAGGTCCCACTTTGTCGCGTCGAGTCATAAGGACGGGATTTGCTTGTATTTTTTATATGAATAACCTGTCAAAGCGTTCTTATTTAGCGACAAAGTGGGACTTTTTTCTTGGAAATGACACAAATTTTGTTATTAAATAAAGCACCTATTTTAGTTTAAAAGTTTTGGTGCTCCTTTTAACAACATTTCATACGATTTTTCTCCATGTTTGTAAATAAAGGTAATAGAAGGTAAAATGCAAAATACTCTATCATTGTATAACCATAATCTCGGCAGGAAACTTGAGAGCTAAAACAATTCGTTTATATTACTCATGAAAGCAAGAGAATGTAAAAAATCGTATATGATTTATAATTGTTACATATTTGCTGTACCTTATTTTTCAAAGTTGAATCTAAAGACACGTCAAAATCGCTTCTTTCTAATGCTAAAAACGAACTATATTATTTACACCGAGGTTTGAGTCAGCTTTAGAAAGATAAATACGAAATTACCGTAAAATGTAAATTTTAAAGTTATTACATTGTGGTAGTATGTTGATTTGTATGCAGATTTAAAGTAGATCATCACTACTATCATGTTGTAACGCTTATTAAATGAGGTTGTGATATAGTTTTCATATATACTGACTGTTGGTGCACAATTAAAACTTTATACAATTCTATTTTAAGTTCAAATTACTTCACTTTTATATTTCGAGTTATCAACTTCTTCCCGCCATGTACCGAATTTTACCCAGTGGGTACCAAACTGGGCAATTTTACGGTATTTTAATCAGTCGGTCTTTTGAATCGTTTCCATGTCCGGAATGCAAATGGCCACTGAAGATCAGTCTGGCCAGCACCATCACAGACCAACACATGCTAAATGCTAAGCCGAAGTCATTACGTTTGTCCTTCTTTAATTGTATTGGTTTTATTTTATTCTATATGTCATAAATAAATGATTCCTATTACAGTGGACAAAGTGGCGTTAAGCCTGTAATTTTAGAACCTTTTTCATGATTCTTCTAACAACAAAAGAATAGTAAATGTATCACAAGGGAGCAAAATGATATATTTACGTCGTGGGGGTAACATTGTACACACGTAGTGAGGGTTTCAAGTGTTGACGCCTTAAGTGAAAATAATTTGGCTACTACGTGACACATACTTTTCATATCACCTATGAGGAAATATTATTATATCTCAAATTATAAAAGCATAAATAAGTATATTCCAAAAATAAAATAGTGTCCCAAAACAGAAAAGTGCCACTTTGATCCCTCCAGCATTACCGAGCAGGGAACAAAAAGCCTTTTTCGGAATAGGTGATGTGAAAATAATCTTACTGGTCGAGAAAAGGTTGAGAGTCACTGGACTACGCAAGGGATTTATATATTTTTTATAAAGAAAACTCGTTTGCTCGAGACGGGAGATGAATTGTAATGAAGCTGCTTTGTCGTGACGCTATTAATTTCAGATCACATTTTTTACTGCCTTTTGTCGGACGTCGAATTTATTTTAAGACATAAATTGTATATATAATGTCAATCACAACGGAAAAATCAACGATGATCAGCTCGGGCCAACGTGGGACTCGAACCCACATCTTTGGATTGCCGGTCCAACGCGTTACCAATTACGCCAGTTGACTATCCATCATTCACCGCAAATTTAACCATTGCAACTGTGACAACGTCACTAGCGACATCTGCACTTTTCAACCTTGACGTTCACCAGACCTTGACATTGACCAGAATTGCTCATCGTTGATTTTTTCAGTGTGATTGACATCTGTATATACAATTTATAGATTGTAATTTCATGTGGTACATTCCACAATAAAAAAGGAAAATAAATATTTACATTTATTTTAAGACTTTTTTTTATTTTCTTACTGAAAACATGAATCAATTCAGTTGCTCTTATAAAGGATAAAGGCAGCTGTCGGACCGGCGGCAAGAAAGCGATCAGCATTGAATTATTTTCTCTCGGTCGCAAGACCGACTAATAAGAATATTAGGCCAGGCAAACAACCTCAAAAAAAGATATTGATGAAAATGCTTGGAACACAATTTTTGACATCGTAACTTTGTTTGGACTAATAAGGGGGTGAACATATCAAAAGTCCCCGGCCGTCTTTTGAGCTTGGGCAGGACTACTCTTGGCTTGACTAATTGAATTGACAACATTCAATATAAGAAGGTTCGTCTAAGTATGATCATTTTTTCCAAGGATTATACATAGAGATGTTATTTATACATGGCAATTAGGATAGCATCGCACATAGGGCCGCGATCATGTGACGAAATTACGCATTTTGTTTGTCTTCAATGTATTTTAGTAATTCTGCGCGGCAAACACTACATCCCCTGGGACCGCCGCTTGCAGACGAAATACCTGGTGTGTCGCTCCACACGCTTGCCGAGGACTACATAGCGAACCAGTAGTGTGGACTACTAACAGCGGCATAGTTATTGATATTTTTTTAATGTAATAGACAGCAAACGAGCAGATGAGCCGCCTGATGGGCATCAGTCATCGCCGCCCATGGACATAAGCAACATCGGATGAGCCACTTATGCGTTGCCAACCTTTGAGATCCTACCTACCTGCTTCTTGAAGAACACCTCAGAAGGTAGCTTATTTCACAACTTGCACGTTCTGGGCAAAAACGAGCGAGATGCCGGTTGTTCTTGGTTGTTGATTGAACGAAAATCGCGAATTTATGGGAAACACGGTAAACAAATCTATGGTTTAACTCTGTGTTTCCACAGAGATACGCGAGGATGCGTAGCGAGGGATGTGTTTGTTAAGAACCAATAGATTTACTTCATTTACCTATCCTTGTTCAACGCAGGGCTAGAAGATATTATTCTATTGGTACTTAACATTACCAATCACATCCCTCGTTACGCATTCTCACATATCTTTGGTAGAAATGCAGGCTCATACGGGAATATAGCCGAATAAAGCCGAGAGGACATGATATCCAACGGCGATCGAGTAACCGAACAAACTCCATCAAAGCCAGAACCAGATTACAGCCAAGCACACCCAACAAAGCGAGCCACCACCACGTTCTACAGTCACCCGCGTCCGCGTACAATCGACTAGCTGCTATCTGTTATCTCATTTCAACTTAAAATCTAACGCAAGTGATACTGAGTTTCACATTTTCTTTTAGTCCAGTAAAAATGAATCAGGTCCAACTCGATGTTCATTATCCAATATTGTTACTTATCTCGGGGTAAAGATATACCGGTTTGTAAACTAATCTCGTGCTCGTAGTAGGAATAACAATACACGGTGTGGCACGTAGTCTTATCAAGCAAATTGAATCTGGCTATTAGCTTAACCTGAGGTCGGAGCCCTCGGGCAGACCTTGGCTTCTAGCGTCGATCAAGCCGAGTCATGTCAAATTAATTTCGTAACGGATATGTTTACTTTTAGTGCTTTCCTTTGCGGCCTGGACGTATCAAGGCCACTGCTAATATAATACCAGTTACCTTTGTATTGTTTTGTGAACTTAAAATTATAAAACAGTTTCTGTATAAAGCGAATTCAATAGGAACTTCCACAATTATATATACAAATTAAACAGGGCACACAACGATAATATTAAATATTTCATATCTATCACAGCTTGCCTTGTAGTGCGCGATTTCACATGTCAAGTCGCGTTTAAAATATAAGTTATGCCTCTGTAATCGCTTAGTACTGCAGAAATGATGAGTTTTAACTACTTATACTATACCTACCTATGTACATAATAGATATATACAGAGGTATTACTATTAATAACTAGCTTAAATCTAAAATAGGCCCTTGAGGCATTGTGTCAAGGATGCTCGCGGCATTTCCTCGTTAAATCGCAATGCTGATACATATAAAATAACTCCAAAATATAGTGTGAAGTTGTGTGCCTAGATGCTAAAAGTTATGTGGTTGTTTGTTTGTATCCTAAGTTCAGTCAACAACTTTTTATAGAGGGTCTTACGGGATTATTTTTATATAAAGATTTATGGAATCCAATTTATGTCAGCCTATCTTATCAAGTCGGCAGTTTTTCTCTTCACCCGAGGGTGTTTATGACTTACAAAAGTTTCAGAAAGTAGAAGAAAAACATGTAGTAAAAAAAGGGAAACTTATACATACCTATGATATTGAGAGCATCCTATCACCTATTGTATTTTATTTGTAATGTTGATGTGTATATGGACTAAAAGATTTTATTCATCTATCTCGGGAAGTAGGTAGATAACAGAAGACCACATTTCCAAACTACCAGTGCTCCTCGCTTTGAAGATATGGAGGTATATTAGTATTCTTAAACATCCCGAGTGAATAAGATTGCCACTTGGTTATGACAAACAGTTAAATAACATAATTTTAAGAGACGAAAATGAGTAACTCATAATATAGTTTGTATATGATTGTAGTAGTCAGCAAGCAGGTTTCATCAGATGAACACACGCATAAAATTACTCCAAACAGAAGTAAATTGCTCCGAAAGCAGACCCTATTGACCCTATAACCTACATCAAATCCACTTGAAAGAGCACAATATAATTTATCAGAAGTCTCAGAATAAACCTTACATCACTAGGGGTGACCCATTACCTCACCTGCCTATAATTTCACAAAGGCAATACGCGGCGAAACCTACCTATTACTCCACAACTCAATAACAACTAGTCGTAAGCGTACAGGGACTATAAAGCACTTACAACTTTTTGAATTGGTTTAGCTCTCTAACTCACTGCGCCATTTTGTACGGAAGTACTTCTCAAGGGAATCATTAACCCCTCAAAAGTGTCTGCCGAATGGGCAGTTTTAACGAGGGACGTAAGTAATGGACGAATGAAAGGGATAGGAATGTTGTGTCACTGTTGTCTGTTATGAGGTAACCTGGTAAAGGTTCCTGGAATTTGTTGTTACAAAGCCTACAATTTCTTGGGTAAGGCTTTACGTTTTTAATTTTTAATGTGACATGCACAATTGCCCAGAACTCCTTATTGTTTTCAGGAACCACTAGATCTTTTTAGGGTTTTTTCAGGGACGCTTGGAGGTATCAAGCTGGAATTTATATCAAATACTCAAGTCTACTGTCCCTTGCAGCTGTGAAAACTTCTAAGCCAACGCAATCAAAAGAGACAGCCGTTTATGCCGCAAATTTCCGCCAATTTTCGACACTCGCAAGGCAATCAAAACCTACAGGGTACTTCCCGTGAACTTAGGATCTTGAAATTTGGTACGAACCAACGTCTTATAGCACAGATAAAGGAAAAATCTCGAAAACCGTAAATTTTTAGTTACATCATATAATAATATATACATATTTAAAGATTTTCAAAAATCCTCATGTCGAATCGGAAAATCGTAAGAGGCTCTAAGATGTGGAGGAAGACAATCTAAAGTTGAAGGGACATTAGATATTAATACTTATAGAAATAGGGTAGTCATTTAGAACTATTGTAGTTTTTTCTGCCTGGAAAGTCGGCTTCATGAGTCCTTGGAACTGTATCACTATATTATTTTTTATTTAGGCGGCCTTTTCACTATCCACCACTCGTAACAGGAAATGTGCTGGAATCAACTAAAAGCATTGATTGTAATAAAAGCAACAATAAACAGCGGAGCGGAGAAGAGATGTTGATTAGAACCAATGCTATGGGCTGATTCCTGCACATATATCTCCCCCTTCCCCCCCGCCTTCAACAGAAAGGCAGCCTTACCCTCAGCAGTAGAATAAACCACATTCATGTCTACTAGGGTGTTCCTTATTTCGTCGAAGTTCCAAATTTTCAAAGAATGGTCCAAATTTTCAAAGTGCGGTATCGACCCCAAAACATATTCAAAAACTCTGAAAAAAATTACATTGGCTTTTAGTGGTGACTACATTAAGCGGGTGCCCCGTAGAAAAATATAACGACGAAATAAGAAGCAACATAATGTCTACCCCAGTCGGATTCGGCCATGCTAGTAAAAACAGAGTGGCCGTTATCAAGATCCCAGATTACCTCAGACCTTGGTCCAAACATTGACATTACTGGAACTTGACATTGGCCATGATATAGTTCCAATCCCTTAGCTAACACGGGCTACTCAACCAGAATAAGTACGCTAAAGAATTGTTCATACAAATGGGCACTAATAATCCGGAAAACTTAACCATGTATTATCAGTTATGACATTTAAATTCCGTTTTGAGTTAATAATTCATTTTCCTTGCGCCTCTGACCTTTACATGCAAAAGCGTAGCAAGCTCGGTCGAATTTCACCTTTCCATTCAAACGGAGTTTCGTTCTCATTTTAAAACTACCTATTGGATTGTAATGAAAATTTGGACGTGTGTGGATATGGTTATACTATGCCTATATTCAGTTTATATATCTCCAGCTTATATAACTAACGAAATATAGCAAAAACAAGTTTTATATGAAAAACTTAAATTCGCTGCATTTTTTAATTTGAAACGAATACATCAACTAATTACAGGCCTGTGCCTTTAGCTATTCAATTTCAATTTTATTCACAAATAAGCTTCAAACAAGGCGCTTATAAGTAATGTTATTATAATTATTATACATGCTATGTCACACTTACTCTATGAGATTTACACGTCAACGTTACAAAAACTGTTTACAATGTTACAAATTCAATTTATATAATATTATGACAATAAAATAAATAAATATTCATGATAATCAATAGGCCATATGGCCTTAGAGGCCTAATGCGACTCAATATATTCATATTCATATTCCTTTATTGGTAAAATTACAAATTTTACATGTCAAAAGGTAATACAATATATAATTAGGTCGATGTCAATTTAAGTACAATTAAGATATTAAATAATAATAATCAAATTCAATTACAGTAAAATAAAACAGTATAAAAATAATCAAAACAATTCAAATATCTAATAAATTAAATTAAATCATTATTATAATATTCTGACATGTCATAATTATCAAATTAAATAATATAAAATATAACAATATAAAATAGAATAATAGAGATTGGATAACTACCCCAGGTCTCATTTACCCTGGTTCGCCTTACCCTACCACTGCCCGCATTCTGCAAGCCACGGGTATAGCCTACCATTTTGGCAGCCCTCCAGCGAGGCTTTCAGCACGCGATATGCTAATACTCGGCTATCGCCCTTCCGCCGGGAAATTGCCTGGCTGACTCATCGGCTTTGTATACCTCTAATGTTAGTCTAATGTTCAATAGATCGAATGCATATTTATTACAAGCTTTTATTTAGCTTCACCTGTGCCTAGGTTCTGGATCCGGATCCGTGGATCGTCCGATACATTTTAGAGCCGTCGTGCAAACCCTACCGTTGTCGGTAATAGGGGAAACTTTACACTTTTTATTTGACGTGTAAAAATCTGTATTTTTTTACCAATAAAAAATCTGAATCTGAACTTTAGTTGGGTAAAAATGTAATATTATGGTATTATTGAACTGATCTGATGACGGAGGTCGCAGGTGGCTATATAAACTGTGTTTATACAACGCTACGCTTCCTGATTGTGTTTGAATTTGTTAGAATTCTCTCCATGACTATTTGTTGAGTGTACAGTCAGCGACACATGCTTATATCAAAAAATATTTTTTTGTCAAAAAACTTATAAGGTTAAAAAAACTTATAGAACGCTAAAAACTTGACATATATATATTCTATTGACACATTTATAATATCTATATCCTAGGTCCATCCTATTGTTGTTATCGCTCGAAGGTCCTCGAGGAACTTCAGTAAATATTATGGTAATCGAAAGGACTAGGTTTTAGATAAATCGTGTAATAAGCGCGATAAGAGATGATCTATGTAATGTTTTGCATTAAAAGTGTACTGAGATAGAGTCAGACCTATATACATTGGCAGCGATTTTGACAGCGCAGACAGTGCAAGTGTTATTTTAAACGTCAAACTTCTATGAAATTATGGCGATAATTAACACTTGCACAGGCTGGACTATTAAAATTGCTGCCATCTTAGCTTGATCTGACTTTAATATACTTATCTTTTCAACTATCTTAAAGTGGTTTTAGTCAATCGACTCGTGGAAACTGCCATAGTCTCTAATTCGTAAAACTTAGCAAACGTCTGTTAAAATATTATCTCTTTCTAACAAGTTAACAACGCAAATATTAAAATAAAATTCCATTTTTTTGTACATGCTTTTATCGCTGCCTGTACTTTTTTACCACGGCAACTCATACTCATCGAGAAAATTCTAAAAACCTCAAACACAATTAGGTTGCGTTGTTTCATCACAGAGTTCCTATGGCCACCTCATGTCTCCATCATTAGATCAGCTCCATGTCATCATAATATTGCATTGTCACCCGACTTACATATGTATGCAAATTTCCAGCTCAATCGGAAACCGGGAAGTGGATCAAATTTAACTTGCAAGATTTGATTACAGACAACAGGACAGGTGAAACTAAATAAAAGCTTGTATAAAAGCTTGTAATGACGAATATGAACCAACTGCTAGTTAAATTTGACAGTATTTTATTATGTATTTCATTTTGTTCCTTGATCATATTTATAACAAAAAAGTATTTGAGATGTAGCATTTCTCATTTCTTTTTCAAAGCTACCTGTTCTGTTCAAAACATTTCATTCGGCCAACTCATGCGAAAATTCCGGATGAAGAATCGTTAACCTCAAAATTCCCACCCTTAGGGTTGTATTGTAGGGGTCACGTCCTAATCAAAACCCTTGTAAAGTTACTGCTGTTATAACGACCTGGATGACTCGGGCCGGGTCAATAGCCTCAATTAAAATAATATTTTGTTAATTGGAGGCAACTGAGATTCAACTTGTTGGAGATTGCTTTTTGGAATGGGACTGAAGTTCAAAGCAATAGGATTGGAAATCGAATGTAGACTGTAATAGAATAGGTTAGGTGTCTAAACTTCTGGAAATTAAATGTGAACGCGGCCGGAAAATCGTCCCACTTTGTCGTTTGCCATAAGGACGCCTTGTCAGGTTATTCGTATACAGACGCGTTATTCGTATAATATAAAGATACAAGCAAATCTCGTTCTTATGGCAAGCGACAAATTGGAACGTTCTGCCGGCCGCGGTGTCAAATGTGTGTTAGCATTGTTTTAGATTGCTTCATTGCTATAATCCAATTGCTATAATGCCAATGATCCTTCTGTTTTGTACTTTGTACTAATAGCTTATAACTTATGTAACAGCAATCTGAACTGAAACCCAAAATTTTATATAATTTTAATTTTAATGTTTATTTGGGCACAAACGGTACAATAATTCTTCTACAAATAGTAATATTAATTAATACATAAACCAATGACGTTGCCATTAACTCCTAGCATATATACAATAAAACAGAACGGAATAACAACTATATCTACACACATAAATTTTATTCCATTCGGTGTCGAGACCCTTGGTCCGTGGGGCCCTGGCGCTCTGAGTCTCTTCAAAGATCTGTCTAAGAGACTCAGAGACGCCACAGGAGATCAAAGAGCTGGCAGCTTCCTCGCTCAACGCATCAGTCTAACGATCCAGCGAGGAAATGCTGCCAGCGTCTTCGGTACTATGCCGCAGGGGCCATTTTTAGATTTATTTTAGTTTTATTTTAGATTTAATTTAGTAATATTTTAGTTTTAATTTATATTGTGTTTTTATAATGAATAAAATTTTATCGAATTCCTACTATATCTACAGAACAAGCATTTGTCGGCGTTCAATTAAAAATAAAAGAAAATAATAAAATAAAAAATCAAATCGTATTAAGCACACAACACACATGCCGAATATTCGTATTCCTGCTTTTTAATATGGCAAACTGAACTGAAGTGACGTGATAACAAATAACGAAATTAAAAAATTAAGATGCCAAATTAAAGAGGTAACGTATTTCATTGAAGCGGTTGTGACACAGGGTAGTCACAGTCAGCCTTGAATAATCAATATAAACATATTATGTTTTATTGTGTACTAACTGGTGACCGACGAAATGGCGGCTACCTCGCACTACGTATCAGCATTGCGATACAGCGAGGAAATGCCGCCAGCATCCTTGCTACAATGCCTCAAGAGCCTATTTTAGATTTAAACTAATTATTAATATATCTATTATAGTATAAATAAAGTTGAGAGCTCATAAAAATACTTTTACCAAAGTACAATTTAAACTATCAAAGCTTCCACAAGCACTCAGGACCTATTATGAAAACATGATTATAAAACTCTAGGGCATTTAAAGTCAGACGAAAGAAAGCGCTTTAATAAACGTACTATATTGAAGAGGGTTTAGCGGCAGACGTAAATTTTACCGACGGATAATTCCGTCCAAAAAAGACGTACAAGTAATGGGCACTTAAATAATTCCTGACACCAGATCTGATTTATTATTTAGAGGCACTGCGTATAAAGGGCCGAATGAATTCTTTAAACGAGTCACGCCCAGTTCGTGACAACTAAAAACCCATTTATTTTTAGATCTGTACCCCTAGTGTAAATTTAGTTGATAGCGAAACGTGACGTACGCGTTTGCGTTAAGTCTCATTTTGTATGGGTTTTTGAACAGCGCGCCAAGCGGGACGTTTTGGAAAGTCAAAAATCTCATACAAAATGACACTTAACGCAAACGCGTACGTCACGTTTCGCTGTCGAAAATATTTACACTAGGGGTACTGTACCCCTAGTGTAAATAAATTCGATTTCGAAACGTGACGTACGCGTTTGCGTTTAGTCTCATTTTGTATTGAATTTAGAAAGAGCGCGCCAAGCGGGACGTTTTGGAAACTCAAAATCCTATACAAAATGAGACTTAACGCAAACGTGTTCGTCACGTTATGATGTCGATCAAATCTACACTAGGGGTACTGTTCAAGATTTGTTTGATACGGTGTCCCTGCTACATTTTGTACCTATTATATAATATAAAAAGTATTTTATTATATCGCAAGAGTTGTAACAAATGTGTTCTAGAGTCAGACCAAGATAATTTGGCAGCGATTTTGACAGTCCAGACAGTGCAAGTGTTATTTTAAACGTCAAACTGCTATGAAATCATAACGTTTGCTTAACACTTGACACGAGATTCTCTAAAAAACACTACCGTTCGTGTCATTCAGTCATGACGGGCAGATTTGTCAAATCTAACGTTTAATAACCATGTACAATAATTCTTTAGATGGAAATTTTACAGGGCGTAAATAGACAAAGTTATACAAACTACCTTCAAAAGACGGTTCAAGTAGTACTTTTCGAAAGTAGTTTGTAATAATGAATATTTAAACAAGTAAAGTGACCCTGGCATTGAGGTGTATTTCGGTCTTCGGGACGAATATTAAAGCAGTTCGGGCTTTAAATAATTAATTGCGTGGCTATTTGCTGCGTAAGACATAAAAAGTATAAAAGCGGTAAAAAATGGGCTCCTGGATGAAGGTACAAATAGTAAATCTGATAAACATACACACGTTGTTTTCAATATATACTCTTAAGGCAATTTCTCTCAAAACACGGCAGAACACCCAATGCAATTCACTTAGCAAAGTTATTTACTGAGCTCGCTACGCCGTAGCGAAGTTTCGTAGCGGTGGCTACGACAGCTTCTTTAAAAGTTGTGTTTTACCAGTCTTAGAGTAGTAGTAGGGTAGAGTGGGGACAAGCGTAACAGCAGGTCGAAAATAATAACACCGCTTCGGTAATAGCTGATAGCCGGTGGTGCTCCCCTCACATGCATTCAGTCGAAATACTGTTACGTTGTGTATGAGGACGAAACGTGATTTTACAAATCAAAAGAACGTTTTTTGACGTTTAGCGTTTGACGTTTTAGATTTAATTATTACGTTGTATTAAAATATTATATTAGTTTTAATATTCTCGTGTGGATTCTTAATTAGATTGATTTCACAGTGTTACTATTCGTTTTCCTCTGACACGTTCCGTTTCAAGGTTATCTTTTATGTTTTCACAAAAATGTACGTGGTACAAAAGTAACACTTACATCCTAAATAATTAGAACGTGATAATAATACAATAATTCATCTCATTACTTGAAATAAAATATATAATGTTTAAGCAGCTAAAATTAAAATAAGCGAATTATTGATAATATGTTACATAATATGTGTTATTATTTTATTTAATATGTCATATTAAATTTATTACATACCTCCTTGTCTTGTTACTTTCGACCCACAACTTATTACTTCCGGCCCGCCAACTGGGTCAAAGGTATGAAGGGAAGAATTTATTTAAAGTCATTCTGATGCATACAAAATACACAATAATAAGGTAAGTAAATCAAGATATAATTGTACCTATCATGATCTGAATGCATATATAAGAACATAAATTTCATTAAAAATAATAACGGTTAACCAAAAAATAACGTTAAAGTACAAAGTGTTACGTTTGTCCCCGCTCTCCCCTACACTGTCAAGTCAATGCGCCAATACATGTCCGGACAATTGACAATGTCATACTGATGTCAGTGTACTTTCGAATTGGCCTGATACACTCGAGAACAATGAAACCAGTTCACAGAAACCAACAACTCATCTACTGAAGTAGTTAAAAAAGTACAACTTCCAATATCAAAGTTACTTATATAAGTAATTAAGTTAATTCAACGAAATGTATTATACTCATTCGCAACCTAAAAAATTAATTTAATATTACTTTTAAAAGGTTTCGTACTGCAAGCGTATAGAAAATAATTGAAATCAGGGTTACCCTGACGTCGAGAAAAATATAAGCTACGGAGACTGATTCTGTTTTAAGGTTTTGTTCTTATTTTGATACGACCTAAAGGCATCTCACATGCATCAATAAGTGCGAGCGAAATACCTCATAAGACGACTCCTAGGGGCTAGGGGCCTCGCCAAGATGGCAACCGTACATCGACAAATGGTAAAGGAAGAAATAAGTTACAGGCGGCGTACGCAACGTGCCAATCGTTAACGCTCCGTAAGCGAACGAAACGCAACTGTCACTGTCGCACTGATATGGAAGAGAGATAGACATAGACATAGAAAATTTTTATTCAACATCACATGAAATGGCAGAGTTAACAGACAGTGACATTTAATACAAATAAGCCTTAAATTCAGACTTAAAAACTAAGAAATTGAGTTGTATATATGAGGGAGAAATATTCATGAGTGTTAAAAAGGAGCTTGCCTCAGCATAGTGTTGCAGTGTATTTACTACAACGCTGGTTTTCAGGCAGACCCTTGATATATTATCCCTTACTCGCCGTTAGTCGGAAACTAAATGGCTTAGAGTTATGTTATTATGTTTGAGTGTACACTAGATAGAGATAGAGTGTAGATAGAGAGAGATGACTACGGTACGCTAGAGAGCGTTAACGATTGGCACGTTGACTAAACCCAGGATGACAGATGATACGAAAAGTCAAGTGACTACCAGGGTTGCTACTTATATATCCGGAAACAAAAAAACAAACAAACGTACACGGCTGAAAATGGTTTAATTGTTTTTCAAAGTATTCCCCTTGATGATCTATGCACTTTTGCATTCGTGTGAACCAATTTTTGAAGCACTTCTGCCACTCCGCCTGAGGTACCTCCATAACGTGTTGTTTGAATGCGTCGACAGCATCTTCAGCGGTCGAAAATCGTTGACCGCGTAATTTATTTTTTATATTGGGAAATAAATAAAAATCATTGGGTGCCAAGTCAGGGCTGTACGGCGGATGACCCGTTAATTCCACATTATGACCTTCCAAAAATAGAGTTGTTTCGCGTAACGTATGACAGCTGGCATTGTCATGATGAAGAATGATTCTTCGCCGCTGGTTAGTTTTACGAATTTGTTCAAATACTTCCGGTAAGCAAATGGTCGTATACCAATCTGAATTAACCGTTTTACGGTTTTCTAGAGGCACTGTAGCTACATGGCCATTAATACCGAAGAAGCAGGCCACCATTTGTTTCAATGTACTTTTTGCACGAGTAACTTTCGTAGGGTTCGGCTCATTTTGAAACACCCATACCGTTGATTGTTGCTTCGTTTCGGGATCGTATGCATAGATCCAGGATTCGTCACCTGTATAGATGTTATAAACGGCCTTTGAGTCACCACGGTTACATTTTTTTAACATTTTATTGCACCATTCGACGCGAGCATATTTTTGCTCCTTAGTTAAGTTGTGCGGTATCCAATGCAAACAAATTTTTTTTACAGGTAAATGATCATGTAATATGCTATTAATACTAGTCATAGAAATATTGTGGTACAACGACCAATTTCGGGCGACCTGCCTTAACGTCGTCCGTAAGCATACTAAACCAGTGATACAGTCGTTTTAGATGGAGCTTCATCACCAAAAGTTGAAGTTAGTTGATCTATGCACTGTTGTTGCGTTAAACCACGCCGAAAATCATAATAAATCATAGCACGAATATTTTCACGAGTGAATTCCATTCTTGCAGCGAGATGACATTTAAAACCCGTCAAAAACAAAACACTAGCGTTAATAAGAAAGAAAAAATATACCGGCCAGTACTTAAAAAAGTTCAAATTTTACCATGGAGGTTAAATATACTATTTAAGAAGATTGTAATCCCGGTTTCCGGATATATAAATAGCAGCCCTCGTATTTCCATACATTATTTTATGTAAATTTATTCGATAGCGTGACGTGACGAACGCGTTTGCGTTAAGTCTCATTTTGTATGGGATTTAGAAACAGCGCACCAAGCGGGACGTTTTGGAAACTCAAAATCGCTATCGAATAAATTTACACTAGGGGTACTGAACGATTATCATACTTTTTTTTTCATTAGCCCGTTCAAGTGTCACACTGCTCGGCAAAGGCCTCATACAATTAGAACAAATTAAAGTATTTATGATAATTTGTCGTGAGCCGCTAACACCAAGTAGTGGTCACAGTAAATATCGTATCAAAACAAGACAACCATACCAAATAGTTGAAACAGAACCGATCTTACTGTAAAGTGCTCACAAATACTCACAATATTTCAGGGACCTTTTTCTATTATATTTATAATAATGGTAATGTTAGCCCCATCCCCGTAAGGTTGGCGACAATATCAAATGCGAGTTTCGGGGAAAAGGTTTACCCTTAGTATTTTCATTTTTATTAAGATATCGATCACGTTTCTAGTTACAAAAATCGCTACAACGAAAGGTTTAATATGTAATAATAATACAGTAAATATACATAATTATGACGTAAGATAGTTCCGTTATGTAACCATCTACTAAGATATATCACTGAGGCCCCAAGCGTAAGTGGCTTTAAACATCGCATCGTCTAAAAAGTTGGCTTATTGAGCGCCCGTTCTACAATTATATGAACAAGAAATAATTGTACAAATTACTTTGATTACTTTCTATTGAAAATGTTGACATTTTTATTATTAGATTTATAGAAGTAATTGAATTATTATTATCTATCTTTTTGTTTTTATAGATTTATAACTCACTAAATTAATTGGATTATGCTTACTATGTAAGGATTATTTATTTTCAGTAATTTTTTTATTTAGTATCTACTGACTTAAAAAATTATATACGTATAAGAAATTAGCTTAACGAATGAAATAAAAAATATGCACAAAACAATAGCAAAGCACAAGCACATAAAAGGCAAAAAAATCAAACAAAGACTCTAAAACTAACTCTGAAAAATAATTACATTACTAATATACTGCTCTACTTATACTATAAACCATACGCATATAAGCGTGGTCCACCGTAGACCGCATCATCACTTACCATCAGTACCCCTAGTGTAAATATTTTCGACAGCGAAACGTGACGTACGCGTTTGCGTTAAGTGTCATTTTGTTTGAGATTTTTGACTTTCCAAAACGTCCCGCTTGGCGCGCTGTTCAAAAACCCATACAAAATGAGACTTAACGCAAACGCGTACGTCACGTTTCGCTATCGACTAAATTTACACTAGGGGTACAGGTGAGGTCGTGGTCAAACGTCTGCCTATCCTCCATAAATAAAAAAAAACATTCCGACCCCCACCCAGCCTAAAAGTGGCAAAGATACTTGCGACATTGCCGCGCCGGATGGAAAGCGATAATATGTTGGACTAAAGGAACGGTAGACCGGGCCGGGGCCGGGCCGGAGCTTCAGGCGATTCGTTTTCTATGGAAAACGCCAAGTGATTACCGAGCTGCCGTCATAGAAAATGACGTGTCGGACACCTCGACTCGGGTCCGGGCCGGTCTATATTTTTTGGATTTTTATTTAACTATCTGTTGTGACACTATTTGAACATGTAATGTATCCTTCTTCCTTCTTCCTCGCGTTGTCCCGGCATCTTGCCACGGCTCATGGGAGCCTGGGGTCCGCTTGACAACTAATCCCAAGATTTGGCGTAGGCACTAATTTTTACGAAAGCGACTGCCATCTGCCCTTCCAACCCAGAGGGTAAACTAGGCCTTGTTGGGATTAGTCCGGTTTCCTCACGATGTTTTCCTTCACCGAAAAGCGACTGGTAAATATCAAATGATATTTCGTACATAAGTTCCGAAAAACTCATTGGTACGAGCCGGGGTTTGAACCCGCGACCTCCGGATTGCAAGTCGCACGCTCTTACCGCTAGGCCACCAGCGCTTCTTGAACATGTAATGTATAAGTTTTGAAATAGAAAAACATTTCTATAACACTGAGCATTTTCATAAGTTATTTATTTTGAATTTCATTTAAATAAAAATATTTTTTTTTACTTAGTAACTTATAAATCACATTTTCAAATAATACTACATAAATAAAAATCAAAAAAATATAATTTTATTTCTTGGGACTTGAAAAAAAAAGTTTGTAAATGTTCAAAATGGTTGAGACAAAGTTACAAAACTTGGCATTGATAAAAATCAAGACAGAGAATGTAAGTCTTCTTCCTAGCATTGTAGGCTCCCATGAGCCGTGGCAATATGCCGGATATTGCCACGGCTCATGGGAGCGTAGGGTCCGCTTGACAACTAATCCAAAGATTTGGCGTAGGCACTAGTTTGAGCACAAGAGTGAGAATGTAAGTTACAATATTTTCTGACAGCTTAAAAGTCTGGTAATGACTTACATGTAAGTAGAATATTGAGAAAAGTTAGTAATATTTTTACCAACCTTAGCACCTTGTACCGGACAAATGGCCGTCGGGCTAATATAACACTATATTATCCCGTACATTTTATTCATGAGAAAATAAATAAGGTCTAGCTGCTGACGGATCTTGGACTACTAAGTCGGACGTTGTCAAAGTAACATTCAAACATTAGCTCCCTCGGCCAGCATGGCGTATGACATTCAAATGGTTAAAAAATTTACCGTGTTAGGTATAAACACAGAAAATATTTCACGTTAACTGATAAGTACATGCTTAATACCCTAGATAATTGTCACGAAACATTGCCAGTGGGCATTTTAACACATTCCGTATTTAGTCCGCCAGATCGATGCGCGCGACACGCAACTATTGTGCTTACTCGGGCAAACTGCTTTCGTATATCTGCATGTTCGCCTCTACACGTCGCAATTTTCAACCGATTCTCGTGAAATATGAGCAGTACTTAGATATAATTTTTCTGTCGTTTCGTTTTTTATAAAATGTTCATAATAGTGGAAAATGGCATAAATGAATGAAGCGCCATTAGTATCACATTTTGGGTACGGTTGATAATGACTCGACCAAGTATTTTTCTTTTTACACGTTTTGAATCTTATCGCGAGGTCTACAGGTCACAGACAGTGCCGGATTAACCCTTAAGCAAAATAAGCACTTGCTTAGGGCACCACGTCTAGGGGGGCACCAAAATCGGAGGATAAAAAACGCGCAGGTTGCATCAGCATCAGTCGTAGTGGAGTATGTACGGTTGGTGCCCTAAGTAGATACTAGTTGTATAGAAAAGTGGATACTTATGTTCGGGAACCGACTAACGAAACGAAACTTTTTGATACGTGTGCAAGTATCCATCTAATAACGAAGGGTCGTAAGAGTAAGAGAGCGAGCACACGTAAGTCTCTAACGTAGGCCTTTGATTTAACCTTACGCCGAAGCCCTCAAAGCTCATGGCCAAAAAATCTTGCCGACGAGCTTGTGGCCAGCCGATGTTTTGGACGTAGGTTTGGATACAAAAGTCGATCTTCTGCCTCACTTTCACTTGGCCATGGAGCCCATGGATCGAAATCCAAGCTTTCCTCTCTCGCAGCTGCGCCTTCTGCGTTGCTCACACTTCGCCATTGGTTGTATTGTATGATAACGCGCTGCGATCGGACGCTCCGGACGTCCAGCCATTCACACCTCGCCATTGGTCAATTCCAAGCTCTGCTTTCTTCCAGCTCGACTTTGTGTATAAATTTTGGGTTCCTTAGAGGAGATACATTTTTCCTTACCCACCATCAATTACAGTGACACTACCAGCAAGGTTTGGTGAATCAGACACTGGTAAGACGGCGTTTGCGGATTTTACCAAAAATAAAGAAATTAAAAATGGCGGCCATTTTTTATTACAATTTATACTACGAATATAATTTATATTAAGGTACCTTTCGGATCCTCAGATATAAATTTTAATTATATCATGATTAGAACAAATTTTCCGTGCCGTTTTACAAGCAAAAAAATGAAAAAGAGGAAAAATGTATGCACACCTTCTGGGATGGAGCAAACTGGGATTACACGCATTTTTAGGTCCAAATAAAGATATTGAAAAGATTACCAGCTTGATGGGAATTAATTCTTCGGAAAAATCTAAGTAATTTGATTGTCCTAATTGTGACACAATATTATTTAAGAAAATGGGACTTAACCACGTTTAATTAAGTTCTAAAATTATCTTTAACGTTATAAAGATGATGATGTCGACTTGGCCCAGTCTTCTCCGAGACCATGGAGACAACGCCGGCCTTGAAACGTCGGGTCAGAGGTAATTTTATAACTTACGCGATTAAGCCCCGTTTTCGTAAATAATTATTTGCTATTTGAGACCCTTGTGGCCATTTTATCAGAACCAAGTTCCTACTGAATCTCGGCCTTTGTCCTCACATGAATGTACTTCGCAGGAAAGCTAGAGCTTTCCTAGAGCGTTGCAAAACTCTGTGCGGAGCCCGGGCTACACTTCCACATTGGTTGGCTCAGCTCAGCTCTTACGAGCCTTATGCGCAGCACGGTCTTCAAATTAACTTGCTTATATGGCCAAGTGCATTGTTTTTTCCAAAGTCTGCTCTAATTATAATCAAAATACACTGTTTCTAAACTTTCGGGTTACTCTTGGGCAGGGGTACCAATAAGTCATGTTACGAGTACCTTGTGAACCAAACCAGGTTTTAATCGCATAGTAGAGCACACAATGATAGATATTAGGTAATTTCGGTCATTTTGTTTGGGCCAACTTTGACAAAGGTGACATTCGGATGGCGACTGCAGCAGCATTATCTACTGTTGCAACATTACTGCTGCAGTACTGTTAATTTCTGTGTTATAATAATGTGACGGATTGAAAATTCTATTCTCAACAGTAATGCGGCAATAAACGTCACTCAATTTACCAAGAAAATTCAATGTAATCTTGATGAGGGGGCACCACGGTCTAGAAATGCTTAGGGCATCAAAATATCTTAATCCGGCACTGGTCACAGAGCTAGTCTTTAGTATTTGTATTTAAGCATAGATGAATAAACTTAAGCGGCCCAGACATTTTATACGTTCAATAAGCTTCAGATGTGGATCAGACTACGTGTCAAAAGTATATATGTCTTATATGTAGAACAAATCAAACTGTAACAATAACTTTGGACCAAGAACTATAGAGATTTATATATATTTGACATTAATAATAGTGTAATTTCCTTTCCAGATTATCACATAATAAATAATAGTACCTACATATTATTTAATTTCGTTCAAATCACAATACTGTGTTGGTGATGTCGGATGTCTGAAATATTTTGTTATTACAATACAATACAATACAAATACTCTATTGCACACCTCAATACAGAAACAGTACAAATAATACAACACATAAAGAAGAGGTAAACAACAGGCGGTCTTATCGCTAAAAAGCGATCTCTTCCAGACAACCTTAAAAGTTATGTGATAAGTAATTATGTTTGGTACGCATTTATCGCTCGACGACATAATAATTACGCAGTTTTCTGTGTCTTTTAATAATTTTCCTGCTAAATACGTGACGCAGTTACCGACATTTATTAGAATTTCAATAGAATACAGAGCAACGTCGGCAAACAATGTTAACAATTTTGCGAAATAAATTGTTTGATGTACGGTCTCCTTATTGGTACAAACATGCCAATTCGAACGTACACTGCCACTGCCATCAGAATATTTGAATCGTTATTTAGTTATCGTGCGTCTCGCCCACGCAAATGCATGTACGGACAAGTACGAGCGAAATACACGATAATTGAATCACATCAGTTAGACGTTATACTGATATTAGTGTACGTTCGAATTAGCCTGAAAGACGCTAACAAGGAACCGTAATAACGCAGTATCAAATACACGACGAAATGGAAAAGCGAACATGTGTATCAAAGAAGCCCTGTTACTCGTATTTCCCAGGTACGTGCTTAGCCGGGAACAAAAGAAGTGTAAATTGGGTCGAACTCGCTTGTACAGTGAGCTGCGAATTTGCATGAAAAAATTCTGAATTAATGAACTTTTACGGCTGTTGGTACATGGAGGTTCGGAGTCTAAGATCCAGTAATAATCTGGAGCTTGCTAAAATTGGCTGAAATAAAATTATATATGTAAAGCCCCTTGCGCGGTATTACGATATTTGTGACTTTCCATGCTTTGCACATGAAGAATAAGGATCCTTCTTTAATGGATAGCCACATCTAACGTTGTCAAGCTGCGCGAATAGAATAGTTGAGTCGCACGCGGCACAATACACGTGGGGTCATTTCTGAGCTCCAGTAGGACCTCTCTTTAGGTATTTAAATAAAAGTAAACCAAATCTACCCTCAAACGGCTCCTTAAGCCAGTTGAGGTTAGATGAAAACTACATGATCAAATAATGTAGGTTAAAATCAGGTCGTTCAGTCACAGATCCAGGCGGTTTTGTATTTGGTTGGTTAACCAATAAATGTTATAACTACCCGAAAATGAACAAATTGTTTGTTTACTTTTATTTAATTACCTAAAGATACAGAGTCTAAAGAAGTAGTTATTTTAGTTCAGGGATCACTAATTAGTTTCTTATAGGATCCGGTTTTTAAAATAAAATAACCATCCCGGTCCGTTTCTAGTTTCTACTTGTAAATGTAATACGTAGACGGTCCGGATCAGAACCGCGGTCCGCCATTTGGCGCCCACATGTTCTAGTAGGTACCTTAGTACTATGGGTTCACTATGGGTCTTGGGGGGATAGGAGATCATATCATTGTCAATCATCAACTATTGGTAGGTAATTAGGTAATTAAAGCTAGGCTATAAAGGGCCTCTTTATCGCGGCAACACAGTAAGTCCGGTAGTAAAGACGATCGTAAACGTAACGAGCGCAGGTGTGTGCCGCCATGTTTGACCAGCAACGGGCACGTTCGTTGACTTGCTCCTTTTTTGCCTAGCCTAGGTAATACTGGCCTTATCACAAAGGAGTATGGTGCGAAAGTGTAATATCTTTGACTTTGACTGTACAATCAATTGCAATAGGGAAAATTTATGGGACCTTTCATTTTTAATTCGAATTCAAGTAATTAGCAAAATCGAAGAAGGACAATCTCTAGAACAGTCCCGAAATTTGAAATGTGCGTGAAATCTTCTGTACATTTTTTTCAACATTTTACATGTAATTCGTATATAAAGGGACATACTACACCTGTTTTATTGACCCTGTGTCATCGACTTTCATAGGTATGTGTACCAAATATTTCAACTCAATTGGTCCAGTAGTTTCGGAGTAAATTGGTTGTAAGGGATGGACAAACAGACACACGAGTTTCTTTTTAGGGTTCCGTAGCCAAATGGCAAAAAACGGAACCCTTATAGATTCGTCATGTCCGTCTGTCTGTCCGATTCTGTCACATCCACTTTTTTCCGAAACTATAAAAGCTATACTGTTCAAACTTGGTAAGTAGATGTATTCTATGAACCGCATTATGATGTTTACACAAAAATAGAAAAAAAAACAATAAATTTTGGGGATTCCCCATACTTAGAACTGAAACTCAAAAAATCTTTTTTCTACAAACCCATACGTGTGGGGTATCTATGGATAGGTCTTTAAAAATGATATTGAGGTTTCTAATATAATTTTTTTCTAAACTGAATAGTTTGCGCGAGAGACACTTCCAAAGTGGTAAAAAGTGTCCCCCCCCCCCCCCCCGTAACTTCTAAAATAACAGAATGAAAAATCTAAAAAAAATATATGATATACATTGCCATGCAAACTTCCACCGAAAATTGGTTCGAACGAGATCTAGTAAGTAGTTTTTTTTTAATACGTCATAAATGGTACGGAACCCTTCATGGGCGAGTCCGACGGAAAAAAAATTTTTTTTCATCAAACCCATACGTGTGGGGTATCTAGTGATAGGTCTTCAAAAATGATATTTAGGTTTCTAATATCATTTTTTTCTAAACTGAATAGTTTGCGCGAGAGACACTTCCAAAGTGAAAAAATGTGTGTCCCCCCCCCCCCCCCCCTGTAACTTCTAAAATAACAGAATGAAAAATCTAAAAAAAATATATGATATACATTACCATGCAAACTTCCAACGAAAATTGGTTTGAACCAGATCTAGTAAGTAGTTTATTTTAATACGTCATAAATGGTACGGAACCCTTCATGGGCGAGTCCGACTCGCACTTGGCCGCTTTTTTTTTTCGTTTGATCTACGGCAGCCTAAAAATGTACTAGTGACGGATCTTTTCAAATTCATCCCCTAAGTGGGTTGAAAGTTTTACACGACTTCTAGGTACATGATAGGGAATGCAAATCGGTTATAGCCGTAACCGAAATAGTCGGTTATAACCGATTATTTTGACAAAATTTCATAACTGATTGTTGGAAACTTGAATAACCGGTTACGGTTAATTACGGTTATTTATTTATGACTTCAATTCTATGAATTGATGTTCTATTCTAATGACTACAAAGGCAGGGTGCCTCTTTTGGCTGTGGTGACGCCTGTGACTATAATTTTCTGTCATTCGTGTACCTTTAATAACAAAAACATACTAAATTTACTTCCCTTATTAGCAGAGATCGGACAAATTTGCGTCATTGCTCGCAATAATGTGGACATGACTCCAAAATTAATCAAATATGTAATCATTTAATTAATTTCTTACTTGACTTAAATTTTAATTCCTAGTCAATAAATACAAAAGTTTGTTAAAGTATAGATTTATTAAAGAAAATAATCAGTATTTTTTCCAAATTTTCTGCAGTCAGTCTATTTCTTTTTACATCAAAAATATACTTAAGTGCTGAAAAACTTCGCTCGCACTCCACTGATGTTAATTGGGCAAACTTAAGTAGTTTTATAGAAATATTATTATTCCAGTATAATTCAGAGTTTATTTTCTGTTCTAAGTTGTGGGCGATAACCTCAAAATCGGGATAAACTAAACAAAGAACAGAAAATAAACTCTGAATTATACTGGAATAATAATATTCCTATAAAACTACTTAACTTATTCTTTAATAAATCTATACTTCAACAAACTTTTGTATTTATTGACTAGGAATTAAAATTTAAGTCAAGTAAGAAATTAATTAAATGATTACATATTTGACTAATTTTGGAGTCATGTCCACATTATTGCGAGCAATGACGCAAATTTGTCCGATCTCTGCTTATTAGACTAGACCCTACTCATAGTATTGTGTTCCTCCCGGTGAGTAAGGTTGCCAGAGCTCAACGAGGGGGAGGGGGGGGGGGGGGGGGGGTTTAGGATCGGCAACGCGCATGTAAATCCTCTACCTACCCTATGGGCCGTATGCTTGTTTGCCACAGACGTAGTATTAAAAAAATGGAAAATTTTGATTGAATACTGTGTCAAGTTCGAGGCCATATTTTAACTTTTACTGTATTTTGTGTGTTTTATTAAAAAACAAAAACTTGTACTCACTTTCTCTGTACTGTACCTTTATTTTCGTATTTGTTTTAATTCCTTGTTTGTAAATTTATCATTTTGTCGAAAATAACCGTAACCGATTATCGGTTACTTTTCGGGCATAACCGTAACTAGTACATGGACGAAGACTGATTCTAAAATAACTTTTTTTTTACTCTCATCTGCCATCGGCTTTCTTAGCCATAATCAGATTGTATCTATGTATCTAAAAAATTTCTTTTTCCAGGTGGTGGTCCATTAACCACCATTCCTTTATTATGTGAAAACAGGGGGTGGATTATTCTCTCTGGTCTAGTTCCAAGATCTGCCACCTTTTGAGTCTTGTGATGTTACTGTTGTCGTTTAATAGGTCTCTGGCAAGTTCGTTCTCATCTAAAATAACATAAAAAGAAAACAATAGACAAAGACATTTGTTAGTGAAGTTTATGTGCCATAAAGGCTGTCGCAGTCACAGGTAAATGTCAAGCTGCTCGTTATTTAGCCGCGACTTGTAATGAGGTCGCCGATGCTTGTGCCGTCAAGGTATTAAATATCAATACGGACAACGTTCCAAAAATATGTATACATGACCTTATTGCCTATATATTAAGGTAGTGTGTACATATTTTTGTTACTTAGTCCGTATCGATATTAAATACCTTGACTGTACCAAACAGATCAGCCTTTTCACGGGATACTCACGTCGTTGGGATTCTTGTTTTTTTTAACTACAGACATTCGGTTCTTGTCTGTTTGTCCGATTTTATTTCTTGTCTTATAATTATTTATATAAGAATTCAAGTCTTGGAGACCCTTTGCATCTCTAAGGATAATTTAATGATCGTTTTTTTTTAATCTCTAAGAATTTTCTTATTTGTTGTTTTTTATATTGTTTTACTTAAGATAGTTTCTTTGTGTAATTCGACATTTAGAGACTGTATACATCTCTAGGAAAGTATCTAATATTTCATTGGTTCCATATTGAATTATAACGCCACTGTGTTTTTCTAAACTGTCATGTGCGAAGTACCAGGTTCAACTGATCTCCTTGGCAATTCAGTTGGCTACCCTGCCAATATCGTGGAGCCATTTAAGACGCCTACGATCCGTCCTTCCTGTCCTTTTAACTAATTTTAATTAGTAGTTAAAGGTAAATTCGGATAGAAATAAATACAAAACAGTCATAAAGGAGATAATTAATGATTTCAATTGAAACTGGGGTCGTCAACAGACAGCGTTTGATTTAGGGTTGCCAGATGGTCGGGATTTGGCGGGATTCTCCCGATTTTTAGCATGTGTTCCCGATTCCCGACGAAGTGAAGACTGTCCCGAAAAACAGCTTCACGTTATAATAAAACAATAATTTCAAGTTCCGAACTGTCGCCGAGCGAACGAGGCGGGGGGCGCGCGTGGCGAGCTGGCGTGAGATTGTGCAGTGAGGGGTGCGGTGCGGGGCGGGAGCGCGTTTGCCTTACCTCTACACAAAAGAAAGAAATAGAATGGGAATGGATCTAATTAAAGCCGAATTAATGATTCGACTCAAACGAAAACTGCGTGACTTTCAAGTCTAGCTTAAATAGCGAAAAAGGCCAAGAAATGGTAAAATCGGTCAAAAGTAATATAAAATACATGTGGCAAGCTAAGAAATAAATTATTTCCATAAATTTGGTTGATTATTGATACCTAATAAGTATAAGTATGATAGTATAGGTAGATAATGAGAAGACATTTTTTTTTATTTGTTCTAGATCTCAAAGAATTTATACTATTTTTATATAAAAACGTCTATGGGCAGAGCAGCTGACGTAGTGCCAATAATGTAAAATATCGTTGTTATTAATACAATTACTATAATTTGAACGTTTTTTTTTCCGACTTCAGTCCCAAAATCCCGAAAAATTGATATCTTTTCCCGATAATAGCGCCTTTCGATCTGGCAACCCTAGTTTGATTGAACATTGGGAAATGAGTGAAATGTGTATCGGGAAAATTGAAAGGGCGGAAATGTGGTTATACTTGTTGAATCCGTTCCGCTAATGAACGTTTCATATTGGAAGTGGTGTTGAGAGATCGCTGCTGAATTCTGTACTTATCTGTTCTTTGTTGTTGATAGTCATAGATATTTCAAGGGCACTGGGATCACACTGAATATACATGCAATGCAATATCTGGTGCAAGTTCTGTTTTCGGTTCGGAAAGTTTCCAAATGGACGTTAATGTAATAAGTACCTAATTATTATTTGATATTTTTAGATGTCGCCAGAGCCACTTTTGACCCCTACGTAAGTTACGTAACGTAACTCAAAATCTATTAAACATAAACACGAAATTTGATTTATTTATTAAGAACCTTAAGGGTAACTAGAACACTAAATTTCAAGAATTTAGCTCAACCGGTTATTAAGACACAAACATCAACAAATGGCAACCAAATTATGGAGCGGTTTCTCGGTCTATGCCGAATTGGGCCAATATACACGAGTTGTGAATTATCTTGTTTACACGGGGGCGTCGATCGCGGCACGCGCCGTGATTTGTATAGCTTTGTGGAATGCGCTTCACCTATACCTCGGTCGGCGACAGATGGGTCCCGTGACACTTCGAATGACGTTTTTATTGGTATAAACCTGTAACGACGTCTTGTCTTGTCACACCAATACTTTTATGCGCCTTTAAATATAGAGCACATTTTTTCATGTAAAAAGTCGATTTAAGCAATATTAATAGTATGTATTGTTCGAAATTTGTTGAAATAATCCGATATGAAGTCGCGTGGCGACGTCACACAAAAGTTACTTCGTTAGTCAGTGTCAACTGTTCGTTGGTCAGAGAAGTGGTGTGTCGATAAAATAATTTCGATAATAGATATGAGGTAGACAGATTAAAATAATGTAATTTACAAAAAAAAATACAATAAGATATTTTTTTCTTAGGGTACAGTAGCTAAATAAATAAAGGAAATATCTGGTTAATAAACTTTTAACTTGAATCTGATTTAACGTTAATACTTGTATTAATGAAGTGACAGATGACGTCAATCCAGAATAACTTAGTGACATGAGCTGTTTTTTTTCTAATTCACCCCAAACAATAACATAAGCTTCTAAATAGAACATTTTAACTAACTTAGCTGTTTATACAGTACAACCATAGCTCCAAAAAAAAGTAAAATTATCGATATTTTGGCACTACAAGAAATGTTATTCGAAGTGTGACAGGACCCATCTTTCGCCGACCGAGGTATAGGCAGGTTGGCGAATGTAACACAACACAACAAAACTCGTCATTTAACCTCCGTCTGACGATGTTCAAGAGAAAGGAAAGACAGAAGATTGCCAAAATATGCAACGGTTTCTCAGGCTACACGGAATTGGGGTGATAAATACGCGAGTTGTCAATACCCTGTTTACACGTGGCGCCGATCGAAGCACGCGCCGTGCTTCGTTTTACAGGACATATGACCCTTAAAATTTTCGACATAGGCACGGAAAGTCCTCATTCTCGCACTCCATATGTACTGTAATAGTACATTACGATATAAGTGCGAAAATATGGAACTTCGCAACGAATGGGGATAAATTAAAACATGACCGAAGGCAGTTATTTAAATCGACACGAATTGAAAATTGCCTATTCGCACATGTACATTTTACAGCAGTTACATTGTTAAGTAATGTACTGTAAAAGTATAAGAAGTATACCTGATATCTCGTGAAATATTCGCCCCGAACTGTCAGTTCCCTTTCTAATTCTGGGTGCAAGTATCTACATATCTACTATTGCATCAGACCAGCTAGCATGAGTTGCATTCTCGCGCGCGAGATACTCGAAGTCGCGCAGCGTTAGATGTGTGGAGACGCGCGAGAACGCAACTCACGCTAGCAGGTCAAAATTCTGTACTCCCTCTGTCCCCACATAGATAAGAAAACTTCAGTCAGAGGTCGTCAACCTTGGGGGAGATTAAACCGCTGAACCATACCTAAGGCCCTCGGTTATTACTAATCTAATTATCTCAAGATACGGGCTTGTTCATATACTGCTTAGGGGACTGTTCTGTGTCACGTTTAATAGATTTAAGAAAAGCTTAGCGTGAAAAAACATTAAATATTGTCTTAATCGTTGCTATATATGTCGTGGTCAGATCTTAGAATTTACTATTTCATTATGTGGTAATCATTTTATAAAAAAAGTCAAACGTAACCTATGTCATGAAGTGATCAATTCTAAAATGGCATTTCCTTCCGTCTTGCATTGCCTGAAGGGTCAGAGATGTTTGAATAACTTATAATGTTATGCTCAGTTTTGCAAACACTATAGACTGTATATTGCATTGCAGTTTAACCGGCCTCAGTGCTAACACAACGGCCAAGGAGTTCCGAAGTGGGCCAAGGATCTTTGTAGCAAATCGTTCTTGGAGTTATGAGCACAGCAAAGTTCATAGGAAAGTTAATAATGTATTTAGTTCACACAGGCTATCGTCAGGCTTAGAACGCACTGCGATAAATTTCTTGCGGTTTCTGTCTAATTTCTGGCGGTTTCAGTAGTACGTTACCTACAATTTTTGCGGTTTTGAAGCGCTTGGGGCCACCACACATAAATGCAATTTTTGAATAAACTTTGTTGAGGGTACTTACCCAACGATATATATAATATATAAATATTTATAAATAATTAAATACATCGAAAACACCCATGACTCAGGAACAAATATCCATACTCATCACACGAATAAATGCCCTTACCAGGATTTGAACCCGGAACCATCGGCTTCGTAGGCAGGGTTACTATCCACTAGGCCAAACTGGTCGTCAGTGGTGGTGGTTTAACTTTGAACTACCGTGAGCACAGTAGAAATAACCAGTAAGAACAATAACAAGTTGTTAAATTTAAATCGGGGTCCTGCTTCATGTATGTCGAAAAATCACAAAAGTTGGTCTTTTAAATGCTACTTGTTTGGGTGTCCTGAAGAGTCGCAACTGCAGGTCCAGAGAGCTACTCGAGCCTGACGAACCACGGTTGGCCGCCCCTGTCCTAAACCCTTTAATATTTCAATAGCCTAATTTCACTCTAAGAACTACTTTATGCCTTTTGAAATAAGGTCCACCAATGGACAGTCAACAGTGTGGGTGATGGTATATGGATTTTAACAATAAATAATGACTGATACAAATATCAAACTAGTTAGGACTTCCGTGTTACAAGCAAAAAATCGTGCACAAAAGTCAGAATAATAAAGTATAAAGAATTAATTTTATAATAATAATAATAATTCAGCATACATACGTCCCACTGCTGGGCACAGGCCTCCTCTCATGCGCGAGAGGGCTCGGGCTATAGTCCCCACGCTAGGGATTCGAAGATGTATGCAGGTTTCCTCACGATGTTTTCCTTCACCGAAAAGCTTTCAAAATCAATTTTATTACAATAAAGTTTCAACTTTTACAACCATTTAGATTTATGGCGTGTCGCCTAGTTCCATAAATCCTTGGCGAGAATCCTTGAAACGTGAACCACTAGAAAATAGCTAATAGTAAAGCCTGACCAGTAATATATAATCACGCGCCATATTGCGGAATTTCATTGGAACTAAATTTTTAATACTTAACTGAATTGTCACCCTATACATGAGAATAACAGCGCCCTCTTGACAATGACATATATTTCTGGTCGGGCTTTGCAAGCATAGTTTAGTTTGGGGCTAGCTCGATCTATTAACTTATTTCAAAAAAGTTACATTCACGTATATTGAATACTTTTTAATAGTCCGTAGCAGGCTCGGGCGAAAATCACCTTCCGTTTCAAAGCGAGTTTCCTTCTCATTTTAAAACTACGTGTTGGATTGTAATGAAACTTTGCACATGCATACAACTAGTTTATATAGCTCCAGCTTATAAAACAAACGAAATAGAGCAGAAACAAATTATGTATGAAAAACTTAAATTCGCTAACTTAACTAATTACTCTCATAATATATAATATTCAGTCATAGTACCTTATCTAATTTTAAGTACAAACTTTCAGAGCAATCTAGCTAGTCGTTTTAAAATGAGAACGTAACTACGTTTGTATTATGGAGAACAGAGTTTGCTGCGGACTTTTAACCTTTTGAACGCCGTAATCGTGAACCTTGTCGGTACGCATAAAGGTTGAAATTGGGCAGTAGCCGCGCGCGTCATATCATATCACGTCTTTGGCGGTCAAAATGTTAAACACAGTGATTAAGATATAGATCAACCGTTTGACTGAGCCGGTTGGGAAATAAATATTATGGTCAACTACGGATTGGTTGAAAGCTTGACGGCATGAAGCTGATTCAGTTTGATAATTGTATAGAACTAGGTTTTTTTTTTCAGAGTTGCCTACTGCTAGCTATAGCGAAAGGTGATCATAACAATCAGTTTGTACGCCGTACATATATCTTTTATCACCTAAATATGTCATCCAGTATGAGCAAAGGATGGAAATTATTTTCGTTGTCTTGTTTTGGACCACTCTATCACGCTTGTATTTCTGTATTTAATCAAATAAATTAATTAAAAAAGACGAGTGGTATTGCATGTCTATTTAGCTGTACATTATAGGAGAAAAATGAGAATTAATAACTACATTCCATCTCAAACAAAAAAACTACACTCAAAACCAGCGCCTACCCCAATTCTCGGGATTAGTTGCCAAGCGGAGCTCAAACTCCCACGAACCGTGGCAAAATGCCGGGAAAAAGCGAGGATAATGATGATGACAAAAAGCTACACTCCGTCACATTTTTTGGGAACATAAAGACAACGAAATGAATTTTGACGCAAAAACTTGCACTCCGCTGACATACGAGTATAACGTAACCACAGAGGTCATGTGACTCAGAAAATCAGGCGAGGCGCATGAATCATGAAAACAATTAGCCGAGCCGTTTAAAATACTGTGGACAATGTACGCAATGATTGGTATTAATTGTTTGAGAACAATACGTGCCAGTTGTTGAAAATATACTTGCAACCAAACTTATAACTAAACACAATACTTCCAAATATACTTGTAACTGAAATATATGAGGACCTACTGTTTTTAAAGTCAGTTAAAAAGTGTTTATTCAGAGACTCAATTGAAAATACCGTACTGTTGATTTTAGGGCCTTTGTCAACGTGACAACCAATACAGAAGCTAGAGATCTCATTATTGTCACTGTGACGACGAATGGACGAAGTGGCATAGAAATCACGTATTTGAAGTCGAACATAGCTCGATATGTTCTCCATAATAGTCAGTCCAGACGGGATGATCAAATCGACCGTCGTGGCGTCAATCTCCAATTTAATAACTGGTGATATTTGAGCGCTCTAAATTAAAAAAATTACCCCAAACGCGATTACTAGCGTCACGAATTGATATTCTAGCGTCTGCACCTCCATTTTATTGGTAATATCGGTCATAATACGGTGGTCGAAATCAGCGAGCCAAATTGGTGTTTGCGTCCGCACTATGTAATTTGATTAGACAATTTAATCAGATCGGCGAAAAATTGTTCCCGTCTGGACTGGCCTTAACGCAGAGCTTCAACGCGCAGAAATTTTTTAACCGAACTTAGGCGTATTTGAGAGTTCGACGATGTCTAATTTAATGTTAAATTGATTAAATACTAATAGACGCACCGCACTACAGGTAATGTCAAAATAAGTTTGAATTCTTAATATTCAAATGTCTCCAGTTACTGATAGACTGAAGCAGCCATGTAAGAACTATTTCTAAAACAGGTTGCGTTAAACGTTTAACGCTATAATCGGTAACATAAAGTAGTAAGAGTTTGTAATGAGTAAATTCATCGATTAGCTCAGCCGGTTCCATGGTGTAATGGTTAGCACTCTGGACTCTGAATCCAGCGATCCGAGTTCAAATCTCGGTGGAACCTGACTTTTTGTGTTTTTCTTTTTATATTTTCTATTATTTAGGAATTTTAGAATATATATATTTAAATATATGTATTATTAAATCTACTTAATAAATCTTAATTTAAAATATTATACGACTTCCAACAAGGTTAATATAATACATACCTCTTAATATAAACCATATGTATTTTAGACCATTATTTTCATCTCCACATTACGAAGTTTCACTTCTTCCGCGCGGAGGGACTCCACGCACAATTTTTTTTCCAAATCGGTTTTCACTCTTCGATCATGTTATGTGATTTTTTTTTAAAGAACTATCACTTTTTATTAAAGAAAAGCTCACTTTACAACAACAACTGAAGCAAGTAACAATGGCCAAGATAATGAGCGAGTTTATTTAATCTTTAACAATCCTCATAATTGTGCTCATAACAGGAAGAAAACTATCTACCGCTTTAAAATGAACTTTATATCCATACTAATAAAGATCGTATTGCCTGGATAGTTTACACCTCATTATAATTTTTTCGAGACAATCATCTATATAATCTTGGATTATAAATTCTGAATGTTAGAAACTAATTTATGTGAGAAATGTCATTAAGTTGTAACGTTTAGAACACTTACGTAAGCAACTAGTTTGTGCTTATGTTAAGTCACAGAGGAATAGGTAAGCGTAAAAGTGCTCACTCCATCCATACATATGTATTCTTATTCAATTATAATATGCTGTCATCTATATAGGAGGTATATTATTATGCGCTAATATGTTTGCCTGAAATTTCTAAATATTTTAACGACTTTTTTGAAACTTTAACTTTAAAACTAACCAAGTACGCAGAACCTAACCCGTTACAGGTAACCCGTAAAACTTTGAAATTTGAAACGTAATTAAGCCCCTCAAAGGTTTTTTTATAACACTAAGAAGTTCTGGGGTTAAAGTTTTTAATAACTCCTAGGCGGACAAAATTGTGAGCCGCGGCAAGTTTTAAAAATAACTAAAGAAACACCGCCTTAGGTCTGATTTTTCAAACATCAGATAAAATGATCTGTTAGATAAAGATAACAGGCTCCCTTTCTTTCACAAGCAAGAAGAAAAAGAGAGTGTTATCTTTATCTAATGTTTGTAAAATCAGACCTTAATATAGTGTATTTTGTTAATTTTTACAACAAATATTGCAAGCATTTCACAGCTTTGCGTTGACCTTACAAGAGCTTAGTGTATAAATAAAACTCCTTTCACGCATGGAAGGTTGAAAATAATAATTTCCCTTGCGTCAGATCGGGATCATTTGGGCCCATAGACCATCCCTCATAGACTCCACATTGTAAAGCATTTACGGTTCGCGGTAACACACACAGCTACGTACCTACAGGCCAAATCGAACGGACACTGATATCAGAATGATGTGCTTCCGCAAATTCATGTACGGACAAGTACGAGCGAAATACACAATATCTGCATGACATTATTTATATGTCGTTCTGATATCAGGGTACGTTTGAATTGGCTTGATATCATCATCATCATATCAGCCCTTTATCACCCACTGCTAAGCATAGGCCTCTCTTTTAGTACACCACTTGTCCCTGTCCGTTAACATTGTAGTCCACCTACTATCACTCTGCCTAACAACATGTCCCGCCCAACTCCATTTTAGTTTGGTAATGACGCAACCCAGGTCTTGCACCTTGGTGCGGCGTCGGATCTAGACATTCCTTACTCGGTCTTGAAGCTTGATACCGACCATGGCGCGCTCCATGGCTCTCTGTGCTACACGGATTTTATGCACAGCCTCCTTGGTGAGCGTCCATGAATTGGCTTGATAGGCGTAAAATAATCGCGAGCTGAATACATGCTAGAAGCTTGTAAAAGTAAAATTATGACTTTTTTCATTTGACTAGGATTCAATTTAAATTTTAAGTAAAAGTCATAATAGCAAAAACATTAAGATGTTCTGCTTTCATACTGAATCAGTATCTTCTGCTCTTATATCGAATCAAAATCTAATTCCTGAGGGTCGACTAGTGGTCACGAGTGCGATACGACTATAATTGGACTATGTTATTTCGACGAACATTACATTTGCCAATCTACTTGCTTTTTCTTATCTAAATCCCTATTGATTGCCAAGATTGCAAACATCCTTTCGCTGTCCAATCAAGTATAGAAGTTAAATACTTGGTGACCGCGAGGTGTATGTAACATCAACCACCTAGTGGGTAAGTGCTCTATGTTCGGGCCCGCGCAGCTCATTATCACGTATTTCCCTTCAAACGGAGCCTGATGGGGTCAACGAACGCATTTTCCCGATTCTTTCAGCAAATTATGTTTCAACAGCCATTAATACCTAATGTATGAGTGTTCTGTACACTGTGCAAATACAATATAAATAACGTCAGCTGCCGCTAAGTTAGTAGGTTGAGGAACTGTGGCCATCCGAATACGTAGACAAAAATATTATTACTAATTTCTTCCCACTTCAGAATGTAGGTAAGGTCAATGTGGATAAGACCGTCTATCGGGTAAGACAAGCTCTTTCATCGCTTATAACACTTGCGTTTGTACACATACTGCACTTACAGACACTTACAGAAGGTCAGTAGAGCAGAAGGAGTGAAGCTCTTCCTTTCTGACTATGTCTTAGACAAGTACAGTCGCCATCAGATATATCGGAGCGGCCAAGGTGCTCAAATATACCTGAACACGCACTCTAACGCCTTGAGAATAGAAGCGTGTTCAGATATTTGTGAGCGCCTTGGCGGCTTCTAAATATCTGATGGCAACTGTACGTATATAAATACAGTTCTTGACACCTTTTAATTCATTTTATATTTGAATTGTGCATGTTTAAGGTAATATATTCGCTGTTGACGATGCAAAAGAGATCCAACAGATCCTACTTGAATAAATAGATTTTTATCTTTATCTTTTATCTATGGCTGGTCTTCTCAACCAAAAAAGCCGGTCTTACCCACGTTGAACTTAGGTATACAATTGCGGATAAGTTACTTCGAAGAAAAAATCAGCTGTACGTAAAGCAGTGCATTGTGGGGGTCAAGTAAGGTTCTTATTTTGAGCTTGACCAACAGATGTGTGCGTTTGTGTAACATTGCGTCGACAAAAGCATCAGGTTACGCATATAGATATTACAATTTGTACTACATTGTGAGATACCTTCGCACCGAGATATAGATAATATAGATAAATCTCCATTTTAGAAGAGTTTTTACGGGAGTGCGATGACCGTATTCTACACAAACGAATTCACGGGAAAAAGCTGGTATACTTACAATACAAATAAACCGCCTTTTACGCATGAAATACCACGAAAAGTGATTTTCCCTAACGTCAGAATCGACATCATTTGGACCCTCACGCGTCGTAATCACGTTTCCTTCAAACGGATGGAGGCAACGACCGAGCATATTTGCGATTTATATATTATTTAGTCTTTCAGTCATATAAGTAGGAATCCGTACTTAAACAGGGAACAGGCTAAAGTATCCCACCAAAAACATTTTCATGTAAAATGTTACCAAGCTCGCACTGTCAAAAAGTTATCAGATCTCTTGTAGAATAATCTACAAGCCCTAAACTTCACAAACTCTACACCTTACCTATAGTCAAAATATGTGGCTTGGGCGTTTCGCTACCGTCACATGAGCGTGACGTGGAAATTTTATTTACTGTTTATTACTTTTCTTTTATAAATAAAGAAATATTGGACATTATTACACAAATTGACTAACACAAAGTAAGCTCAAGAAGGCTTGTGTTGTGGGTACTCAGACAACGATATATATATAATATACTTAAATACACAGAAAATATCCATGACTCAGGAAAAAATACCTGTGGTCATCACGCAAATAAATTCCCTTACCGGGATTCGAACCCAGGACATCAATCGGCTTCATAGGCAGGGTCACTACCGGTTGTCAAATATAAATTAGTTCTTGTAGTAAATAAAATATTTATCAAAGTCTACCAGGCAACATGAGGAAACTACTCAAAATATGCATCAAATTTCTTTGCCTCTCTTCTCCACTCTACTATTTACTCTTTTTGATTGTTTTTGTTTCCGCTACCCAAAGGTTGTCTGGAAGAGATCGCTCTTTAGCGATAGGACCGCCTGTTGTCTGCCTCTATCACTAATCAATTGTTTTTCTTTAAGCTGTATCTTTTACTGAGGTGTGATAAAGAGTATTTTATTGCTCTATCTTGTAGATAAAATGCTATGTTCTAATCAGTTTAAAAAAAATAAAAAACAAATCCAAATGGGAACCCCACGGATCTTAGGCACGTAGAATTTGGCGAGATACGGCCATACCAGCGACTCGCAGAGCATCTCGCACGCGCCGATAAGCGATCGTATTCGTATCATATATTACAAAAATAAAGTTGCTATTTTAGAATCTGAACACAGTTTTATACGATACGACTAATAAAACCTTAGGATACCAACTACTAATGGGAAAATAAGGGAACATCCTGATGTTCCCTTACCACTGTTCGGTTCCTGAACCAAGAGCCATGAAGTCGGTTTTGAGGATAAAATCTCATTGTTTGGTGCGAGTTGATACATTTTCCACACTAAATGCAAATAGGTTGCCGGTGAGTAAGGTTGCCAGAGCTCAACGAGGGGGGCGGGTTTAGGGTCGGCAACGCCCATGTAACTAACTCCTCTGGAGTTGCAGGTGTACATAGGCTACGGAGACTGCTTACCATCAGGCGGGCCGTATGCTTGTTTGCCACCGACGTAGTATTAAAAAAATGGGTAACAAATGCATAAACTCGTGTTAATCACTTATCAACATGAAAACAGCATAAAGGTTTAACGTGTAATTAACTGTGCAATTAATTGCAGCAAGTTTCCGCACGTGCTATACGAATGTGATATACGAACCAAACACCGCTTCATGTGATTCAGGCACGTGCCAGGTAGCTGGAGCTCGTGATTTTACGCTCCAAGCTTTATGCGAGTACTATTTTAGTTAACAGCTTGAGACGAAAGTGGACGACCCGCGCGAAATCGCCTTTTCATACAAACGTGGTGTTTATTTTCCTCTCTGGATGTTAACATGATTGAAAATATTTTGACGCAATTAGTTGTATTTCAACCACAACTATGCCCCGTTTGATTTTTTTCGATTTTTTAATTATTATGAGAGTTAGGAGCATTTAAATATTTGTATGAAATCGTTTATCGCTCCTAATTTTTGCAATAGTCAAAAAATCTAAAAAACGTCAAACGTAGCTATGGTTAATTTGCATCAAATTATGTAAAAATACCCATAATCTCAAAATCGAGATAAGAAAGTGGGGACTACGTTTAGATGGAGAGCCGGCCGTCCCTTTTCCTCTTAACAAGCAATTGTTCAATATTTAATTAGATTGTCGTTATTTCTGACATTTGTATGCCGACCGGCGAAACATAGTGTTCAAATGTAATATACCTAAGACCTATTTATACCTATCTTTTACAAATAAATTGTGCGCGTTTTTCTTTAATTTTCCGCCTCTGCCGTTCAATTTGTCTTGCGAAGGCGCATACTTTTTGCCATTCTACGAATCTAACAGCTACGAATTATAACCAAATAGTTTTGATATCTGGTCCCAATTCGTCATCCACTTTAGTATAATCGGATCTAAACATGATTACTGAAACTTCAAGCATCTTAGAAGATAAATCGCAATAAATTGGGTTCTTTATACCGTTGCGTACTTCGGCCATTCAGAAAATGAAAACCGCCTAAGCCGCTTTATGCGGTAAGCTCTCAGTATTACATAGATCTTGCAATGTGTTTACCGGGACAAAGCCCGAAACGCTTCTTTAAAAGATTCAATAAGGGGTGTTCATCATGTTTATCTGAATTCCCCGAACATTAGGCGTAAGAGACCGAGACCCGCCATCAAATTCCCCCTACCAACTGCTGTTTGATGTTGCCCCTTATGTACTATAAATAAGAGTATCAGTTGTAAGAAAATAAATCATTAGTAAACTGCTTTCAATTCGAAATGCTTATTTCAACCTAAAATGCCCATAGATACACACAAATATTTATACAGTTTCAAATATTAGGGACGGACGCTCCGCGCACGTCTCCTAAATGTCCGCCGGAATACCATTTTTCCGTGATGGATAAAGAAATCATTTTAAAATGAAAATACTTGCCTATATTAAATATTTAAATTACAATAAAATAAATTAATACTTTAGAGTCCAATCGCGACTTACTCGCCCGGAAACCGAAAGCCTAATCTTTTATCGAAACTATTTTTTTACTGCGAGCAGATTATACTAATATTTTGTAGCTGGATTGTCTACAAACGGCCCGATTCGAAGAATGAGATACGATAACGATAAGTTCTGGTTTAGATAAGTTCTCATTTAGACATCGTCTAAATGTCGTATAATTGACAGAAGCAGCTCGTTTCGGGCAACTAATGTCACTTTGACGCTAGAAATATCGTAGATATCTCCACAGATCTTATTGGGATCACAGCGGAATCTAATTAAAAGTCAATTTAGACATGTCGTTTAGTTATCGATCTTTTAAAGATCTTTCCAAGATCTTAAACGTATCTTAACCATCTTCGAATCGGGCCGATAGTATTGGCTGTAATGCATAACTATATGAAAGAATTAAAATTGCAGTTTCTGGAGATATTAATCAAAATAATATCCACGCCTTCCTTAATCCTGAAAGAGTCAAAACACTTCTCGTCCCGTTACGCATCACGTACGCTCTGTCAACTGTCACTTCCGGACGTTTATTAGATACAAACATGTGTAACACCGTGCCGGTCACGACTGTAAACTCTCCAGACAAATATGATTGCTTCTATTGTGGTCTTTCCTGTTACTTCTTGGAAACATTCGGTGTAAGCAAAAGTAAATTTTCCTTGAACTCTTTGATGTAAGCGGACCTATTGTCCTGTAACTCTAATAGTTTTAATGATATAGGAGGCAAACGAGCAGGCGGATCGCCTGTTGGTAAGCGATTACCGTCGCCCATGGACACCTACAACACCAGAGGGGGAGGAGGGAATACGCTCTTTTCTTGAAGGTTTGAAGGTCCGGAAATACCGCTGGGGACAGATCATTCCAGTTTAAATGTGCGAGGCAGAAGCAGAAAGTTTCTGGAGAAACTCGCAGTTGAGGACTGACAACCATCTAAGTGGCGTCACAAGCACAATATAGACACTAAGTACAGGCATAGGGAGTATGATCATTGTATACGAAAATAGTGCATTCTTTAAATTTTGTGGCGCCTAAACTAGCCCCTGCAACATCAGGTCACGCCTCACAATTGCATAACAAATTGAACTGTTTGATATCCCAAAGATAAAATATAAGTACCTAAGTGAACGTCATTATATATAGTCTTCCTGTTGTCTTTTGCTATGTTCTAGAGAATCCTCGCTTCCTGAACAAGGCCGTGGCGTCGCCATGGGAGCGCGATCAATATTGCAGCGTTTATTAGGGACCCGCAACTATTTGCTTATACAATCTCGGACCCGTTTGACCGTTAGACTTCCTGTCGTCCTTGATAATGTCCTAGATAATCCTCGCAGCATTTAACTTTCTCAAAAATGTACCTTTGTATATTTTTAGACGTACCTACATACCAATGAGTTGTGATTTGTTTTTTACGAACACTCAAATTATTTTCAATTAGTCGACACCGAAAATTGTGTAGAGTCTGTGCGGAAAGAGAAGAGTCGTGGAATGTATGGGGACCAATACATTCCACGACTCTTCTCTTTCCGAACAGACTATACCCAAGGTACTTACTTAACCCTTTGAAAGCTTTATGTCATAAACACAAATATCACTCAAACACCAAGAACCGGGCGCAAGGCAGCTAATGTAAACCTTACTCAAAAGTGTGAAGGTTAAGTACTTTGACAGCGTCCTCCATAACACCCATAGTTGTCCTTGGTGCTATGGGCACGACTAGTAACGACGCTTTTGGATGTTCTTAGCGTTTAAAAGTTTTTTTATCTAGTGTCAAATAGACCTCAGGCTAGTCTCAACTTGCTCGTAGGACCGATGGCCGATGGTGTGGAAATTCTTGAGTTGCGACCGGGAATAGGATAACGCAGGACGAAAAAACCCACAAGATGGTCCGATGGTGGTTAAGGTCGCAGGAAGCCGATGGATGAGAGAGGCAAAAGACAGCAGTCAAGCAGCGGACCTCTTCCGACTGACAGCATAATGATGATGACTCTCAGTTTAAAAGAGCTATAAATGAAACGCCCAACCCAACATACCTTCACGTACCAGTAATATCTGTTCCCCCAATATTTCGTCGCACAGGTAACGTAAGACAAAAATAATGGCCTGCCAACTTGTCGAGAACCACACCGCCAATTTCATTCCGTTATATGAAATGAGATATATCTTCAATATTTCACTACCTTGGGCCTTATTCTTCAATGTGTATTTTGTCAAAATTATATTGTGAATGCATTAGCAAAAACAGAACCCTTATAGTTTCATCATATCCGTCCGTCCGTCTGTCCGTATTTAAAATTACCGTCGACGTTGACATCTACGATATGCAGTTACCAACCACGGTAAACTGAAAGCTAATGTATGCAATGTTGTTTATTATAGCTACTGTATGTAAGCTCATATATCGGTGTCGGGCTTAATTGTGACGATAACTTGCCGGTGCCGTGAACGTCCACGGTAAAGTATAATAGCGAAAAATAATTACTCGTGTTGGCTTGCATCAGAACGATACTAATCACATTCATTTAGAATATACATCATGGGAAAAAGCGAGTACGCTCAAGTTTCCTTAAGGTGACGTTTGGATATCAACTGCAGCTGCATTACTGACGCGACATCGTTGTTGATACAATGACTGACGGAATGAAGGTCATAATCGCAGCAGTAATGAAGCGGCGAATCACGCATTTTATATCTTCGATTCTCAATCCACCTTGTTATTGGATGATACGTTTTCAAGTACGTGTGGTTGCAACTCCTGAACTTTTAGTATCCATTAGCCTGTAGATATAACACCCCTCTCTTTTTGCGTCGCGGGTTAAAACCATTTAATTCACGACGGCTGGATAAGATGCGAGATTTTTAGTACAACATTGTCGAATAGTATATAATATCAACTCACTCATCAATCATTAGAACGCAGCCAAACTTTCAACCACCAACGTCAACGAGACCCTTTGGGAATTGTATGATCATAGGCGTGATCATCTTAGTTAAATAGTAGTTTCCCTAATAATAATTTAGGGAAAGTATTCCTTATCCTTTTATTGAATTTATTGAATGTCAGACCAATGCAAATCGAGGTTGAATCCGTCCAATTTCTCTAAAATCATCTGTTCTACAAGCACTTACTGACATTTAAATAGCATTATATTGTGCACGGCTTTCTTATTCTGAATCCGACCCGTGTATTGGAAAAGATATCTACCGGATATTAATTTATCCGAGGTAAGATATCTCATTTCTCGATATTTTAAACGGGATATTGTAGTGACCTTTTCAGTTGATTAGTTCACCTGAGTTTGTGGAAATTGCTACGTGTTTGTTTTGTAAATATCGTGAGGTGAAGTTGTAGCAGATGATTTACGAGTATATAGCGTGGAAGGCCGGCTCCCATACACACCACACACTCGACGAGTGGCATGGGAGTTAGCGAGGAAAGTAGGCAGAGACGTAGTGTGGGCACGTTACTCATCATGCCGCACGTCATGCTCCTCGTCATGCCCATCGCTCCCTGGTGGTCGGTGGGCCGCTTTAGAGTGAATCGCTGGTTGACTTCATTTCGTTCGTCACATATTTCGTAAATTTTATTACATATACAATAAATCAATATAAATAATAGCACACAGATAAAAAGAAATAATAAAACAAAAGGAACCAAAAAGAAAACTTACAAGTAGAAACCATGGAGACAAATCAAAAGTAAACTTCGTTGTTATCAACGAGAATCGTCGTCAGCTCCTGCAAAAGAGAGAAAGTAAAAGTTGTAAATAAAAAGAAAAATAAATAAAGAAAACACTAAAACAAGATAAGAATAACATAAGTTAATCAAAAACAAAAGGAGGTGCAAAATAATAAGTATGAAACAGCAGAATTTTCAAAGATTTTTACGGCCACCTTGTTCCTTATACTTCCACAGTAAACTATTTTTACAGTACATATGGTGCTACTTTATCGCACTAGTGCGAATATTAGCATATTACGTTACTGTGTCGAACATTTAAAGGGCCATATGTACTGTAAAACGTTGTACGATACATGTGCGAATAGGTAATTCGCAACTCGTGTCGATTTAAAACACTCCCTTCGGTCGTGTTTTAATTTATCGCCACTCGTTTTGAATTTCCTATTTTTCGCACTTGTATCGTAATGTACTATTTTAATATCCAACCCAACCGACTAAAATGACAGTTAGGGCCACCGTACACTAGCGTCTGCCGAGCGTCGGCGTCTAGTCAACTTGGCTGCTGCTCGACGCAACGTTAGGGCAACAGCGCAGCGACACCATTTTCCATAGGGCTGTCTAGACGCCGACGCTCAAAAGACGCTAGTGTGGGGTGGCCCATATATTGTCTAATCTACTACCTACAATACAGTCGGCCTCAATAGTAGCGGATGAAAAACACATCTGCCACCCTGGAATAATTTTCCAAATGGAGATACGTATGTCTCTACAGTTGGCGTTCAAGTTCTGTCCGAGGCGAATTGTTCTTCACGGTGTTTTTTTTTAACTCCGTTAACGTCGGAGTATGGCTAAGTATGTATGGGAAACTGAATGGCATAGTTCTTTTTTCTTTTGTTGAGAAGAGACGTCACATGAGAAGTTTCAGTTCAGTCGAGAAATAGAAAGTGGGCCTAATTTAGCTTGCAAGATTTGACCCGAACATACATACAAACATTACAAGTTAAAAAAAAAACTTGTAAAATTACCGAGCGTGTCGCCAGGGCTGTTAATCATCAAAAACGTGGTAACTTACTATTTTTATTTTTTTACAGTAAAAACACGGAATGTCCGCATCTCTGCAATCTAAATTTACATCCCTTTCATCTCTGCGGGCGACGATGCGTCCGGATGCCATGGGAATAGGAAAAAAAAAGAAAATGTCCACACCACATGTGGTGCGGTGCATGAACGCGTAATGCTGTAATCCCGTCATCCCGGCGAGTGAGAAATAAAGGAAATAAAATATCGCGTAATATAAACTGAATGTCGTGGTTTAATTACAAAAAATAACTAGTGGCTCTGTGAACCTTGCGTTAAGCTTAGAAAATGTAAAAGTGACAGTGAACTCACATTGGTCTTAAGCGCCATAGACGATATTGGCGTTTAAGTCCTTCATTCCAAATTCCGCATTTTTTAAATTTCCCAATACTGGTACAACAAAAATAAGAGAATCAGGGGGCCTACCGCGAAAACCGAAATTCGCAAGTTGCGGGGAACTTTCTCTTTTACTCTCACTAAGACGTAATTAGAGTGACAAATAAAAATGCCCGCAATTAACGAACTTCGATTTTCGCGGTAGGCCCCCTGGTCACAAAATTTCACGAGAATCGGTTAAGAATTGTGACTTGCAGAGGAGCACATCCGGACATACGAAAGCAAAATGCCCGAGATAAAGAGGAGCCCTTCGCTAACGCTTCGGTTCACTAATGATTTTGACTAGATATTTGTAATGTCTACAACACTCTGTCGGGCACAAGTTTTGTTCAAATATATTTGGTACACACAATTACAATAAAAGAGATATAAAAATCTAAAGCCAGCTTAAAACAAATTTACGCCAAGCGTAAACAGTTAAAACAAACAAAACAGGACCCAGAGCCACAGCTGACAAACATTTGCGCATTTACCCAACGAGGTTAAGTACGTCTATAATATACCGACTTACGAATCGCTTTTTTAACCTTCTGTCTGTTTTTATCTCCCTAGAACTAGTGCTTATGTGAGCTGTAGATCTCGCAAACCCCTCTGCCATTTTGAAAATTTTCCATAAACTTCACTCACCTACCCTTAGCGACCTAGCTTTGGGTCGCGGAATAGACGCGCTCGGTTCCGATCAAAATGTATAGACTTGAATGATCGTTTTTGACCAGTCCAGTAGGGAAGATGGTCGGCTCTTTATCATTTGTCACCATGCCTGTCACATTCTAACAAGTATGTAAGCGCGAAAGAGACGAGCATAGTGACAAGTGATAAAAATGGAACCATGGTGCCATCGCAATCCGGGGTCTTACCACGACTATCTATCACTGTCAAACTGACATATACGCTAACATCTGCGTAACTTACTTTCTTTACATCTCGCTCGCACTAATATACTAATATGCCAGTACGAGCGAGATGTATAGAAAGTAAGTTACGCTCAAGCTAGCGAACATGTCAGTGTCAAAGTCGAGGTAGCCGTTGAGAACAGCCAGACCACTTTAACTGAGAGTATGGTGGAACAATGCAAACACAATCAGAAATTTACCATCGTCCCAGAAAACTGAACAGTTGTGAAGCTTATTGCTATATGATAAGGTCTACATATGGTCAATATTGTAGTAATAAAATATACTTAATGCTTAGTCATATATGTTTGTTCAAGCTCTATTTCTTGTTTTTGCGGTTAGTTCATCTTATTCCACGGTTATTATTAGATTATAATATTAAATTTTGAGTATATTTGTTCATTTCCTGTTTAAATAATAAAATGAATTATTAATATTGATCACAAAAGAGCAACAGCACAGGAAATTCTAAATATAACCCTCATTATCTATGTAGGTACACCGAATGAATTTAATTAATTTTAATGTATATTTATTTACATGCGTCGCGGTTTGTCCTCGTGTATTACCTTTGGGGGCGTCCATTAATCGCGTCATACGTTTTTGGCTTGTTTTAGACCCCCCCCTCCCCCATGGTGATCTTTGGTGATATTTTCAGGACCCCCCCCCCCCCCATCCAATATGACGTGTATTTTTTTCGATAACTAAAGAACAGTTTTCTAACAAATGAACCTAAGTACACGTGAAGGATAATAAGGGCGGAAAACTATTATTTTTATTTTATTGACTATAATACAGTATAGCACAGATGAAAAAAAAATACACGTGATACGTGTCCATACCCCCCGTCCCCTGTGGTGATCATTGGTGATTTTTTGCTGACCCCCTCCCCCCCCCCCCTATACAATAAGACGCGATTAATGGACGCCCCCTTTACAAGTTTAATTTGATAAATAATACTTTAATTTAGTTTGTATTTAAATGTTTTAAATATTTACCTCAAATACCGTAGGTATCGTAATTTTAACTATTTCAAACGAAATGTTTGTGAAAATATCCAGCTTTCGTATTTACTCAACTCTAAAGAAAAGCCGCAAATTTAAATTCCACGCCATTCCAAGCTTTTCTTGAACAATAAATAGAGAATTCAATTACAATAAATTTCCTTCGAATGACCTATTCGTGGCCAGATCGCAGAACTTCATCATTTCATGAAATGTCATTTTATGAAATGGGTAGGTTAGGTTTGACATTTTGAAAATGTGGCGAACCGATCATTTTTATACCTCCTAAGTATACTTACTGTGGCAAGTGTCCATTTTATTATAATACCAATGTTTTTACCCTCCACTGTCATCCTGACATTCGTATTATTTTTGGAAATAAAGTGTACGCGGTGCGCTACAGTCAACGCAGAAGAGGGTAACAAAAGTGTTGACTACTGATACAACTCACTGGGTCGACGTAGTAGAAAGACTGATAATAACAATTGAAATTACAATTATTTGATAAATTTTAAATGTTTTTATAATTAGGTAATATACAATTCTAGGTTGAATCTAATTTTATCGTAAAAATTGACAAAGTTTGACGTATACTGGAACAAGTGCTTATTGGTTCGGTTAAAATACGCGTATACTAGAGAATATACTCTTCTATCATAAACTGCGATCAAGTTTAGAATTCCATTAATGCAGACATAATTTAAGAGATTTCGCCAGACCAAATCCAAAATTTCATCGAATTACTTTCACAAATAAGGAAATTACGTTCCGCTGTACCTTTGTGCCGCTCTCCTGCAAAATCCTAACTTTGCACTTGCCTCAGTATACTTAGGAGGTATCGATTTCATGAACACATAAATTCTAAAATCTGGCCACGACATCTACATAAACGACGACCATATATTACGATTTCTGTCACTCTGGTAGATTTACGGCAACGATCGCCGATGTATCTCTACAACATCAAGGATCTCTCGTTGGAAAGGACACTTACAACAGTGGTCGTATCCCAGACACCTGACATCCGTTATTTACACTATTATTCATAGCTGTACCGCCGGTGAGTCAATTAGCAGTATTAACACTTTGATTACACTCATGCATTGCCTATTTTTTCTTGGCGACGGCCCAGCGAGAGTGAGCTAGGAGCGGTCAGACTGAACTAAAGCGAGGACAGAAGAGTCGCTGAAGATAGGAGGAAAACGTGGCGCGAGTTTGTGAAGGTTTTCTGCGCGTCTGGGATGCACTAGGACATCAATATTATTTAAACCCTTGAAAAATGCATCCGGGGTGAAACAGCTTAGAAAGATAGCGGTTTTCTTACGTCGGAAGTCGGAAGCCAAGATCCTCCTAAAGTCACTAAGCCAGTGTAGTTATATTTTACCTTCAGTGACAGTATAACTACTTAGATATTTATTTCCAGGCATCAAGGTCAACAAATCATCCTTTTGCCTCCTTGGTGCACCGATTTTTCCTGAAGGGGTAAGTTCGGTGCTTCAAGCAAAGACATCGGCATTAAGATTTTCTTCCGAGCGCCTAAAACACCTATTAGCGCACGTGTCTTTGCTATTGCTAACAATTACTTCACCAAGCCGCGAGTAACTTACACCCTTACCCTTAGACCTGAATTTTATTATATCATTATATTGGAAGTTTCTTATCTCCCTGCCGAGTGATGTTGATCAGTCCGTTAATTGTGGTTGATGTATCTGGCCGCTGGCGGCACGTCTTGTGTTACAAAAGTATACGAGATTCGCTAAAATAATAATAATAATAAAGGGTCAGATGCAGAAGGCGGTGATCTTGGACACGGCGCGGATAGTGCGGCGGTTCCTCTCTCTGCAGCCCTGACCACCGGCAGCTTGGGCCCTGCCCCGCTGCTGGCGGCACACTAGGTTAAGTTTTTTACAATGTGTTTATATGTGTTTTGTATAGTATTTTTTAATGTATTTTTATATTTTACTTTTATATCCATATTGTAAAAAACATAACCCTAAGAAGAAAGAGAAATAAAGGAGTAATAATAATTAAACTGTTTATTATAACAAAGTTAGTAACAGAGTTATACATTTTTCTATTTATTATAGATTGTAAGCTAAGGAGTATGAAGGTTTAAGGGCTAAACTGCGTCCAGTTTAAATTGTCATACTTATAAGCGTATTATTGCACCGGCTTATCAACGGAAACGATACACCGCACTTGTGATGTAACATCCACATCCAGTCGACAATGCGTTGGCTCACGAAGGTAAACAACGCATGAGTGTTGTCAAACATTTTCGTAATGCTGCCAATTACTCACCGACCGACTATGAATAATTGTGTATTTAAGTGTGCAAACTGGACGGTCGACGACCATGTTTTGCCGGCTGTACACACGTTTCACGGGGCTCGTCGAGACCCCGAGAAATGCCAAGAACGAGTGGGCACATGCTGCTCTTTTCTCGTCTCGCTCTTCTCGTGCCGCGCTTCTTCGGTTGGGTCGTTTTTTTGCCGAGACTCTCTTGCGCGAAAACGCCCTTTCAAACAAGCGTAATCCCCATTTTCCTCTCTGGATATTAACATTATTAAAAATTGTTGACACAATTTGTTGTATATCAACCACAGCTATGCCCCTACGTTAGATTTTTTTTTAATTTTAAATTATTAGGGGAGTTAGAATCATTTAAAATTTTGTACGAAATCTGTTATTCGCTCCTGTTTTTTTTATAATAATACTCGAAAAACCGTAAAAAGTCAAACGTAGGGGAATAGCTATGTTAAATATACATCAAATCATGTAAAAATATTTACCAATATGTCAATATCCAGAGAGGAAAATGGGGACTGCGATTGTACGGTCACGTCTGAAAACATCGATACGAAAAAAGTGCCAAAAATATGTATACACGACATTATTGCCCATATATTAAGGTAGTGTATACATATTTTTGACACATTTTTCGTACCGATATTTTCAGACGTGACTGTATGGAGAATCGGTCGTCCTCTTTCCTCTTAAGGAACTGTCATAGGGACTGTCAAGTGTAAAAATATGGGTGTACACATCTTACTCAATAATATGTCCCATAGCATCTTATTCCAGTGTAATAAGAGCGTAGTACCATATTTATGAGACGATTCTTTCGATACATATTTTCGCACTTGACTGGACCATCATTAAATGCGAGAAGTATAATTGTCAGTTACCAGTGCGTGCGACGGTACTATATATGGCCAGGTCTGAGTTAAGCTAGTAGTTCCGGTTTATTTTATGACTTCATACCTAGCGTCATATTATGAGTGTTTCTACAGAAGTTAGGCAAGTGTCTACCGTTTAAAATAGTATTCGTGCAATTTTATGATTTTCCAACTCCTAGTTATTACATATCTCTTCCATTTATTAATTGCTTCTGTGGGTTTACAGGTCGTATAACTAAAAAAACAGTATGTCTACCACAAACACTGTCAAGGACCTGCATCCAACATTTACAACATAATCTATCATGAAGAAAGTGGATCGTGAATCCGCGATATCCTAACTATTTTAGATACGAGAGAATTAAAGACCCGAGTTTGCAATATTGTTACCCCCGGAGTTACACACTATGTTTTTCATCACACTTGAGAAGAAAAAACTAAATTTTAAGCGAAATGTTCTTAAATATGGTGACATATTAAACATTCGTCCGCCATTTTGTAATTTCTTGACAGGTTAGGCATCGAAGGCACAGACCTATTCGGCATTCAGCCATGATTGAAAATTATGTAAAAATATTTTAAGCGGCTGTTAAATTAATCGAATTAAATCATTTTAAACACAAACATAAATATTAAATTATAAACGTCAGTATTTTAAAAGTAAAACTCATTTATGCTACTTGGTTTGCATGAATAATAAAAAAAAAACTATAACTCCCTAGGAAGTTAAACTTTTTTTTTTACAATCCATAACTCCCGCGGGAACAATATAGGCCTTTGACCTTAGTACACCTGCATGAAATAAGGTAATTTTCGAGCAAGTGTGATGAAAATTAATTTTAATTACAGTTTAATACATGTACTGTATACTTATAACAGATCCCCATTCCGAAAGGAAGGAAATACGAAAGGTTAATATTATGATACTGCATCTTAAAGATGTTTGACTAGAAAATATTTTTGTTGTCTTTTACACTAAGTCGGTTAGCGAAGGCTCTGATTTACACAGAAAGTGTATTTTTACTAATGTTTTAAAAACAGACCTAGCAATATTTACAAACAACATTCTAAGAGTTAATATATTCATCAGCAATATCCACAACGCATTAACATGTCCGATGGTAGATAATTAGCAGTTTAGTTCGTTACAAAAACTGGTTTAACCAGTCAACTGTATTAGGATCTGTCTCTTTTATAAATACATATGTATACAATTATACATGATATTTTCAAATAACCTGCAATGTTCAACCTTTCCAATATGTTTTAGTATATGTATATCATACCTATTCAGCAAGTTTTCCTAGGGACACCCCGAAATCACAGCAAAGATATCTTCTGTCCGATGTAGATATTTTCTATGGAAAACCATTTTTTTTCGCAATTCCAGGGTTGCTCCTATAGTATAAGTTGCTCAGCATATTCACTTCTTACAAAATTGCAGGTTCATAAAAAAACATCTTGTATGTAACCATTATTCTAATCAATTCAGCACCTTGTAGTTTTAATTAAGATATTTAGTCAAACAGTAGGGCTAATATGGTCGGCTTTTTACCATTTGTCACCATGCCTGTCACGTTCTAACAAGTATGTAAGTGCGAAAGTGACGCATGGCGTGACAGGTGATATTAATGCGTCCATGATACCGCTGCTGGATTCCGAATGTTTTTAACAACTAACAAAGCGAAACAAATAAAACAATTCCCTCATTAAACCTTCAGCCCTTTCCAGGCCGCGATTTCATTTATCACTGTCATATATTTTGTCGCTTGTCTCGACGTAAGATATGGTCTGGCGAATCAGTTAGCTTAGTTAAAAAGGACGGCCTGTCTAGCCTAGACGGGACTCGGTGGAGAGTGACCCTGCCTACAAAGTTGATGATGAAGACAGTATACATCTCTAATAAAGTATTTATTATTTCATAGATTCGATATTTGTAATTGTTTTTTTTTTTTTTATTTATTGTTTGTAAAAATGGACATGTAAAATTGCCCCTGTGGCCTATTTGCTGAATAAATATTTGATATTTGATATTTGATGGTTCTGGACTCAAATCCCGATAAGGGCATTTTTGTGTGTGATTAGCACGGATATTTGTTCCTGCGTGATGGGTGTTTTCTATGTATTTAAGCAATTATAAATATTAACATATTACCTATCTACATCTTTATCTAGGTACCCACAACACTACATAACCCTTATTGAGCTTACTTTTTATTTATAGAATTATTTCAAAGGCAGCAAATTTGGGAAATGTGGAGGCAGAGACGATCTCCTATAGAATATGTTTGTATTTTGCGCAGTAGTAGTCTTTATACCAATCCCCGACGCGTGCCCCAATACAATGAATAATAATGACCACAAAATATAAATATAATAAACTGTTTTGCTAGACTGTTATACAAAATTGTAGCCGACTGTACCTTCTCTTGTTACGCAACATTTTATAAAAATAAGGGTGAAGTTAGCAATTAGGCTAGGTATGCCTTAGGAAAGACTATTTGTCATTATTTTCTGACAGGCTAACGGGCACGTGTAACTTGTTTACCGTTCACGTAAACAAATGTGAAATGTAATTACGTTCGTTACGTTTTTTGTTTCGCTGGAACTTTGTGTTCAATTTAGCATTGGAGTGAGGTAAAAAGTTTAATAAAGCGCCTTTCATGTGTTCGAATAGTCATACCATACTTAGGGTCCGTTTCACAAAGTCCGAGTAAAGTATTGGATAGTCAATTAACAAATAAATTAACTGCCAGATAAAACTCCCTGTAAAACTTAGCACTTTGCTTGAGCTTATTTGAAGCTACATAAATACAGGCATAGATATGCCTTATCCTATTGTAAGTACAAAGTTTCATAGCAATCTAGCTAGTCGTTTTGAAATGAGAGCGTAACTACGTTTGTATGGAGAACCGAGCTTGCTGCGGACTCTTACTGACAAAGTGGGTGTGCCAAAGTCATTAAGTAATATGCCCCTATTCAAAATTAATCCAAAATAGATACGGAAACACCGGATATGGCCAATTAGAGCTGAAATATGTTAATTAGTGACAAAGCTAATTGATTCCCGCGGCTTTCGAAGTAAAATCGTGAGAGTCATATAACAATAACCGATTTCGAGCGCGCGTGTCTAACGAAATGGGTTTCGTGCGGTGGCGTGATGCTGTGCTGTCATTCGGATATGGTAGGTAAGGCAATAGGCTCTTATTATCTATCCGGCGGCGGCCGATCGTAAGATCAGGCAGATCGTAATTTTCATGTGTAATGTTTTGACGGTAGTCACATTAAACTAATATAGGTAGATCGCTTCAGATGCCCGAAGGGCAAACTGTCCAGAGAGCCACCGCAAAAAAAAACGAAAATCGAAATTTCATTATCTGCATCTCTATCGCTCTTACATATTCGTGCCGTTAGAACTAGAGACGCCGTCGACTCAGGGAACGAGACAAAGATTTTCACATTCCACTGTATGCCTAGATTGCCTAGCAATTTCACGATATAAGTATTACACGAATTAGCACGATTAAAAGTATTTATACTTAAATATTATTCAATGAACTTCTCTAATTATTTAATAGTAGATTAAAAGAAATAAATAACTTCTAATATCTCCTTACTATTTTTTTTGTTTTGTGTTAACTGGAATGCAATACCTATTACACATAACAGCAACAGGTGTCCCTGTTTTCACTTAAATTCAAGTATAAATAGTTATAATTAAAATTAAGTATTTGCTCCATGTTGGGAGGTCGAGCCTTATTGAACAGTGTTTAATTAACTTACACTTTGGTTACCTCTTTATATGTAAATTATTTCATTTTTCCATATGGACTTATACGAGTATAATACATACTGCAACAGAATGTGTCACTGTTTCCATATAATTTCAGAACTAATTAACGCAATGTGTTCGCTCCACGTTCTGAGGTCGAGCCTTAATGAGCAGTATTTAATTAATTTGCAACCTGGCGAAGCTTTACAAGGTTAACTTACACATGTTATGGTATACATTGTTATTTTCCGGTGAAATTATCGCATAACACTTAATTACATGATATTGCGGTTATGTATACCTTCGCGAAACCTGAAAATCTTTAATAATTTATTTACAATATGATGTTGTTTTAAGTTGAGTTGTCGATACAGGTAAAATAGGAACTGTACCCCTAGTGTAAATTTAATCGACATCATAACGTGACGAACGCGTTTGCGTTAAGTCTCATTTTGTATAGGATTTTGAGTTTCCAAAACGTCCCGCTTGGCGCGCTCTTTCTAAATCACATACAAAATGAGACTAAACGCAAACGCGTACGTCACGTTTCAAAATCGAATTGATGTACACTAGGGGTACTGTACCCCTAGTGTAAATAAATTCGATTTTGAAACGTGACGTACGCGTTTACGTTTAGTCTCATTTTGTATGGGTTTTTTAACAGCGCGCCAAGCGGGACGTTTTGGAAAGTCAAAAATCTCATACAAAATGACACTTAACGCAAACGCGTACGTCACGTTTCGCTGTCGAAAATATTTACACTAGGGGTACAGATGTGTACTCGTAGTCGAAAAGTTATCAATATTGAGAAATTTTCACATGAAAATAAAATCAGAAGAATGTCATATCTTTGTATGGGTATCGAAATGTTCCATTTTCAAAATGAAAGTCTTCTTCATTTCTGTAATATTTCCCTGAAATTTCCGAATTTCAACGTTTTGGAACTAGTCCGTTATTTGGTTATTTGTAGATAAAAATATGACCTAATAAATGCCCATGGCGTAAGCCAAGTGATATTTTGATGTTGTATCATTTATGTTATGAACATGATATATTGTATTGATAACGTGACGTAAGCTTGTTAGTAAATAGACAAATATAAAAGAAAATACAACCAGTGGTATATAAAAAAGCGGCCAAGTGCGAGTCGGACTCGCGCATGAAGGGTTCCGTACAATTTAAGACGTATTAAAAAAAAATCTTCTTATTAGATCTTGTTCAACATTTTCCCACTTTGGACACACATTTTACCACTTTGGAAGTGTCTCTCGCGCAAACTATTCAGTTTAGAAAAAAATGATATTAGGAACCTAAATATCATTTTTGAAGACCTATTCATAGATACCCCACACGTATATGTTTAATGAAAAAAATTTTTTTTAAATTTTATGACGTATTAAAAAAAACTACTTACTAGATCTCGTTCAAACCAATTTTCGGTGGAAGTTTGCATGGTAATGTATATTATATATTTTTTTTAGATTTTTCATTCTGTTATTTTGGAAGTTACAGGGGGGGGGGACACACTTTTTTTCACTTTGGAAGGTTCTCTCGCGCAAACTATTCAGTTTAGAAAAAAATGATATTAGAAACCTTAATATCATTTTTGAAGACCTATCCATAGATACCCCACACGTATGGGTATGATGAAATAATTTTTTTTTTTTTTAATTTCATGACGTATTAAAAAAAAACTACTTACTAGATCTCGTTCAAACCAATTTTCGGTGGAAGTTTACATGGCAATGTATATCATATATTTTTTTTAGATTTTTCATTCTGTTATTTTAGAAGTTACAGGGGGGGGGGACACACTTTTTTTCACTTTGGAAGGTTCTCTCGCGCAAACTATTTAGTTTAGAAAAAAATGATATTAGAAACCTTAATATCATTTTTGAAGACCTATCCATAGATACCCCACACGTATGGGTATGATGAAAAAAAAATTTTTTTTTTAATTTCATGACGTATTAAAAAAAACTACTTACTAGATCTCGTTCAAACCAATTTTCGGTGGAAGTTTACATGGCAATGTATATCATATATTTTTTTTAGATTTTTCATTCTGTTATTTTAGAAGTTACGGGGGGGGGACACACATTTTACCACTTTGGAAGTGTCTCTCGCGCAAACTATTCATTTTAGAAAAAAATGATATTAGAAACCTCAATATCATTTTTGAAGACCTATCCATAGATACCCCACACGTATGGGTTTGATGAAAAAAGATTTTTTGAGTTTCAGTTCTAAGTATGGGGAACCCCCAAAATTTATTGTTTTTTTTCTATTTTTGTGTGAAAATCTTAATGCGGTTCGTAGAATACATCCACTTACTAAGTTTGAACAGTACAGCTCTTATAGTTTCGGAAAAAAGTGGCTGTGACAGAATCGGACAGACAGACGGACATGACGAATCTATAAGGGTTCCGTTTTTTGCCATTTGGCTACGGAACCCTAAAAAGTAGCGAAGCTTTTCAGTCTACGCCCCGGCACTGTTTTTGTTAGAAGAAACGTCACTTTATACACTGACATAATATATCATTCGAATCCATATCGCATCTTTAGCGCATTTTTGACATATCTTAAAGTCCGAATCAGGCTGCTTGCAGGGGGGCGAAACTATTCCTTTCGCGCAATCTCGGCTCCGTTCGGCTCGGCATTGCTCTGAGCAATTATTAGGGTTGGCACAACTTGACGTCCCTTTGCGTGTACGAACACAGATAAGACTTGAATTTTGACAATCCTAAATAGCCGAAAGGGATAGAGCACGCTTCCCTATGAGATACCTATACTCTTGCCTTGAGGAGACCCAGATTGTACTCATGCGGTAACACAGACTCGGGCAGGGCATTCCACTCCTTGGCAGTTCGCATAAGGAATGTTGAAGCAAAACGCTTCGTGCGTATTGACGGCAAAGCCAATTAAAGTGACGTCCGCACGTCAACTGCAGCTGCATTACTGTTGCGGCATCGTGGTTGCCTCTGCTGTATCTGTCAATGAAAACGAGTGACATTCGCATCGCATCGCACGCATCTCTGTCTTTGCAAATATAAAATCTTCCTGAATGACGTCAAGATCGAGCCACCATCTTTTTCGAGATCTGCCGTGAGCTAAGAATACTTTATAACAGTACTTAATTCCAATTCCAATGTATAAAAATGTGAGATATGAGCTACAAGCAGGATTTGCTTTGTCTTAATACACAACAAGACAAAGTAACTTCAATGACAGCTTACTTAAACAATCAGAGGGCCTATTGCCAACACCGAAAAATCGAAAAACGGTATCTGTCTCTCTATCGCTCTTGCATATTCGGGCGATAGAGAGGTAGATAAAGAATTTTAGGTAGCGCCTCGTTCCCGAGCGCTCGAAATTCAATAAAATTGACCCCCAGCAATGAAAAATGAGTCGATCATACAAAACCAAATGTAAATAGAGTTCAATTCCAATCCCGACCTATTAAATACAGTCCTAAACAGACAAAACCGGGCTATATTGAAATGATAAAAGAGCTTCATTATATGTTAAATATAAAACAAGTATTAATTGGCTGGAAACAGTAATTCCGTAGTAGGTTAAATAATGCTGACGTAATTCTGAATCTATTTTTAAACATTTGCCTGACAATTGCAGGAAAATGTTGCCATCAACATTAATAAATACTTGAAATAAATAAAATAAATGAGTAACTTGGTAATGAAGGCAACAATGAATCGATCTTTACACAGGTTTCAGTTACGTAAGCTTCTAATAATGGTTCCCTAATTGGCCACTTCGGTCGATTGTTTTGTTTGGTTGAATAATTGATTTCAACAAGTTTGTTTGATTACAAACAGGCGTATTCTAATTTTAAGGCGCGGTGTATAGTAAAATGCGCTATTTTTAAATCGATATTTACAGGCTTGTACAAGGGTTTCATCGATTATTTTCTAGTATGTATAACTTCAGTCTTTGAACTAGCTGTATGCTTGTCAGAAACACGATGGCTTATCTTTTTCTCGATAGATTTTTGCTTTGAAAATATGCTTAAAACTGTATTTATTTCGATATTTTAGAAGTACTATGACGAATATCAATATGAGATTTACTTCATTCAATAGCTCTTAAGTAACTCTAACATTTTGCTTGTCAGTTTATCGATGCGTTAAATTTTTCATTCATAATTATGAATTCAACATTTTGTCTACTAAACGTTACCCTGCGCGGCAATACCGTCAGTACGCCAGTACGCCCGTGACCACTGTCAGCGTCGGACCTGTGCTAGTTTAGTGGACGTTACATAAAATGGATAATCACACTATAAATACACAAATATGTTATACACACAATGTTTTCATCACTCTTACGAAGAAAAAACTAATTTTTAAGCTAATTGATTCTTAAATACGGTGACATTTCAGACATCCATCCGTCATCTTATCTTTTTTGACAAGTTTTACACACGCACCTGTCCGGCATACAGCCACGATTAACCAAATGATGAAATGGTGCCTTGCACCCGAGTTAAACACTCTACTTTTCATTTTTAATACGAGGAAGGTAAAATACATGTACATTTTAAAAAACACTGCTAAGTATAAAATTCAGTAGTACTTATTTCGTGAGGGGTACCTACTTTTAATTATCAATTTAGGTAAAATAATATTTTAAATGGCTATTACAGTATAATCAAATTGAATACCTATTTTTAAACGTAAACAAATAAAATTAATCCGCTTGTTTAATTTATATAAGTCATTGGAACAGCTTCATTTTTAACACATACAGGATGCAGGAGATATACTGGATTTAAATATGTGGGATTTAAATAGTGCTTAGTGAAAGGTACCATTTCACGTTTTTGTGGAAGTGCTCAAATGGCTGTAATAGTTTATGTTATAAGTGTTGAATTTGTTTGGTATTTCTGGTTTATTAACTTTCATATGGTATACACTGAAGACTTTATTTACAACATTTATCAACTATTTTATTTTGTAAGGTGAGCAGGAGTGATATTTACCCTTCAAATTCCATTCAAAATTTTGCAAGTACTCGGTTCGGAAGTTCGTATATATTTGTACCTCTCGCCAATATTTTTATTTCACTGGTTAATTATTCTGTAAATTCAAGAATGTTACTGAATTCCATTTTTGATAATGTTAAACATAAAGTCCTTTGTAAAAGTTTGGTATAATACTTTTATACCATGCTATTTCTGTTTTGTATGAAATGAAAACTGGTGACATTTTATTTATTTTTTCAAGTATAAATTTCGATGACACTCTGTCGTCAATTTCAGGTCTCAGCCAATTTTACCTTCTTCTTTAAAACCTTGGACCTTGTTATGTCTTTGTGATATGCTTTTACTATTTTTCCTGCCAATACAAAATATAAGTGGAAAAATCGATCGAAAGTTTCGCAAAATAAATTTTCTTCATTTTTGCATTAGGGTGCTTATGTGTAATATGTATATATTAAAATAGTTTATTTTGAAATGAATCACTAGTCAAGGCCTATAGTATATCCCTTCAAGTGGCAGAAGCCAAAACGTAAAAAGTAGTCACGTGGCGGGGCCCCGTCGGGTGTTCAGCGCGGATTTAGAGAATATTACAAATTCAACTATTTAAGCTTATCTATGTATAAAAGTATATATTTAAGCATATATCGTTAGAATAAGCACTAAATACGCTATTCGCATAGAACAATTAAATTATTGTCTTCTTCTTCTTGGTCCCTCAATGCTGAGGATCGTGACATCATGTCCTTCTGTTGAAGTTGTCCTTGTTGTTGTTAAATTATTGTAATGTTTATGCATTTCGCCACATGCACCTAACTAATCAAACCTAGCAACAGTGACAGTTTTCCAGTTTCCTTATTAAAAATGACTACCACCACAAAACAAAGTTATGATTGGAGGTAATTGTTAATTAGTTAAGCAGACAGTTGTAACTTTTGTCTGAATTAGTAAGTAATATTATTTCGACACAAAACGATTTGGTATCATTTTACTAGGTTCTCAATTTACCGCGGTATACTCTAGTATTATATATAATCATCCAATTTTTAATTTCATTAAGTTTAAATCATAATCAATATAAATTTCCGGAAAAGATCCCAGAACTAACAAACCAGAGTACGGATGGCGTCAGAATAAGGACGTAGGCTTGCTGCGAGCGCGGCGCGCGGGGCGCCCGCCTGCCTGCTTTACCACTTCGTCTGCTTCACCCCCTCAAAAACCTAAAATCTGTCTATAAGAGCGCCTTAATAACATGATATGGATTAGATATGTATCTAATCTAATTCATACCCTGTTATTAAAATTAGAATACGCCTGTGCTTGTATAGAGTTGAGGCAGAGTAGACTCATTGTGTGTGCCGTTTTCTGTTGGGTCTGGGTTTTCTCTGGGTTGGGGTTGGGGGGGGGGAGAAGATAAGATAAGAAGGTCTAATAGGTAAAAATTACAGCCAAACTTTTCGTAGCAAATTCTAAGGAATTACAATAACACCATGTGCTGTCATGTATTGTGCAATAAAGATTAAATCATTAAACCCTTATTCATAAAACTTTACCTTATAGGGATAAGTTTGCCTTTGTACATAGACATATATAGACATCGCCAACAATCAACTGTTTTTAATGTATCTTTACCTGTCTTGTGTACAATAAAGTGTTGACATACATACATACATACTTTACGGGCCTAATTTAGTTAAATTATGTTTTATCCCTTTCTTACATAATACATAAGTGAAAATAACATATAAAGAACAGCAATTCAGGCCAGTAACGCATTTATCAATAACGCCATAAATCTCTGAATGTATTGTGACATTCCTATGGCAACTGCAGAAACGTTTGTGTTGTAGTGTTGCAGAAGTGGGAAACGTGAGATTTCACTGTCAATTTCCTCGATTAATTGCGTTGCACTCGTTACTGCTTCAATCCTAGGAAATTGAGAGTGTTCTCGTCCCTTTTTCGCTACTGCAATGCTGTATCAGCAACGCTGGTCTGCCATCCGAATTCCATCTCTCTTTGCAGGCACACCTAACGTATGCGGCGCGTCATCTGGAACCTTGTCGGAATGCATGAAGGTTAATACAAAATAGGGCTGTTGCGGAAGAGTACTTTGGCGTTCCTGGGACCTCATCCTATAGCACGGAGGCGGCAACAGAGGGGTTTTAGTGGGTAAACCATGGGTCTCAACAGCCTACATGGGAGTGCCACATAACCATCCCAGGCCCGTCCCCGCGCCTGGGTGGTATGCGGAACGCATTGCTCCTCTTAAGAAAAAAGGGCTGTAGCATCTGTTGACGTCTCGGCGGTCAAACGGTAAAATACTGGATTCCTTCAAAATGGCGTCCTGTAGCCTCGCGACGTACGAGTACTACCACGTTGATTGTTTACTTGTAACCCAATAAGCGTATCGTTCGCCGCAGCCCGTCCTGTCTGGGATTGAGTTACGAAGGTCCCTCCGACCTAGACCGTTATTCCTAACACGGGCGAATCGACGGCTCATGGAAACCAATATAGTTGCACAGTCAGATTACGCTTTCTTACGGATCCTTAGGTCATGTTAGAATGGTGCTGCCTGGAACCGAGGTATAATACTACTCAATTCTTGCATATGAATCCCTAAGGGAATGTACAGGCCGTGACACACTTATTAAAAAGGCGATAAGATATTTGGGATGTCACTTGCAAAATAATATCTTCTTGTAAGGGGGTAAATTAAGAATAAGCTATCGTCTATGTAGGTTCAGTTCAGAACTAAGTATTGTAACATTTAAAACTTTCGAACAGTTAAAACATATTTAAACATAGTCTATATTTATTGTGTCACCTTTATTCGTCGGTAGTTCCACAAATCTGTATTTTGACACTATGGCTCCTCTATACAATGGGCCATCATACTGGCCCACTAAGATGGGCTACCGTAGAGAGGGTAGTGGTGTCGGATAGCTTATGGCGCGGCGGGACTGCGATGGGATGGCCACGGTGTCAGTTTATCGTTCGCACATCAACAAAGGTAGCGGGCCTGCGATGGTGCGTACTGTACTCCTCCCTGTACTCCAAGGGCTGACCTAGCAGCACCATCAGCACATCACCTCCCTTCTCCCTTGTCTATATAGAACACCTAAGTCCTGCCCGCAGTCAGGTCCCTACCGACTGTCGAGCTCGCCGCGTATTACCTCTATCCCTTTGGTCGCCCTGGCCCTTCGAGGCCTCCCAAGGCCATGTTGTATTAATATAAGTTAGTTTAGTTTGAAATAAATGTTTTTTAAAAATGGCCTTCGCGGTTTCCATTTAACAGTACGCATCTACACGTGGCCCATTCCATAGTGCGTGCTCTCAACCATCGCATGGCTATTTCGCTGGTTCAGCGCTCGCTGGGCCATCGTGTGAGGAGCCATTATGCTGGGACATCAGTTATCCGTGACCACGACCATGAAACCCGTCGGAAATAAAGGTAACAAAATAAAATCGCGATAGACCTGGTTTATATGTTTTAATAAGCATTTAAAATTTTAAACATGTTTCGATAAAAACTCAAACTTCGATAGCAGACATACCATACAAATACCTGTTTCAAAAAAATATAGGTAAAAAACTAAAAATACCTCTACTCAACAACTCTACATCGATGATTCACGAATTGTATGCGTGCTATAACGCTGCGCGAAGTCATTCTTGCGGTTTTTATATTACTCGCCTTCTCTACGTGTACAGTCGCCATCAGATATATCCGAGCGGCCAAGATAGCCAAAAATATCTGAACATGCACTTTAATCTCTTAAAAGGCTTTATCCAGATATTTGTGGACTCCTTGGGCGCTCCGATATATCTGATGGCGACTGTACAAGGTTTATTTTATTACGAAAGCTGACCCGTGATTACGGATATTTTTAGGCTAATGCCTATTCCAAGTAATCTTAGAAATTGTTTTTCTGAAATGTATAAGATAACGATATAGTTATTTTATTTTATATCAAAGTTTAACTAACTAATTTTGAACTTTAAAAGATGTGCAAGCAACCAATGCGTTGGACCGGCAATCCAAAGATGTGGGTTCGAGTCCCACGTTAGCCAGAGTTGATCATCGTTATTTTTTTTCATTGTGATTGACATCTGCATGTACAGTATATAGATTAGCATTTTCTTTAATAAGATAAGCATTACAAAAAGTCTGGATGCACGTATCTATTACTACGCGGTCTAAATGCCTGGTACCTATTACTGAGTTCGTAAATATTACAGCGAATAATCCAATTACTGTTGCCTATTACCGCAGATAACCCAACCATTAATTTGATAATTAGGATTGTAAGTACATGTAAAATCAGTATATAGATCGTGTTATTCACGAAGAAGCGCGCCTTGACTTGTAATGTCATGTTATTAAATATTTGACGACCGGTTTGGCCTAGTGGGTAGTGACCCTGCCTACGAAGCTGATGGTCCCGGGTTCAAATCCTGGTAAGGGCATGTATTTGTGTGATGAGCATGGATATTTGTTCCTGAGTCACGGGTGTTTTCTATGTATTTAAGTATTTATAAATATTTATATATTATATATATCGTTGTCTAAGTACCCTCAACACAAGCCTTATTGAGCTTACTGTGGGACTTAGTCAATTTGTGTAATAATGTCCTGTAATATTTATTTATTTATTATTATTTATTTTTATTTATTACATTTGACAACTCTGCACAACACCGTGGATGACACGAACACTGTACTGGTACATTCACTTTGTGTTTCTTTAAACAGAGACTTAGAAGTCCTAGATCGTATCTGCCAGGGAATGTAGACGACAGGAGACAATTCCATTTCATTCGCTGCGATAAATAGTATGTCGACGACAGAAGGATGCACTCTCCCGCATAGACGCCAGACGATGGGACGGGGAAGATGGATTACGATGTGCAATTTCTGTGTATCTCCAAAAGGAATCCGATTAGAACCGATAGAATAGCTATTGGTAAAAAAACTCAATGGCTTGGTGTGTTTGGATCGTTGGTGCGTCCACACCGAAAATTCACAAACCTTAAAACAGAACAAACGGCGCAAATATGCTGTCCTCGGTGAGGGCTATATATTTGCGCCGTTTGGCGTAGAAACTCTGGGACCGTGGGGGCCTAGCGCAAAAATAATATTCAAGGAAATTTCTCAGCGTTTAACAGACCGACCAGACTGGAGGGCTGGCAGCTATCTCGGTCAGAGGATAAGCCTGGCCATCCAAAAAGGTAACGCTGCCAGTCTTCTGGGTACCATAATGCATGAAGGTGACCTGGGGAGCATTTTTTATTTATAAGTTTATTTTAAGTTCTATTATATTTTAGTTTTAATTTTAATATCTTAGTATATAATTTATTATTATTATGTTTTTTTTTTTTTTTTTAAGTAGTACCTAAAATTAATTTTATGTTATATTAAAACAGTACAGATTTCAATTAAATAATAATGTAATAATGTATAATTAATAATGTTATACAAGAGTTCAAGGTGAAGGCCACGAAGAAAAAAGCAACAATGCTTAGTTATTTTACACAGGTAAGTACTTTAAAAATGTAATAATAATTACAAACCCTCTTCGTCTGCTGTCCGGATGCCAGTAATGAAAGAATCTGAGTGGCTGGCAAATCCGTGGACAGAGCAGTAACTCCAATTGAATTGTTATTTTAATTATGGCTGATTTTATTTACAAAATATTTGACTTCAGTAATACCCACGTACCTGTTCACACAATGAATCAGGATGCGTAGAATTGCGGCCGCATAATCTGTATACTTGTATAGTCAACGTCGATATTCAAACAATTTTCGCCTTACCATTACAAAGTAATTAGGCACAAAATTTTATACGAACGCGTAATAACAGAAATTATTGCCTCTCCCATAGGGTGAAGCGTAATGGCTCCTCTACATGATGGCCCAGCGTAGGCCAGTCCTAGGGACGCATTTATGCGTTAGAGGGAGCAAGTGATATTGCTATCTCATTTCACCGCATAGCTGCGTCCCTTGGACTGGCCTACGCTGGGCCATCGTGTAGAGGAGCCCTAATACTGAGCCAGAACCCTTTTGTTTTGCTACGACCGACGCACACAACATTTCCTATATGTATGGAACAGTATTAATTATTTCAAGGTTTTACTTTCTGCTTCTATTTTGAATAAATGTGTATTTGAAAATGAAAATGATTTATTTCATTAATGTTGGGTACACATATGACAAACAAGATTGGGTCTTCCTAGTAGGTAAGAAATACCTACTAGGAAGGTATTTCTCTCGTTTGATTTTGTATTATCTGTTTTTTTTTGTCATTTTATTATTTGTATTCCCTGTGTGTATTGTGGTAAAAAAATAAACGGATTATCTATCTATCTTTTCGTAAATGCGCCAAAATATGCAAAAAATTTGTAGTGTAAGAATTTAATTTCTGTATCATTTCGTACCTTTTGACAGTCACAAACTTATATTGTATTCGCTTGGGCCCTCGGACAATGTACGAAATAAAATAAATAAATAAATAAATATTATAGGACATTATTACACAAATTGACTAAGTCCCACAGTAAGCTCAATAAGGCTTGTGTTGAGGGTACTTAGACAACGATATATATAATATATAAATATTTAAATACTTAAATACATAGAAAACATCCATGACTCAGGAACAAATATCCATGCTCATCACACGAATAAATGCCCTTACCAGGATTTGAACCCGGGACCATCGGCTTCCTAGGCGGGGTCACTACCCACTAGGCCAAACTGGTCGTCAAGAACGAAATGGTACTGAAATTAAATGCCTTGACCGTACGATAAAAACTGAGCCGTGGCAATTCATCTTACGATATAGCGTCTCGTTGACGGCTCTCATACGAAATAATCATTTAAACCGTTATAATGACTAAAGCCTACTTTTGGCGCTGTGCGAATCACTATTCAATAAGAACAGTTTACGACTTCACAACCAAAAATCTATGCAATGCTAAATTAAATATTCTGGGGCGCTCTTTTTTCCTTTTTGCCCTAATTGATATCAGTACGTGGATATGATGGTCGTTCTTGTCTACGTGACAGCGTGATAAAAACAGTGTCCATCACTTTCAATCGCGCAGTATCAAAAAGTGACAGTTATTTTATCACATGGAAAAAGCCATCCATGATACGCCTGCAGATTTGATTACCGGTCTTATCTTAGTGGCCTAGCCAATTAGGCCGTTTTGGGTAATGTTAAAAAAATCACTGCCCGAATCGAACGTATCTTAAAATACGTCAAAAATTTCCTAAAGATACGATATGGATTGGACAAGTCAGAGTCAAAGTAATGTTTTTGTTTGAAGAAGCGTATCTTTTGACACATATCTAATCCATATGGTTTCTAGCAAATGTTTGACGTATCTTAAAGTTCGAATCGGGTCGTCAGTAAAGGCATAACAGTCATTGATAATATTTAATCTGTATTGAAACAAGTCATTGCAAATCAAAGATAGACTCAAATATGGTTGTATAGAGAATTGACCCATCCACTGGCTTCTTAAGGTCTAATATTAAATGAGCATTATAAGACAAGGTCATAGTCTTGTCTAGCTAGACAGACAGGTCTATTGCTCCATAAATCATGATCATAGTGCGCTTCAAGGTAATTTCCTATTATTACTTCTGAGGATCGAATGTCAAATAAAAAGCAATAGAAAAGTCAGAAATGAAGAATCAATACCTGGAGATCAATTCGAACTTACATTTTGTTATAAAAAGGATATCGAATGAAGTAATTTTGTTAACATTCGCAGTGCATTTCGTTTGTATTTGTTAGTTCTGAGTGATAACAAAAAAAAAAACATATGGACATTGAAATTGCCTGCTTATGTTTTTACCCGCCCTCCGCTTCGTACAAAATAAACTTTGTCTGTGATGTTAGACCTTGTTAGCCATAGAAAATACAGTGAGTTCCGACTTCCGACAAGCGAACAGTATTTATAATTGCATCAAAATCAAGAATTGCTGTGGCTTTATATTTCCGGATAGATGCATAATTTTCAGTACATATGGTGCTACTTTTCCGCACTAGTGCGTAAATTAGCACATTACATACTATGTCGAAAATTAAAAAGGTCATATATACTGAAAAACGTTGTACGATACACGTGCGAATAGGTAATTTTCGCAACTCGTGTCGATTTAAAACACTCCCTTGGGTCGTGTTTCAATTTATCGCCACTCGTCACGAATTTCCAATTTTTCGCAATTGTATCGTAAATAACTATTCTTTCGATTCCCAGATTTAGCCAATGCACGAGTTCGACGCATATTGCTTCAGATTTTCAGAGCCGACGAGCCGCCACGCCATATGGGAATGTAAGGAATACTTAAACGTTGAATCTTTTGAGAAAATATTTTTGGAACGTTGGCTTTATTAATGTTTGTGAAATCATCTGTACCTATACCTAGCTACTACCTAGAGTATTTAGAGTTTCATTTCTCCACTAACCTTTAGGTTGTTGTCTGGAAGAGCTCGCTCTTTAGCGATAAGGCCGCCTTTTGTTTACCTTTGTCTTAATGTATTATCTGTGTTCCCTTGTAAAATATTTTGGGGTTGTGCACTAAAGATTTGTAATGTATTTGTACCTAAGTACATGTAAGTAAGCTCAGATCATATCCATAACCGTTTCATAACAAGAAATGCCTATCCAAATAGGCCTTATGGGCAGTGAGTCGAGTGACTCAGTGAGTCAATTAACGGTGATACCCGTCCGGCAAGATGCCATTCCAATCATCCGCTTAAATTAATTCCATTGTCAACTGTAGTTTATTGAACCAGGATCGTAATTCGTATATTGCAATTATACCTTACATCAATACACATATATATAGTATATACTAGTGGCTTTATGAGTTGTACATCTCGCGATAAGATTCATAAGCTTAAAAAAATTAAAAAAATTAAAATATATTACTGCGTTGAGTCATTATCATTATCCTTTATATCAATTTCTACCATTTTCCAAAAAAATAAACGACAGGAATCCTATCCAGCTACCGAACCTGAGGGCCTACCGCGAACCACGTTCGACGTGTTGCCTCCCTGTCACGCTTACGTACGAATTTACAAGTGCGACGGAGAGGCAACACGTCGAACGTGGTTCGCGGCAGGCCATCTGGTCACAAAATTTCACGAGAATCGGTTGAGAAATGCGACCTGCAGAGAACATCCGGGCATACGAAAGCATTTTTGCCCGAGCTGTAACTGAGACCTTCGCTAACGACTTCACAGACTTCAATAAAAACAGGTCTTGTCTTGTCTAGAGGGTTTTGTCTATATGACCGCGAAAATCAAAAACTAAATTTCTCTCTCTTATATACTCTTGCTTATGCAATTTTGCTTATTCGCTATTTTCGAGCGATAGAGGAAGATAATGAAATTTCGATAATCTAGGTAGGCCCTCAGTTCCGTTTGGTACTTAAATTTACTAATATGGAAATCTTGTCCAAAATAAAAGTTTTTTTTTATCCTGTCATTCCTGACGTCGCACAGCTTTTCAGCCGAAACATGGTTTTTAATGCCGAAACCGAAATTTCGGTCGAACACTACTTTATTCAGCATCAGAAACAAAATAAGACATATTGTAGTGTATTGGCGTCTCTACTACTAAATTTTGCTGTTATAATTCACCAGAAATGAAGGTGGCCTTGATTTTCAGAAACAGGGATGATATTTTTTCCTCCGTGACCCAATTACTAAGAGGAAAATGTTAAATTATGTCAATGCCACCATCGATCATCCCCTAATTTAGTATAAATATCTACGCTAATATTGTTCCTTCAGTTAGAGTTCAACCAAAATAAGTCTGCAATGATTTTGATAGCACACGCAGTCCAAGTGTTATTTAAACATCATAATTTCATAGACATTTGACGTTCAAAATGACAGTTGCACTGCGAGTGGCCTGTGCAGCGTGTGCTAATAAAATCATTGCAGACTTATCTAATATATTGGCTAAATCCCTGAGCCATTTTGTTGAATACACAACAGTTTTTTTTTTCCAAAATTAGGGGTTTTTTTTAATGTTTTTTTTAAATGTTTTTTTATTAATCACGAGTGTCAGTATGGGTTTCGTCCTGGCTGTGGCACTATAGATCCCATCTTTGCCCTAAGAATGCTAGTCGAGGCCTACAGAGAAAAGAAAAAGCCCTTGCATATGGCTTTTCTGGATCTGCAGAAGGCCTTCGACTGCGTACCGCGCCAGGTAATCTGGTGGGCTTTGAAGGAGAAGAATGTGCCACAAACCTATATTGATATTATCCGAGACATGTACCACAATTCGGAATCCATAGTAAGGACCGCCGTTGGCGATACTCACCCATTCCCTATCACAGTTGGCGTTCACCAAGGCTCAGCCCTGAGTCCTTTTCTGTTCAGCGTAGTGCTAGACATTGTTTCGGCAAAAGTCCATGAACCATCTCCGTGGCTGATGATGTACGCTGATGACATTGCACTGACAGATGAGGACAAACAGAAACTGGAGCATAAAGTGAATAAATGGAAGGGTGCGCTAGAGAATGGCGGTCTGAAACTAAATGTTGCGAAGACCGAGTACATGGCATGTGGCGGCACGGACCCCGACCCCATAAAGGTAGGAGACGAATTTGTCGTGAAAACGAATAAATTCAAATACCTTGGTTCCGTGCTGCACGAATCTGGTGAAATCGATCACGACGTCCAAGTCCGAATAAGTGCTGCTTGGGCAAAATGGCGAGAAGTAACAGGTGTCATCTGCGACCCTAGGATACCGGTGAAGCTAAAGGGCCTTGTGTACAAGAGCATCATCCGACCAGTCCTACTATATGGTAGCGAGACCTGGCCTGTCCTCGGAAGACATGTCCAGCAGCTTCACGTCACCGAAATGAAGATGTTGCGATGGATGTGTGGCGTTACGCGATTAGATCGCATACGTAACGAACACATTCGTGGCAGCCTTGGAATTCGTGACGTAGCGGATAAGCTGCAGGAAAGTCGCCTCCGATGGTATGGCCATATAAGCCGCAGACCAGTAGACTACGTCGGAAATAGATGCCTCAACCTCACTGTCCAAGGCCCTAGTTCACGCGGCCGCGGTAGGCCTAAGAAGCGCTGGCTGGAGGTCGTGAGAGCGGACATGGTGGAGAGCAATCTCACATCTGAGGATGCCGAAGATCGGGCAAAGTGGAGAAGATTAAGTAGGAGAGCGGACCCTGGCGCTAGGCCGGGAAAACGCTAGGTTGAAGAAGAAGAAGACGAGTCATATTGATTTGTATGGTGAATATTATTATTGGGGTGTTGCGGGCCTTTGAGTGCCGCGTCGACCAAGCAGTGATCTACGATGACGGCCCTTTAAAGTTCATTACTAATGCCCGTTGAATCCAGGAAGTTCCAAATTCTGGATGAACCTTAGATATTTCGTTAAAATACGCAAGTACGCAACGCAAAAGACAAATATTCTGCTAAGCCGACAACTGAATTTTTTTCCCTTCCCCTTTACTCCTCCCCAATTTTAGCAAGGTAGATTCTGCCAATATCGAGGTGTAGACTAAAGGACCACGGACTAACAGTCCGCTGGACGATATCGGCCTGTCAGTTTTTCGGAACTGTCAATTTTTTGTTCTGACAAGCCGATATCGTCCGGCGGCCTGTTCGTCAGGGGTCGGCTTTAGAACTCATCAAGAATAATCTAAATTTTCAACTCATATTTCTAGTTCTATATTTGTGGAAGGTCACAATGAAATTTTAATTATGGATGAAAAGCCTCACTCCCAACGTAATTTGAACATACATTGTTTAAGAAATCGTTGCCTTAGGAATTTCTGTTCAAGTCTAACGAGGTAACAGAATTAATAGATTTGCTGACGTCATTATGTTTAAAAGTCATACGTACCTAGCCGTCTCCATACCATCGAGGTCACGCTCTCATTGACGACCGGTTTGGCCCAGTGGGTAGTGACCCTGCCTACGAAGCCGATGGTCCCGGGTTCAAATCCTGGTAAGGGCATTTATTCGTGTGATGAGCATGGATATTTGTTCCTGAGTTATGGGTGTTTTCTATGTATTTAAGTATTTAAAAATATTTATATTGTTGTCTAAGTACCCTCAACACAAGCCTTTTTGAGCTTACTGTGGGACTTAGTCAATTTGTGTAATAATGTCCTATAATATTTATTTATTTATTTTAAAACTACATGATCAAATTACATGAAACTTGAACGAGAGGGTGCTTGAACTTACTCAGCTGCCCTCTTTGCCCTCCTAATGTTAAGTGCAATAATAACTTATTTTAAAATTTCATTTAATTGTGTGACACATCGTATGAGAACAAAGTACACAATTAAATATTAATATGAGTTATTTCACTTTACGTTAAGAGGGCGCCTCTTTGCGCTGCTAAAGCAGAGTCGCTTACGCTGGCATGTGCATCGAATGCAACCTTATCGTTCGATTAGTGGCAAGTTCGTGTGAATCTTAAGGCATTTACCTGCGTAATTATTCTGTGGGCTCTTTTGAGTAATTAAACATTGTTTAAAGTTAAAGATCGGCAACGTGGCTGCTCAGAATACGCTGACGCATCGTAAATTAGGCTTCGTCGATATCGCAACAAGTAACAAGGTAAATGAGGTTTTTAACCCGCAAATTGTAATGGTACCATTGGAAACCAAATAAAATGTGTAGTCTATTATCTTTCGTTCCAAGTGTGGCACTTCTTTCGATAAATCTTTAAAGATAAAACGTACTGCCATCTTAAAGGCCGCCAACGCACTTACAACAATTACAACTGGTTATCCATGGGTACGGCAACCGCTTACCATCAGGCGTTTCGCCTGCTCGTTTGCCTCCTATATTATATTTAAAAAAAAACGTGCAAATACGAAACAGAGAAGGTATATTGAGCTTAATGTGAGGCTGTGTTTGTACACAAAAATAAATATCCCCATTTGTCTCTAAAACGAATCGACATCAGATAAAAGTTCTAACTTAGAGCAGACTTAAAATAAAAGGGGGACACGAAAAAATCCACAAGCCGTTGACCCCTACAGCAAGTTCCTACCCTTCGTAACTGAACATCCTTGTACTGTTAAGTGCTAGCAACATGTTTAAAGCTGAACTAATGTAAAGAAAGAAAACTGGAAACCAGAAGGACATTAGGAAGCAATGGATATATTGTCACCCTAATTCAGAATCGTACGAATTACGCAGATTTGGTCGTAATATATACCTTTTGTTTGTGCACTTAGGTACTAATCACATCAAAATTTTCGCGTGATAAGACCTGGAATCTTTTTTTTTTTAATCTTCAAAAAATCCCTGACATATAATTTTCAAACAGCATTCCTAAAATACAAATCATCACCGAACAAATTGTAACTAAAAATAGACAATAAGTTATATTTTCAACAAATAAACATTTTCATTGCGTGACCTATAAATGACTCATTCCAGAAACTTTCAGTATTACCCACGTATTACTAATGCTAGTGAAACGCATATCAAAATTAAAATTATTCTCCATATACTTATATTAGATACATTTTCGCCCATGATACCACATAGCGAAGTTAGCCTTATTTATTGACCTTATGATAAACGATCATGTCTCCATATGTACGAGCTGCAAAAGTGCATACCCACTTTCGATTCATTCTTAAAGTGGGTAAGTTAGTACTTTTGAAGCTGTGTGTACAGATGAGTTTATACATATCTATACATCTTTTCACCTTATTGCAATGGACTGAAGCTAATAGTGAGTAAGGTTGCTACAACTCAACGAGGGTGCGGAGTGTTAGGGTCGGCAACGCGCATGTAACTCTTCTGGAGTTGCAGGCGTCCATAGGCTACGGAGACTGTTTTCCATCAGGCGGGCCGTACGCTTGTTTGCCACCGACGTTGTATAAAAAAACAACGGGTTGCACTCCGGGAGCGTTGTGCATTTTTGATATTTTGAAATGGTTAGGGAATAATTTTGCAAAACATTCCATGCCTAAACGAAACAGCAAGCGCAGGTATACATTTTCGCCGCGCGGTAGAAAGAGAGGGGGATACTTTTTTCCATTTTTCCCCCATCACAAATAGTGCACAGCGCCGCTAAAGAAGTTTTCACTTCAAAAATGGACTGAAGCACCAGGGTGAAGAATTGTATACATATTTATGAAATCGACTGTACATATCGATATTGAAAATTGAAACAGATATAGGACAAAAGAGCCGGAAAATTCTTCTGTGGTTATTTACCGCACTTGAACACAATAAATGGAGACTCGACAAAACGACAAAAGCATATTTGTAAGGAGTAATCCAATCAATAATTCATTGCACAATACGCAACCGCGTGCCAACGAATGTATTATTCTAATGTGCATTTTAAATTGAACCCATGTCTATATAATGTATCCGTAGAGAATTATACAAGTAACATTATGAAGATATTACTTAACGTTTTCTACTAGTATACATATTAGGGCAGACTTTTATTTTCTTATCGATTTGTCTTACATTACGTTACATTTTAGCTGGTTTGAAGAGAACCTCCTTCTGAGTGGAATACATCCAAACAGCAACACTCTTAACTGTCCATCGGTGGACCTTATGACTTTTGTAATGAGGTCCTGGACAGTTAACACTAACAGTGTGGGCGATGGTACGGAATCACTACTTGCCCAAATTACCATACGTTTTCGTAACACGGAGGAAAATGCATACGGCGAAATTGCGCCTATAAGGGCTCCTCTACACGATGGCCCAGCGTAGGCCAGTCTAAGGGACGCAGCTATGCGATGAAACGAGATAGCAATATTACTTGCTCCCTCTAACGCATAAATGCGTCCATAGGACTGGCCTACGCTGGGCCATCGTGTAGCGGAGCCATAATGTTCAGAATAGGGAACCATCGCGCTAAGCACGGTCGCATTTTTATCGCGTGTCACGTTCTAACAAGTAAGTGCGAATGTGACAGACATAGTAACAGATGATAAAAATGCAATCTGCCACCGAATCTGTCCATCAAATTTTATCGAAATCTGATGAAAAACAAGAACAAAAAATCGGTCCATTACATTCTTACATTATATTTAAGGACAACGATATTTTTAAAATGTTTGTATGTTAAAATTATGACTCGCTTAATTGTCTTATTTTTGTCCATCTCGTAACGGGATATTTGACCGAAAACATTTTTAAAAATGTTTTAAAGACACGCTTCTATCATCCTCACATTAGTATACTTCTCAAAATTATTTAGTTTCCTAATAGCTTTACAGATATGATTCTAAGGGTCAATGTCCGAGTGAAGTATTGGATAGCTAATTAACAAATAAATTAACGGCCAGATAAATTTTTATGTAAAACTTAACACTTTATCAACCAGTTAAGCTTATTTGAAGATTGTGAAACGCCAACGATGACTTTATTTTTCAGAAAAGTGGCAAGTAGTTTATTCAGGACTTTACTTGGACATTCTGAAACAGGCCCTAAATGTAAACCAATTAAGTGTACCTAGTACCTTCCGGATATGTTTGAACTCAATCTATATTTAATTTTGTCAAACTATTAGAAGGGAACTGATACTTTTGATCTGCTAGTGTGGCATTTGTACCGGTTGCCGTCAGCATCTAAGTTTGTAATGAATTCTTTTTTTTTGCATTTTATCCAAAAAAGCATTCCCCTAGTCTAATAGGTAAGACAGACGCCTGACAGAACGCATGCGCCGTCCGTTACAAACATGGCGGCGAACAGCTGTGCGCACACCTGCCAGTGCCAGCGTACGCGCATTCTAATACCGACTTAGAATACAAGTGTTAAGGACTATTTTAGCGAGCCCGTCTCAATGCTTTATTCAATAATACTTATGAAAGTGTTAAGAACTATTTTACTTGTCTCAATGCCTTATTCTTAAAAGGATCTTGTAAGGACTTTAAAGTAAGGTGGTAAGAACTTTTATTGTACAGCAGGTTAAGCGAAGGAAGTGTGCGCTTTGCGCAGGTGAGATAAACTTAACCTCACCAGTGTAAGTTTGACCTCAAGATTTTAAGAGTTGGGTGACTATTATTTCACAAACAATCGTATCTAAAGCCCGACCAGAAATGTATGATCATTGTCAAGAGGGCGCTGTTACTCTGATGTATAGGGTGACAGTTCAGTTTAGTATGAAAAATGTAGTTCCAATGAAATTCCGCAATATGGCGCGTGATCATATATTACTGGTCAGGCTTTAATGTGATATGTGTTACAAAAATGGCCTTTATCTTATATTGTTTCTTTCATAAAATACTTTCAACGAGAAATTACCTACATAACTAAGTAAGCAATTTTTTTTCCGGGCAAGTTTTCATTTCGTTTTTATTTCGCCTAGAATGAGGAGATCTTCAAAGCAGACAAATAATTTATTTTTACATCAAAATAAAATTCGGCGGTCTATAACTCGGTCGATATAAAACGTGCGGGGATTCCCCGCAGGCGGTATAACGACTAGTGAAACTCATGATGGCATGCCTATTGGAGATGTCCCGCACCCCGCATACGAGCCCTATCGACCAATGAAAACAGTTCCCTGAATGCGGGCCCTAATGGCATGCTTTATGTAAATCTCACGCACCCCGCACGCGGGCCCTATCGACCAATGAAACCGAGCCTTAACAGGACTTATAGAGCGTGTATCTGGGTATTCTGGGTTGCCAGTGCCAGAAGTTGGACTCTCATTCGTTTGGATATCGTTCGGAATAACCACCAAGGTGTGTCTTTTTATGCGAAAATGAATAAGGGGGGAACCATTGTTACTCGTATCAACCCGAGTAATTCAAGCGATATTTTTAAAAAGGATGGGGAAGTGTTTTGTTGTTACGTTCATGCGTGTATAAACTTGTAGGGAAGAACGGGTTTACAGAGATATTTTTCTTAGACTTTACCTCTCTATTACAATCAATTCTCTTTGCTACCATAAACAGCATTGCGTGTTGACTTTTAAATGATGATTTAGAATGATAATTTTTTTAGATGTTCATTTTAATCAGATTTTATTTTTGTTTTTTTGGTTTTTCATAGTTACTCGTAGTAGTTTCCTCGCGTTGGTGTGGTGAAAATTTTTGTTTTACTCCGAGGCAAAGTTTTTTAACCCTCCTGCCTTGAAACGCTCGCAACGCTCAAGATTCCACTACGAGAATACCTGAGCAAACGAAAGATTCCAAAATTGAACCACGACTGTATCAAGTCGTTCGAAAAGTGGAATCTTGAGCTCTGAGAATCTTAATTTGGCTTTCTTTTTTTATAAAGTTATAGAAGTTATTCTGGTCCCCCAAGATGGTAAAAATAGCGAATATCGAACACAAGTTTCAAATCTCCCAAGGAACTTGAACGAGTAAGTTCGAAACTTGGTTTATATATACCTACACGTAAGCAATCGGATGAAACGGACATATGAACAAAGTTCTACTTCAAGTTCTTTTGAATTAACAGGATGTTACTTTACTTTAGCAACACTTGGCTACTGCAAGACTTATCACGGCATCTTGCTTACGGTTGCTACATTAGAACGTACTTCTATTTTAGTAGATATCAGCAATTTTACAAAAAAAAATGCTAATATTTACTAAAAAATTATTCGAAAACGCATTCGAACTTACCCCAATGCACCTTAATATATTATAAAGGTACATAATATAGGTAGACAACACGATGGTCGAAAAGAAGGAAATTCAAATTTGCATGCAAACTGCACATTAAAATATATTAAGGGGGGAAAGGGTAATTACATATACCATAATGTTTTTTTTTTTTATTACCTACTGAATTGCAGATATGAATAAACAAGTCATATTATCATCTGCCGAAAATGTTCATTTCAAAAATTGATACAGGCTTTTTGTAAAAATGTGTGGATTTTTAGAAAAACATATCCAACCTTCTGGAAACGTTCTCCAATTTGCACATCTACATGATGGCGCACAAATATATTGACAAACAATTTTTATTAAGGAATATTTGTTACTTACAACTCTTTTACAAATGCCACTAAAAATTTAAACATTTTGAAGTATTATCTTCAAAATATTCTCTTTTAGCTGTGATACACAAACGGAATCATTTGTTGACATTATCAAAAATTGTTTACGTATTTTTGGGTGTACCTAATAGCTCAATCTATATCAAATATGGCTCCATATTTGATATAGTTTAAAACTTAACTCAAATACTTCCAAGTATCTCCAAATAAAAAAATATCTGCATATTTATTGTTTCCTTCATTACGCATCAACCCCCGTAAACGAGGAATGCAAGGCCGCGACACACGAACGTACTTGTTATACCAAACGACCTTGGCCTTCCACATATCGCACATTCCGATGGAGTCCTTGGGGAGGAGTGCTTTTAATAATGAGATAATTTTGCAGCGTTCGTACGTCCGTACATATACCTATATGACGCGATTAACGTTGTGTTTTTGACAGAAATTGTGGCTTAACTGCGTTTCCGTCCGAGGACGCGTGGCGAGCGATGTGTTTGTTAAGAACCGATAGTATCATTTAATTTCCCTATCCTCGCTCAGCCCAGTTCCAGTGAGCCTTATATTATATACTTGTTGGTTATGATTGATTTTTTGGCTGTATTTGCGCGCTATTTTTGAGAATTATTACCTAACCAGAAAATATATGGCCAGCCTTGTGTTATTATTATTAAGCGGCCTCGCACCACTCGTCCGTAAATCCCACTGCGCAACCTTATATCTCGGCCTTTCTAGTGTACTAAATCGATTTAACATACCCTATTACTATTTTTATTTATATGGTAATTTAAATCGATGGTGTACTATGTATAAGTAATGATCTTAGATAATACTTCAATAGTATATGGGATGACGTGATAGAGTCCAGACGATCATTGCCGTAACGATGTTATCGAATCAATTTATCAAGTGGTTATGATTGTGGGCAAACTGGGGCACACGCTTCTTACATCTTACGTCAGATTGGTCATCGCTTATTATAACTTTTATATACTTATAATACAAGGTACTTATACTTAGGTATTATTAGCCAGGTTTCTGAACATAACCTAGAATAAGATTACAGCAGTGGTTCCCAAAGTAGAATGGGCTCTGAACCACCTAACCAAAACCGCCAAATTCGGGACCCACCTAATTATTGCCGAAAATCCGGCCTTACATAGATATGAGGTACTGAAGGAAAGTATTACTTTTATAGCTTCATTAAACAGGCAAGGATAGTTACCAGCAACTGAGAGCTAGAATTTCGTCAACTGCATTTTGTTGCTGGCATGTCGTCTTTCAGGGCCCACTTAAATTTCGCTCGCGACCCACCAATGGATCGCGACCTATAGTCTGGGAACTGCTGGATTACAGCGATCATGTCCTCGAAGCTGTCAAGAAAGCTTCTCGCCCCAAGGATAACGTTGGTCTGATAACCGTCGTGTATTTAGAAATCAATTGTTTCTCCAGGACTTGGTGCTTCTGCTGTTTAAAATACCGCGGCCGCTGCAGGACACCATCGCAAGCGCGGACTTCTGGACGAAGGGTGTGGTGTTTCGGCGGTTCCGGAGAACCTGCCGAATCCTACGCCAAGTCAGACGACGCTAGGAACAACGCTGTTACGTTTTCTCGTAATCTTGTATTTTGTATTTTTATAAATGTTTTGGAGTTCGCAGTGCATTGGTATTAATACTGTAATGCTGCGTAACAAATTTGAATAATAAATAAAATAACTAATATAATATCGGCACCAGGTGGCCAGGTGTGTTCACACAAGATTAATGCAATAGCTATGGGATTTTGAAATTAGTGTGCTCTATTAAACCTTTGGCCTGCGTAATTTGACATGAAGTGGCACGCGACAAAACGGACAAAGCAAGACACGACACGATATATATTATTCCAAGTAGGGCTGCCATATCGAATTTTGCCAAACCCGGACAAAGATTCAAAACAACCCGGACATTTGGCGTAAATCGCATTTTTTCCCCGGACGAATCCGAAAATAATATTAAAAAAAAACAAGACCTTTAATTTTACATGTAGTTTTAATGTGCTTCCTTACATGAAAAGTGTCCGGGACAGTTCTTGACCCCCCCCCCCCCGGACGGCCTCCAAACTAGGACAAATCCGGGAAAACCCGGACGGATGGCAGCCCTAATTCCAAGCCTATTATGCGCCACTGCTGGGCACGACCTTCCCCCCTCTTTTTCTCGTCCCGGTTTTAAGCTACATCTGGCCAGTCTCTCATGGAGTACAAGGCATCCCGCCATCGCTGACTTTATTTTATCACATTTGAAAACATTCTATTATTAGACACATATTGGAAAGATTACGGTTTCCCCGCGCAAGCTTCCATAAGCACGTTATATAACAGCAACGTGTTTTAATAAACGTGATCCTAACCCTTCGTCCAGATCACAACACGAAACAGATATGTCACTAAATATGGATAAGATATAGCTATTGTAATATAGTATGCTAATGCATCGTGTTCTCGGCGATCGACTGTCAGTTACCACTATAGTAAATCGTCAATGATTTATTCTATATACCTACTTAATCTATAAAGGGGAGTCCGCAACGCACGTGTACAAGTTACACCTGCACATAGAGCTGCAAGCGTTCATAAGCTACGGTTTTCGTATGAGTGTGAAATAACATGCTAGCCTAATTATGCTTGCCATACGTCAGGATTTCCTCTGACATGTCAGATTTTTGGTCCTTTGTCAGGATTGTTGAGGTTAGAAACCTTATCTAACCACTAGAAGCAAGCCAAAAGTTTGGTCTTGGGCAGAGGAAGGGAAGCATAACTTTTATTTTGGTTTTACAATGGAGGCAAAATCAAATCAAATCAAAATTTATCAATTATTTAATCTGTGCATTCACGCGGCTATATAGGAGTTCTTCCATTACTTACACCGTCTGAATTCAGAACGTGTGTCTGTTCCGGCAAGCATCCAATCGTGGACCGAAGCAAACACTTATCCGAAATGAATTGGGAATGTAGCAATGATAGAACATTTGTTGGTTCCGAGTGGAAATTGGGTTCTTTGAGAGGTGTTGGTGAAGCACTAATGAATAAAACTCGACTAGACTCGACTAGATGATTTAGACTCTTCATTGCAAGGATATTACGTCCACCACCAAGAGTGTTGGTTTTATTTAGTTATTTAAACTTATAATTCTACTAACGGCGGACTTAATACCTTAAAGCCTTCTCTTCCAGTCAACCATTGGTTCAAACAGAAACTTGTAGTTACTTTTATGGTTTACAGAAACAAAGTCTTGAAAGCGGCAACTTCTTTAACTTTCTCAACATTTCCTAACATGTCAAACATTATGCACTTAAAAAACCTGTGATTCTCCGCCAAACGGCAACTACTTTACGGGGCTGCTGTCAACACCCAATCTCCTTGAAACTGATGTTATTTGTTAACAAAACCGTTTGTTTTAGGAAAGGAAAAAGTTTTTAATATTTCAAAGAACGTGGATGTACTCGAAACAGGACGAAATCAACTCGATAGAAAATAATTGCAAAGATTAGTCCTAAAATCATAATTAAACGGTTCTGGCTGTTTTTTTTACTCATGGGTCTGCAATAAAATAACAAATCAAAACATTTATACCTAAAACACTAACGAGTAATAATCCGTGGATATTTTTTTAATTATTTCAATAGTTTTCTTATTATTCCATTACCAGCCTCTTAACTATTATAAAACAATTATAATCAGATTTAACCATAAAACAAAAGGAGATTATATTTACTCTTTATTTATAAGTAATTTATTAATCACGCTCCAAAAAATTAAAAAAAAGTAGATATTCGTGACTCAAGTTTTTTAACCGCAGTCTCGTCAAAGCAGATTTTTTTATAATTTAGACTCATAAGACTCAAGTTCTTAGTTTCTTACCAACTCTAAATGTAAATACGACGAGAATGGACCTCCGATATTCTGAGTGTTTGCGTTGGGTTGGGTTTCTGTGATCGTCCATGTTTAAATTAATTTGCTTTGGCTCCAATTAAACAAACTGAATCATAGATTTGAAAAGTCGAGATTTATAAACAAAAAAAAATGCGTGGTTTATAAAATTAACGCTAGTAATGAAGTTTTTCTTCATTAAACTAATTTTAAGGTTTGCACTTCACGTGTTTCACGAGTGTGTGTCACGGCCGTCGTGAACGCTGCTCGTACTGTTAGTGTTTGTGAAAGGAGACCTAGGCTCTCCGAAACATGTCACAGGAGTGACTAAAAACCGACCACGTGCGAGTCGAACTCGCACAGAAAGGGTTCCGTACCATTATCTATAAAAAAACGGTCACCCATCCAAGTACTGGCCCCGCCCGACGTTGCTTAACTTCGGTGATTGGATGAGAACCTCGAGATAGGAAATAAATATTTATTTTATTCTGTTTTACGATTTGTTAAAGGGTTTATTGACAATAACAAAATACATAATGGATATATACAGATGATAACTATAACTAGCTCATATCTAAAATAGGCCCTTGAGGCATTGTACCAAGGATGCTGGCGGCATTTCCTCGTTGTATCGCAATACTGATACGTTGTGCGAGGTCCCATCCCTTGGGTCCGGAACCCTAACAACACGGGAGTGTAATCTGTAAAATTAGTTTAATGTTAGTATGTCTCACGACAGTTTAATTCGGAGTTTTTCTTCAATAATAAGTACTATTATTTTGTTGCAGTGTTTTTATTGCAGCCATGCCATCATACTAGTATACTACCAATCCATAATACTACATTCGCTATGACATTTTAATCAGGTTTTGAGCAATACATTTTTAATTAAATATTCTGTTATTAAGGCATTATTTCATTAAAATATAATTCTTCGTTTTAATTAATCATCATTATACGGGTTAGTTACGATGTACGGATAGTTAATTAAACATTAACCACATCCAATTCAAGTCCAATTAGAAATGTGAATTAACAAACGCTAGCTCAACGACCCACAAGGATCTTAACCTTCGACACGAGAGAACGTTCTTAACAATTAACAATAACAACAATGTGCTTAATTTAAAGTAAACATGTTCAAAGGCAAAGCAATAGCTTTAGAAAACGGCAGCATAAAAGGCTTTTATTAAAGTCATTTTTTGCAAATCACTCCCCTAGGAGGTCAGCAAACCACAATTCGCGCGCCGCATAATGTTTTTTGAAGATACAATTTTTGCTCCTCGTGTGATCCATGAACACAAAAATTTTTGACCACTGAAACCTACATTTGAATAGAATAGAATATCATTTATTTCAGTATAAGTACACAGTTATACAGTACATACAGAGAAAGAGAAACAAAAAAAGACTTAAGACTTATAACTATACTTGTACACTGTAACTAGTGTAACTATACTGAAAAAAGTGAACACTCAGCATAATGCCAGGTCCTACTGGAGTAGTACCTGACGCTGGTCTTCCGTGAACACCTCCGTGAGCGTAGTTGCGCGCAGCTACCAGCTGCAGTAGAGTTACTAAGTAGTAGTAGTAATAGTAAAACTCTTTATTGTACAGAAATATATATACTCATCATTAGTACTAAGATAACCATAATAATTATAGATTTGTGGTGATTACTGCTAAGAGTTTGCCGATGCCGACCTCCTTGGAGCTATAAGGCAACGAGACAAATCTTCCATTATCACGATAGGCCCACTGAATTCCTAAACGTCCCGCCTTAGCAATCAGAACACACTTATATAAATAAATAAAAAATAATAAATATATAAAATAAATAAATAAATATTATAGGACATTATTACACAAATTGACTAAGTCCCACAGTAAGCTCAATAAGGCTTGTGTTGAGGGTACTTAGACAACGATATATATAATATATCAATATTTATAAATACTTAAATACATAGAAAACACCCATGACTCAGGAACAAATATCCATGCTCGTCACACGAATAAATGCCCTTACCAGGATTTGAACCCGGGACCATCAGCTTCGTAGGCAGGGTCACTACCCACTGGGCCAAACCGGTCGTCAAAATAATATATAAATATATGTCATTTAATTACAACAGCTCAACTACCACGGAAAGACAAAAACTCTTGTAAACCAGTTTAACCTTGCTCTTTCCTTTCCCATACTTGTCACGGCTTTAAGAACCAAGTTCTACTAGACTGATGTTCGATAAGCAGGGAACTCAGACAAAAAAAATGATCCCTACCCCGCGGCGCTCCACTGCAAGACGGAGTCGGCATTCGTTGGTAGTTTTAGCCGGTAGGCCAACCACTTGTTTGTCCGTCAATTCCGTCATCCCTCCTGGTTCCCCCGGACCAGGTGGCACGCGTAAACGCATTTCCCCAACATTAAAAGGAAGACAATGCCTCTAGAAAACCAGTATAAGCTCAATCTTTGATCACGCACAGTTGCCACGGGTGTAGAGACCTAGTTATGCTGGATTGGGATTCGGTAAACAGGGAATTCAGGGCCAGATTTTAAGGTGGAATCGATTGGCACGCGTCGAAGGACGCGACCTCGGCCCAAGGTTCCTTTAACGGCTTTTATTCTTTAAGCTCCTATAAATATGTTTCCGATGTCATGATACTCGTAGGACAAAAAAAAAACATTTAAAAGTCAACATATTTTTCTGTTCTCTATGCGGAAGGCGTCAACTTTCGGCACGCTGCCGCTAAACGAATTTACTGCTTTCAGGCTCCGTCGAACAGAAAAATAGTAGCTCGGCCAAATTAAGAAAGCCTCAGATCACATATTTGGAACCTCGGCAGCGCCTCGGCCAACAATCCATTAGTTCTAAAGACATTTCTTACTTCACTTTGACGACCTGTCTGGCCTAGTGGTTAGTGACCCTGCCTATGAAGCCGATGGTCCCGGGTTCAAATCCTGATAAGGGCATTTATTCATGTGATGAGCATGGATGATTGTTCCTGAGTCATGGATGTTTTCTATGTATTTAAGTATTTATAATCATGTATATATTATATATATCGTTGTCTAAGTACCCGCGCAACACAAGCCTTATTGAGCTTACCGTGGGACTTACTCAATTTGTGTAAGAAAGTACTAATGTCCTATAATATTGATTTATGTATTTATTATATACTGCCTATTACGAAACGCAGATTGATTGATTGTTGTAACATTGTTAAAACAAAGACATAATATATAGCTACTTTTGAAGGGTATTAATACATATTAAAAAGTATCAATTTCATTCCCTGTGTGCAGAAATCAGGTACCCCTTAGTTGAATGAATGCTTTCACATCTTGATTTTTTCACACATACCTTTAGTAGGTAAGCTAAAATATTTTGATATTTTATAAAAACATTTTATGAAATTTGAAACAAGCATCCATTTTAATGAGTCGATAAATATAACTTTTCTCGCTGGATACTTGTAAAAGTAGAGGTTCTCGACCTTTACGAAACTTTTCTTATTAATTCTATATCCAGATCCAAAATGCTTTGGGCACAGACTCTAAATTAACACCGGGGTTTCACAATTTTAACTAGCGAACGAGGTGTTAAAATAAAATTAACAGACATAATTTTATCCAACTAGGAAACCAGTGAAATTTTACTATTTTGTTTTTTTTTTTTAAATAGTCACACCGCTATATAAATTACAAACTGAAATAATTGAACCAGTGTCATCAGCTTACGGTCTTCCCCACAGATTTAGGATTAACTAGATATCGCCAGTACAAAACTTGCGCGAGTTTTTAAGTAGTACAGTTCACTACTTCTCGCTCAGTGGTGCTCATGACATCCCAAGTGTCAGACGTTTATTGCCACGCAACAAAATGCCTCATTGTAGCATAATTAACTGTGCGAATACGACGAGAGCGGTTAGTCGTGTGAAAGGTGACATTTCTTTTCATAAGTAAGTAATTTTGGTATTAAATATCGCCATATTTAATTTAAAATTATTTATTTTCAATTTGTAATGATGTCGTGACGTTTCTACCAAAATAGTCAATACATACTGTCTACGAAGTACGCCATCCAGTACGGCTTATATTTGATGCATCACTAAAGGCATTTTATTTGTAGGTCGCAATGGACAGCAAACAAACGATACTTTCGTACATCGTTTAGTTGCATGGTAGGAGGAATTTTCTCATATTCTGTCGATTTTAAGCCACTAGTGTTGCACACTATGATGTTTCATGCAGTATCACTGTGAAATTTGATTTATAATCGATTTTTGTGACGGTTTCGTGTTACGAAGATCTTTATGAAGTTTAAGCTTAAGTATAAAGTGAGAGATTATATAATATTGTTATTCTTCATATTTAGTATATTTCTCAAATCTGGAGCACCGACTGTACTGGAATCGCTTCGCATTTTTTGTCCATAAACTCGATTTATATTCGATAAAAGAATCGATTTAAAATCAATCATAAAAACGTCAATTTATATCAAAAAAGGAACGAAGGAAGCCGTCATCTAACCCTTCGTCACAGGGGAGATAAGCCTCTAAGCATTGGGTTGCAACTTATCTAGGAGAAGGAAAACTCCAAAATCAAACCCGGGACGGAGTCCCCGTTAGGCGTGAGTAGGGTCCAACCTGAAATCTGCGGTAAGACTCCTGCAGCCAACCTGGCTCCACACATATTGGCTTGCCTTTCCTGTGGGTCCGGCCAGTGAGGTCGAGAGGGTGACGCAGGTGCTGGGCATTCCTGCGTTTTCCTTAACTCCGTCCCAGGCGGTGTAATGTCTCTAAACATTGCACCATAGATCGTCTGAAATAGACGCTAAGGCCAATAGTATATCAAAAAATTGACACGCTCGGTCCCCAGACCTATCGACGCGGAATCGACTAAAACCGATAGAAAAAAAACGTTATGTTAACGCAATAAGAGCGAAAGACGTTCGGCTCTTATCGGCTCGACCGACGCCTGACAACGCGTGCTTTTCTATCGGCCTTTGCCGATTCCACGTCGATAGGTGTGAGGAGAGCCTTACGCGGCTGACGCCTATCCATTCCATATTCGTTCAATTCCGGCCTCGGTCACTGCAGAACTTATTCACTTTTTCTTAAATATTATGACATTTATATCAGTTTATTAGGTTTATTGGGTTAGGGAAAAGTGTGGACTGAACGCAGATGTATTGACAAAAATTTAGAATGGTATGTTGAGATGGTTTGGACACGTGGAAAGAATGAGTGAAAGAAGGCTAACAAAGAGAGTGTATAACGGAGAAGTAGAAGAGGGAGCTGGAAGGGGTAGACCTCGGCGGACTTTCTCTGACCAAATTGGGGAAATCCTGAAGAAAGTCCAGGTCAAGAGCACCCTAAACCGACGAGCGTGTATGAAGAATGTTATGAAAGTGAAGGAAGCGAAAGAAGTATGTCAAGATCGTAGCAAGTGGAAATCTGTGGTCGCTGCCTACCCCTCCGGGAAATAGGCGTCATTTTATGTATGTATATATTAGGCTAGGTAGATTCTTAGTAGTAATATTCTTATCTTCACTCCACTTTAGAGATGTATAATGTATATAGGTGCTTCCTGAAATAAAGTATAGGTTTAACCGCATGTAATAGTTGTTTCAGAAGGTTTTCATGATCTTTCGGGCACAAAGTTTATCAGAATCAAATCAAATGGTCTCTAATATGTACTGTGTACGCAGATATTCCCTAAGCGGAACGCGGAAGAACATTAATTTCAGGGATATTTTATAACATTTGTCAGTAGGTATTCGTATATTCCGGGAATTTCGCTTAAAATTTATTATCCTTTTAGGTCGACGAACTGCAAATTCATGAATTTGTAATAAGGGAAAGTTATAATTCTGCGAAATGTTATATTAAAAGAAGTGTTTCAAAGGTTATAATTGTAAGTCACAGCCCTTATTTAGAATACTGTGGGGCCTGTGTACTAATGCTCCCACCAGGGATCGGAACCAGTTTTTTGCAAAAACATCTAAATAACCATATATTTCGGTTTATTTTATACTCAAAATGTAGGACTCAGTTGTGTTTTTAGATAACGACTTCGTATTATTAGATTGCCCGATTAGGAATGAAATAATTAACAAAGAACGAAAAAATACCGTTTTCGTTCCCATACAAAAAATACCGGTTTCCGTTCCCTGGCTCCCACATTGGATGTTATAAAATATTATATAACATCGTGTGACGGGGACAACATAATAAATTACTATGAATACTGTCATGATGTCCCTGTCACACGATGTTGTATAACATTTTATAACATCCAATGTGGGAGCACCACAAGATTTGTATAAGATTGTTTCAAACTAAGTTTGAAGATAATGGGAACATTAAGAGGAAAAGGGACGGCCGCTTCTTCATACAAACGTAGTCCCCATTTTCCTCTCTGGATATTGACATTATGGAAAATATTTTTACATAATTAGATGTATATTAACCATAGGTATGCCCCTACGTTTGATTTGTTTAGATTTTTTTGACTATTGAATAAGAGCTACAAACAGATTTCATACTAATAATTAAATGCTCCTAACTCTTATAATAATTAAACATTTGTAAAAAATCAAACATAGGGGCAGAGCTGTGGTTGATATACAACAAATTGTGTCAATATATTTTCAATAACGTTAATATCCAGAGAGAGAAAATGAGGACAACGTTTGTATGAAAAGGCGATTTAGGGCGGGACCTCAACTTTCGTCTGAATTAAAATTACAAACAAACAAAATAGTTGTAAGAGCTACGCCTGATACCGTTTCACTTCATTGATGCTGAACAGACAAACAACATGTGGCTTATGATTATTAATTTATTAAGAAGAAACCATTAAGTTAATTGAGGGGCGGCTGCGAAACTGGAGTGAAAGAAACGCAGTTACGCGTGAGAGCGGGACGAGTAATTTCTTCATACCAGCATCCAAACTGTTAATTGACCATACTTACTAATATTATATATGCAAAAGTATAGCCTGTCAGTTGTCTAAGACAAAGTTCGCCATACATTTACTATGGCGTACTTGATCTTAGAAAAAGGGACAGACAATAACTCTGTCTATCTGTCACCTCTTCAGGCTTAAGTTTAAATCATGTAAATTTTAATGTCTAGTTTTTAAATCGATTTAAATTTTCGTTTTTATTTTAATTCTTTTTATAAATGTTATATGTATATGGATCAATGTTGTCTGCAATAAATGATTTAATAATAATTAAGAGACCCCGGAAAGCTCGGCCGAATTACTTTCCCATACAAACGGAGTTTCGTTCTCATTTTAAAACTACGTGTTGGACTGTAATGAAACTTTGCACATAAAATGAAATGAGGTATAGCTAGGGCTGAAATTTGTTTTTGTTCCACCTTATGAAACAAACGAAATAGGGCAAAAATAAGTTTTGTATGAAAATCTTAAATTCGCTTCATTTTTTTAACTGTGGTATCCGAGGCTATGGAATATATGGAAGAAGCCCAAATCCCACCTGACATGACCCAGGACCGAGAAGCCTGGCGAAATGTAACTAGGAGAGCCGACCCCAAATTTTTTTTATACTTTGTCGGTGGCAAACAAGCATACGGCCCGCCTATGGTAAGCAGTCTCCGTCGCCAATGATAGGAAAAGGACAAGGAGAAGAAGTGGTATCTGAGGCTACAAAAACTAACTAGCTAGATAATACCTTATCCTGTAAGTATAAAGTTTCAGAGCAATAAAGCTAGTCGTTTTAAAATAGAGCCTAACTACGTTTGTATTGGAGAACCGAGCTTGCTGGGACCATTAAACAACAGCCTTAGAGTCAGACCAGGCCAAGTTGGCAGCAATTTTGAAGTTCATAATTTTATAGAAGTTTGACGTTTAAAATAACCCTTTCGCAGTCTGTGGTATCAAAATCGTTGTCAAGCTGCGTCTGACTCTATCTATTAGTTAATGATCGATGCCTTTGACACGTATTCTCATCAGCCACTAATGCAGTTGACTGTACAGTTTTATAAGTGCGTACAATATTATTTATGCTTGCGTCACTTAACCTTAGAGGAAAACCACGATTTTTTCCGAAGCGAGCGCGAAAGGATAAGGTGTCTTTTTCGAACGAAAACTTTCGATTTCGGAAGGTTTCGGCATAAAATTAATGTTTCGGGCAAAGGCTCGGTCACGGCCGAGAATCTGAAGAACCTTTCGGCCATGCCGAAACTGAATTTTCGGTAATGTCCGACGAAAGTTTCTACATAAAAACCTAGGTATCCAGGTAGGTAATGTGGGTAACAGCCAAAAGCCTACAGGTTACCTACCCTGCCATAATAGATTTGATTTCGCCTGCTATCTGTACCTATTGTAAGTTGCTACATGAATGAACTTAATCACTTCGGCGTCCAATTATTGTGCAAAGATTTACACTTGCGTTCAGTAAATACCTACTACTGCACAGATTGGGCAATTCCGTCTACATTCCTACTAAACTATTAATCACATACAATTACATGCGCCAGCGCTTTGAAATAAGTTAAGACAGATACACAATATAGATCGTTTTTACCCAATCGTCGAAGGAAGGGTAAATAGGGTCAAACCAAGCTAACTCTGGAAAGCATTTTCAATGATAAAGTGTGGAAATGTCAACTTTCTAAAACGTGAAAATATGACGTAATGACACCTCCACACTTGGTTCTCTCAAAGTCTAAAGTCAGAGTTAACAGAATCTAAAGCCCGTCACAGACGGAGCGATAATAAACATTAATATACCGTAAGATATCGACAGATATGTTATACCTAGTATAGCTAAGCACCACACACGCCAACGATACCAAAATATATATCGCTGCCTGTCTAGCACACCTACATTGTGAGCGACGAAATATACCAAAATACATCGTAATATACCGAGCTTATATCTCAAGGTATCGAAGCCTTGCTATTAGATATCGTAAGATACCAAAATATATATTACAGCTTCGTGTGTGGACTCTGTCAAATGGTACGTAAAATATATCGTAAGATGCCTTGCTATAAGATATCTTTTGATATTTTATCGCTCCGTCCAAATTAACGTAGGTATTTGGATAGGTATGTACAGTCAACCAATTTGAATCCTAGGCCACTATAGAACCTTGTCGCTTTAACTACTCTATACATGACATGCATCACTCAATAAGCACTGTCGTAGAAGTCATTATGACATGGTTCTACATATAGTGGCCTAGGAATCAAATTGGTTGACCGTACGTACGTAATGTACGTATGAATATTTTCTCGGCGCGTCCGTGTCCTAACGGCTTAACGGATTTTAACGTACTTTTTAAGAAGTGTCATCAATTATATGTCTCAATTTTGTTTATGTTTAAAAAGGTTGGGGTAAATTCGAATTGTCTGTTACCTAATTTCGAGAATGGACCCTATAGTATGATGGGATTATAGGTAATTTTTGGAATTACCTGACATTTTTAAGTTGGTATTCGGAATTTCTTATAAAATTGATATTCTATCTGTTGCTAAACCAATATTAGGTAAGTATATACAATTGGATCAACCTTTGCTTTGTTTATATTTATCTGGGTGTAATTAAATAATGTTATAGTTTATTTACTCGGAAGTAAACTTGTACTTTCGTTGGTTCTTGTACTAGTTAGATAGTCATCTTTGCTAATTAAGTAATTATACTTATATTACGTACCCATATACTAAACGTATTTAATACATAATAAACTAATTTATTTAAGAATAATGGGCAAGAATATTCCAAATTTATTTATTTATTAATGTAATACTGCTGAAAAAATAAAAACTTAACCACGATTATCCTGAATACACGTTTTAAAATTGAATAGGTTTAGTTACTACGAAAAAATACTCTGTTTTAGCAAGTGGCTTGGAGTTATTTTTCTAAACACAATATTAAATATTATATGTTGTACTTACAGCTAGACACGTGGCACTCGTTCAGGACACACTGGTAGATGATCCAGGATTCCAGTTCGATCATCGTAGAGGCCGTCATTTTCACGAAAATTCAATAGGCAGGTAATATAAAGTTTTAAACACAATACAATTTGATATTTTCACCGAATGTCACTGTTATTCACGGAACACTATTAGCTGGTAATAAATAATGTAAGCAATTACTTTTCAGTCAGTGTTTTTGAATATTATAAATAAACACGCGAACATGAGGTACGTTGTGTTTTGGTATCGCCCACGTCCAAAGCAAAGTCGAGTGGTTGTGCTTTCAAACGATTGGAGGGGTGTCCGTCCGACGATCATCTGTGACAGGCGGGGAGATATTAACAATGTTACCAGCAGCCAAAATGATTTCCCCGGAATTGAACGGATAAAATTATTATTTTAATTAAATAGAGTTAGATCAAGATAACTCTGCAATGATTTTTATAACAACCGTTATTTAAAATACGTCATAATTTTATAGAAGTTTAACGATTAAAATCACACTTGCACAGTCTGGGCTATCAAAATTGCTGCATACTTACCAAATATCAAATATCCACCAAATATCAAACATTTATTCAGCAAATAGGCCACAGAGGCACTTTTACATGTCCATTTTTACAATCAATAAAAATTTAAAAAAAAAACAACCTACCTTGTAACCTAACTTACCTCAGTCTGAAGCCCCCTATTCACATTTCTGCATTGCAGTCCGCTTCGCAGGATTGTGGGTCAAGATTGTGGGCAAGATATAGCTCAAATACTGCTTACCCGTCCATCACCAGAGGCCTCAGAGGACCTACCGCGAAAAACGAAAATCGAAATGTCGCTACCTGCCGCTTTATCGCTCTTGCATATCCTAGTGATCAAGCTAAGTTAGCAGTGATTTTGATAGCCCAGCCTGTCCAAGTTTTAAGTAAGCGTCATAACTTCATAGAAGTTTGATGTTTAAAATAACACTTGCACTGCCTAGCTAGGCTGTCAACATCGCTGCCAACTTATCTTGGTATGACACTACGCTTTTCGGTTTTCGCAGTAGGTCCTCGTGTCTGTGCTCTTGCAATTTGCGTTACGTGCTATTTGTAAAAAAATAAAATAGCTATTTTGGCGGTTTGATCACATAAACAGCGGTTTCCTTTATATATTTCAATAAAATCTGCTAAGCCCGTGTTTTTTTTTATTGAAAACGAAATGGCGAACTGCAGTCTTACACCAAAATTCACGATCCTGCTCGCCACATGGCAGTCTTAGTACGCAGAACGTCGCCGTGTGGTGCCGGCGTTTTAGAATAGCACCACCCCATCTCGTCCCGTGGGTGTCGTAAGAGCCGACTAAGGGAAACCGACGTATGGTCAGCAGCGTCCGTCGAGTATTGTTACTAACACCTACTGCGGTCCCAATTCGTATCACCAACTAAAAATCTAATAAAAATCGCAACAACAAAAAATCATCTTTCTTAAAACTTCTCAACCAGGAACCATGGCCGCCCGTATTCAATGCGGGGACCATGGGTCTATATTAGCTAAATCATAACAACAACGCCGGGTCTTCAACTTGAGCATCACCATTGTTTCTTGTCTAATGGTGATGCCGGACCCAGGGGCGGATTAAGAAGGCGCGGGGCCCCTAGCACAATAGCTCGCGGGGCCCCCTGGTTTGAAAAAAAAAGAAAGATTAAGTGCGAGTCGGACTCGCACCCCGAGGATTCAGTACCATCACAACATTGTTACGATGTCTTAATTTTTTTTTGACTAGTTTTCGATTAGTTTGTATAACGTTATGCGGTGTATACTTATAGTTTCGCCATGTCCGTCTGTCCGAGGGTTTGCTCCGTGATCGTTAGTGCTAGATAGCTGTAATTTGGCATGGATATGTCATGGACCAAGTGATTAATGTGGGCATTATATATAATGCCCGGGCATTATGAATAATGGCAAGCTATATCGGGCCAAGTGATAAATTATTATCTGAACTTCATTATTTATCACATTGTCTGGTCATTATGAATATTGCTACGTGGTCGTTGGGCAATTTGATAATAAAGATACGTTGGATGAGGTGCGAGGAGGAAAATAAACGCGTGACACGCGTTGACCAACCAGAGTCCGTGATAGCAACGTGCGGACGTCAAATGATTCACTGTTTACTGTAAAACGCTCACTGTTTTTATTTAGTTTTGGACTGAACTAAAACCGAATACGAATGGACGCGGACGGATCTTATTTTTGTAATTCAGTTTCGAATTATAGTAAAAACGAACTTCATTTTTTTATTTCCCTTTCTGGGGGGTTTGAGGTGGCCATTTCTGGCCCTTTTTGGCTCCTAGCAGGAGAGTCCTGGCAAGTAAGTCTTATAGATCCCCAGCTTTGTGCGTATGGGGGATGGCTGCTGCGGAGCAGTAGACGAAGCAGGGTACGCGCAGTTATAGCCCGTCTCACTAACTCCTCGGTGTGTTGCTCCGTTGTGATGCCCCTGTGTGACCCCTAGGTATTTTTTCATGTGCTGCCCCTATATCTCCTCGCCTAGTAGTTGCTCGCATGGGCTGCTCTCGTGAGGAGCGGCTGCGTCTTGGTGACGTTCACCTAGAACGTCCGTTTGGTCAGCCACTCAGGTATGACATCAAGCTAGCGCTGGGTCTTCAGTGAGGCGTGGGTTGGTATGATGGACGACGCGTAGTATGCTGCGTCGTCTGCGAACAGACCCAGCTTGACGCGGCCAACCACCGAGATATCATCGGTATACGAAGCATAACAAGATGGCGATAGATAGCTTTCTTGTGAGACTCCCGCGAGGTCGGTTGGTGAGGAAGGAGTTGGCAACGTGTATGACTCGACGTGGGGCCGATGACGTTGACAGCTTTGGCTTGCAGGCCCTCATGCCAGACCTTGTCGAACGCCTTCTCTGTGTCGAGGAATACTGCGACGACATGCTTCTTCAGGTTCATCCTCTCAACCATGTAAGAGGAGAGGACTCTGGTTAGCTACATAAAAAAAAACAAAAAAAAAACACTGGGTAGCTTTCCTAACGTACGGCTCAAATCTCGTAGACCTATCTGGTCAGACTCCCAAATCCAGGGCCCAGTATGCTTCGACGTTAACGTTGAAAGATTAACCGCTGAAAATTTGATTTCAATAAAGCCTTACGATAATAATAATACAGCCAGATCCTTGTCACTTGCTGCTGGAGTTGGAGCTGTGGGCTTCGTCTTCTTTTTGTTTTTCTTTGGAGCCTGTTTGGTGGTGTTGGTGGCCGCTGGTTGGTCTCTTTCGCCGCTTTGAGTAGGGGCATTCGCCAGCGCCATCAGGGATGCGGGCGCCGACTACTCCACCGTGGGTTTTGTAACGCTAGCCTTTGCCACCGGGCCTGCCTTCTTACGGACCGTGTGTGCGTTTATGCCTTCCAATTATGGGCCTCTCTCAGATACACGGGGCATTTCCTGTAACTGGGTAGATGAGAGCCCGTGCAGTTGGCGCATGTACAGGGCTCTTCTTTTTGCCTGCGGCATTTTGTTGCTGGATGAGGTCTGCATAATGGACGCACTTTTGCAGACTATGACAGTCCTTCGAATGGTGTCTGAAGCCCTGGCAGCTGTGACACTGCGGTGGTCCAGATTTCCCCCTCCATGCTTCTATTATAAAGGAGTTCAGGAAGAGAAACTCGTTCACCCTGTATCCCTGATCGCGGTATATTCTCGCGAGGGAGAGGGGGGGGGGGCGAGCTGCAAGAAGTAAACGCAGCCCGGCTTGCCCTCTTTGGCGTTTATCTGCTTGATGTGCTCTACAGTGAATCCGAGGTCCACGCACGCGTTCTTGATTTCGTCTAGTGGCGTGTCTGCTGGTAAAGCTTGGAGCGCCACCTTCATCTTCTTCTCCGAGTCTAACACTCGTAGGCGTTCCACTACGGCATTGTCCAATTTTTCGAGATGCTTGAACACCGTACGGTACTCCTCTTCTGATTTGGGCTCGAACCGAAAGCCTGTCCTAACCGGATTGGTGTTGACGGTTCGGCCCAACTCCGCGGTGATTCCCTTGACCACCGCTACCCAGTTAAGCAGCACCGGCGCCACGATGCTGGAGTATCGGATCTTCTAGGGTTATTGTTTTGTAGCAGTATATTCAGGCTTCTTCTGGGTTATATTTCTAGTTGTATAATCATAGGTATGAAACAAAAAGAATGCCGCTGAAAACCAAAAGGAAACTACAAAACCGCGATCCGCCCCGCTATTTTGTATGGAACAGAGTGCTGGGCTTCTACCAAGAAACATCTCACAAAGCTGCACACCACTGAGATGCGCATGTTACGCTGGTCAGCGGGCGTCACCAGGCTCGACAAAATCAGGAACGAATATATCAGAGGTAGCTTCAAAATCGCCCCCATTGTTGAAAAAGTCCAAGAAAACGTTTGCGCTGGACACATCCTCAGGCGTCCTGAAGACCACATGGTGCGAGTAGCCCTAGACATACCATCGACGAAGCATGGGCGCGGAAAGCCCTCCGCCACTTGGCTAACGACGGTCCAAAAAGACCTGAAACAAGCAAATATGAACCTAGATATCGCCCAAAATCGCCCAGAATGGAGAAAACACACAAGGAGAGCCGACCCCAGATGATGGGAAATGACGCAGGCAGATGATGTATAATCATAAATATATGCATCTTAGGAAACGAAGGAATTTTACATTCACTTTAATGTTAAAATTAAAAATAATAGTATTGAAAAATGTTTTTTTATTACTTTGCCCAATAGGTGAGAGGCAGTATGTATAATGCCCGGGCAATTTAATTATTTGCATATTTATTATCACATTGCCATCTCAAATTGGGCATTTTTCATAATGCCCGGGCATTATGAAAAATGCCCAATTTATCACTTGGTCCATAACAGATACATGGATTATGCATTGCGACAGTACGGTAAAATAAAAACTACTTATAAAAAAAATTTGGGTACCTCCCATACAAAATGTTTTTTCTTAATTTTTTTTTTGCTTTGACCCTACAGTGTGGTGTATGGTTGGATAAGGTCTTTCAAAACGAATAACGGTCTTCAAAACCTTTTTTTAATAAAGTTATTATTTTCGGAAATAATCGCTCCGAAAGAAAAAATTAAAGCTTAATAATATACTTTCAATGAAAACTATATTAGTACCTACAAGTGTGGTATATAACCGATGGACCGGCTCGACTATTGCGAACTGTCCCAAGAGCAGATATTTGACATATGCGCGATACATTTGCTGGACAATGATCTGCTAGTGATAGGAATATACCACTCCAATTTAACCAATCACAACGAATATTTAAAGTTATTCGAAAAGTTGTTAACCAAAATAGACAACGACAAGGTAACTGCAATAATTATGGGTGACATAAACATCGACCTCCTTAATAACACCACCATTAAAAAACATCTCCTAGACATTCTATCCGCCCACCACTTTAGGCAATACGTAAAAAAAGCCACCAGGGTAGATGGTGACAGCGCAACATTGCTGGACCACGCCTACTCAAACATCCGGGACGCCCGTGTGTCCGCGACCTGCGTTATCACTAATCTCAGTGACCATATGGCGCAGCGCCTTGTCGTCCCGCAACCGGCTCCTCATCCGCGATCCGCGATAGTAAAGAAACGCGCGTTTAGTTGCAATAATAGGAGTATGTTTGTTCGTTCGCTGGAGTGTATAGATTGGCAGATTATAATAGACAAACACCAAAATGAATGCGAACTGTTTGCGACTAAAATAATCAATATTTTAGCCAATCTACAAGATGTTCATATGCCAGTTAAAACTGTGACCGTACATCATAAAAAAAGCCCATGGATAGATTCTGAACTCATCGGTTTAAAATTACTAGCTTTCGATTTTATTGCCTTAGCGAAAATCGATCCAGGCAACACCCAGCTAAATACAGCCTCTACTAAAATACTCAATACCTACAATCAAAAACTACAGAGGAAACGAACGGAGTACTTCAACTCTAGTATTGGGAATAGCTCAAATAAAAATAAGGCGATGTGGCGAGCTATAAACACGGAGATTGCCAGACTCTCACGCGAGCGGGTAGATTACACAGACCTACTTACTGACAACGACGGAAACCCATTCGTGTCCAAACAACACCTGGTCGATGCACTGAATGAGGAGTTCATAACAGCGGGCGCCGCATGCGGTGCTCCCGCCCCGGACCGCGCACAGTGTCTGACCTCTTTATCCTCCCGCACTTTTCATAGCGACACCTCATTGAGATTGACATCCTTCAGCCCGGCGGAAATAAGTGTTATATTGTCCTCAAAGATAGCAGCAAAAAATACCACCGATGTCTACGGACTATCCGCGAACCTCCTTAAACAAGCTAGTACAGCAATTTGCTTCGTGCTCTCGCAGCTATTTAACAACTGTATGCGGTTAGGTTCGTACCCTACTTGCTTGAAAAAGGTTAAGATCTGCCCCTTATATAAAGGCAAGGGTGATAAAAAAGACGCGAAATCGTACCGACCCATCGCACTAGTACCGGCTTTGAGTAAGTGCTTCGAGGTAGGCTTGAACACTAGGCTACTGTCATACTGGTTCCCAAGGAACGTTCTGTCTGACAGCCAATACGCGTACCGCCAGGGCCGGTCCACAACCGATCTCGTGCGGGAGGTGATCCATTGTGCACTGCGCGCACGCGAGGCAGGCCGCCAGGTAGCAATCATCTGCTGTGACCTCTCACGCGCCTTCGACACCGCCGACCACGCGCTCGTAGCAGACAAACTCGGCCACTATGGTGTTCGAGGCCCAGCTCTAAAACTGTTGCTCTCGTTTATGAGCGAGAGGGCACAAGTTGTCGTTGGGGATCGCGGCAGCGTGACATCCTCGGAGCGCCACAACCTAATGGGGGTACCCCAAGGATCCTGCCTTTCAAACACCCTCTTTAGCATATTACTCAACGACTTACCGGCTGCAATTACCGGCGCTGATATCTACATGTACGCCGACGACGTCACAGCGGTAGTAAGTACGCCCATGAAGAACCAGCTCGAAACGGCCCTAAATAACGTTGTCAGGCAGCTAAACGAGTGGTTCAAGGTCAATGGCCTGGCACTTAACAAAAACAAGACCTGTTTTATGACAGTAAAACTCAACGGCCATCGCAGCGAGAGCCTGCAAGTGTGTGCGGACGATGCCCCTATACAGCACACGTCCTGCACACGCTTGCTCGGGTTCCACCTCGACAGTGCGCTTACATGGGAGCGGCACATAGACGAGGTGTGTAATCGACTTGGCCGCGCCTGTTTCGCACTGCGCCGACTGGCGCGCACCGCCGGGAGGGCCGCGGTGCGAGAATGCTACTTCGCGACGGTCCACTCCGTGTTGACGTACGGTGTGGAGCTCTGGGCCCGAGCTGCGGACTGGTATCGCGTTTTCTCAATGCAAAAGCGAGCACTCCGCGGTATGGCAGGCAAACCAAACGACGCTCCAGCCCGGGAGCTATTTCTTGAGTTCCAAATTCTACCCCTACCCTGTATCCTTATACAGCAAGTAGCGGTGTTCACTCACACCAACCGAGACCATTTCAAGCGCAGGGGTACGAACTCGAGATATCCACTGCGTAGTAATAAGTACGGAGACCGGCTGGTAGCAGAACGCCACACTTTAGCGAAGTCGACAAAGTCGGTCTATTGCCTCGGTCCTTCAGTCTACAATCGATTACCCGATTGTATTAGAAATGCAACTTCCACTGAAGGATTCAGATCTAAACTAAAAAAGTGGCTTCTTGGAAAGATGTTTTATGATTATAGCGAGTTTTTTGACATTCCACTTGTGATTTAATAATTTAATGCTTATAACAGCTTGACATTTATATTATATTGATTATATTCTCATTGTTAATGATTCATATACTGATAAATAATTTTAATAATTAATAAGGTAACACACCTATATGTAATACCGACCTGTAACAATTGTTACCAATAAAGTTTTTCATTTTCATTTTCATTTTCATTTTAACCTTTTACTACTTTAGTAGTTCTGTCTATACACATTAATTAGTAGACATAACTATACTACATTGGCAAAAAGTTGCAGATTTGTACTAGAAGCGATTAGGAAGAAGGGCGGGGCGCGTCTTCGTGGATGACACGAACTATAGGTATATGAAGTCATTTAAAATCCGGAGTATTTTTCTTATTTATTTATTTTAAGGAATTCCGATTTTTTTATTTGTTTCTTTTTTGCCATTTTCAAAAAGCCTAAACTTAATGAAGATGTGTTATCTTATCACATTTCCTATCTTTTACATAGGTTTCCTCCTTGCCTTCGGTTTTCATCATCATCGTCGATAATATTGTATTATCACCGATTTTTCCCTAGTATGCGTATTTTTAGATTTCGGCTCGCCTGCTGCTCGGGCTCAGTTCTTGCTCGAAAGTACGACTTGCTGGGATAGTTTGGGTATCGGGCCCTATGCAGGGCTTTACATCCGGCCTACGCGAATGCAAAGCCCTGCATAGAGGCCCCGCTGTTTTCTTTTTATAACGGCTTTGCAGCAACTCGGCATATTTCGGGGGCGCCCGCCCAGCCGTAGAGGAGCGCGTCCTTTGGCCTACTACGGGTTCAAAGCTGATCATCATTATAAGCATTAGCTGTAAGGTGCAATTTGTTATTTGAAATAATAAATAAATCACCTTCCTTGCTTTTCACTAATATGTTTGTTTTTTAACACAGTATCTTCTTTTGTTCGTTTCCGAGCTCTGCTGTTTCCTGCAGCTTAGCCATGCACAAAAGTTTTGAGACACTCTGCACCTTCGGTTTTATGCTAAACTCTGCTCTTGGTCTTTGCGTAAGCCTAAAAATTATTTAAATTTGGTATCGTCATAAAGAAAAATTTACATTATAACAAATAATAATAATTGATCAATATTGTTACTGACTTACGAAACAAATACTTAATAAATATTGTAAATATAATGTGATAGTACAGGATCCGCGGAGTGCGAGTTCTACTTGAACTTGAATCGCATGGTCAGGGTCGGAGCGCGGGGCCCCCCTTAGGCGCGGGGCCCTTAGCATATGCTTTTTCTGCTGTTCGGTTAATCCGCCACTGGCCGGACCCGGCATCGTATAAATCATAACTGCCTTTCGCAAATGTCACCTCGGGCACAGGGTCGCCCGTATCCATAGCGAGAGCCCTGTGTCTACAACTGACACTCTTAAATTTAACAAAAAAAAAAGTACGCAGAACGACAAGCCACTGGCAATCCTGCGGAGTAGACTGCAAGCCGTGGGTGGAGCTTGCAGGCTTTGCAAGACCCAAGATGCATCCTGCTTGGGTCTTGCTGGACGCCATGCAGTCCGCGACAACATTCACAATCCTGCATAATGAGGGCTGGATTTCGGATTGAGGCCCGGGCCTTGTGGGCCTAGGCAGCCTAAACCTTTTATTATTAAATTGAATAAATGGTTAATAGAAAAATGTTTTTATTCAATTAATGAATTTTTTGGTATTTAATCTAATTTAACGTAGACATTTATTTTAACATTTATTATGAATTTTATTGTTATTATATAATTATTTAAATGACGTTTGTAATTTAATAATAAATTTTGATTATTTGAGGCCATTGTAATAATTGTGATTTGTGTATATGGAGGTATGATTATGTAGTGTATGATTATGTAGTCAAGCAGCCGTTCAAATATTATGATTAAATGTAAATATAATGTAAATTATGTAAATAATATTTAGATTTAAGTAAAGATTTTGCATGCCCATTTTGTCGGCGAGATGTGCTGAACGTATAGAAAATGTTACCATCTAATTTGTTGTACCACATTTCACGCAAATAAATATATTTTTATTTCTATTTCTAGGGGCCCAGGAAACCTGGTAATGTTTTGAGATGGAAAAGGGGGCCCCGATAAAAGTATGGGGGCCCCTTAGAATTCGAAGACCCATACCAAGTGCCTTGCGTAGGGGCCCTAGGTCTTTAAATCCAGACCTGCGGATGGCAAGGTGGACTGCAATGCAGGAATGTGAACGGAGGGATTAACTGTATAATAAAAACTCATCAGTTAAAAATACTATTTTAAAAGAGATCAGACTTAAAATTAAATAAAAAATAAGTTTGAAGCTAATACTATGTCCCCTTTACAGATTTCTTTAGGTTGTTAAACCTTTTTAAAAATCACATTTTATAATAATTTTGGCTTGATGCTAAAAAACCACAATCGTATGTGCCGCATTTTACCCGATTATGGGTAATCAGGTTTATAAATGGCAACATTTTTACCATAGACAAACAGTAGTGCTTTCATAAACATCCAGAGCGTATCATAGAGGTGTCGATAATAATAATAAAAAATTTGTAGCATAATCGGTTAATCGATTTTGACAAAACCCATGAATATTAACATTTTTGGTTAAGTAAGTTAAGTAGATATAATATGACATTTACGGCTGGCATGTTTTAAAACACTAACACAGTGGAATATCTAGTACAGTGATGGGCAAACTTTCTTCATGAGGGCCAAAAAATTTTAAAAAATCCGATGAGGTCCGGTACTGCAAAATAAATGTATTTTGATTTGAAACCGTTGTCCTGAGCCATATCTGATACAGGTTCATTGACCTAAAAGGAAGTCCCAGCCACTGATCAATAACAAAAAACAATATAGTCATTATTTCGAAGAACCGGGGCGGCGAGTCCGCCCGCGGGCTTTACTTTGCCCACCACTGATCTAGTAGATTAGTTTATATTATTACGAAGTGTTAATTATAGTCTCTCGAGCCATTTACGTTAGCAGGAAAAATTTGCAAATTTAAAAAATGTAGGCGCGAAAGTTTGCCATCCCATAGAAAATTTAAAATTCGCGCCTATTTTTCTTTGACTGACTATATGTATATGTATTAAGTGCAGTAAATTAATCGAATTAAATGTAAGTTATAAGGTTATATCTTCAATTCAGATATTTGATTTTATTGCAAGATGCACAACACGTTTTGAGAGTATCGGGCCAACATTACACAAAACTGTTTTACATGTATTTTACTAGGGATAAAAGTACCTCAAAAGGTAAAATAGGGTTTGGCCAGAGTTGCTTGTCAAGGAAGCATTTTTATTCTTCTGGTACTCACAAGACTGGTTCGATAGACTAATAATATTTTGAAGTTTTGAACCATATTGAAGCCTATATGTCTTCCGGTTCGACCGCCATCTTGATAGTCACGCCTCGTGATAATTTCTTTGTTTTTTGCTCATTAATATGGTTTAAATTGTAATATCGATAGCTTATTATACAGTAATGTATAGTGTTCAGTGAATGGTTAATTAATCTTAAAACGCGTTTAACCACCATTTTGTAGGTAGTCCACGTGCTACTTGTAAAGTCCAGCTATGGCTTTACAAGAGCTGATAATATCACCGTACTCTGTCTTGTAATAACCGTACAAGCTTCTATGACCTTGATACTGGCGAAATAGTTCCACTGGACTGAAGCCATAATTTAAAAAAAGAAGAAGAAGCCTATATAAATAAACAATGTGAAAGTATCAAATACCTCATCTCTAATCTGTAAGTTTTGTTTGTAACGTAAGATCCTATGCCTGATGCATATGTGTTGTGTTTTGTAAAATAACCGTCCTAAATAAAGCATTTTAAACTATAATTGTTTACCATAGATAACCTCATTTACTATATTTATGACACTTTTTTTCACGTTAAGGCAAAATTACTGGTACTTGCTTATAAACTCAATTAACGATTAGTTTAAATAGCTTTTAAATCTGTCGGTCACCATCGATAAAAAAAAATTGCTATCGATACATGTATCGATAGTTAAAAACACCCACAACACTTGTATTCCTGTCCCTTTCTTGCACTTCCGTCAATCATCTGTTTAGTCTATGGTATTTCACAAGTGTCGTGCTGTGTCGAAAGTGGACTATTTGTAAATATTGTATAATTGTAAATAATCCGTGTTTCATGTTTTGGAAATATTAATTTACATATTTAATTATTCGTGTAAGTGCTTAATGGATGTGAAGGTGATATAAAGCTGATAAACAACGTAAGTGGTTTTTGCGTACTTATTTATAACACCTGTCGCAGTTATTTAGTTGAAATGCGTTGTCTGATTCAGTTTTTCGTGTTACGGAATGTGATTAGTACCTTCGTAATGGGTATTCTTATTTCGAAATCCGTTCTGGAACATTTCTGCTGCTCTAGTTACGTGAAATCCTCGTAACCTTGGGCTGTAGTGATGGAGTGTCATCGTCTAAAATTGGTAATGTAATACGGAGTTCGTAACCGTAGTGGGAATGTTATTTGCGCTAATTAAGACATTATGCCAACGCTGAAAACGTTTCAAACGTTAAATAACATTGGCTGAAGGCTGGGAAACACAGTTTGTATTTTGAAATACTCAAAAACATTGCAGGATTATCTAAACAACTGAGGTATTCTAAATTATCTATACAACTTCGTTGTGTTTGTGTAAAAATCTATCGAACAGCCTGTCTGGTGGTGTACCTGTATGGTGACACAACACAAAAGATAGACCAGGGGTCACCAGTTAGTTTCTTCCCTGGTTCAGTTTTTAAATAAATAGTGATACATAGTGATCTGTTTCTACTTGAGATTATTTTAAGCAAATTTAATGTACAATTGTACAGCACCAAATAGGTCGGCCATTAACATTTATACAATTGTCCCCTTGATAGTGTAGTTTCATTTACTTTAACGGGAAATGATACATTTATATTTATTATTATTGAATGCACAGGCAGCTTATAGCTGATACATTTGATTGTTAATTTGGTTAGTTGATTTGGAGGCAACCACATTTTTGCTTTTGATTTTTGACTCCAAAAACAATAGAAACAGAGGCATACTTTACTTTTTCCTCTTAATAATTCAATGAAGTGATTGTATATTTAACACATTCACTGCTAACATTGTCGTAGCTCTACGCTCGTAGCCGATCCCAGCATTTTCCACTTTATAGAGGAAAGTGACCACAAACAGAACTGACCTAACGAGTTCCCGGCACTCTATGTTTTAATACTGTGGAATATATTAATTCTACAGTGTGGCTATCACCAGTTCGGCATTGACATAAACGCTATCGAGAATGTAACTTACTTTCTACACATCTCACTTATACTCACAGATAGTGGGAGCGAGATGGATAGAAAGTAAATTACGATCTTGATAGTTTATATGTCAGTTTTGACACTGTCAGTGACTCATGGTACGGGTACAGGAAAAGACATAGTTTTTACCTTTGTTAAATAATTATAACAGGTTTTATGGGTTTTTGTATAATTTTATGAATATCATATTATAAAGCTTAAATTTATTTATACAATGTGTTTGTCCACGTATAGTCGAGCCGTTAACCACGTAGTCGAGCCGTTAACCACGTATAGTACGATGAATTTTATCGACAAATCACCCCCCATACCAATGTTTTTTCTCAACCATTTTAAAACTGCACCCCGTCAAAGTTTTATGCTGCCAAACATGACTGCACTTGGTTAATGTACCATTATCTGTCCATTTACCTATAGCACATTAAAAAAAAAAATCATTCGATAGCTTATGAATTAGGGCATTAATTTCAAGCATAATTGTTAGAGAAAATATTCCACAATTACTCGAGAATTAAATAAATAAAATAAAAATATAATAATAATAATAAATAATAATAATTTAGCCTATATACGTCCCACTGCTGAGCACAGGCCTCCTCTCATGCGCGAGAGGGCTCGGGCTATAGTCCCCACGCTAGCCCAATGCGGATTGGGGACTTCACATACACCTTTGAACTTCTTCGCAGATGTGTGTGTTTTTAAATTGCTAAATGGTAGCACAGGGTATCAGCTAAACAACCTTCTGTAATGTGCGTCGAACTAAGTTGCTTTAGTTCCAAATGATAATTAGGGCAGCGGGCAATGTTTCTTTGAAACTAAGTTACGTGGTTAACGGCTCGACTATACGTAGACAAACACATTGTATAAATTAAAAGTAGAAATTTCACTGTCTTGGTACCTATGGCTCATATATGGTATATTGGGTACGGTCTTGGTAGCTTAGATGGCAGAGCACTGTACTAGTGATCCAGTGGTTGTGGGTTCAAGTCCCACCCCAAGATAGTGAATTTTTTCACTTTTAATTTATTTCTAAGCTTAACTGTGAAATTGTGAACAATGCTATTGTTCGCAGATGTTTCAGCTTGATGCAAAATTAATTTTATCATATTATACATGTAACTACAATGAAGTATTTTATACCTTTTCAAGGTTATCATGCTGTCTAAATTAATTATCCAGACTTCTCAAGTATAACTACTATGTTTCAGACCACAGAAAATTTACTTTATAAATACCACATTCTAGAAGTCTCCCACCCACAATGTAATTCAATACACAATATACCCGTGTAAGAGATACTTTGTGGTTTTGTAGTTGACTCGTAATACATACAATCTGTTCATGCATTAAGAATCACATGAACATTTTAAAGTAAAAAGTGAGTAATAAACATGCTACTTAATATTATTTCCTTTACCACTTGTACCCAACCGCTTGAGTGGAACACGGGAGTCATTTGTCCTGTTTATAAAAAAGGGTGCATGAAAAGGTGTACGAACTACCGGGGTATAGCATTGCTTCCAACTGCATATAAGGTGTTGTCATACGTACTTCTCAAAAGACTGGAACCGTACGTGGAAAAGATTCTCAGCAATTATCAGTGTGGGTTCCGTCAAAATCGCAGTACGGTTGACCAGATCATCCTCCTAAAGCAGATCATGGAGAAAAGATGGGAATATGCACAACCTGTACACGTGGTGTTCGTAGACTTCGCTAAGGCATACGACAGCATAGATAGGGACTCCTTATACGCTATACTGAGGAACTTCAACATCCCTAACAAGTTAGTCACTATGAGGCCGCAACGAGGGTGAGCAATATGAAAGTACGGGTACAGGGCGATCTGACGGATGCTTTTTCAGTGGACACGGGGTTAAAACAGGGCGATGCTCTATCGCCAATGCTTTTCAATTTAGTGCTGGAGCATGTCCTTAGAAAAGTTCTAGCTTTGGAAGTCGGACTAGAACTAAATGGAAAGCATATGGTGGTGGGGTATACCGATGACCTGGCTCTATTGGGTAGTAGTAGAGCAGAGGTCCAGGTGGCGACTAAGACCCTTGAGACAGAAGCTTTGAAAGTAGGTCTACGTATAAACCACGATAAGACTGAGTATCTTCACATGCGACGTTACAAAACCGGTCGAGGCAAACCTGCAGATCTACATGTTGGAGATACTGTGTTTAAAGGGGTGGCCAAATTTAAATACCTAGGCTGTACGATCAACGACAACAATACCCGTGACGAAGAAATTGACATTCGTATTCAGAATGCCTTGCGGTGCGGTGCAGCTCTGCACAAAGTCTTGGTGTCCAGGCTTCTCAGCAGAAAAACTAAGATCCGAATTTACAACACCGTAATACGACCTATCGTAACATACGGATGTGAGGCCTGGACACTAACTTTGAAGGAGGAAAGCAAGCTAGTGGTGGCTGAAACGAAGATTCTTCGCAAAATCCTCGGCCCAACGCAGCGACCCGATGGCAGCTGGAGAATCCGCAAAAACGTCGAAGTCGAACAGATAGTAGCTGAGTCAAATATCATGGGTGTCACAAAGGCGCAAAGGCTGCGGTGGCTCGGTCATCTAGAGCGATTGGGAGCCGATCGGGCGGTGAAAAGAGCGTTTGAGGGAAAACCGACAGCACGCCGCCCGGCCGGTCGACCTAGGTATCGATGGGCGGATGTGGCGGACACGGATCTGCGCGAGTTCCAGGTTGAAGACTGGCGAGAAACTGCACAGGACCGGGATCAGTGGCGAGCAGTAGTGTTGGAGGCCAAGACACACTTTGGGTCGCTGCGCCAGAGGAGTAAGTAAGTTACAAATGCTCGCCTTACAAATTAAGTCCCAAGTCCATTCCCTACTAATAGTACTAACGCTGGGGTTATTGACCCACTAGATCTTTAGTTTCCCATGTATAATGATCTGCCATTACCGGTGTTCGCTGCTTACACCAACCTCTACCTCTGCTTACGCCCTGAGGCCTATAAAAAGGTCTAAATACCACCAGCATACTTGGTCAGTCCAGCGCATTGGCCTTGGGACTCTTAGTTTCCTATAGAAATGGGGTTTCATCAACATAGAAAATTTATCTTAACGATTAGTCATAACAAATTACCACAATCTTTACAAATAGTTTGATAACAAAGTTATCAACTTATCAGTCAGCTACAGTTGCAGTCTGTATTGGATACGTCATAACATATAATCGGCCTATATTTTAGTCATTGTAGCCACTTTATTGTTCATAATTGTGAAATTTAGTATGGGATCTCTCTCTCTTCTCAGCATATTTGTATCCACTGCTAAGCATATGCTTCTTTCATGGATTTCCATGTGGTTCTGCATGCGGCGGTTCTATGCCAGGTCGGTCCTGCCGTCTTTCTGATATCGTCCGACCACCTGGCTCGTGGTTTTCCGTCACCTCGGCTTCCCAGTGGAGGTCTCCAGAACAGCACTCGCTGGCCCCATCGGTCACCATCCCTGCGACATATATAGCCGGCCCATTCCCACTTTAGTTGCGCAATTATTTTGGCGATGTCGGTAACCTTTGTGCGTTGGGTATGGTGATGATGGGATAGCGGTGAATTTCCAATATGACTTGGAACTCCGGTAGCCATTTCAGAAGGATATCACTCTTACGGTAGATGTTGTAAGGGCCTCCCCAAGGCTCATAAATGGTGGAAATTCGCTGTATTGGGTAAGGTCTTGGTAGCTCGAACGGCAGAGCACTGGACTAGCGATCCAGTGGGCGTGGGTTCAAGTCCCATCCAATACAGTGAATTTTCCACTTAATTTGTCACAATATAAATGATTACAACACAATTATAAGAAAAAATAAATAAAGTAAATTAAAATGATGAGTTTCTTTTTTTGTTATGAATTTTATGAGGCAACCTCAGCAAACAGATTTTTATAAACTGTATTCTTATTTAGAGCTCCATGATTTCAGATTTCAGCTCAACGAATAAATGGTGGAATGAACTCAGGCAGGCCGTATGCTTGTTTGCCACCGACGTAGTATAAAAAATATACCAATAAATAAATAAAAATTACATGCAACAATTTCAATACCTATTCTAATTGCGAAGACAATTACGATGGTGCAATGGAGGTTAATTGAGAGCAATGTATTGTTTAATGCATTGTATACTTGTAGTAGTAGTAGTGTACTACTTGTATACATACTTGTTCTTTTGAAACCATTATCCACTGTGTTAATTAAATACAATACAGCCATCTATAATAATATCTTGCACAACAAATCTACTAATAGCACAGAATAAATAATAGTACTATCATACAGAAATGACACTTCCTACAAAACCGAAGTCTGACAGCGATTCAGGGTGACAGGGATTCGAATTATGCTGTCCCTTTCTAATGTATAGCACTTTCCCTTTCGGCCATTTAGGGTTGTCAAAATTCAAGTCATTATCTTATCTAAAAAACAGTACTATTGATAAAATCTAAAATTAAAATCGTAAAAAAAATCAGCACCCTTTTTAACATTTTTGTTGTAAAAAAAACAGTATGTTTTTTTATACTACGTCGGTGGCAAACAAGCAACTAAAGGAGTTACATGCGCGTTGCCGACCCTAACAACCCTCCCTCCCCTCATTGATCCGTTGAGTTGAGTCTTTACTTTCTTTTTTGTCAAAATTCTCTCGCTACGCTCGTGGTTAAGTATCGGAATGATTTTCTTCTTTGAATATTAATATCACCACGACGCCCATTAGGGGTAAACATTATCATTGCTACCTTTTTAAACAAATTACTCTTATCGACTGAAATAGTTGTCATCATCATCATCCTCCTAGCGTTTGTCCCGTACTGTGACGGGGTCCGCTTTCCTACTTTTCTCCTTCCACTTCGCTCTGTCCTGGACGTAGTTTTCCGATAACCCACAGGCGTTTAAATCTTTGGCGATGACATTGCGCCAACGCTGCCTTGGTTTGCCCCTCCTGTTTGGGCCTGGTAAGGCAAAGCTAAGGGCTTTGTTGCCTTCGTATTCTGGCGGCCTTCTTTTGACATGCCCAAACCAACTCAGCCGACTTTCTTGGAGCTTTTCGGCGACGTCTCTCACTCCGAGGCTTAACGAGACTGAAATAGTTGTCATACATTAAAGAAAAGTGACGCAAGTCCACCGGTAGCCCAGGTCGGAAGCGAACCGACGCCTTCAGCTTACGTGGCTGACGTCCTACGCGGCGGCGGGTTTAGTTTTCGGATGTACTAGATATATTATGAAGTCCACTCTAAACTCTGCAGTCTCTGCACTAAATTTATCGCGACAAAGTGCGTGCTCACAGTAAACGTCATATTTTTATAGAAATTTCACTTTGTCATTGTAAAGTCTACCAATAGTATTTGACGACCGATTTGGCCTAGTGGGTAGTGACTAGGGCGTCCTCCCGGGAAATACCGGTTCTCGATTTCCCGGGAAATCCCGGGATTTATTTGAAATCCAAAGAACCGGTACTGAGCACCGAGTCCCGGTTCTCCCGGTTCCCGCCATAACATCAAATAAACATTTATATTATCAGTAAAATTAACGCACCGGCAAGTTCGGCAGCGTCGCATATATATGCAATCGATTGCGAACATCTCTAGGTGACCGTACCATAGACGCCATTAGTTTTCTTCGGACATATTATCAAGAAAAGAGATGCAAATAAAAGTATTGGACTAAGTACTAGATTTAGTTAGACGGATTTATACATATCATCTTAAGTTGACATTTAATTGAAGTTATCATTAGTGTCTCGTCAAACAAATTCGACATATTTACATAACTAGTCAGATTTTGATTTTGAACTTGTAGGTGTAATTTTGCAAAAGTTTATTATTTTGTAAGATTCAAATGTTAGATAATGACCTGAAATACCTGATTATAATTTGTTAATGTTACGTTTAAGTTTCCGTAATATTGATTACTTTTTACTCAGAGTTTAATAAATGTTATATACACAAGACTTAAACTACAATGTTTATTTATAAAACTATAAATCACATTCTTGTGTCTAATTGTTGTTGATCTCCAGTTCCATCCGTTCTTAAGCCAATGATTAGATTAGGTATTTGATAAGTTCTTTATGTTAAATTATTTATTTGTGAGGTGATTACATTTTTGTTAAAAAAAAGAACTGTATTTGTTTCAAGTGTGTTGATTATTATATTACTGCAATGTTACAATTATCTTAAGTTAATCACATTTGAAATAGAAAAAATATTGAACTACCTATTATAATTAGACTGATTTATATTATAATTTAAGTTCACATTTAAAATTAAAATAATGATTAGCGTTACGTCAAGTAAATTCGACGACATGTTACATAAATAGTCAGGTTGAGATATTAAAATTTGTATAACTTTGCACAATTTGTTTTTTTTTTTTTTATTACAATATTATGAAAATTATGATATTGAGAACATGATAATAATGTTTAAAATATTATGGTGTTTGTAAGTATTACTTACTACACATGATTCATAACATTACGGTTATGATCAATGACACTGTTAACTGATTAATTAATTAAGACTGATTAAAGTAACTATAAAGACTGATTTAAGTGTATTATTCCTAAAACTGTTTTTTATTCTATAAAAAATTCTTAATTATTCCTACGATTCCTTTTATTAATTATTATTAAAGTTAGTTGCAAGATTCACAGTTAAATGATGTCAAACAAAATGTATAAAAATAATTCAGCTCAGCATAAAGAACCGGGAGAACCGGGAATCCCGGTACCGGCTCCGACCCGGTACCGGGAAATGAAAAACTAGGAACCGGTCCCGGGACTGCACGCCCTAGTAGTGACCCTGCCTACGAAGCTGATGGTCCCGGGTTCAAATCCTGGTAAGGGCATGTATTTGTGTGATGAGCATGGATATTTGTTCCTGAGTCATGGGTGTTTTCTATATATTTAAGTATTTATAGATATTTATATATTATATATATCGTTGTCTAAGTACCCTCAACACAAGCCTTATTGAGCTTACTGTGGGACTTAGTCAATTTGTGTAATAATATCCTATAATATTTATTTATTATATTTATTATTTATTTAAGTATTGATTGTAATCGAGTGGATTGGAGAAGAGATGTGGGTAACCAATGCTATTGGTTGATTCCTCTCCTCCTCAGTGAAAAGGCAGCCATAGCTAGCTCTGACTCTGCAACTATGTCTTAGCTTAGCTATATAATTGAATCGATTGTTAAACAATAGGCGACAGCAATCGAATCATAATTCCCGACATGTAGTGAAAGTCACCGTAAGTGTTTCGTTGAACTCTGGCCGTTACAGCCGGAATGACACGTGTCTAACGCGCTGCTCGTGTTATGGCTTCGTTCGTGTGTATTTCGCTAATTTAGAATTAGTGACCGAACGTAACTACCAAAAATATCCCCAAAAAGAACGCAAGATTTGAATTTGCCGCCATTTCTGCATTTTAGTGCTGGCAACCCTAAAACTATTTGACAGCTGAATGTTTAGGGTATGTAAAAATGGCGGATTATACAAAAGAACAACGCGTTTTCATTATTGAACAATATTTCAACTTGCCATACAGCCCGAGAAACATTGCAATAACTAATAACTGAACTCAAAAGTCTATGCCAACAAGCCTACAATCAGTCATGATTTGAAGGAGGAAATTCGACGCTGCATCGGGGAATTCAGCCGAATTTATGAAATATGTTCACGGAAAATGTTGACAAAGAAGTGCGTATGTGCCAGCAAAGCCGTGGGCGCCATTCGCATGACGTGTTATTCCACACATATCCCTGTTTAGTGTATGTTATGATTTTATAAACAAATAAAGAAAAAAATGTGTGTTCCTTTAGTTTTGGCACGGCCGAAATATGATTTTTATACCGAAATATGATTTTTATACCGAAACCTGCTGAAACCGAAACATCGATCGGACACTATTTAGAATTGGATTCCAAACCCAAATCCAAACAGGTTAACACATCTAACAGTACCCCTAGTGTAAATATTTTCGACAGCGAAACGTGACGTACGCGTTTGCGTTAAGTGTCATTTTGTATGAGATTTTTGACTTTCCAAAACGTCCCGCTTGGCGCGCTGTTTAAAAACCCATACAAAATGAGACTTAACGCAAACGCGTACGTCACGTTTCACTATCGACTAAATTTACACTAGGGGTACTGTTTTGTACTTTCACGGCTAAAGTACTGAAGTACTAAAGATAATTTGACCAAAATTAGGCACGTAGAAAGATTAAGTATCTTGTCAGTCTTCCCCTTAGACGGATATGAACCTAAATAATACTTACTTAGGCTTTGGTTTCATTGCACCTAAATATCATAATCCTGTCTTTATATGCCCTAAATTTCAAAACAACTTAGTCTCAAAATGCTTAAATATCAAATTGTTTCCTTCTCAAAATGGCCGAATGTCATCATGCCTTTTATTCATATCGTCCAAATCTCAAAATGCCTAAATGTCAAGGAGTATGTTTCATCAAATGCCGAAATTGCGATGGACTTCTTTTTTAAATATATTCAGTTTTATTATGTCTCAAGTGCATTTTTATAACCTTTGTCGTGTTTACAATATTTTTTTAAACAATCTGCCGGAGCTCAAGACTGATAATATTGGATAAAATAGGACTCACGAATGTAGGTACGTTGATATTTAGGTATTATGAAATTCGTCAATTTGAAGTTTAGGCATTTTGGGAATGTGGTATTTTGCGAAAAATTAATTAGGCATTCTGAGATTTAGGCAGTTTGAAACTATTCCGTTTGGAAATCTAGGAATTTTGGTAAATGGATAAAATTAATTTAAGATTCAATGAAACCAAAGGTTACTTACTTACCGAGCCTTATCAAACTTCGCCATTTTACTTGTAGTATCAAAGCGTTAGATTGCATGTTCAAAATTGTAAATGCTAAGATATTCTATGTTTGAATTTTGACGTTTTCCACCTCAGAGTTCATTCACCCATATTTGCAGGTGGAATGCCAGTCTTCGTCTGTGTTTTGACAGCAGTCTGGCTTTATTGCCTTTGTCTAGAATGTCTGACTGTGCAGACGTATTTGCCACTCACGATGGTTTTAGTGCTTACGTGGCGTTTTCTTTTGTTTCATTTTAGTTGTTTTTATGAACACGGCGGGGATTTTATTTTATTTCATTTTTTAATAGTGAGAGGTGGTAACATTGACCTATCGACCTTCGCTATTGGCCAAGCACGTCTTAAACCAAGTTTTATGTAGGTAAATGTGTAACTTGAAGTTTTCAAATTATAAATGTAGAATTTACAATAGATCATGTATGAATATTTAGTAGAAAGCAGAAAGCAAAGTTTTTGACTATGTTGAACTTTAGCTCTGCGCGTGTGAGGAGGCTGTTCGGTTAGATTATGTTGTTTTCCGGGGGTGAAAAAAAGCGGTGGTGGCCTAGCGGTAAGGGCTTGTGCACAAATCACGCGAGGTTCGATAGGGGGGAGGGGGGTCACAAAAAAATCACGACAGATCACGCTCGATTAAGGAAACCTCAATTCGGTGAGGGAAAACGTGAGGAAACTGGACTAATCCCAATAAGGCGTAGTTCACCCTCTGGGTTGGACGGTCATATGGCAGTCGCTTTCATTGTATCAAATATGGTGCAAATAATATGAAAAGTGTTCTTTCAACTTTATACTTGCATCGACATCAAACGAGACTCCATGCCATAAATAGATACCTGCGTAACTAATTTGTATTTTATTATTATAGAAACTATTTGTCACGCTTACCATAAGCAATCACTTAAGCTTGCGAATCTGCCCACACTATTATACTACGCATCTTGGACCGTTAGCGCTTCTTCCATATAAGGGCCAAAACACACTGACTTACGAAACGATATCGCGTTGTGGCACAACCATACAACGTATCATGTAAATGTTTTCTGGCATTTAAGGAGCATTAGTTAAGTCGAAATTAAAGATATCTTTGCACTATTGTCCTTGCGGGCAAAACGCGAGGCCCGAGAAAGGCCCAAATTTCACCAGAAACCATAGACCTATATTCTATGCCAGAGACCGTGATCATGCCCCCATTGCTGTGATGGTAACAATACGTTTGTGAAGTACTTGCTATTTTGGCTTAAAACTAGCCACGAGACGACGACGAGAGACGAGATGTCGACCTTGCGCCAATAACGATATGCTCCATATGAAGTCATGCATGTGACGATTCACTGATCTTAAATGATTCGGCCTTCACGATTTCTGACCGCCAGCCTTGATTTTAATTCCTTCCTACTTGACTCGAAAACTCGCATCGTTAAGCCAATTAAGCTTGAATTTGAATAATGCAGTATCCTAGTTGTAGTTTAGTGAATTAGTAAAATCTCGCCTTAGCAATACCTTCCATTGATTCCTATTGCATCTTTCTTTACATGCAAAGTCACTCCGTCTGTCTGTACGCTTAAATTTTTAAACTATGCAGCAGATTTAAAAGCGATTGTTTATTAATAAGATTCAAGAAGGTTTGGGATGTATGATTCGTTATGGGTTTTGTGGAAATTGGACGAAATATGACGATGATTATATAGTGATTACTATCTAATCTTTGCATCTATACGAAGCCGGGGCGACGGGCTGCTAGTATGATATAATCCAACGCAGCAAAATAGCATGTAAGTAACTTGCTTATACGTATATCTGCGAAGAAATCAAAGCTAGCCCGATTGGGTTAGCGTGGGGAACTGTAGCCTATACTTATACGAAACTTAATAGAAGAAAAGCCTATGGCCTGTGCCCAGCAATGTTATATTATGTAGGTGTATGTATACTTTCGTAATAATGATGATAACTAAATAAAATTATCTGCAAGAGCGATTTAATGTAGACCTCGGCTAATCCTGGCTAAAATGTCAATTCAAAACTGTCTACATTTTTCTAATTAATAATGCTCCGGTTGCATCTCCAGCTACTGCTATGAGTCCCGTAGTCCTTTTCCCTCATAATATATCTTTCTCTTCAAATCAGAAGACCTACTGTGAACCACGTTCGACGGGTTGCCTCTCTGTCGCACTTGTAAATTCGCACGAAAGTGTGCCAGGGAGGCAACACGTCGAACATATGGTTCGCGTTAGACCCTCAGTTGTCACGGCATCTCTCTGTTCAATCTGAGGATTCTGAAAAATAACCAAGCAACACCAAATGCGGTTAATGCGGTTATGCTCCGCACTTCAAAACGGCGTCCGGTCCTGCGGTTTACGGTAACTGTAGAATCTTGATTTGTATGCAAAAACCGCATGGCATAACATATTGGCTCCGCCTCTCCGTGCGCAAGTCAACTGTTCGCGCTTTCGGGCGATGAGGGCCACACCGAGCTTTATAAACAAAAACCTGTACGGTACTAAGTACAGGTTTTTGTTTATAAACGCGGTTCGTCGTGCACCGCAGCTGCAGACGAATATACGGAGCAAAGCTTACCATCTTCGTCGCACCCGAATTCGTCGCTCCGCAATTCGCAATGAAATGCAAGCAGTGTGACAACCGCCAAAGGATGCTATTATCGTATTATCCTTTCACGAGGAAAGTCATCCGTTCAGTGTTCCAGCGAACCATTTTAAGTGTGTCCTTTAAACTTATTAGCTAGCGATGTTTCGAGTTTCGACGACACTTGATGGTTTACCCATGCCAAGAGGTAGGTATGCGATGGGAAGCATAGGCAATATTAGTACAACCACAGGGCTTCCCAGTGTTTGTTACTATGTTAGCACTGAGTTGCTAATCGATGTCGGTGCCTAAGTGTGAAATGTTAACTTTGTTATCGTATGTTACAAGTGTTTTGCTGTTATAGTCAGCATCAATAGTAGCCGATGAAACAACGCTCCAAAGCATCTGCCATCCTGGAATACTTTACCAAATACATAGATTGTCAATACTAACGGTTTGAAATGTGTAAAGTAAACCCTAAGTGGGTCAACAATTAAAGTCCGCGGCTGTACCTCAATTGGTTATTTAATTATCACATATAATTTCTATAAAATCGTAACGACAATGTGATCAACCCATTCTGGTTAACTAAATTGAATTCGTAACCCAAAAGTAATGTTTTGATATTTTTGCTTGTACCTACGTCCTTAAAAACCTCCATTACATCACGCGTAAATAATATTGACAAATAAATAATGCGTAACGCTAATCGACGTGTCCTTAAACTACGAGTACTAACAGCAACATTCTGATCTGACCATATGTATACCTTATGCCTTTGAAATAAAGTTCACGAAAGGCCAGTTAAAGAATCTATAGAATTCCATCGCTGACTCACCTACACAACAAGACTGTCTGGCGCTACCTCCATTCAGACGTAAACCGCCCTCAAGGACTTAAGTGTTTAAGCACATAGGCCGTTTTACCTTTAAGTGTGTTAGGTATGTATGTTATCGCGCGTGGAACGTTGATAACGCGTTACTCATTAAACGGGAAAACAATAGTGTATTGATATCGCAATTCTCTTGAAGTCTTTTCTGATTTCAAGGAAGATAGTATAACACCCTGCATACTTACTACTTTTTCACGGTACAATTTTCTTGAAGTAATAAATGATTTCAAGGAATTATTGTAAGAGCAATACCCTATGATATTTCCATGGAATTACGAGTATTATTGTAGTAATAGCTCGTTATCGTTTAGGTATTAAGTAACCAATAATTCTTGATAAAATTAGTTCTCCAATCGACCAAAGGGCTATAATGTTTCCCTTAAAGCAGGGTTACCTAAGGCCGCTGACCGCACCTGTAATGGCTTATGGAATTTCTTACAATCCCGCCCGCGAAATGGAATCTGGGGCTTGGATGTGGCATGTGGCCTTACGAGTCGCGGGGATGTTTTCCTTCACCTAAAAGCGACTGATATATCGTACAAAAGTTCCAAAAAACTCATTGGTACAAGCCCAGGTATGAACGCGCGACCTTAGGATTGAAAGTCGCACGTTCTTCCCGCTAGGCTACCAACGCTTTTTCCCAAAACTGTAGAGCATTTAACCTTCAAAACCTACACGTGCCGATGTTCTTATGGAGGTATAAAATTAATATTTGAAAATGTTGAAGCAGTTATCAATAGGAAGCAAAAATTTACTCTCCTTTTGCCAATTAAAACAAGGAAAGTATCCCCTCAAAGAATCTGTACTTAATATATTTTCTGTGTTGTATTGACAACTCCATCTAAAATATTAAGGAAGATAAAATCCTCTTCGTAATGATGTGATGAAAAATACTTTTGGCAAGTAACTTTAATTCTGAGATCACAATGGCGTTCAAAAGTTCAATACACGCTATACAAGGTGCCCGTGAGCATTGCGAGACATTTTAACTAAGCATTTCTGGTAATATTTAGAAACTAAAATGTCATAAAATTTTCTGGATTAGGCCTAGTTTCAGAGATAATTAAATGTTTTTCGAAATCATTCTTTCGCCATAAGTCGGTAAAAAACACATTTTTGACTGCGGTATTGCCACTTTGAGGTCTAGTCTAGACATACCTATTGATTGACATCGAAAAATTAAAAAAAAATTATTCGAGAGGCTACCCCCAAATAATAAAAACTTTTTAGGTCATTTTAGGTTATGTGTTTATCAATAAAAAATACGTTTTATGTACAGGAGTGCTCAAAAAAAGGAAAAAAAAAAACAAAAAAATTTTTTTTTGTCGAATTTCACAAAAAGTCATAACATTTTTTGCTTCTGTTGCCATCAGGAATGCGCCGTTAAAATCTCTCGCAATGCTCACGGGCACCTTGTATTTTCAAGTCGAGACATATCACTTTATAGCTACGACATCATACCGAATTTGAATATTATAATTAGCTGTACTCATTCGCAAGTGGGTGGTAAAATTGTAAACAACATGTCCAATATATCCTGAGCTTTTTATATTGTTTTAATTAACAAAACCCAACAGAAAAAGCTCGCTGACACGGGTCTTCAAATTCTGGTGTTACGATGAGTTGCATTACTTACATTCTATTTTAGCGTAGTGTAGGATGCATTTAGTCATATTCGTTGCGTGTTGGGTTGAAAATGAAATGAATACAGAAATGTGTATGAGTGGGTGAGAGTTGATAGAGCGTGTTAAAATAGGAATGTATTATTGTTATGTCAACATTTTGAGTAATTGTTCCCGTTCTGGCTGATTTGTCATTACATGACATGATCAAATATGGACTGGATTGAAATTGGAATTTGGAAAGAAAGGAGGAAAGGTCAAAATGGTGGAATAGGGATCCTAGTGCGGACGACTTATTATGTTTCTGCTTTAGCATTATTAATTAGTGGCTCTATGAGCTTTAGACTTCGCGCGCATAACTTGAAATTGGAGCTCCGCCATTTTGAAAAAAATCCAAAATACGAATCGACAAAAAATCTGGTTAATCATCGAACCTGCTCACTAAATTTCACGAGAATCGCTTGAGGATTGCGACCTGTAGAGCAGAACATCCGAATATATGTACCAAAGCATTTCTGCCCAAGCTGAAATGGAGGTTCCCTAACGCTCGGTAAATAATATCCTAAGCGCCTGTCCAACTTAGGTCTATTCCTATTTTATTTTTATATTATTTCCTTGAGAAAGTTATTAAGATCAATACGGAGAAGACCGTCTAAAAGCTCTCCCATCGCTTTTAACTCTAGCGTTTCTACGATCACGACTGAAAATATATAAACGGACTATAAAGTGCCAAAAATATGTATACATCTTAATATATGGGCAATAAGGTCGTGTATACATATTTTTGGGACTTTGTTCCTATCGATATTTTCAGACGTGACTGTACGTACCCATACTCCACTCACAGAAGGTTGGAGCAAGAGAAGCTCTTCCTTTCCGATTGTTTCTAACCAATCTAGCGTAAACAATTAGGAATACGAGATTTTTTGATGCAAAAAATTTTATACGGTCTACCCGACAATGACCTCATTATATTAATTTTACACCTTAACTCAAGGATTTTAGGTCATTCGCGCGACATGTTTACGTCTCAATGTAGGTACAAGCACTAAGAAATCTAAGAATATGAATGTACGGTCACGTCTGAAAATATCGATACGAAGTGCTAAAAATATGTATACATTATTAAAAATTATTATTAAAAATATGTATAGCTTTATTGCCCATATATTAAGGTAGTGAATACATATTTTTTGCACATTTTTCGGACGGGTATTTTCAGACGTGACTGTACTTATCTTTAATATTATCATCACGATGTAGGTATATTTGTTTTAATATTGGAGTGTGTCAAATTTTTCTTAATGAACAGTTGTTTCTTTGGTTTCAGGGTTAAATCGCAATGGTGATGGAAGCCGATCCAATTACGGAAAAACACACGGACGGTAATTACTAATATCATTAATATATCTAATTGTTCAGTAGCAGGTGAAACAACGCACCAAAACTACCTGCCCTGGAATACATTTCAAATAAATATATATCTCTAACAGTTCGCGTTCAAAGTTTCTGTCTAATTGCTACTGCATAAAAAGATATAAATCTTCGTTCAGAGGAAAGGGGACGGCCGCTTCTCCATACAAACGTAGTCCCCATACCTCTGTACAGTACAGTCGCTATCAGATATATCGGAGCGGCCAAGGTGCTCATAAATATCAGGACACGAACTCTAGCGCATGGACAATAGAGGCGTGTTCAGATAGTTGTGAGCACCTTGGCCGCTCTGATATATCTGATGGCTACTGTACAGGCTTTGACAGAACACAGAGTATAGTGCGTGTTCAGCCACGATGACGCGCAGATTTGTCAAATCTAACCTTTAATAACATGACATTACGAGGCAAGGCAAGCGTCTTAGTGAATGACGCGATCTATAACTGTAAAAACGTCATAATTTCATAGGAACTTTAGGTTTTTTATTATGCTTATATTATCAAAACGTGTGTCACAGAAGTCAGTGTCCTCTCCCAGACTATAGTATCTTGGCTTTTTAATATTTTGACTAATCCTACTTTTTTTAGTGTGTATATAACTTTACGTTTAAGTGGCACTTTGTCAAGAATATAAAGTATCTGCAGAGCTGTTAGCTCGGTCTGACTGAGAGTAATAAAGAAACTAACACCACACCCCTTCAGTGTTACCCCACAAATCCCACAACCCACGGCCCCATTCATCTTAATAAATCCAATATAAGGTTACGAGGCCGTTTACCAAGATTATTACGAGACCGGGTCACTGACGCTCGATGCAACCTATCTATTTTCATAAGTTTTGTACAAGATTGTGAGATCATTTCTAGGATTATTTGATACCTAAAGTCTAATTTGAAACTATGGCGATTGGTTTTTGTCTTAAGTTTTATTAAGGTTTTAGTGTACTTAATCCCGCGATGTAACCAAACGGGGCAACCTGAATAAGCTTTACCTGGACATCTTACACACAAAGTCTTGGAAAAAGCCAGTCATGCATTTAAGTTCAATTTAATCACAATAAGTGTGATCTCCGATTGCAAATTTATAATACGAATCTTGAGCTCAAACTTTAATCAAGTCGAACTTTACTTTGAGATCTTTTTCTATTAAAAGATTATAAATGATGCTGAAAAACCTTTTATATGGATTTTTATATTTTATCTGCCACCCTGGAACAATTTTTCAACTAAAGATTACATCTGCACAATTCTCGTTCAAAAGTATAAATCAAATACATATTTTATTTGTGATAAACTTTACATACAAAACATAACAAAATAAATTTAAAGCATGGGAGTTACAGTTTATCACGAAATGGTCTCGCCTCAGCATAATGCTGACCCAAAAGTCAGCTCTGATAGAATATAATTTCTTTCATATGGTATATAAATACAAGATGATAACAGCAAATCTTCCGACGAGACCATTTGTGGCCCACAAACGCAGCCGCACGACACGGCTACTAGCGTCTGTAACAGTCCAATAGTTCAACATATAGAGACATATATCTTTTTGACGCACATCAGACTAATCCGTTACTTTTGATGTTGACGCTATATTGAAAGAGACCTTTTGGAATCGTACTGTGTGCCCTCGGTGAGTCGATGCCCCAAATCCAAGACATGTCACGCCGCTATTAATACTGCTCATGCGCCATATCTACTTCATTTCATACTGGCGACTGGCGTAAATCACTAACTTACTGTGCGAAAATTCAAGTATTTGAACCGCTTTCATACAAATTTCCTATTACTCAGGGAAGAGCAGTTAGAGTCCGTCTAAGCTAAACGGCGTAGACTTTGAAAGGGTAGGGTGTGGCGCCACTAAAAATGTCCTATTTAATAAGAGTTTAACCTTTATGGTGGCAAGTTCATACTTTTGTCACTGCAGTATTTGCAGAGTTAGTTTTTTCTAACAGAAATGGTTTTAAATTGATTCGAATCTATGAACCTAAAATCAATAAACAAAATTTATTTTATACGTTTTAAATAGTTCTAATATACCGACAACTAAAGTTAGGTACTGCCTATAACCTATGATTTGGAACCCGAGTATATATCGAGAGAAAACGGGTACACTTGTACCACATCTGGCTGACCGCAATCTGTAGACAAATAATTTGATCTGCTCTGACGCCTGGGACACTGAAATATCTACACGTGTAAACCTAATATCTCCTTTGATCTTTTAATGCTATATGTTCTGTGACTTGTCAAAAATAATTTGTTACAACGGTAACTAAATTTTGTAGGCAATGTTATGCAATTGTTGGTCGGACACAAATATTATAAACAAGTTGTAAGTGCGTTCAATAATCGTTCTAGGTACAAGACTTCTTCGGATTCCGAAAAATTCAGGACAGACAGAATTATGACTACTATTAATTCTGCATATTAATCCTCCAATGCATATACATACTCATCATATTTATATACGGGTTTTGGGCTATTGTGTCCAACGTAAGGTAGAAGAACTAATGGAAAGTCTAAAATTGTAAATAACCTCTTATTTCACTTCTGCTATATCCATTATTGAATCAATAATACTCATGATTCTGATTACTGATTAGGTATCACCCTAATCTCGGAATCAGAAGAACTCTTGAACCGATGATTTATGAAAACACACATTAGAATCCGAAACGTCGTTATTGACTTGCGATGAATTGGTACTTTTTGTCTGAAAATATCTCGAATAGTCAGGATAAGAGTGAACGAAATAGGAAACTATGGCGGGAAACGACGAGATAAGCCCTTAATATGAAATGTTTCGCCGCTGTTAATGACATTCATCATCTATCTTCAATTTAAAATATAGCAGAAGCTATACTAACAATAGTGAGCTGTCGAGCTACTTGTAAATTTTATTTTATTTTTTAAGCGTGGTATGGGCATATAATGAAGAGGGATGAATGCCATATAGGCAAAAGAACGTTAGGGATTAATGTTGATGGACGGAGAGCGGATATTAGACCCAAAAAACGATGGATGGATTGTGTGAAAGAGGATATGAAAAAGAAAGGAGTGAGTGCTGAGGTGGCGAAAGATAGAGGAGAATGGAAGAGAAGAACATGTTGTGCTGACCCCGCATACCGTAGGATAAGGGCAGGAAGAAGACCAGTGTTCAACACTAAATCACAGTCCTCCTAGCTACTTATATGGCTCTTTCAGGAAGGCAACACAGATAAATACAATGTCACCCTTCAATGTTGTCATACAAAATTTACATATTACCTACGTGACGTACCATCAGCCGTAAAAGTGCATGGCGACTTTATCAATGAATTGATTCATAATTTCTCCATGTAATTTCGCAGCTCACTGTACTTAGTGGATGTGTTCAAAATGTTAATTATAAAAACTTAATCCTCCAAAAGACGTCAGAAAACCGACCTTATTAAACAACAATATCCTCAATACGTCAAAACAATGCATTACGCTACTCGAATGACTGATGCGTCCCACGCGTCACTATGACGATTCAGTATTATCTCAGGCCCTGATGAGTCGAATCCATTTTAATGTGATCTTCAAATCAGTAATAAATATACGTAATCATAGTTCTCACTTATTCTGGTCGCGGTTGGAATGATTAGAGCATTTCAGATACCTTGTTTCACGTGGTGTATTTGTGTAGTCTTTCATAAACATCTCGTGAGTGTTGTTGTGCGATTGTGTTTTGTTTTTTATTAATGCTAAAAGTTGTGGTTGTAAATATGCTTGTCCTTTGTCACTGAAGAGCCGCCAGATTTTATTGTTTGCTGTTTAAGGACCTTTATGATGGGTAAGTGACATATACCTAAATCAAGAATTTGAAAAGCGCGCTACATAGGTATAGTATAAGCTAACGTCTCTTTACATGCCAGGAGACGATTTATTTCGTTTTGCCATCAATGCTTTTTACGTTCATAAAATACCGGATGACAGGAAAGCTTAATAAGCCACTGTTGCGTCACAATACCGAATCTATTTTGATAAATGACTTTATTTGCTATACCATAAATACTGATTATGCTAGCGTTCAAACTTTTGACTTATTGAGTTAACCTATTCCAGGGGTTGACTTATCGCAACATTTATTTGTAATGTACTAATTTCTGTATTGTTTTAGCCTCAATTGTTAGTGCGTTTATAACGGGCGAGTGAATTAATTCGTGTTTAGGTTACAGACGTTTTCAGCGCGCTTTTATTGGCCTTGCTCTAATTGTGATATGTAGACCGAACCTATCAGAATTCCGTACAAGTCGTTAACCGTTATTTTATTGCAATTGCCTTGGGTTAGATTCGCGAAGTGGCTCTGTGAACTGCTATTCCTCATCATGAGCCCGCGTCTACTGCTTTGACTATGCTGGCGCGAGATTTATACTGAACTGTCAATATTTTCAGAGAAAATCCGCGCCAGCTTTCGTGCAACGACTCAGTTCTTCCATCGCACCATGGCATGCCATCTTCAGCTCTCTTCCAATCCCCACCTAGTTGCAGGGTACCAAGCACTCCACTCGAAAACCAGTTACAGTCAGGGACCGGACCCGCTTACCCTAACCCGTTCAAAAACCCGGGTTATTTTAAAGCTGTGTTCCAAAAACCGCTTCATTTCGGTAAGCTTTTGATTGGCTTACCGGTTAAGAAACTAATCCTTTTATTTGAATTAATTCAGGTTAGCGCTTACCGATATTAAAAACCCGGGAAAGGGTTACCGCTTCAAGCGCTGATTAAATACGAACAAGCTGTTTTAACTTTTACGTGAACTGCATATGGTCTATTAACGTAGCGCCCGACGCGAAACACGGCGGTTCCATTCCCTACGTGCACCTGCGAGTGCGCGGCGCGGCGCGGCGGCAGTCGGTATTTGTCAAAGGCTTTGTAATTTGCCGACCTAATATTGCTAATTCAAACAAAAGTGTACGTTAAGTCAAGTAGCGCACAACGTAGATTTCAAAACACATGCTAAAGTTTAAGGCAAATTACCTAATATGGTAAGGCGTTGCATTGATTTTGGTATATTTTTGTTTAGTACCTATTACTCCTATTATAGTCACTTTCTTTATCGTTAGCTGTCTGTGCACATCTACTGTATCAGTGGAACTCATCAATGGCTTCTAATAATTTTATCGAGTTCGGGCTCATTTTAAAGGTCTTGACGAGTTCTTTACGATACACATGGTGGCGAGGGTCTGATGGTGGAATCGGAAGGTGTCGATGGAACTCATCGATAACTACTAATAATGCTATCGAGTTAGGGCTCATTTTAAAGGTCTTGACGAGTTCTTTACGATACACATGGGGGAGAGGGTCTGATGGTGTAATCGGAAGGTGTAGATGAAACTCATCGATAACTACTAGTAATGCTATCGAGAATGGGCTCATTTTAAATATCTTGACGAGTTCTTTACGATACACATGGTGGCGAGGGTCTGATGGTGGAATCGGAAGGTGTCAGTGGAACTCATCGATAACTACTAGTAATGCTATCGAGTTTGGGCTCATTTTAAATATCTTGACGAGTTCTTTACGATACACATGGTGGCGAGGGTCTGATGGTGGAATCGGAAGGTGTCAGTGGAACTCATCGATAACTACTAGTAATGCTATCGAGTTTGGGCTCATTTTAAAGGTCTTGACGAGTTCTTTACGATACACATGGTGGCGAGGGTCTGATGGTGGAATCGGAAGGTGTTGATGGAACTCATCGATAACTACTAATAATGCTATCGAGTTAGGGCTCATTTTAAAGGTCTTGACGAGTTCTTTACGATACACATGGGGGAGAGGGTCTGATGGTGGAATCGGAAGGTGTAGATGGAACTCATCCATAACTACTAGTAATGCTATCGAGTTTGGGCTCATTTTAAAGGTCTTGACGAGTTCTTTACGATACACATGGTGGCGAGGGTCTGATGGTAGAATCGGAAGGTGTTGATGGAACTCATCGATAACTACAAGTAATGCTATCGAGTTTGGGCTCATTTTAAAGGTCTTCACGAGTTCTTTACGATACACATGGTGGCGAGGGTCTGATGGTGGAATCGGAAGGTGTTGATGGAACTCATCGATAACTACTAGTAATGCTATTGAGTTTGGGCTCATTTAAAACGTCTTGAAGAGTTCTTTACGATACACATGGTGACGAAGGTCTGATAGTGAAATCGGAAGTTGTCAGTGGAACTTATCGATGACTTCCCATAATGCTATCGAGTTTAAGCTCATTTTAAATGTCTTGACGAGTTTTTTACGATACACATGGTTGAGGTTCATCATTTTTGAAAACCACATGCCCTAAAACCTATAAAACGACATCCATGACAACTTTTATGACAAGTTGCATGGTCGCCATCTTGAATTCCAAAATAGTCATGATTTTCGAAATCCGCACTCCGTAAAACCTATACAACGACATCCATGACTATTTTTCTGACATATTTCATGGTCGGCATCTTGAATTCCAAAATAGTCATGATTTTCGAAATCCGCACTCCGTAAAACCTATACAACGACATCCATGACTATTTTTCTGACATATTTCAAGGTCGGCATCATGAATTCCAAATCCGAAATTTTCGAAATCCGCACTCTCTAAAACCTATAAAACGACATCCATGATGACTTTTATTAAATAGTACGTGGCCGTCATCTTGGAATTCCAAAATAGTCATCATTTTCAAAACCCGCACTCCCTAAAACCTATAAAACGATATCCATGACGACTATTATGACAAAAAACAAGGCCGCCATCTCGGATTCCAAAATAGTCATGATTTTCGAAATCCGCACTCTCTAAAACCTAAAAAATGACTTCCATGATGACTTTTATGACAAAATGTGTGGCCGCCACCTTTGATTTCAAAATGGTCATCATTTTCGAAATCCGCACTCCCTAAAACCTATTAAACGATATCTATGACGACTTTTATGACAAATTGCATGGCCTCCACCTTGGATTCGAAAATACTCATCATTTTCGAAATCTGCACTCCCTAAAACCTATATAATGACATCCATGACGATTTTTATGACATTGTACATGGTCACCATCTTGGACTTCAAAATGGTAATCTTTTTCGAAATCTGCACTTCCTAAAACGTATAAAACGACATCCATGACAACTTTTATAACAAATTGCATGGCCGCCATCTTGGATTCCAAAATAGTCATGATTTTCGAAATCCGCACTCCCTAAAACCTATAAAACGACATCCATGACGATTTTTATGACGTAGTACATGGTCACCATCTTGGACTCCATCCATGACAACTTTTATGACAAATTGCATGGCCGCCATCTTAGATTCCAAAATAGTCATGATTTTCGAAATTCGCATTCCCTAAAACCTATAAAACGACATCAATAAAGACTTTTATGACAAATTGCATGGCCGCCATCTTGGACTTCGAAATGGTCATCATTTTCGAAATCCGCACTCCCTAAAACGTATAAAACGACATCCATGACGACTTTTATGACAAATTGCATGGCCGCCATGTTGGATTCCAAAATAGTCATGATTTTCGAAATCCGCACTCCCTAAAACCTATAAAACGACATCCATGACGATTTTTATGACGTAGTACATGGTCACCATCTTGGACTCCATCCATGACGACTTTTATGACAAATTGCATGGCCGCCATCTTGGATTCCAAAATAGTCATGATTTTCGAAATCCGCATTCCCTAAAACCTATAAAACGACATCAATAAAGACTTTTATGACAAATTGCATGGCCGCCATCTTGGCCTTCGAAATGGTCATCATTTTCGAAATCCGCACTCCCTAAAACGTATAAAACGACATCCATGACGATTTTTATGACGTAGTACATGGTCACCATCTTGGACTCCATCCATGACGACTTTTATGACAAATTGCATGGCCGCCACCTTGGATTCCAAAATAGTTATGATTTTCAAAATCTGCACTCCCTAAAACTTATATAACGACATCCATGACGATTTTTATGTCATTGTACATGGTCACCATCTTGGACTCCAAAATGGTCATCTTTTTCGGAATCTGCACTCCCTAAAACGTATGAAACGACATCCATGAAGACTTTTATGACAAATTGCATGGCCGCCATCTTGGACTCCAAAATGGTCATCATTTTCGAAATCCGCACTCCCTAAAACGTATAAAACGACATCCATGACGACTTTTATGAAAAATTGCATGGCTGCCATCTTGGATTCCAAAATAGTCATGATTTTCGAAATCCGCACTCCCTAAAACCTATAAAACGACATCCATGACGATTTTTATGACATAATACATGGTCACCATCTTGGACTCCATCCATGACGACTTTTATGACTAATTGCATGGCCGCCATCTTGGATTCCAAAATAGTCATGATTTTCGAAATCCGCACCCCCTAAAACCTATAAAACGACATCCATGAAGACTTTTATGACAAATTGCATGGCCGCCATCTTGGACTCCAAATTGGTCATCATTTTCGAAATCTGCACTCCCTAAAACGTATAAAACGAAATCCATGACGACTTTTATGAAAAATTGCATGGCTGCCATCTTGGATTCCAAAATAGTCATGATTTTCGAAATCCGCACTCCCTAAAATCTATAAAACGACATCCATGACGATTTTTATGACGTAGTACATGGTCACCATCTTGGACTCCATCCATGACGACTTTTATGACAAATTGCATGGCCGCCATCTTGGATTCCAAAATAGTCATGATTTTCGAAATCTGCACTCCCTAAAACCTATATAACGACATCCATGACGATTTTTATGACATAGTACATGGTCACCATCTTGGACTCCAAAATGGTAATCTTTTTCTAAATCTGCACTCCCATAAACCTAAAAACCGATTTACATGACGACTTTTATGACTTACTGCATGGCCGCCATCTTGGATTCCAAAATCGTCATCATTTTCGAAATCAGAACTCCCTAAAACCTAAAAATGATGATTTTTATGACAAAGTGTGTGGCCGCCATCTTACTAAAACCGGATACAAATAAGCATCTATATAGTAAGTCAACATTAACGAAAAGTACTTTTACGTCGGTACTTACAATATAACTATCGAATCAATTACGTAATGCCCATCTCTGCCGCGGTGCCGCAGCGGTGGGGGAAAGGCGCGGGAGAGGGGTAAGGCTTACCCTAAACCGAAAGGTTACCGGTTAGTACACGCAAAACACAAACCGAATCAGCTCCTGTAAGCGGTAACCACTTGTTACGATTAGGTTAATCTGAATAATACGGGTTAATCATTATTGTTGGGTAACCGGTTGAACGGGTTACCCAAACGATTAGCTTATCATATGAAGGGGTTACCCATTCGAACGGGTAAGCCAAATGAACGGGTTTTCCGATCCCTGGTTACAGTTACGTGCTATCCCCTAAATGTGACAAAAAAGATTTATTATGCTTACGGTACGTAGACAACATTTACCTTACCATAATCTGCATCCTTCTTGAATCTTAACGCTAATATTTAGATTTAGATGGCCAATGTAGTAGGATACTACATTTTTTTTTTATTAAAACATGCATAACAGTACAATTCCCAAACCACTCTTAACTACACACACAGCAAATGAAAAAAAAATACAATTCATCACAAATTCCAATTTTAACATCTAAACTGTAGACGGAGTATACCATCGTTTGTCATATTTCGGAAAATTCAGCAACTTATGCTTCAGATATAAAAAAGAAAAAGCAGCTTGGTTTGCCGGTTGCCCAGCAGCATAGTTATCTGTTTTAGTAGTCACAACCAAAAATAAGGGGCCCGCACTATCGGCATAGCACGGCAAGGTATCCTCCATGTCTAAGACACCTTGGTATACCTGAGACGTGAGAACGTCTCGGCATTCCCAAACACACCTTGGAATACCGCCAATACCAGCAATATTCAGAAGGATGCCTTACCGTGCTATGCCGCGATGGTCGGCGCCGCGCCTTAGGATCCACGTCGGGAACAGAAAAGACAACGTTTTATTGATTTTTCTGCGTGTGTAACACTAATTTATCTGACTTCAGACCATAACCGACTTCAATTTATTATTATTCCTTAGCTTTACATCACAATGATTTATTCTGCCCGAGTGACACAAAAGGCAGTTACAGTAACGTATTGAGTATTGTGACCATTGATTACAGCCGGCGATGCGCTCCACTACACCCATTGTTGTGTCTATATAAACCTATTAAGTAATATTTACCAATAGTAGGTGCTGTACTAAAATGTGCGTCTATAGGGATCAGAGATCATCATCATCATCCTCCTGACCTGACGCTGATGGGGTCCGCTTTTATGCTTCCAATTCGCTCTATCCTTTGGTGTGTAGGTGGCGTGTTGTTTTAGTTTTGATTCTCAGTGACAAGTTTATAATTGGTACTAGATTAATAAAACTCATCTCTCACTTCACAAAAACTTAACATAAATAAGAAGTTGATAAACTACGTTATATATGGCATCGGCTTAATATTATGTATTTGTTGTCCCTTCGATGTCATTAATGCGGATTCTACTATAAATGTACAGATTTTATTGAAAAGTTGCCGGAACAAATTTAAGATTGCAAAAGGAGGAAGGAATCTGTTGACCAGATCCTTGGAAATACGTGCGTTGAATATTTACTTAGCATTTGCTTTTCAATGTGTCTGGCTTTAGCTCAACAGTCATAGTTCCGTGTTACCGTCACATAACAGCCACAGCAACAAGAACCTGGGCAATATAACAATACAATAGATAATACAATGTTCACCACTTGTTGATATACAAAAAAAAATTTTAACCTATTAGGTTACATATTAATTATCGTAGTTTAAAAGTTGATTGATGATTTTGTATAGTACTACTTACACTACAAACCTTAAAATTGGCAGAGACCCAGATTTTTAATGCATGGGGGGGGGGGGGGGGAAGAGAATTTAATCTAAATCGGTTCAGCGGTTATTGTTTACCCATACAACCCTACACCTCCCTCTTCACTTTTAAGGGATTTATTTTTTGGTTAAAAACTATCCTATGTTCTTCCCCGGGGCTCAAACTATCTCTATACTAAATTTCATCGAAATCGGTTCAACGGTTATTGTATCCGCATACAAATTTCCACCTCCCTTTTCACACCCTAAACTCCCTAAAGGGATGATTTTTGAGATAAATACTACGTATCCCATGTTCTTTCCCGGGACTCAGAGTATCACTATAACAAAATCTAAATCGGTTTAACAGTTTAAGTTTGAAGAGGGATCAGAGAGACAGGCAGAGTTACTCTCATTTATTATAGTAGATATATATAACAATCAAAAACGAAGTACGACATACTAAGATGACGTCTACGTACCCACATCTTCATCATCATTTTAGCCTCCTGTCGCCCACTGCTGAGCATAGGCCTCTCTTCGTGTATGCCACTTATCCCGGTCCTGGGCTAGTCTCATCCAGAAGCGCCCCCCGATCTCCCGAAAGTTGTCCACCCAACAACAAGCTAAAGGACGCCAGGCGTTTCATTCATCCGAAAGCGGCCACCAACGCACCCACCCAACATACGCACTGTAAAATAAACGATTTCAAGCTCCTTAGGAATTTATTACATTATACGTAAAACAAGTCCAAATTTGCTAACGTCACGATTTTGGCCATGTCTTGGCCTAATAAAAAATAGAAACGCGCGTCAGACCTCGGAACTGCACTTTAACAAAACAAAGCGATGCCAAAAGGCATCCTTTGCTAATGCCGGCGGCATTGCCAAGTCATTGTTCGTGAAGGCTGTAGAAATGGCTTTGGGGTTGCGTCAGCCTATATTGTTTACATTTGTTTATTGTGTGATGGTCACTAGTCACTTGGTAATGGTAGTGACCGTAGACATAAAACGACGCTGTCATCGTGAGTTAATTAGTATTGGGACTGGTGTTGCCGCGCTAAAAATGTTTGCGTTTCACAAAACAAACATAAATAAGACCTAATTTTACATAATAGATAAGTACAAAGCTGGAATTATCATTTTAGAGCCACCCCACACTAGCGTCTCCCGAGCGTCGGCGTCTAGTCAACTGATATGCTATGCCTGCTGCTCGACGCACGCAACGTTGGCGCAACTGCGCAGCGACCAGCGACGTGGTTTTCCATAGCGCCGACTATACGCCGACGCTAGTGTGAAGTGGTCCATAGGGTAATTTGACTAATTTGAAAGATTACCTTGTGATTCTCGCGGTATTTATTGAGGTCTTGTCACAATAACTTACTAAATCAATTTAGTCAGCTTGTTACATTATTTGCTCACCTACTCTCCTACTCCAGTTTATTCTCGAAAACAATGTCTCCTCGCCACATTAATATGACATACATGTGTACAGACAAACATAATGACAGATTTACACGCAAACAGATAAAAATACAGTCACGATCTAATCTCGTGCGGAAAAATATGAATCACACGAAATAAAAATATCCCACTGTTTATTTATACTACACTAATAAAATTTCCTCGCGAAAGAAAGTATCTGAAGATGAAAATGAGTATGAATCAGAGTTTTTATTGTAGACTGGTTGTTTACTTACATCATGTCGATAATACTTCAGGGCGATTCTTTTGTAAATGTAAAAATGACCAGACTCGTTAATAATAACTACTGAATCGTTATTTGTTTATTAGGAAGAAAAAAATACGTTATCCTTTCGTAAAAAATACTGATAGTTTTACGGAAGGATGCCGAGGATTTTAGCTGGTCTTCCGGTGCTTTGACACATACTTGTTTATATATTAAGTAGAAGTCCTAACTCATGACCGGATCGAGGTCACCAATTTTTCTTTCACAGTTGTATGGGATAGGGTTAGAAATATGATCCAGGTCTCACATTCGTTTGTTAACAAAAACCTAAATGAAGCGGATGCGAGAATATGGTCTCGGGGGCTCTCCAGAAAAGATCACCACAGTCTTGGAGACCTAACACTAGGGTCCTTTGAGGGTCGGCGTCTAATAATCAGCGCTTTGGGAAATGGTGTCACTGCTCGCTGCGCAGTTGCACCAACGTTGCGTCGAGCAACCATAGAGTTGACTAGACGTCAACGCTCAAGAAACACCGGTGTGAGGTCTTTCTTAACACTGCAGTCTATAATTTACTCATACTTGTTACAGAACGCGTCCTACCGCCGCTGAAACCACGCGCGGGCGGCGACGTCAACGTCATCCCGGAGCGTTCAGTCAGCTCACTGGACCTCATGTCGTACTCCGCGCCTTCCAACTTAGTCCTAACACCAGCTCCAGAATGTAAGTCTTAACAAGTTTCCGTAGATAGTCATGTCGCCGATGAAACCACGCGCGGGCGGTAACGTCAACGTCATCCCGGAGCGTTCAGTCAGCTCCCTAGACCTCATGTCGTACTCCGCGCCTTCCAACAGTCCTAACACCAGCTCCAGAATGTGAGTCTTAACAAGTTTCCGTAGTCATGTCGCCGATGCAACCACGCGCGGGCGGCGACGTCAACGTCATCCCGGAGAGTTTAGTCAGCTCCCTGGACCTCATGTCGTACTTCGCGCCTTCAAACTATAAAGTCCTCACACCTACTCCGGAATGTAAGTCGAGCTCACAGTTTCATCTAGTCTTTGTTACCTTCTCTCGGATTGTTATAAAAACTCTTTAAACACCACGTCTGTCGTGTGCGGTGCGTCATCGTGAAACTTGTCGGACTGCACGAAGGCTGATATTGGGCTGTAGCTATAGTTGTGCCGTTCTCGAGAACGTTCTCCATTCACTAAGGGGAATGTTTTCGCGCGAGAATATTCCTCATACAAAACGGAGAACATTCTCGAGAATGGCACAACTATATGTAGCCACGTGCGTTTGATGACGGCTTTGATTATAAAGGGTTAAGTGATATGGTCGCCGCTCCTGACTGCACTGTCAAACCCGTAACTTATTCCCCACCAGAGCTACACCGAATGCAGGTGGTCAAAATAAACGAACGAACTCAATTTGTTAAGGTCACCGTCTAATAACTTTAAAATACCTACCAAAATTTATTAACAAAATAAAAAATATATATTATGGGTTATTTACATGCTTGATACTGCAAAAATATATCATTTAAATATATCCAAAGTTAAATCAGTCCTCTTTCAAACAGTCTGCAACCACAATCCACAAGCAAAGTTTTTTTTTCCAATTCATGTTCATTTCCAATTCTGCCACGGATTCTAAATTGTCTAACTTTTTAAACACTTATCCTAGAAGTAAGTAAGTAAGTAAATATAGTTATAGTTTAGTTTTTTGTAGAAGATGAGTGAACAAAACTTTTCAGACAGAAATCACGTTTGACTTCAGACCTTTTAGTGATGTCTGAACTAAGTACTGATTTCTAAACATACGAGTAATTAGGTTTTGTCCTTAATTTTATTATCATCACGTCATGATCTTATCATGGGATCCTTGAAAAATCGACAATACCTTCAAAAGTTATAGACATAAATACCTATAACGAGTCGCCCGAGTCGGGTATATTTATTCTCATGAATTTAGTCTCGAAACCCGATATTTGGTGAAGTAGACATGCTGATTAAAACCAGAAAATGCTGACATACTGTTTTGTGAAGTTTGTTATTTTTTGTTAAAAGCTATTATAATAACTCGTGTATTTGGTATCGGATTCGATATTTGGTGGTGGTACTGATGCATATATACATACTGTTTTGTGTTTCAGTTGTTTTTTGTAAAGGTTATTAGATATTCAAGTGGAATATCATGTTCCGACCTCAGTACGGCACGCCTTTAATTTGTTTTACAGTACATATGGGGCTACTTTATAGCACTAGTGCGAGAAGTAGCATATTACGTTACTGTGTCGAACATTTAAAGGGCCATATGTACTGTAAAACGTTGTACGATACATGTGCGAATAGGTAATTCGCAACTCGTGTCGATTTAAAACACTCCCTTCGGTCGTGTTTTAATTTATCGCCACTCGTTTCGA